>NC_135786.1:223680000-224280000 GCF_051106095.1 Pogona vitticeps | reverse complement strand
TTCCTACTGTGCATGCTAGGACGTACTTAAAACATTCTGCTGGCAAAATAATGCTGGCAGAGCGAAGTACAGCGGACATGGAAAGACTAGATTGGCCAAACTTCTCTGTGTTCATTGCTGTTGTCCTTGGTTGTGTAGAGGAGAGTTACAGAAGAGATGAAGATAGCACAATGATGCTCCATGTTGACCTATTGAGGAGGTACCCCAAAATCCCCTACTTTGCATTGGGTCCACATAGAAATCAGAAGCAAATGCAGTTAGTGTATGATTGGTGCAATGTGGACTTAAAGCACACTCCAGAAGGCAATTTAGGTGAAGCATTTTGCATCAGCAGCACTATCTGAACACTCTTTAAAGCATCCCTGCATAGATTAAATTGCAGTACGTGGAAAATCATAAGAGCATGGAACACTGAAGCCAGACCCGTCCGGTCTAAGAAGATATTCATCTGGGGCACCAGTTAGAAAGAGCAGGTTATAAAGTACTGCTGACCATAGCACCACCTCTAAATCCAGGAGCAATGCTCAGTCGAGAAGAGCAATTTTTAGGGCCAGTTCCCAGCCTTGTGGACCCTCCAGTGTCTGTACAAACTGTCTAAAATGCTTAAAGAATACACACACAAAGGAAACTGGAAGTGAACGGGCATTTGTGCAGGATTGCAGGAGCAGCCATCGAACTTTCGACGAAACACAAAAAAGGCCTATGGCCTAGAGAGCCACAAAAATAGTCTTATGGGGTTGCATGTGACTCCAAGACAGCACTTTGCTTACTATCTTCCTTCAAAAGAGGCTACAATCCTGTACAGAACTGAATAGGATAGGATCATTCCCAGTCCTTCATTGGTTTGTCTATGGAACATCTAACCTTTGGTGTTTGGACTGAATCTCAGCTTGTTAGCTCTCATCCAGTCATTTATGTTATCCTGGCAAGAGTTCAGGGTTTCCATAGCTTTCTTAGAATCAGTTGAAGAGAACCTGAAGATGGGTGTCACAAGCATCCTGGTAAAATCCAGATAATTCCTCCCAGCAGCTTCATGTGGGTTTTAAAAAACAAAGGAGATGAAAAAGACCCCTGGGGAATCCCATAGACCAAAGAGGCTAACCAGTAATCCCTGAGCACAACATGCCCTCTAATTTTCCACCAACTCTGAGTGGAAACCCTGCCCATTCATGCAAAGTTCCCGCCATGACTGGAACCAAATGAGTGGCAACACTAACTGTGGGTGTGTGGCACCGATACAGTGCTGCATAGCCACACACCCATGCAACTTAGAGGGAGAAATCTAGAGCTAATGTGTGTTGCCATCACTCACTCTTAAGAATTTATTAAAGAAAAAAAAAGATTGGAAACTAATGAGGAGGTGGTAACCCTCACTTGTCCAAGTAGTTTGCTCATATCCTCAATTTGAACATTGTGAAGCTCATCCAAGAATGCTAGACAATCACATATCTTGGTCATCACTGCAGAAACTGCTCTTAATGTAGAACTCATGTTGGAGCAATTTAATGGCTGAAGTGTTCTACAAACTCATTACAGTGGACTATATCCTAGCTGTAATAAAATATGAAGTAGTTCTTGGAAACTTGAAGAATGCATATCCGCAACTGTATTAGTGTTACAGAAAGACATCTATCAGCCTTGCTACTTTCCTTTCTGTACCCATGTGCAATGTGTTGTTTCTCTCTTGAAACATTTGAGAAGTAGTAATAGTGATAGTGTCAATAGCAAAAATAAATAACCGGGGTGCAGATCTACATTTATTTTGTCCTATCTTTCTTCCCTTCTGTGTGAACTGCATTTTCTACATTTCTATACATTCCTCCCCTTCCAAAAAGAAACCAACAGAGAGAGGGGGAGAGAGACACAGAAAGAATTGGTGAATTACAATTCATGTTTTTGTTCAAACCACCACCACCCCAAATAAAACCTCTGGGTTTCTAGTTGCTGTTTTGTGGTAGGACTGATGATGGTGATGATGATGATAGGAAAAGGTCAGAGCCATAACGAGCTGTTTTGGCATCTGAGTCAAGTGGCACCATTTCCCTGTCTCCTTGCCTCTGAAGCACAGGTGCAAGCTCCCCTATGAGAAAGGAGAAGGAAAATGTGGTCTTCTCCTAAAAGAAAACATTTGTCTTTTGGGATTACAGCTCCCAAAATTTCCCCAAGCTAGGGGAATTCTGGGAATTGTAGTTTAAAAACACAAACTTGCGGAATGCACAGATGGCCACCCTATGGACCAGGGAGAGGTAACAGGCAAAGCTTTTACAGGAGTTCTGCTGCCTGTCAGTCATGAAGATTGAGGTTGTGCATGCGTCTTCCTTCTAAGCCTAAAGAGGGATTTGAGGTCTAAATGTGGGTGGAGGGCTAGGAAAGACCTTCTTTGTCTGCTGGAAAGAGTAAATGGCTCTCTTCAAGATAGACCTGCAGGTTTGACAGCTCTTTTCATGCTTTTTTAAGCCTGGGTCTATGTAAGATGGCTCCCTATGGCCATGCAGGGCAACTTGAAAGCCAGAATTAGCTAAGGTATGCACTCACATGCATTGGAGTATTGATGAATACACAAGCAATTATCTTGTTACCCACATTCTCAAGGAGAGTCCAGAAATGTAGGCAGCTGTGTTTAATCACACCAGCATACCAAGTCGGGTTGTATTCACCTCCAAAAAAGACCATTAATGGGTGTTTTTTAATGCTAATGGGTTTAACTGCTCATCCAAGACCAAACCACCCCAGAATACTTCTCATTATGAGAAAGACAGCTCACTGCAAGGCAACAAACAGCAGTTCTTAGGATATATGCATGCTTATTAAGAGTGGTCTTAACCGACCAGATAGGTGGGATATAAATAAAACAAATAAATAAATAAATAAAATTTTGGTCAAGCCCCCAAGCCCTAAGAGTAGAGGTCCCATTCTCAAATCTGCTGTGATCAGCAAGGAACAGACAGAATCAAGGGCTTGAGTTGTGAAACTTCAGGTTAGCTGGCTAGGTTAAATCGCACAGCCAGGCCACAAACATTCTTGATTCTAGTTCTAGTCTCTCTTGCATTCCTAATCAGCTCTGCCCTCAGTTCAGATTGGCTAGGAAGCGAGGATAATTCTTATGCTGAGAGTCATGAGTCTATGCAAATGACCTCGCTGTTTTCAGAACACTTTAGTGAAAGTGGAAAAAAAGTAATGATGCTGCATATTATTTCAAGAGAATTCATTCTATTGCAAAAACAACTGACATTGTAAAAGTGAATATTTGGAAGGTAGATATTTTTACCAATCCACTGAATCAATATCAGGGGTAGCTGTCGTGCTGTGCTGATTGCTGTCACTGTTGTGAGCATTCAGGCTTACTAGTAAATATCTGTCCTTTTTCTCAGTCTTGGATGTAAGCCACAATGACTCTCTGTACTGTTTAGTTACTTAAGGGGGAATTTTTAACTGTTTCTGAGCTGTCTTTGGTCTCTATACTAGAAAAAGAGCAGCAAAGAAATAAAATAAACAGAAGAAATGCCGCTTTCATCCCTCATCATCACATGTCAGTTGCATGAGTTGGTGCCATGAAGAATGTAGGCAGAAGCTCATTAACTAGTGGCACTTTGCTGCTGAAATGTATGCCATTGCATTTACACCAGTGTAGCTTTCAAACAGGGTTTTGGCCATTCTGGTCATAAAGCTACCTTGCCACCCACAAAGGAGTGTGGGTGGTAATGTCATCATACTTTACCAGCACCTCTGGATCCCTCAGCGTCTCAAATTATTTTGGTTAACGTTTTTTGTTTTTTGTTTTTTGTTTTTTAAATTGGTGTGTGGAAGGAGGGAAGAGGCTTTTTCAATTTTTTAAAAAAAGCTTTTGTAAAAGCCATTGTAAAAAAGAAAAATGTGTGGGGATAGGTGGGTGTGGGATAAGGGGTGGACCTCCGAGGTCCAGGGGTGGCTATGTGCCACCCACAGACCCTTGAAAATCATCCACCCTACTGTGTGGCCTCCCATTCAAGGAGAGACCAGCCTCTGACTTGCTTAGCTGCAGTCTTGTGCTGCACCCCGTACAGACCATGGTCTCTCTCAGCCCCATTTATAATAGAACAACACAGTAGGTATCCTTCAGTCTTGAGAAATTATAGTAACATGCTCTGGAACGGCGTCTAGTGTGGCTGAGAAGGCCAATTCGAGAATGACCATCCCTTCCACACTGAAGACAAATACAATCTGTCCCCTGTCCAGCTCCCTGATTTTGCTGGTTTCAGAACTGCCTCTTTGCCTCAGCCTGCTGAACAAGTGTCTCTTCAAATTGGGAGAGGCCGTGATGCAGTGCCTGCCTCCAGGCTGAGCGCTCAGATACCAGGGTTTCCCATCTATTGAGGTCCATTCCTAAAGCCTTCAGATTCTGCCTGCAGATATCCTTGTATCGCAGCTGTGGTCTCCTTCTGGGGCACTTTCCCTGCACTAATTCTCCATACAGGAGATCTTTTGGAATCCGACCATCATCCATTCTCATGACATGCCTGAGCCAACATAGATGTCGCTGTTTCAGTAATGTATACATGCTAAAAATTCCAGCCCGTTCTAGGACTACTCTGTTTGGAACGTTGTCCTGCCAGGTGATGCCAAAAATGCATTGGAGACAACACATATGGAATGTGTTCAACTTCCTCTCCTGCCGTGCACAAAGGGTCCAGGACTCACTGCAGTACAGGAGTGTACTCAAGGCACAGGCTCTATAGATCTGGACAACAAGAATCTTTTTAATGTGGAGAGAATGCAACCCATTAAGACCGAAGTCCAGTTTCTAGCCCCAGCTAGAGTAGACCCATTGAATAATTGAAATTGACTTAAATGTTCTCACCATTCAATAATTGATTCAATAGCTCTAGTCCCATTGGGACTAGCAATTAGATATAGGTTGAAAAATTTTCCTTTCTGCTTGATGATTAGCTCCCTAACGTTTATGTGACTATACTTAAAGACTGGACCTCTTATTTCTGACAACTAGATCCAAAGATATTTTGAACTTCCATGCACCCATTCCTTTTTTTTTTCCTGACCCTATTCTTCCTTAGACCATGTTTCAGTTTACCTATTATGAGCTATAAGTAGTGGAAATGCCCACATTTTAAGTGCTGCCAAAATTGAAATTCTTAACTGGGAGGTGGGGAAGACCTGGAGCAGATGGTGCAGCCGACGAGAATGCTGTACAGAAACAGCCTGGAGGCCCAAATTCTGTGCTTCCCCCAAAATAAGACAGGATCTTATATTAATATTTGCTCCAAAAAACGCATTAGAGGTTATTTTCAGGGGATGTTTTATTTTACAACTTCTGGTTGCTGCACAAGGGCAGACAGTGGAGTTTCACTTAATTGGGGTTATTTTGGGGGTAGGGCTTATATTACGAGCATCCTGAAAAATCATACTAGGGCTTATTTTCAGATTAGGTCTTATTTTTGGGGAGACAGGGCAGTTCCTGCTTTTCCTGTGATTAACAATTGCTGGTAGGAACAGGGATACAGTATTTGCAATTTTCAGAAGAATTATGTATAATATTGTCCGCCTCCCTGTTTTACTTGGCGGCTGTGTGCTCTGGGGAAGCAGGTGGGAATCCGTTTCTAGGCGTATGGCTTATGGTGGTATGAATGGCTGAGACTTATCTATCTATATACTTAAATATTTACATATTTAAGCATTTATTGTCTTTCATATATCATAGGATCTCAAGTCATCTTATGCACATTGTCACATTAGTTCTTACCCTTATTGGTTGTACATTGTGCAGTTCTGTTTTTCTGTTCAGAAAAGCACATAAAAGCATGTCTAGGTTTTTCTCCCTTCTTCCACCTCCACAGAATTAGAAATCTGGCCCGTGCAGGATCCCAGGTTCCCCCCCTCTCTCAAGCTCCTCCCCCTTCCATAAGCCCCGCCCCTATGCACACCACAGGAAGTGGAGGAAAGAAATTCCTGCTGTTCTTCCCAGACAGTAACCAGGGATAACATGAAAAGATTTCCTTTCCTGCGGATCTCCTTTCATCCCCTCTTATGATTCAGCCCACGGAAAGCTGCTTTTGGGGTATAATTTGCCCTCCTCTGCCACACCAGAACATGGCTGCCCATCCCTGTTGTAAGCAAAAATAAATCAGTGGGTCCATTTTCTGTAGAAAAGTTTTGCTCATCTTCTTTAGGAGGATTTTCCCCCCTTCTGCCTTGCTTGAAGGGCGCAGTCGTGACCTCCTCACCCCTGTGAGCTTGTCTGCAGGAAATTCAACGAGGTCACTGAACTTATTTGACAAAAATATCTGCAGATTGTCTCTCTGGGAGAGCTTTGCAAAGAGAGGAGGGGAAATTCATGATCATACTTCATTTCTTCCCTAATCCTGATTCATAAGAAGAAGCAGCCAGCATCATGATGATGGTGTGAAACTATTTTGGGATATTCATTGCTTGCTGAGCTTTGGGCTAGGTCAGCTGATGTGTCCCTTAGCTGAGACCCAGCTGCTTCATGTGTGGGCTGGTGTGCTTTGACTAAACAAAGCACACTTTCTTGGGGATTTGCTGCTGCCGTTGCTCAGAGCTGAAATATATTTCAGATGTGTATTCTCCAATGCGCCTTTTCCAGGGTGGCTCTGGGATGAGATCTCCTGCTTGACTTACATACTTGATTAATCCAGTTGCTAAAACAACAATGACAACAGAAAGGGCAGTATTAAACTGCATTAGTAAAACTGTTGGTGTGGTTTAGCAAGGTTTAGCTCTTGTGTGTTGTCGCATCATTTCCAAATTATGGCCATTGTGTGGTCTGTAGAAAGTCCTATGAATAACAGTCTTGCTCATGTCTTGCAAACTCAAAGGGGTGGATTCCTTTATTGAGTCGGTCTATCTCATGTTTAGTTTCCCTCTATTCCTCCTGCCTTCAACTTTTCCCAGCATTACTGTCTTTTCAGGCAAGTCTTCTCTTCTCATGATGTGCCCAAAGTACAATAGCGTCTGATTTGTCATTTTTTGCTTTGCCTGAGAATGTTGGCTTGATTCTGTCTGTCTGTCTCTCTCTCTCCCTCTCCCTCTCCCTCTCCCTGTGCCGTCTCATTAAATCTAACTTACAGCAACCCATTTCTGGGTTTTCTAAGTAGAGAATACGCAGAAGTGGTTTGCCATTCCCTTCTTCTGGGAGCATCCTGGGGCTGTGTAGCTTGCCCATGACTACACAGGATGGCTCTTCTCACCGGTGGCACAGTGGAGAATCGAACTCTGAACCTCGGGCTCCTCAGCCAGATATCTAAACTACTGAGCAATCTAGAACCCGCTTATTTGTCTTTCTGGCTTCTTGTGGTATCTGTAAAGGTCTCCTCTAACACAAAATGTCCAATCAATCCTCTCCGCTTTCTTTATGGTTGGGCCTTAACATCTATACATAACAATAGTGGGCCAGGTAGAAGGTGATTTAAATCCCACTGGCTTTGATGGGAGAGAATCTTTAGTGTAATTCTTTATCTTCTATTATGGCTGATATCAGAGGTAGGGTGAGACTCATGGCCTCACAGGAGGATAATTCTTGGCCCTGTTTCTCTTCCTTGCTGTCACTGCCCATTCATCTGCCCTCTCAGATCATGACAGTAGTGTTGAGAGTTAGGAAATGGATTGTCTTCCTTCATTTGCCCTGTGCTGTCCTTCTGGCCAGTGATGTAGATAATACAGCTTGGATCTGAAAGGTAAAGGTAAGTGAAACGTTAATGAGGATGCAAATGAAGAGGAGAGAAAGCTATATTGATAGAACAGGATAAACAACAAGTGGCCTTGTGCAGAATCCCCCAAAAAGGATGGGTAACATATTGGTTAGATATTTAAAATACCCCAAACAGATGAGTTTTTGAGTCTTGCAGGATTTCCCCCCAGGATCACCATTGCAGAGCTTGTGGTGTGTGCCATTGAGTTGCACCAGATTTATGACAACCCTAGTAAGGTTTTTGAGGTATGTCAGATGTTCAAGGAGCAGTTTACTATTGCTGCTCTCCAAGTGGGGGGCAGGATTTAAACACAAGTCTTCTGAATCGGAATCTGACACTACACCACACTGACTGTCCAATATTATTGTGTGGGGTCTGTGTACAAAAGTGGTGGTTCACAAAATCCATCTGGCTTAAATACTCTGGCAATAAATAATCCTAAAACACGCATACCTAAAATAAATGAAAAATCTTCCCATATTTGTCCCCTGCATCCATTCCCCTTCTCTTCTTTATCTCTGTTCCCCAAGCAACTTATTTTAACATGGAAATGCTAAAATTTTGGTTTTGGTTTTTGTGTTCGCAAATATAGGGAGAGGACTTGGAGGTGTGTGTCAAAAATGTCAAGTTGGCCACCTGTGGATCTCATGTGTTGCCCACCCTTAATATACTGTAAGACTTTGATTCCAAATCCATGGGGTTATTGTTGTTTGGTCGTTAAGTCCGACTCTTCGTGACCCCATGGACCAGAGCACGCCAGGCCCTTATGTCTTCCATTGCCCCCAGAGTTGGGTCAAATTCATGTTGGTAGCTTTGATGACACTGTCAAACCATCTCGTCCTCTGTTGTCTCTTTCTCCTCCTGCCTTCACACTTTCCTAACATCAGGGTCTTTTCCCGGGAGTCTTCTCATGAGATGGCCAAAGTATTGGAACCTCAGCTTCAGGATCTGTCCTTCCAGTGAGCACTCAGGGTTGATTTCCTTCAGAACGGATAGGTTTGTTCTCCTTGCAGTCAAGGGGACTCTCAAGGGTCCATGGGGTAGTTCAAGCTAAACTTGATATGTTGAATCAGTAGGATTCACCTAAGATTTAGCTCAGTATTCAGTGATGAATTCAATGAGTTTATTCTAGTGAGAACTATCAGCTTGATTTAGGCGTATGGGTCTGTCAAAAGCAGGCTGTTTCTTCCTTCCACAGGAAAGAAGACTTTTGAACACAGGTTGCTAAGCATTTGCAGCTGGAAGCCAGGTTATAAATTAAGCAGTTGATTAATTGCTTAATAGCTGGCTGGGAGGTGGGGGGAAAACCTCTTTCATTAGTGAGCAGTTCTACTTAAACTGCCTATTCTTTGCCATACCTGTTTCTGCATCTTCAAGGTAGCTCAGTTTCTTTACGGATGCCTCGCTTTCATTCTTCCTCCACCCTCTGCTTTCAGTATCCTGCCCTGACCTTAATCCTTCCCCAAGAAGTGTCTTGCCTCTGTTGCTTCTACCGAGAATTACTCTGCAGATGCTTCCCTGTCTATACAGTTGCCAAAAAACAAAACCTGATGCTTTTTCTCCCCCATAGATGTATGCAGGAACTTTGACATATTCCAGTTTCTAAAAATTCCCAATAGGTTTACTTTGCCCTGGGCCACCTCCCTTTGTCAGATGTCTTTTCACCCTCTTGCCAAAAAAGAAACGTCGAAAGGTTGCAGTAAATTGGCATACGCTTAGTTCACACGATCCTCCTTTGTGGGTGATGGGGCAGCAGAGGGAGCCTGTGGGTCAGCCTTGGGGCCAGTTATCGTCCTGCCCCAGGGTCTTATCCAGCAGCTGCAGCTAAAACTGTGCTTGCTGTATGATGTCCTGAAAGAGTTCGTGTCCTACTTAAATTTTGCCTTGTAGAACTAACTTGTTTGTTGAAAATGTTGAAGTTCAGATTCCATTGTACTGCTGTCAACATGCTGATTTTGCCAGATGTTGGTTGCTAAGCAGGGTCAGCCCTAGTTAGTTTTTGGATGGGAGACCTCCAGCAGATGACCGGATAGGGCTTGGAAAGTCTGTGACTCTGGAGAGCCACTGCTGCCAGTCGGCAGGTTGGACCATGAGTCTTACTCATTTATTATAGAGTACTTTTCTATGTAACAACTAGTACAGTAACTTGTAATTTTTAATTTGCAAACTGCCAAGAGTAGTACATACACTAATGGGGCAGTGTATAAATCAAATCAATCAATCAGTCAGTCAGTCAATAATGTCCCCTTTCCCACTTCGCGCATGTCCTTACCCAACTCATACTGCTGCCTATTGGTTGATATCCAGAACTAGGCAAAGTTAGTTGTTCAACTACAGTTTCCATAATCCCTTAGCCTGCTTGGTCTGTGGGATATTCTGGAAGTTACAGTCCAAAAATGTTAAAACGAAATAAAAAAAACCCAACCTCTGCTGACTTTTGTTCTTAAATTCTAGTCTTGCCAGATCCTGAACATACTTGTTTTTAAATTTGATCCTATGCCAACATATTTTTAGGTAAAGGTAAAGGTTCCCCTTGACATTTCTTCCATTCATATCCGACTCTAGGGCGCGGTGCTCATCCCCATTTCCAAGCCATAGAGCCAGCGTTTGTCCAAAGAAAATTTCTGTGGTCATGTGGCCATTGCGACAAGACACGGAACGCTGTTACCTTCCCACTGTGGTGGTACCTATTTATCTACTCGCATTTTTACATGCTTTTGAACTACTAGGTTGGCAGGAGCTGGGACAAGTGACGGGAGCTCACTCCATTGCATGGATTCAATCTTATGACTGCTGGTCTTCTGAGGATGCAGGACAGAGGCTCCTGTGATTTAACCCACAGCGCCATCGCATCGCCTACCAACATATTTTTAGTTGTAGCTTATTACTCATTTTGTTCATTCAGATATTCCATTTTTTGATTCCATTCTAAAATAAATGCCTTAGCTCCCATTCTTCCAGAAGATAGGCTGGCCCTACTCTCCTGTATCTTGCTCTGATCATATGTAGAATGTTTGATCCCAGGACAGTGCAGTTTATTTTATTTTATTTTATTCATTACATTTATATTCCGCCCATCTAGTGCAGGGATACAAAAGTATCTCATGAACCATTATAGTAAAGCCTTCCAGAGAGAACAACAGGATTGCACCCTGTTTTCAGTTTAATGTATTAGAACCGCTTTCAGTAGAATTCTGGATGGGCATAACAGAAAGTGGACACAATGCATTCATCTGCATTGAATTATTTGGAACTATCTATCTAGTACTAAACAAAAAGATAGCCACTCTTGAAAGAACCATCGTACCTGCCTTGTTGCTGGCAGACAGAAAGATTATCATCAGTGGTCAAACCGCTAAAAGAGACTGAGGTGACCATCTAAAAATAGCAAATGTGGGATTGAGGGAAAGGATGCAAATAACTTCATAATTATGGGGAGACAGAAAATCACGCTGGGTTTTAGGAGCTATTCAGGGTGCTGAAACTATAGAGTTGAACAGCAGGGATGGTTACTGCGAAGTTCAGACGAATTCATGGAGCAGATCACCACCTTTCGACATCGGAGTCACCAGCCTGCATAGCAGGGAGCAATGGTATCATTCTGCCTGTTCTTTTTGAGCACTGAAATGGTTGTCCTCTGTTGGAAAATAGAGTTGTGTTTGCAGAGTGTCCTGCACTGTTGTCCCTGTACTAGTTTTCTGTTCTGAGAAGTGGTAGAGGATGCTGCCTTGTCCCCCGTATTAAACTAACATTCAACTATCAGCCTAATTGGCTTCTGTTTGCAGATTGGGAGAGTGCTGTTTTGTCCTTCACTCATGGAGCTGATTATTGTAGCAGGCCACTCTCAAGCCTCTACCCATCCAGGCCTCTAAGAGTGCTCATTACCTTTCACCAAAACTGCTGCCACCAACCTATCCTTAAAACTGAAAAGGACAAGTGTTTCTTTCAAACAAATAAAGTGTTTATTGATTACACAAAATAAAAGGAGTAAATCACAGGTATAAAATCAATTAGTCAATCACTGCTTATAAGACACTAGCTCACACAGACTTTTCCCTCACTGACAGGCTCTTTCTCACTCTCTATCAATCTCTCTAATCACTCATCTTCCAAACTGATCTCCTCTCACACATCATACACACCTTATATAACCCAGCTCCTCCCACCTCTGCACCACCCTCCGTCCTCTCATTGGCTGAGGTTCCCCTGCCCAGCTATGACAGACAGGTGAGAGCAGAGCTGAACGCCACAATTATCATGAGGTGAGTCTGGGCTAAGGACATCCCACACTTGTCTAGAATCAAAATATTATTTTTCTTCCTCAGGAAGAGGACAAAGTATTTTGTTTTCATTGACAACAGAACTATAATGACTTTTTGTGGAAATTAATGTGCTAAAATAATATGACAAAAATCATGATGTAACTTAAATAGACTAGATTAGGCATCCTTCAGTCTCGAGAGACTATGGTAACATGCTCTGTATGGAGGTCTTGGAATAGCGTCTAGTATGGCTGAGAAGGCCAATTCGAGAGTGACAATCCTTTCCACAATGAAAACAATCTGTCCCCTGTCCAGCTCCCTGATTTGACTAGTTTCGGGACCGCCTCTTTGCCTCAGCCTGCTGGACAAGAGACTTTTCAAAATGGGAGAGTCCGTGATGCACCGCCTGTCTCCAGGCTGAATGCTCAGAGGTCGGGGTTTCCCATCTGTTGGGGTCCATTCCTAAGGCCTTCAGATCCAACTTGCAGATCTCCTTGTACAGTATAGCAGCTGTAGTCTCCCTCTGGGGCGATTTCCCTGCACTAATTCTCCATACAGGAGATCTTTTGGAATCTGACCCTCGGCCATTGTCACAACATACCAAAGCCAACGTAGACGTCACTGTTTCAGTAATGTATACATGCTAAAAATTCCAGTTTTATCTAGGATTACTCTATTTGGAACTTTGATGATGGATGCATGGAAATGTGTGCAATAGAAATATTGAGGGATTATTTATAGCTTCTTTTTAAACAATTGGGCAGTTTTTTTGTCCTTTTTGCTGTGTGTGGATGCTTTGCTTTGCCTTTCAAATGGAAAGGACACTAGTTTTGCACAGAGACAGTGTGTGTAAGTTATGGAGAGACTGGTAGCTGTGTTCCATAAATGTCATAACTTTCACTCACCTGGAGACCAGGTACCTTCACCATTTCTTGTCAAGGTGTCTTACTGAATCCTGATAATTAACCAGATTGTCCTAAGCATCTCTTGTCATCTTCTTTTTTACATTTCTTACATCTCTAGCTGTGTAACTATTATCCTTATGTCTATTTATTATTATTTTTATTAACTTTTCTATCTTCTCTATGCCAATAAAGGTTACTTTGGATTGAATCCTGACAGCCTGATCAAAGAAAGTGAAGAATTTAACAAATATTCCTCACTTTTCTATCTTAGACACACTGAATATCTGTGGTCAAATGAAGCGTTAATTTAATTATGTGCTGTTAAGTCAATTCTGGCTTACAGGGACCCTTTCCAAGGTTGTCTAGGTAGCGAGTATTCAGAACTAGATTACCAGTCACTCCTTCTGGGGCAACCTGGGAATATGCTGCTTACCAAAGAGTACACAAGCTGGTTTTTCTTCCAAGTGGGACAGTGGGGAATCAAACTCCTCACCTCTGGCTCTGCAGCCAGGTACCTAACTAACTGAGCTATTCAGGCAGGTCAAAAGAAGTGTACAGGTAGGTGTTTTTCAAACTCTCTGTTTTGAAGCAGCCACTGACTGCACAGCTAAGGAGTCCATCGCGTGTTTGTCACACTTTGGCTTTATTTTTGTTAAAATAAATCATGACACGGTGTAGTATGGATGAAGAAAGAAAACGCTGAACTTATAACCTGTTAAAATGAAGTGTCTTTGAAAAGATTTTAAGCCATGAATGTGAATTTCAAATCCATTTCAGCTCCTTGGTATGAATTTAAGTATTGGCAAGCATTTTGTTAAACAGTGAACTTCAGAGGGGTAGAAGCCCTTTTCTTTGAGAACTGTTTTCCGTATAAATGAAAGCTGTTTTTCACTTCAAAGCTTGCAACAATATATTATTACCCTGAAGGTCACAGTTAAAATGTTTCAATATATTTATTCATAGTATAGTAAATCACTTTCAGTTATGTCGATCCTAACTGTAATGTGGAGAAAAATTCTTGGTATTGATTGGAACAAGGAATCTACATTGTTGAAGTTATTATTTCTTGTTGGAGCCATCATTAAAAAAAGCTGATCTGGAGTCCATGGTTTATGATCTTGTCGATTTTTTTGTAAATGAGCAACAAAACTGTTCCTTCTCCAGTTCTTCACACATTTTGGCAATAAAAGGTGTTTCATAGCACTTGTTGGCTGCTGGTGTATAAATGGACAAATGAAGGGTGTTCTGTCAGATGAAGCATAAAAGCCATTAGCAATACACTTTTATTTGAATAGAACAACATTAATTTTTAAAGGTGCATTAGCCGGGGATTTCTGCATAATGTAAATGGAGAAAAAATGAAAATACAAACTGATCTTTTTGAAGAAAATTTTGGCAACTATCTCACATCTGAATGTATATACAGTATAAATATATATGGTACTGTGCAAAAGTCTTAGGCCACCACCAGCTTTGTTGTTTTAACAAAGCTTTAATGACCATCCATATTTATTTTTCGGTCTCTTTATTAAGATACAAACAGAAAATACAGGAAATATGTACACAATATTAAAAAAAACCACAATGTTCAGAGCAAAATGGCTTCTTCAGCTAAAAGTCAGCATTTAGTGTGACCTCCCTTGAAGTCTTTTGGGAAGACTGTCCTAAAGTTTTCTGAAGTAGTCTTCTGGTGTAGTATACCAGACTACTTTCAACACTTTCCAGATTTCTTCTTTAGATTTAGATAGTCTGTTATTTCTTTCTCTGTCCAGGTGATTCCATGTTGCCTCTATAATATTCAGGTCTGGACTCTATGGAGGTCAGTCCAGGACTGTCAATGTTTTATCAGCTGTTTTTCTCACCAAATATGATTTAAGTGCATTAGCAGTGTGCTTGGGGTCGTTATCATGCCAAAAAATAAAGCCACTCCCAATCATGTGCTTTCCAAAAGCAATGGCATGATGAATTAAAACCTGTCTGTACGTTTCAACATTTACAGTTCCATCAATATGGACAATATTGCCAACACCACTGCAGCCCCAAACCGGAATAGACCCTCCACTATGTTTCACTGAAGACTGCAAAAACTCGTACTTCCATCTCTCTCCAACTCTGCTTCTCACATATTGTCAACACTTGGACCCAAAAATTTCAAACTTGGATTCATCACTCAATAATACTATTTTCCACTGATGTTCATTCCAATCTCTGTGAGCTTCATAGCCTTTTCACCCTGTTCCACTTCCAAAAAAGTGGTTTTTTGGCTGCTACCCTCCACAAAAACCATTCCCGATCAAGCTTCTTCGGACTGTATAAACTTGGCATCCCAATGAAGCTACCAGATGCTGAGCCAGGTCCTTGATGGACTTCTCTGGTCTCTCAAAGAATAAACTCTAAGAAACTTCTCATCAGATTTTAAAAGTTTTCTTGGCTTTCCAATCCTTTTTTTTTTTTTTTGTCTTTGACCTCTCCTGATTCTTCAGATTTCTTTGTAAGAGCTTGAATACCACATCTTGAGTATCCAGTTTATTTGTTGATTTACCTTTGAGAGTGGCCTTGCTAGTGCAAAGGAATGATTTTATGTCTGTCAAATTCTGTGATCTTGGGCATTCTGATTGGAATGACATGATTGAAAGTTGGTCTTATTAGCAAGTTTCCAATTACAACATGTTTATGTAAAGCTCAAGCACGGCTCGCACAAACCTTGGTGTAATAGTCCTTTTTCACAACAGTTGTTTTGACATGAAATAGTAGGACAAATACAGGTGTTAGCAATGACAGTAATTAGGGTTCCATTCCATTTAGGTTTACGAGAACCAGGTACCTGCTATTGTTCAAATGTAAGAGGAGGTCACATGAAATACTTGCCACTTTAGCCTATTGAAGCTGTTTTTTCTGATTTCTGTTTTTGAATATGCATACATTTTTTCTGTATTTTCTGGTTCTATTTTAATAAAGAGACAGAGAAATAATTATATATGGCCATTATACCATTGCTAAAACAACAAATCTAATGGTGGTCTAATATATGCACACACACACACACACACACACACACACACACACACACACACACACACACACACACACACTCTTCAGACTGCATGTTTTTAAAAAGAAAATGTCTGGCATTGCCACAAAGGCAGAATGGTAAACCTACTATCATGGGACAGTGAGTGTGCTCCAGATTTTACTCTGAACTTTGCAAGAACTGTCCAAGGTGCTGGACTTTGCTCTGACAAATGGGTTCATTGTAAAATCGATTTTGTAGTGTTTGGAGTAAAATCTGGACCAGAGTCACTGTCCCAGAGACAGTGGAGTCACTGTTGAGTAGTGAGACTTATCTGTATCTTGAAAGTGTTTATCACAGCAAAATAAAGCAACTCCTTTATCTGCATTGGTTTCTGTACTATAGTATAGTGGTAAATGTTGACATATTCCATTTTCCATAGACTTACCTTATGTGAACAGTCCAAAAGTTCAAGCAGTAAGTTGACCCCAACAAACTGGCAAAAATCCATTCATCTCCTCCCTACCAGCTACTGGGCACAGATATACATATCTCCCAAAATCAGAGAATAAATCAGTTCAGGCTACCTCCAAGTCAACTTGGTGTGGGTAGACTCCAGGTTCTACCACAAATACTTGAATACAGATTGGCCTGGATGTTATTTGCACACCCATATTTTGTTGGCTTAGGTGCCAACTCCAAAAACAGATGTGTCGTTAGCCTCTCCAGAAACTTTGGATATTGAAACTCCAAAAGCGCTCTGTTGATGAAAACAAACCTTGTGCCCAAGATAACAGGTTAAACAAAGTTCCTTATCAGGCATCTTCAAATCCTCCCTTCTAATAAGCACAGTAAAGATGCGGAGGGTTTAGGAAAAACTTCGAGAGAGTTTGATAAAAATTTAATTGTTTTGATATTCTGTAAGCCGCCCAGAGTGGTAGAATATACCAGATGGGCGGGATATAAATCGAACAAATAAATAAATAAAATAAATAAATTTAGACATACTGTACTTTGTTTTCCCTAAAATAAGACCTAACCTGAAAATAAGCCCTAGTATGATTTTTCAGGATGCTCGTAATATAAGCCCTACCCCAAAAATAAGCCCCACATAAGTGAAACCCTGCCCTCCACCACTGTGCAGCAACCGGAATAAGATGACATGACTATATTTGAATAAATGTAGATTGTGTACATGAAAAAAAATAAAACATCCCTGGAAAATAAGCCCTAATGCATTTTTGGAGCAAAAATTAATATAAGATCCTGTCTTATTTTCGGGGAAACAGGGTATATACATGGCATTATATACACAGCTTGTGCATAAATCTCTTAGAGCAATATAGACATTTAAAGAAGTAAAGGCCACCAGACTCACTACCATGTGGCAGTATATTGTTCTTACTCTTCTGCTTATATACACCCACGACTTATGAACTTAATCCGTTCTGGAAGTCAGTTCGTAAGTTGAAAAGTTTGTAAGTCGAAACCAAATTTCCCCGTAGGACTATAGTGAAATTTAATTAATGCGTTCCTATGGGGAAAAATTAAAACAAAGTCACTTATCTCTTCACAGTGCCTCGGTAGCAGCCATTTTGTGCTCTTCTCCACTTCTGCCCCCCCTCCCCTCCTCTCAGCTGATCGGCGCTGGGTCTCATCTCAGAGGCTTCTCTGGGCTTGCTCAGCAGGTGAAAAGGCAGTGCAAAACCACCCAGGGAAGCCTCTGAAAGCTGCACTTTGCTGCGGGGGGGGGGGTGCTAGCCACTCCAGGCAAGGGGACGGAGGACGAGTCTCCCTGCACAGCTGCTGAGTCACTAGCTGAGCAGGAAGAGAGCGGGACTCTGGGAGTGATTGGAAAGATGAACAAGGCCGCTGAACCATCTGCTGGATGCAGGAGTGGATGGTCCAGCGCCAGGGGTGGACCCTTGTTAACTCCAGCTGCCCGGGGATATTCGTATTCATATGTGAATACCCCCATCTCTAATTGGAACCAATGTCCTGACTCAGGAAGGTCCTTCTTCCCCTTCTTATTCTCATTCTGGCATATATTTACAAAGTGTTCTTTATTCAAATGAAATAAAGATGTTTCTCATATGGAATACTGCCAAAACTACTAGATGGAGATAATACATGTGAGAGAAAAAAAATTAAAAATTAGCTTGCAAGCGGTTGAATGCCTATATTAATGGAAGTTTGCTTGCAAATGAGACCTGAATAAGCTTTCACAATCTTCCTGGCCAAGAGCACATTCTCCATGAAAAGCCAGCGATTTCTACCTCAGTTCTCTATATTTTGGAAACAAAATCCATTGTGAAACACCTACAAGTGTAAGTTGACAGGGCATATCTCCTAATTAAATGTGCACATTTCTTTCTTAAAGGCTTGAGCAGCCAAAGGAATCTTCTTAAAAAGAACATGGACTACCTGAAGCGTTATCCACCTGCTGTTATGGAGGACTCAGCCCTGTCAATATTTTGTATTGCTGTTTCCCATGAAGAGATCATGGGACAGAACACATTAGATTTTCTGTGCACCTGTTCCATTGATCCTGTTACACAGCCTCCAAAATCATTCTACAAAAGAATTATGAGACCTGTTTGCTGCCTCATCCTCAGGAATGAGGTTCCAGAAGAATAATTTGACATGCAGGGATGGCTCAAGGAATTGTACGTGAAGCACAAAGGAAAAGAAGATAGTTGTCTCATTTCGCTTGTAGAACCCTGCTAGCATAGGGGTTGCAGAGCAAGCCGTGAGGAAGAGACAGGCCTCTGTCTTCCAGAAGAGGAGAAGATCCAGCAGAGTATCATTACTGCTTTCTCCATAGCTCCTGTCATCTATTGCTTGAGGTGGCTTTCTCATTCTATCCAAAGCTGTCTGCTGCATCACACAGAATGAGGTGATAGAACTGTTGATTGTATCACTAAAGAGTGTTACTTTTGTAAAACACTATCAGTTAATAGTAATGCATCACATCACAAAGAGGAATATGCTAACCCCTTTCTCCCTTAAGTACTTGTTTACTATAAGCAGGAGGGTATTAATGTTTGAGTGACTGGAGGACCATTTAGAAACATTGCAACTTTTTCAAATGTAGTTTACATGTACCACCAGTGCCTCCTACCTTTACTTCTGTAGTAGATATGAGAAGATGTGGAAGTAACTAGTTATGATAAACATAGTTACAACTAACAGTGTTGGGGATAATAATGTAACTAGTAGTCACAAAGTAACTGTGACAAACCCAGACCTACTGGGATCTATCACACAGTTACTAAGCTGCCACCAACCATTCCCTACAATAAGTCACACAGACCAGGGATGGATTTTTAAACAACAAAAGAATAAGGTTTATTTTAAATACAAACAGGGTAAATAAAACAATCAGGTGAATAAAATAAAGTAACGTGGCTTATTCTCACACACACAAGCATACAGTTTGGTTCACCTAGAACCCTTAACTTAAAGCACAGACCCTGAACCCATCAGTTCTGGCTAACCCACAGACACCTGAACTTATCAGGTTGGTACTCTGACACACAGTAGTACCCTGTCAGACACCCAGACTCCCACAACAGCTTCTTCTTCCCCAGCTGCTGCTTCGTCCCAACCCAGTGTCTCACAGTTTGTCTCAGCATCTCCTCTTCACCACACAGGCATCACATATTTATACAGTCCAGCCCCTCCTCCTGATGTCCCGCCTTCCACTCCCCATAGGATGGAACTTTCCCTCCAAACCCATGACAGACAGGTAACATCAGTGCTGTTATGTAACACCTCCCCTCTTTAAAAGTTGTTTTGTAGGGGGAAAGCTAAGGTGCTTTTCACCAAAAAACAACCTGAATAAAATACACAACAACAGTTATACATACCATATAATACTTACTTATCCTTACACTCTAAGGTAAACATTTCAATTAGGCTTTTAAACATTTTACCATATACAGTACATCAATTTACCTTTATTAATACCAACCAAATTCAAAACCAGGTACATTTTAACTTTTTGTTTTCATTATATACATATAGTCCATGTTCTTTCGCCGTCTTCAGTCTTCAGGTCTTCTTGATAAGGCGTCAGCAACACAGTTCACTGACCCTCTGACCACCTTCACTTCAAAGTCATAGTCCTGTAAGTTCAAAGCCCACCTCATAAGTTTGCTATTGTGGGTTTTCATCGTCTTTAACCATTGCAATGGTGAATGGTCAGTACACAGAATAAAATGTCTTCCCCAGATGTAAGGCTTGGCCTTCTGGATCGCGTAGACTATGGCCAAACACTCCTTCTCCACGGTTGCCAAATGTCTCTCACCTTTTTGGAGTTTCCTACTCAGGTAGGACACTGGATGCTGGTCACCATTCTCATCCTCCTGGCACAGAACTGCTCCTACCCCGCTGTTAGACGCATCGGTGTAGATGATGAACTCCCGGTCGAAGTCTGGAGCCCGCAGGACAGGATAGTTGATTAACGCCTCCTTCAACCTCTGGAACGCCGCCTCACAGTCGCTGGTCCACGGGATGCGGTCATCAGCCTTCTTCTTCGTCAGATCGGTCAGCGGAGCCGCAATCTCGCTAAACCTCGGGATGAACTTTCTGTAGTAGCCCACCAACCCAAGAAATGATTTGACTTTTCTCTTGGTGGTGGGTCTAGGCCAATCTCGAACAGCTTCTATTTTGGCCTCCAGGGGTTTTATCATTCCTCCCCCTACCATGTGACCTAAGTATTTTATTTCTGGGCTACCCAGCTGACACTTGCTGGCCTTTACTGTTAGCCCTGCTGCACTTAACCTCTGCAGCACTAACTCCAGGTGTATCAGGTGATCTTCCCAGGTATTACTGAAGATCCCTATGTCGTCAATATAGGCCACTGTAAAGTCACTGAGCCCTGCCAAGGTCTGGTCCATCAGCCTTTGGAATGTGGCTGGTGCATTTCTGAGACCAAAGCTCAGGACTCGAAATTCATAGAGACCAAAAGGGCTGCAAAAGGCAGTTTTTTCTTGATCCCTGGGATCAATTCTTAATTGCCAATATCCCTTTACCAGGTCCAATGATGAGATGAACCGACAACCCCCTATGGTTTCAATCAGGTTGTCTAGCCTGGGCATTGGGTAGGCATCAGGAGTGGTTACACGGTTTAATTTCCTGTAATCAACACAAAACCTAATGCTCCCATCAGGCTTGTCCACAAGGACTATTGGAGAGGACCAAGGACTAGAAGAGGGGACGATTATGTTCTCCCTCAGCATTTCGTCCAGCTCCTTCCGCACCTTGTCCCTATAGGGTCCCGTTACTCGGTATGGGGATACTGCCTGCGGGGGTGCATCCCCTGTGTGGATCCGATGCATCACTCCCTTCACTATCCCCGGCTTGTTGGAAAACACCTGCTGATATTTACTAAGCAGCATTTTTAATTCTTGCTGCTGGTCTTGGGTGAGTGCAGGACTGATCTTTACCTCCTCTGGGTTGTATTTTACTTCCCCTCTACCCTCCCAGAAGGGTAATTCAGCTTCCTCACTCTCAGCTGCTTTTATCGCGAATAAAACCCTCTGTTCCCCTCTGTAGTAGGGTTTTAGGGCATTCACGTGAACCACCCTCCTTGCTTGGTTCTCCTCTTGCTCTATTAGGTAGTTCAGGTCTGACATCTTGGAAATGACCCTATATGGTCCTGCCCATTTGAGCTGCAGCTTATTCTCTCTGCAGGGCCTAAGCCAAAGCACCTCCTCCCCTGGGTCAAAGTGCCTCTCTCTAGCTTTGCGGTCATACCATGTTTTCTGTCTGACCTTCTGAGCTTGCAGGTTTTCTGCTGCCAGCTCTAGATTTCGCTTTAGGTCATTCATCAAGGTGTCTATGTAAGTCACAACGTCTTGTGGGTCATCCTGGGTGATCTGCTCCCAATTTTGTTTGATCAAATCAAGGGGCCCTTTCACCCTTCTCCCAAATAAAAGTTCGAATGGACTGAACCCGGTACTGGCTTGTGGCACTGATCGATAAGCAAACAAAAGGGATTGCAGCTTCTGGTCCCAATTGTTTGGATTCTCTGCCAAGTAAGCCCTTATCATGCGCATCAGAGTCCCATTGAACTTCTCAGTTAACCCATTACTTTCCGGATGATAGGCAGTGGTTTCCTTGTGCTTAATTCCACAGATTTGCCATAAGCGTTTCATGAGCTTTGACGTGAACGATGTGCCCAAATCTGTGATTATCTCTGAGGCAAATCCCATCCTGGACATGTACCCCACCAAAGCATCGGCCACTGTGTTAGTTTCGATGTTTGTCAAGGGTATGGCTTCAGGATACCTTGTGGCATGGTCCACAATTGTTAGTATGAACCTATTCCCCCTCTTTGTGGCCTTGGGCAAAGGTCCCACAATATCCACCCCTATGCATTTGAACGGAGTGTCAATCACAGGCAAAGGGCACAACTTTGCTTTGGTCCTGTCGCGGTTATTCCCCTGCCTTTGACACACATCACATTGTTTACAGAACTCCCTGATCTGCTTCCCTATGTCAGGCCAGTAGAAATTCTGTGTGATTCTCTGCTGTGTTTTGTTCACTCCTAAGTGTGCAGCAAACATGTCAGAGTGACCCCTTTGTAAGATCATGGGGCGATACTTTTCAGGTACCACTAGCTGACTCCTGATCCCATCTCCCCCTTTTGAGATATTCCTCAGGGTCTCTCTATACAGAATCCCCTTTTTTTCCAGAAATCTCACTGGGGTTTCAGGTGCTAGCTGGGCGTCAGTCACCTGTTCAAAACACTTTTGGAGAGTGGCGTCTGCCTTCTGCTCCTGTCCAAATCTGCTGTCTGTGGTTAAGGTTTCCACCACAGCTTCTGAACTCCCCTCTGCTTCCGTCTCTGGCTCATCATTACCCCCCTGAACTGTCCCTGTGGTGGCTTGTGAGCGTGTAATCACTAGCACCCGTTTCACATGTTCAGCCAGGTCATTTCCCACGAGCACGGCTGCTGGCAGAGTCGATGAAATTGCTAGGCGCCAAGCTCCCCTCCAGCCTTGAAAGTTGACAGGTACCTCAGCTACTGGCAGAGAGATTACCTGCCCCTCAATCCCTGCCACCTTCATGCTCTCATTTGGGATTATAAACTCCCTAGGGATGATATCTGGATGGCACAGGGTTACCTGGGAACAAGTGTCCCGCAGCCCCCTATACTGACGGTCAAGTATTCCTACGTCCACCCCTGCTGTCTCAAACAACTGAGAATCTGTTTTTATCAGCAAGCAGCGCTTTACCTCCACCAGAGGACCATTTTCCTCAGCCTGATCAGCAGAGGTAGCTGTTCCAGACTGAGTAGCTATGGCAACAGGCTCCCTCTGTGACACTGAGCCTTGCTCTTTCTGGACACAGAACACAGCTTTTGGCTTGGTCCCACTAGAATTCTGAGGCACCATTCCTTTTAGCTGCTTCAATTTCTCACACTCTGAGATCAGATGACCCTTTCCCTGACAGAAATAGCATTTTCTGGTGTATTTTGATTCTCTCTCCTCTTGTTTGGGTTTTCCCTCCAAATTCTGAGGGCTTGGTTTCATGCCTGAGGGCTTCCCTTCACCATGGGCCCCTCCCCCTTGCTGGCTTTTCCCTGGTCCCTGAGAGTACTTGCTGTAGGTTTCTTTGGGTTTACCTACAGATTTCCCCTCACCCAAGGGCTTTCTTATTTGGGAGATAAAATCCGCGATCTCTGCGGCTGCTGCCACAGATTTCGGTTTCCTTTCCCTCACCTGGAATTTCAATTCCCCATGCAGGACTGAATAGAACTGTTCCAGGGCTATCAAGTCTTTAAGCTGTTCATAGGTCTCTGTTCCCTCCTGCGACAGCCATTTCTCAAGCAGCCTCACCAATTGGGCCCCCACTTGGGTAAAAGTCTGTTCTGGCTTCTTGGTGAGGGACCTGAACCTTTGTCTCAGCTGCTCTGCATTTATCCCATGTCTTGCGAACACCAGTTTTTTAAACTCTGCAAAATCTTTCATCCGTTCCTCAGGCATCTCGGCATAAACCTCAGCCAGGCTACCACTGATTAAAGAACGCATGATGGTCATCTTCTCAGTTTCCCTCACTGAGAAGTCCACAAACGCTCTTTCCACTAAGGAAAAGAACACCTCAGGACAATCTCCCTTGTGGTACACAGGGAATTTCTTCAGGTCAGCTTTAGACAGTTGGCCTCCCTCAGAATCCCTATTGTTATTATTGTTCTGGTTCATCAGTTCCAGTTTTCTTAATTCAAACGCCATTTTCTCTCTCTCCAATCTTTCTTCTCTTTCCAATCTCTCTATTTCAAATTGCCTTTGTTTCTCTCTTTCCCTTTGCTCCATTTCAAATTGCCTTTCCCTTTCCTCCCTTCTTTCTCTCTCTAATCTTTCCTCCATTTCCCTCACCCTCAGCTCATGCTGTTGGGCTAGGAGTATTTTTCTGAGTTCTGGGTCCTGCTCTCCTGTGCTGTCACCTTGCACTGAGCCAAATTCCTCCTCAGAACCTTGGTCAATCTGGGGGTCTTTCACTTCACTCATTTCTGCTACTTGGCTTCGAGTCAAGGGCATAACCCCCCCCTCAGAACAGGCTGCTTTAAAAAGTCAAGCCTCAAAATAAAACGACCACTTTTTTCCTTTTTGCCTCAGAACCAGCTCTCCCCAGAGATTGCTGCTGTTCTTCAGCACTAAATTTGCAACAGTATCGAGTCAGAGCCTACCCCCCTCTGCTGGGCCTCTCAGCTGGCAAGCTAGCTCACTGTTGCTACGCAGTTTTGCCTCAGCGTTTTCCCGCCAAAATCAGGCTGCCTCAGAGCACCTTAATCTAAGTCTCCCCAGTTGGCACGTTCTTCTACTAGTGCACCTCCCCGTGAGGTACACCTAGAAGATTACCTACGCGCCTCAGACTGTCCCTGACTAGACCCCCCTTGCTCTGGGCACACTTGCCAAGGCTTTGCTGGACCGCTGGACAACTGGACCAGTCGTATCCCACACGCTGGACACCAATCAATGTGACAAACCCAGACCTACTGGGATCTATCACACAGTTACTAAGCTGCCACCAACCATTCCCTACAATAAGTCACACAGACCAGGGATGGATTTTTAAACAACAAAAGAATAAGGTTTATTTTAAATACAAACAGGGTAAATAAAACAATCAGGTGAATAAAATAAAGTAACGTGGCTTATTCTCACACACACAAGCATACAGTTTGGTTCACCTAGAACCCTTAACTTAAAGCACAGACCCTGAACCCATCAGTTCTGGCTAACCCACAGACACCTGAACTTATCAGGTTGGTACTCTGACACACAGTAGTACCCTGTCAGACACCCAGACTCCCACAACAGCTTCTTCTTCCCCAGCTGCTGCTTCGTCCCAACCCAGTGTCTCACAGTTTGTCTCAGCATCTCCTCTTCACCACACAGGCATCACATATTTATACAGTCCAGCCCCTCCTCCTGATGTCCCGCCTTCCACTCCCCATAGGATGGAACTTTCCCTCCAAACCCATGACAGACAGGTAACATCAGTGCTGTTATGTAACAGTAACTTTTTAGATTTCATATGTAACATTAAGTTATATATAATGAGCAACATCTAATAGTTACTTTTAAATAGGATTTTGAGATTGACAAAAATTTTTAAGGTACAGTACAGTGGGGTCTCGACTTACGAACTTAATCCGTATTGGAAGGCAGTTCTCAAGTTGAAAAGTTCTTAAGTCGAATCTGCATTTCCCATAGGAATGCATTGAAAACCATTTAATCCGTATCTGCTCTTTTCGTCCATAGAAACTAATGGGAAGCTGCTATTCCGCCTTCTGCCACTAGGGGGGGATAATTTTTTCTTCTTTCCTTTTAACCTAAGATGACTTAGCTTTTAAAAAAGGGGGAAAAGAGTTCGTAACTCGAATCTAAGTTCGTAAGTCGAGTCCATATATTCTTATGAGAGCGGTTCGTAAGTTGAAACGTTCGTATGTCGAGCCGTTCGTAAGTCGAGACCCCACTGTATATATTTTAAAGAGATGTTTCCAGGCTGCAATATCAGAATTTGCCACTAGATGGAACTAGATCATATGAATTTTTCAGGCAGGCGGCATATGGTAGCAATAACACACTGTTAATTATCAGGCCAAAACAATACAAAACTAAAAAAATAAGGAAGACAAAAATGTTAATTGCACGAAAGACAAGGAATTGCTTGCACAATCAACAACAAAAATAATGCCAACCTGGTCATCTGGAAGTAACAAGTAAGACAATAAGTTCCATGTAATATGTGACATTCCAAATTTTGGACGCAAGGTACATTTAATTAGGAAACATGCCCTATCAACATTTCCTTTCCTTTTCCCTCACATCAACATGTAATATACCAACAATATCTTATTTATTTCATTTATAGCCTGCCTTTTCCTCAGAACTAGAGTTTAGACAGTTTCCATGATGAAAATAGACACAGATTTAAAAAAAAAGTACAGCTGAAAATGTGCAAAGCTTAATAATTGCTTGATTGCAATGATTACTAAAATGCAATTAAATCATAATGTTTAAACACTAATGTGTTAACAAGAATATAAAATACACCCATGTTAAAAAATTGGAATCTGTCTGAATGTATCCAGTGTTTTTCTGAACATAGTTATTATATTATCCATTCCCAGTTTCTGTAAAATATGCTTCACATGTTAGTTTGAGTGGGAAATACATTTCCCCAGCTTTTTATTATTATTATTACTATTAAAGAAAGATTTTCATTTTGTTGATTTTCATTGTCGCTTGGATCTTGTGGCATGAGAAAGATTAAATGACGGATCTTTATGTGCTGCCTCCCTGCCATATGGGATTGTACATACAGTGCTAGATGCTTAAATTGGATTTGTCTGTGTTCTTGGCACACATCCACTATTATATGGCTGTGGGATAAAACTTGTAAAGCTGGGGAGAGGGGACATTCATTTTTTTTAAATAATGGGGGAAAGATCTGGCAGTCATTCTCCTCCCATCATCAAAATGGAGGGGAGAAAAGCACACAGTTTAACATTACTTCACAAAAATCAACCATAAAATTCCTTCACCAGTATAAAATAGATGTTTGCATGTTGGCTGGCTGTTTATTATATGTATTGTATCTATGTATCTCACTTTTCAGGGGACGTGGTGGCGCTGCAGGTTAAACTGCAGAAGCCTCTGTGTTGCAAGGTTAGAAGACCAGCAGTCGTAAGATCGAATCCACGTGACGGAGTGAGCTCCCGTCGCTTGTCCCAGCTCCTGCCAACCTAGTAGTTCAAAAACATGTAAAAATGCAAGTAGATAAATAGGTACCACCATGGTGGGAAGGTAACAGCGTTCCGTGTCTAGCCACGCTGGCCATGTGAAACTGTCTTCGGACAAACTGTCTTCGGACAAAAGCTGGCTCTACGGCTTGGAGACAGGGATGAGCACCACGCCCTAGAGTCGGACACGACTGGACTAAATGTCAGGGGGAACCTTTACCTTTTCGGCTGAGATGGGCTCCCCGAGCCACTTACAATTAAAATCCACAAGGAGGTACATTATAATCCAAATTCCATTAATGGGTTCACATTGAAACAGTTACTCTTGCATTAGACAGGAGGGATACGTACATCTAGTCTTATAAAAATGTTTTTTTAAAAAATAATGTTAAAAAGTTGCTGTGGCAATGTTATTCTTTCAATGCATGATTTGGCTTTTCTTCCTGTGATTGCAAAACTAATAATTTTAACATTAACACAAAAAATCAAATGTGTTTTTTCCAGGGTTTGCAGATAGCATGTCATTAGTAGCTGGAAAAATATATTTGTTCCCGAGATGTGACTTCTATTAGATCTTAGTGTCTGAGCAGTTATACTTGCAAACAAAGTCTGACTCACCTTACAAAGCAAGCTAACTTGTAATTATGGAAAATATGAAAAGCTCTTGCTGTAATTATCACTTTTCAGCACTTCTGAAATCCTTGTTCTGTCTGACAGATTGTCTGGGCTAATTCTTGTGTAAACCAGATAATCTCATCCATCTTATCAATGTTCAGCTGACTATCAAGGTAAAAGTTGCCTCATTCTTGGAATTATTTCAGGCAACATCAGCTTGCCTAATTCTACAAGCTGTATTCATCTATATTCTGTGAACAAAAATCCAATAGTTATTGGAAACATGTAACTTCTTGAGAAGTTACAAGCACATTGGTTAAGCTTACAGCACTGAAAGATGTAGGTACAAACACTTAAACATTCTTGCAGCTTGTGAAAAGATGAAGGCATGACTCTCATCGCAAATGTGGAAAGTTGTCAACAGAAGTACATTCAAAATGTATAAAGTAAAACTTATGTTGTGCTTAAATCATGTTATAATCACGTTTTAAGATTGCAGGAACATACATTCTAAAAAATGCAGAAACTTACAGTCTTAAAAACGTAGTAAAAAAGGAGAGTGTTTTGGAGTCCTTAAAAGTAAATGAAAGTAAAACGTATTTCTTAGCTTTTAAGCACATTAAGATACACAAGAAAAATGCTCTAAATGCTCACCCAGTCATCTGCCACTTTGAATCTATGGAGGGAAATCCATGTTGGTCCTTATCTGTGTTTAGGCACTGTGATTCATAGAATCATTGAGTTGGAAGGGGCATATAAGGCTATCAAGTCCTGTCCCCTGTTCAGTGTAAGAATCCAAGTCAAAGTGGATCTGGCAGATGGTTGTCCAATTTTATCTTGAATGCTTTCATCATTGGAGCACTCACTACCTGCCAAGGCAACTTGTCCCATTGTTGTATTGCTCTAAAGGTTAAGACGTTTTTCCTCATATTCAGCCTAAATCTCGTTTCCTGTAACTTGAGCCCATTATTATGTGTCCTGAATCCTGGGATGATGGAGAACAGAGCGTGCCCCTCCTCTGTATGACTACCTTTCAAGTATTTGAAAAGTGCTATCATGTCTCCCCTTGGTCTTCGTTTATCAAGGCTAAACATGCCGAGTTCTTTCAATCTTTCCTCATAGGGCTTTGTTTCCAGTTCCCTGTTCATCCTTGTTGGCATTCTTCAAATGTAGTGTCCAGAATTGTGCTGCTACATATTGCCTTATGGTTCCATGGCGGCCAGTGCTCCTGTCGTTGGTTGTTGTGTGTCTGATGTGTGTGATGGATGTCTGTGAACTGTCAACATTTGATGCTGCCGGTATAGCAAACTGCCACTCCATGTACTTTATCTTGTAAAATTTCTACGAGAATTTACATTCCCTTTGCCCATCCAGCAAATTGCTGTAAGCATGGACTGCCATGGGAGTGAACTACACAACCTCGCTAAGTAAGCAGAATGCTTTTGAATGAATCTGTTGAAGTATCAATTTGCTATAACTGCCTTGCAGTACTCTAGGAATTTCATGGTCTAGGGCCCTTTTGCTTTGTTTTCTTTCATTTGCTTTATCATTGCTTATATATCAAGTGTTAGCTTGCTAGGAAAGAGATTTCTTTGCAAATCAGTGTTACTTTACATTGGTCTAACTTTCCTTGTGATGGCTTGAATAGAGACTTAGCTGGATTGTATTGCAGTGACTTTTAGTACACAGCTGCTTAAACCTCATTTTGTTAAGTACATTGTAGCTGTTCAGGGTTATCTTTTCTACACTCCTCTTAATTATTTTAGCATTCTCTATATACAGAATTTCAAACCTTGACATGTAAGCCCATGGGGATCCACATGTTTAGCCACCTCCTAAGGCGGGGTGAACAATTTCCAGAGTTCTGGATATCCCAACACCCGTGGACCATAGACACCTGTCCTAATTCTTCTGCCTTGCTGATCCCCAGAACCTTTTCTTTAAAAGAGGCACATGTGTTCATTTAAAAAGCCTCTTCATTCTCTCTAGTGGCCAGTTCTTTTAAGAAAATGGGGTGCAAAGAAGAGAACTATAGGACTTACTGAGCAATATAATATATACTGTATATATATATTAAAACACTGGTATAAAATTAGGGGGTGGATTTGACCCCATGCACCTTACTTTGCCCACTCTGTCCTGGGGCTAGCTAGGAATAAGGCCTGTGTAAAGGCAGAGGTGGTAGAGCAGAGAGACCTTCCTCTCAAGCAGAGACAATGGCCCTGTTTGTCTTTTACAGTGGTGCCTCGTATAACGAGTGCACCGTTTAACGATGAATCCGCATACCGATGCGGATTTTGCGATCGCAAAAGGGATCGCATACCGATGGCCCCTATGGGAAAAAATCGCTTTGCGATTTTTCCCCATAGGCACCATTTCCCCCCAGGTGGGCGGTGCTTGCCTCCGAGCGCCAGCGGTGGACGCTTCCCTGGAGGTTGCTCTGAAGGCAGTGCCGCCCATCTGGGCGGTGCTACCTTCAAAGCAACCTCCAGGGAAGCGTCCACCGCCGGCGCTCGGTAGGGCTTGCCTCCGAGCCCCAGGGTGGAAGCTGAGGTTGCTCTGAAGGCAGCGCCGCCCATCTGGGCGGTGCTGCCTTCAGAGCAACCTCCAGGGAAGTGTCCACCGCCGGCGCTCGGTAGGGCTTGCCTCCGAGCCCCGGGGTGGAAGCTGAGGTTGCTCTGAAGGCAGCGCCGCCCAGCTGGGAGGCGCAGCCTTCAGAGCAACCTCCAGGGAAAGTGTCCACCGCCGGTGCTCGGAGGCAAGCCCCGCAGCTAGGCGGGGCTTGCTTCCGAGCACCCCCGGTGGAGGCTGAGATTGCTCTGAAGGCAGCGCCGCCCAGCTGGGAGGCGCAGCCTTCAGAGCAACCTCCGGGAAAGCGTCCATCGCCGGTGCTCAGAGGCAAGCCCTGCCCAGCTGGGGGGAGAAGGCGGCGAAGGTTCAGGGCGCCCACGGTGGACGCTTCGCCGGAGGTTGCTCTGAAGCCTGGCTTCAGAGCAACCTCCGGGGAAGCGTCCGCCGCGGGGGCTCTGAACCTTCTCCCCCCCGCTGGGCGGCGCAACCTGCGGGGAGGCGTCCACAGCCGAAGCAAGCGCTGCCCGGCTGGGGGAAAATGGCCGCCCGCAGCGTTTTCACGCCTCGCTTACCGAGGCAGTGAAAATGGCGGCCGGATCGGGATTCTTCGCTTAGCGGTGAGTTTTCCCCCAATAGGAACGCATTAAACGGAGTTTAATGCGTTCCTATGGGTTTTCCCCTCCCGCATAGCGAAGAATCCGGATAGCGACGTTAATCCTGGAACGGATTAACGTCGCTATGTGGGGCACCACTGTATTTGGTTTTCTGTACAGCTGACAAATTAAACTTATCCTGCATGAAAAGACTTTTTCTCCAATAATTCATTTCCTTTGCCTTGTGCCTTAATGAACAACAGTAGAATTTTACTGATTGGATCTTTACCTGCTCTGGACCTGTGCCATCAAAGCTTGTATGCAATTATTTCTACCTGCTTCTTTGCCTCAGGCACAAATGGATCCTGATATGCATCTCTGCATAAAATTCCATAGTGATGCCGTTTTGTTTCTGTGGATGTGTCTTAATGAATTTTTTTACCCCTTACCTTCCTTATATCTGTCTTAACTAATTTTACAGCACCTGAATTTACGGCATCAGTCATCAATGTCGTTAAACATTGTTCAAATCACTTTTACAATTAATATGGTATAGACAACAAATACATAAAATTAACGGACTGCATGATTCAGTGTACAGTGGTGCCTCGCTTGACGAGGATAATTCGTTCCGTTGAAATTGCTGTTAAGCAAAATCCTCGTCAAGCGAAACGAAAAAGCCCATTGAAACGCATTGAAAACCTTTCAATGCGTTCCAATGGGCTAAATACCTCAGCGTCCAGCGAAGATCCTCCATAGGGGTGGCCATTTTCGGTGCCTGTAAAGTGAAGAATCCATCCTAAATCACAGCGGGGAGCCATTTTGCACAGTGGGAGCCACCAATAGAGCCACCAATCAGCTATTTTAAAATGGTCATCTAGCGAAAAATCAGTTCCCGAAGCAGGGAACCGATCATCGTTAAGCGATTTTTCCCTATTAGAACATCGTCTTGCAGTCGCAAAAGCGACAGCAAAAACTTCATCGTCAAGCAGCTTCATCGTTTAACGAAGTACGTTAAGCGAGACACCCCTGTATTGCAATGTGACTTGCACAGAACCAAGTCATATTGCAGGCAATGAGAAACTTCAGAGTTGCTACCTAAGGTTTCTCCTCCCACCTTCTTGCAATTAGGATAACCAACTTTCTGCTGTTGTTGAAATATTTATTCTTCCACAGTAGGAGTTTTCTTCTTTGATCTTCTTTTCTCCTTTTCTTTTCTGTTCACAATTTTATTTTCCTCTACCATTTGTACTTAGTATTCCTGAAGTATTTCTCTTGTCTGCTTGTATTTCTGTTTTCTACTGAACTGATACAGTGGTATTTAAGTCTGTTCCTTTTAACAGCTTTTCTTGTGTTCATTGTTAATAATGATGATTAATTTTGTGTCTGTGTCTTGTCTTTGTGCGTATGCCTTCTTAGTGTGTTTTCCCTCCATGTCTGGCTTAGTTTGGACTCCAAACCAACTCAAATCTATCCATTAAAGCAATCTTTTGCATTGCTTTATTTTTTTTAATTTTCTTATCTTGGAGGTGTGGTTTTTCTCCTTTATTCTTAAATTAATGAATGGCAGTAAAAGAAATGAGATATTCCACATAAAGCTTCAGAGAAGCTCCAAGTTTTAGATTCAAACATTAATTAAATCTTGAGGGCTTGACTACTGAAACCTAGATATTATCTCTCTGAAAAGCCATATTGAGCAGTTACTCTGAGGTTGGCATGCCAGCATACTGTTAAATGTAAATGAATAAGCACTTACTCTTTCTGCAGGATCTGTTTAATTCATAATCATATCTTTAATAGTATATTTTATAATCATATCACTTTACATTTATAATTATATCTCTGTTTATATTTTTACCTAATCAGGGTGGGTGTGGGTGTGGATGCAAACACACATTCAGGAGAGTGAAAGAGAGGGCAATTGTGGGAAAAGGTCTAGGCTTCAGCTGAAAATAAACCCTGGCCAATCTGGAGAACATTGCTACTTAAAATGGCTTGAGGTAGGGAGCGGGTAGGGTTTCTGCCCATTGTTAGCTCTGCCGTAATTGGTGAATCCTCAACACATTATAGGTTTAGTAAAACGCCTTCCTCTAGATTCTTGTCATATTCTTAGAATCACTGCAGCTATGTATTTGTTTGATTCATACATGAGCAGTCTGCTTGCATGAGCGGTGCAACATTGGATTTTGGATCAGATAAGAGAAGGCCTCTCCGGAGTATTTCCTTTGGAATTCTGTGGGCCAAATAAACGTGGCAATAGATGTGTACTGTTTGTTCTAGTCACATGTAAAGCAAAAGTGGAGGTAAGGAATTCCCACTGTTTCCTTCTGCCTTGCCTCTTGTTGTTTAGTCGTTAAGTCATGTCCGATTCTTCATGACCCCATGGACCAGAGCACGCTAGGCCCTCCCATCTGCCACTGCCTCCCAGAATTTAGTCAAATTCATGTTGGCAGCTTCAATGACACTGTCCACCCATCTCGTCCTCTATCATCCCCTTCTCCTCTTGCCTTCACACTTTCCCAACATCAGGGTCTTTTCCAGGGAGTCTTCTCTTCCCATGAGATGGCCAAAGTATTGGAGCCTCAGCTTCAGGATCTGTTCTTCCAGTGAACACTCAGGGTTGCCTCTTAGCCAAACTTTACTCAGCTCACATTTAGAAGCTGATCACACATTAATTGTCCAGTGGCAGTTTCCTCAAAACTGCATTCCTGAGCAATCAGATTGCAAATGAAGGCTGTAATTATCTCCCAGGGAACAATCAGAAAGCAAAGCAAGCTAATGTGCAAGATACTGAAGTGAGAAGAGCCTGCGGTAGTTTAAACTGATGTCTTTGCAACTTAAGAGATTTCTGCTTCTAAATGTGGAGCTGAATGTCTTGTGCACATTTTACTTTGATCCTGCCTCATGAAAGCTATATTGAATATTTGGGTTCATGGCAGTGTGTCACTGAATATCAATTTAGGGACAAATTATAGATGACAGCTGATATGATTGCCATGTCCTGCAGATGGATGGATGGACGGATGGATGGATTTACACACATTTATATGTACACATTTATATAAGAAGACCAGAGTGGTTGACTTTATAAAATATACAATTAAAAAGGCAAAGAAAACATCAGTTGATGATCAGCAACAAGATAAAAAGCATTGCCTTAGGGAAGGTCTGTGTGAGACTTGCAGAGTAATGGCTGAAATTCCGTTGCATAACATAAGCAAAGTCATAGAAGCATCAGTTTATTCCATAATCAAGGCAGGGAACTCTTCATTTACTGGTGAGGAACAGACTGAAGCTTACAACTTTCCATAGTTGTGCAGCATGATTTCAGCTGATACTTGACTGTACGCAAAAACAAGCAGAATCTTATTGGTGTTTGCATAAGGTTTGTGTAAAACTTGCTGTTGGGCGGTAAGTGCTGGGGCATATCTCAGTCATACACCTGGTCACGAGTCTGATTATGCAACCAAGGTGTACTACAACACTTTCCAGCAATCTGTTTTATGTAATAACTTGATTTAGACTGATTTAAATTCAGTTATAATGATATGATAACTTGTTTAATTGACTTTTTACATTACGAGGTCTTGTGTTTTTCTCCAGATCTCCTGTTAACTGTCTTGTAAGTTGCGCAAAGTCCCCAGTTTTGTGATATGACTCAAATGTATACAGAAAGAAAGACAGAGGAGAAGTTAGTTTTCACAGACTGGCCTGATCCATTAAGCATTGCAGGAATTAGCAACTCGGGTCACACGGCAAAGTTAGGATGTTCAGACAGTAACATCTGGTGGAGTCCAATTCAGTTTTGCAGCACAGGTTTGCTCTAAAATGTGTTGTTCTTGGGCAATGTACCTTTTAGATTGTAACTCCCAGGAGCTGCTACTAAGCGTGATCACTAGCAGATTATTTTCCCATATCAAGTGAATGAACAGTTTATTCAAAAAGACTAATGAAAATGTTATAAAAGTGAGTAAGTTAGGTCTCAAAAGTAAAGTTTCAGCAGCCTCTTTTGGAGGGGGGCAGGATCTGTGAAACTATTATTTTAAAAAGCTGTATGAACTACACTACATTAAAGAAAGCAGGACACATGCATACAAACATGAATATAGGGACGATACATTCACAAAGTATTTCCATACATTTGTTTTGCTATACATGTTCTGGGGGGGGGAGCCTATATGCTCACTTGTGGCTCCCAAAGATAGGGCTGATTCTGGGAGATAATCACCAAGCCTGCAAAAAGAAAACCCCAAAGTAGCATCTTTTGGCAGCTGATAAAGTCATGGAACTCCCAGAAGTAAAAGCTGGATTCTGAAGGGGCAGAGGAACTAGAGACCAAATTGCAAACATGCGCTGGATTATAGAGAAAGCTAGAGAGTTCCAGAAAAACATCTACTTCGTCTTCATTGACTATGCAAAAGCCTTTGACTGTGTGGACCACAGCAAACTATTAAAGAAATGGGAGTGCCTGACCACCTTATCTATCTCCTGAGAAACCTATACGTGGGACAGGAAGCAAAAGTTAGAACTGGATAAGGAACAGCTGATTGGTTCAAACTGATTGGTTCAAAATTGGGAAAGGAGTACGACAAGGCTGTATATTGTCCCCCTGCTTATTCAACTTATATGCAGAATACATCATGCAAAAGGATGGACTGGAAGAATCCCAAACCGGAATTAAGATTACCGGAAGAAATATCAACAACCTCCGATATGCAGATGATACCACTCTGATGGCAGAAAGGAATTAAGGAACCTTGTAATGAGGGTGAAAGAGGAGAGTGCAAAAAAACGGTCTGAAGCTAAACATCAAAAAAACTGAGATCATGGCCACTGGTCATGGGACCAGTGGCCATGGAAAATAGAAGGGGAAGATACGGAGGCAGTGACAGATTTTACTTTCTTGGGTTCCATGATCACTGCCGATGGAGACAACAGCCACAAAATTAAAAGACGCCTGCTTCTTGGGAGGAAAGCGATGACAAACCTTGACAGCATCCTAAAAAGCAGAGACATCACCTTGCCAACAAAGGTCCGAATAGTCAAAGCTATGGTTTTTCCTGTAGTGATGTACGGAAGTGAGAGCTGGACCATAAAGAAAGCTGACCGCCGAAGAATTGATGCCTTTGAATTGTGGTGTTGGAGGAGGCTCTTGAGAGTCCCCTGGACTGCAAGGAGAACAAACCTATCAATTCTAAAGGAAATCAACCCTGAGTGCTCACTGGAAGGACAGATCCTGAAGCTGAGGCTCCAATACTTTGGCCATCTCGTGAGAAGAGAAGACTCCTTGGAAAAAACCTTGATGTTAGGAAGGTGTGATGGCAAGAGGAGAAGGGGACGACCGAGGAGGAGATGGCTGGACAGTGTCTGCGAAGCAACCAACATGAACCTGACACAACTCCGGGAGGCAGTAGAAGACAGGAGGGCCTGGCATGCTCTGGTCCATGGGGTCACGAAGAGTCGGAAACGACTAAATGACGAAAGTCATGGAGGAAGATAACTGACTTCTGAAAGCATCTGAAAAGTATTTGATTCTTTTCATGTAAAGGTATTGGTTATAAAAAAAAAAGTCAATCCAAATAGTCACTATGGAATCTTGCTTTCCCAACATCATATGTCATTTCTAGCACGATTGGTGATCTACTAAACTCAACATTGGGCTTTTCTATGCAGCCTCATTTGGAACAGGCTAGTGTGGGTTAAATAGGTTTACTTAAGAATAGAATCATAGAATCATAAATCAGTGAAGTTGGAAGGGGTCTAGAAGGCCATCAAGTCCAACTCCCTGCTTGATGCAGGAGTATGAATCAAAGGATATGTGGTTGTCTGAAGTTTCTCTTGAATGCCTCCAGTTTTGGAGTACTCACCACCTCTCGAAGAAATTGGTTCCACTGTCTTACTGCTCGAACAGTTAGGAAGTTTTTCCTGATATTCAATCAAAATCTGGTTTCCTATAATTTGAGCCAATTGTTGTGTGTCCTGCACTCTGGGATGGTTGAGAACAGGTCTTGCCCTTCCTCTGCCTTTCAAGTATTTGAAAAGTGTTATCATACCACCCCTCTGTCTTATTTTCTCAAGGCTAAACATGCCCAGTTCTTTCAGTCTTTCCTCATAGGGCTTGGTTTCCAGGCCCCTAATCATACTTGTTGCCCCTCTTTTCTGAACTTGTTCCAGTTTGTCAGCATCCTTCTGGAAGTGTGGCGTCCAGAACTGGACTATGTAGATGTCAGGCATTCCATTTATGCAGTGTGTGCTGCTTATCACCACCTCATAGTGCTTAAAGCACTCTCTGAGTGGTTTATAATTTAATTATGCAGGCTACACATTGCCCCCCACAGCAAGCTGAGTACTCAATTTACCAACCTTGGAAGGATGGAAGTTTGAGTCATCCTTGATCCAGCTACCTGGGATTGAACCCTGGTTGGCTGCAGTGCAGCAGTCTAACCACTGTTCCACAAGGCTCCTTTAGCACCATTTAGTGCTATCCTTGCATCCAAATGGCATATGCGCCTTAGATGGCTCTATTGGTCCAGCTCCTTCCTCTGTCAATTTCCCACATTGTGAAATAGCTTTAAAGGACAGTCACTAAAGGATATTAATAAATTAAACACTTCCTCTGCTTCATTTTAAACCACATGAGAAGTCCCTGAAAGACCCAGAAATATATGCAGTACATCACTTAATTTTTTAAAAATGAATACTTCTTCATGGAAGTGGGAGGATACAGGAGAGGGCAATGACAGGGATTTTCTTTCTCTTTTCTTTGTGAACTTTCTTAAAGATCCAGTTTAGAACCTGCCTGCAGCCAAATCTACTGGAGGTACTGGCCACTGGTGCAGTTGTGGACGGGTTCTCAACAGAACTTTTAAGAAAAGTTTCAAAGGGAAAAAATCCCACTTCTTGCACCCTTCTATCTCATACTTCTGGTAGGAAGGTTTTTTTAATTAATAAGTGATACAGCACATCAGTGATGTACTATTGCAATCTTTAAAAAGAAGCTTTGTCTGCCCCTATGCAGAGCAGAAGAAATGTTTAATTTGCCAATATCCTGAAGTGGCTATTTTCTTGACAGAAGGAGCCTTGGCAGCTACAATAGCTCACTTTGATTCCTTTCCAGTGACTGCACACATTGGAAACAAACCAAAACAGAGTCATACAACAACAAAAAATAGAAGTCTCTGACATGGACCCAGAAAGATGTGGGTAGGAATGTTTTGGGGGTCAGCTAGCTCATTCAACGAATTATGTCATGTGATTGCCCGAAAAAGGACCAGCCTGTCTGCAGTGGAAAAGACAGCACGGCAAACACCCATCTGTCACACCCATAGTCATGCTTGTCAAGCTAGATTTAAAATACTGTATCAGTAGTAAGCCATGTATTGAGCTATAAGCAGAAACATTTTAGACCAAATGCGAAGAATACCAATACGTAGAACAGCCCTTTACTTTTGAATTCTGAGCAGATGGCCAGTACCAAAGCCTATGCAATTTCTGGAGGTGTCCACTGAGGATCAGCTTGGCAACCTTCTGCAGACTACATGTAGTCCATAGGGGCTGAGTTGTTGGCTTCCATCTCTGGGTTAACCAGAAGATAAAGAGATTCTGGAAGCTGTCTAAAATGTCTTATCTTTCAAGAATAATTTGCTAGGAATACTCGTTTGGCATATATACATTTAGAGCATAAGAAGATGCCTTTGTGAAAAGTCAGACCAACTGTCCATCTATTTAAGGCTGTAAGTGGTCAACAGATTATGGACCATATGACATCTTTCTCCCCTTTTTTGTACTTCCCACAGCATCTGCAATACCATCTACATCACCCAAAATGTGTTAGCTTTCTCCTCCTCCTCCCTTCTTTTTCCTTCCTGTCAGTTTAGAGAGGGAAGTAGAGCACTTTGTCCTGCACTCTTACAGAATTCTATGGTGTAGGACAATGTACTGTGTTGTGGCTGTTGACACCAACAGAATTAGATGGATAGCTGCAGCAGTTCAGAAGCGACTATGGCAGCAGCTGATCTGGCAGCCTTCAGAAGAAGGAAATCTAATGTTAGTTTCACCCACGCCGGCTTCCAAGAAATCCAATACTTTCCACCCCCCAATGAAACCAGGAGGTTGCCTATCCCTGAACTACCTTCCCAACTTGGTTTCTTCCATACGTTTTGGACTAGAAACTCAATTTTAGCTCACATGTTCTGGGTAGCAGGGGATGATAGGAGTTGTAGTTTAACAGCCCTGGAAAGCAACATGTTTGGAAAGGTTGGCTTGACTGGACATTGACTGGCTGGAGCTGTCTAGAGTGTCAGAAGTTCTCTTCCCCCCAGCAGTCCTTCCTGGAACTTCTAGGATTTGAATGTGGGACCCTTTACATGTGTAGCCTGTCCTCTAGCCGTTCCTTGTGTTAGGTTCCTTTTAGCATCAACCTTCTCCCCCCCCCCCCCCCGCCGTCTGTCTTCAGGTTCTCTTGTTGAAAAATCATAGACTTGTTCCCTGCTATAAAGTAAAATGAGGATGAATGCTAAAAATAACATCGCCATAGAAAGCAGAACTGGTTTTATTTTTGAAAGCAGCTATCCTACAATGCATCCTTAGCATTTTAGACCATCACTGGCGCTCAGCAGCAGAAGAAAAGGCAGGACTCATTCCACAGACCCTGTGTTGTATCACAGCAGTAGGAATCAAACAAGATCTTTATATACTGCAACTAATAAAAGGTTAGTGGCCACGAGCTGTTGAAGACTATTTAGAATTACAAAGCCGTGAAATAGTCCATTTGTAAAAGGAGTAAAATGTTTTTCTTCACAGCTAGCTCCAGAATCCCCTATAGAGCTGAGGGGCGAACGATTCTGCAGGTTACTAGGCTGTCGATCCATTCTGACTAGGCATTAAGAGGGCAATCAAATCCAAATTTTAAGTCTATTCATTTGTATTGTTTTTATTTTAATAAAGAGACCTATGGGCCCTCAAGCACTGGAGTCAGAACTTGATTACAACCGCAGAGATGGTTGGATACAGGCTTAGTTTTGCTCAGAGTATATCTCTGTAAACAACAGGGAGTCATGTTAGATGTGATTCAGTTCCCATTGACTTCAGTGATTCTGGAGTCCAGACTCAGCCCTATATATAGTGATTCCCTACTGGCTGCACATGAAATTAGAACTTATTCTTTTAATTTTTATTCCATTCGTGTAATAAATGATTAGGAAGTAACAGGCACATGTTACACACTTGTGAGTGGGCACACATACTATAAAGTATGTATTTTTCCTGCAAACAGGCAGCGTAACCAGTGGAAAGGGAGGATATTGCCATGCAGGTAATACAAGCAGCTGTTCTTCTGCAGCTCAAAAGAGTGGACCTGATGTGGTCATTTCAGTGCAGCTGCATATAGAATAAGCTCACTACCCCCACCATATTCAAAACTTCACTCTAAGTTAGGTTAAGGTTAAGGTTCCCCTTGCCATTTTAGTCAGTCACGTTCAACTCTAGGGGGCAGTGATCATCCCCGTTTCCAAGCCGTAGAGCCAGCATTTGTCCGAAGACAGTTTCCGTTGTCACGTGGCCAGCGCGACTAGACACAGAACGCTGTTTACTTTCCCACCGAGGTGGTACCTATTTATCTACTCGCATTTACATGCTTTCGAACTACTAGGTTAGCAAGGAGCTGGGACAAAGTGATGGGAGCTCACTCCGTCGCATGGATTTGATCTTATGACTGCTGGTCTTCTGACCCTGCAGCACACAAAGGCTTCTGCGGTTTAGGCTGCAGCGCCACCCCATCCCTTTCACTCTATGTGCATGTTGTTAAAAATATCAAGAATCAAAGAAGACAGCTTTTAATGCTGTTCTCACATTAACAGATTATTAGACCTTATTTGCATGTGTTTTGTTTAACCTGGTTCTGTTTCATAATAGCACGCCTCTGCAGTGCCAGCCTTATAGCTATTGGGGTGGAATCAAGGCAGTCAACAGTGGACAAAACCAGCATGGCAGCCACTACTTAATGCTGCTTCTTCCATCTGCCTTTCTCTCTCTCTTTTGCTGTTCAGCAAGCTTAAACCTTTTCAAGATTTTGTTTTAAATTACAGATGGTTAGTTTGGCTTTGGGGCTGGTTCTGCCTTTAGGGAGGCGAAGGTAGACAACTCAGGCAACAGAAACAGCAGCAGTTTGTTGCTTCCTCCATTGTAGGTATTTGATGTATATTGCTGGAGATGGGGAGAGGCACTTGAAAGAGTTTGTCTCCTCTGCTTGTCAAAATATTTTGGCCAGTTTTAGGCACCATAAACTTTACTTTTTGTTTGTGAGCCATGCTGTTTGGCCTCAGGCAGTGAAATGTCTTGGGTTGACCTTGCTTGCTTGGTTTGGTTTGTTACCATTGTGTTTTCTGGGGCGTTATGTGTCCTTAAGATAGTCCCTGGTTAAACCTTCCTGCTCTTTTGCTGTAAACATTATAGTAAAGCGTACTTCTCCTCTGTAGATTTGCCTAGACACGCAAGAACTTTTTTCTTTCCTTTCTTTCTCTTAAAGAAATACTCTCTCTTTTTTGGTGCTTTGAATGGTTACTTCTGAAGACCAATGCTGTGTAACTTGAAAGCTTGCTTCCAGCATTTTTAACTTTAATTGGTCACACAGCTTCAGCTCTGTGAGAATCACAGTGGCTGCTAGTCAGCTTCTAGGCTCAGTTCGAAATGTAAAGTGAACTATGTCTAGACCGTTTGCTGGGTGGAATCTCTCTCTCTCTCTCTCTCTCTCTCTCTCTGTGTGTGTGTGTGTGGGGGTCTTAGGTAGAGTTTAATGCCTGTACCCCTGTCAGCTGTTATCAGCAGGTGGCAAAGTATATGAGGTAGCGTGCAGCTTGTCCCTCACTAAACAGCGCTTACCAGTTTGTACTGGTAAAATGTTGGCTATCTACCTCTTCTGCCTGGAGCCTATAAAAGGACTGAAGTTGCAAGTGTTTCTCAAGTTTCAACCTGGATCTGTGGAACAAAGTTGTGCCAGGCTGCCCCAGGGATTTGCCGTAGTTATTGAATTGATGTAAAATATAAGATGCAAATGTGACCTTCACGTCACATCATCTTCCATATGGTGACCTTTCAGGTTTTTGAACACTGCTTTCATGTGGCTATTTCTTTCCATTTTTTTTTTTGTTTTGGTTAAACATGCCCAATTCTTTGTATTTTTCTCCTTGCATTTTATGTTGCAAAACCTTTTGTCATCTAATCAGCTGGCCAAATCTTCTTCAGTTCACACTATCCCAATATTCTAGATGATAACTCTCAGTCCCAGGTAGGTGGGGCTCGTCAGCCTGGGAAGGCAGCCCATCTAGGAGAAGGAAAACTCAGATTCCAAACCTCCACTGCCTTGTGGCTATATCCACTGATGGAAAAGGCTTCAGGAGTTAACCTCGAGGCAAAATCTGGAGCCGGAGTCCCGGAGGCACTTCGTGTTGTTCTGGCAACTCCTGCGACATTGCTGGAACCAGTTGTATTGGCTCTTGCCTTTCCATTGATATGGAGAGGGGGGGATTTGCTGGTTGGGTAACATCCTATCCTCCATATTATTTTACCCAGGCTTTGTCTCTCGAGACTGAAGGATGCCTATGATGATGAACTCTCAGTGCAAACCAGCAGAGTTATTGGCCATTCAGAGAGCAGTTTTAACCTGTAAAGCCTTAAACAGTTTGGGTCCCAAGCTGTGCACAAGGACCATGTCAGACTTTGTGAGCCTGCCCAAGTATGAGTATCATTAAGGAGGCCCTTCTCTCGTTTCAACCACCTTCACAGGTGTGCTTGGTGAGGACACTGGAGAGGGTCTGCTCTGTCCACGCTCCCAGACGCTGGAACTTCCTCCCATTGAAGGCTAGGCTGACCTTATCTTTGCGGACAATAACCTTTGTCTTTGGGCAAGCCTTCCCTTAGTGACTGGTTATGTGACAGGGATTTTTAAATGGATTGTTGTTCCTTGTTGCTTTGTATGCATTTTGGTGTCGATATTGTATACCATTCAGTGTTATATTTGTTTGATTCTTTTGTAGTATTTGTTTAGTTTACCTTTTAAACGTTATCTTATACTGATGTAAGCCACTGTGGGTCCTTTTTAAGGAGAAAGATGGGGTTAAAATATTTTAAGTAAATAAATGCAGGCTGAGGAAAATGTACTCTAAATATGGAGAGGCTGTTCTAGTGTATGTATGGAGCTTTAGCTGCCTCTGAAATCCAGAGGAAACAAATGGATGTGTTGTGTTGTGTTGTGTTTGTACTTTTGCTCAAGCTTCTTTGGTCATTTTTAAGCTGCTGCTGCTTAGACAAATTCCCAAGCCATTTTCTGCTGAATGCTACCATAGAAGAATTCATAAGAACATTACAAAGCCCGACTGTTGATACAGTCAAGCAAGAGTGATATCCCAAACCACATGAGAATTTGTTTTCATGAACCAGGAGATCGCAAAGTATTGTTACATTTGTTCGTGTGACTTCATTTAGCTGTTATAGTTCAGTGACGGCAATAACTGGCATGTGAAACCTGTTGAGCTGGAGTCAATAAAAAATGAATAAAATATGTAAATCAGCACTTGCGTCTGCTGTAGATATGTGTGTATGTTTGGAACTACCTCTTGGAAATGAGCCACTCCAACTAATGTGCACTATGAATTTGCTAGAACTTTTGGCAGGAGCTGAATATGGACAGGAAGGAGATGTTCTCTAGCACCTATCAGGGACTTGTAGGTCTTGGCTAGAGATGGGCTATTCATATTCGTATCCTTAGGGATACGAATATGAATACTGCATACACAGGTGGCAGAGAAGGCCAGTCCCTCCTCCACAAACTGGCCTGTCCACTTCCGGGTTTCCCTGCAATTTGTGGGGCCAGCAGCATCTGAGAATCAGGGAAGTGATTTAGCCTGTGCCATCCTTCTAGACGATTCTGAGTTGAAGTCCAAATAAACTAATTTCTAAGCTCAAGCTGGGCCCACAAAAGCCAGCAACAGGTTTATAGTTTAAGGACAGAAGACTAGGGATGTGCATTTTGGGTTTTTTAGACTATAAATTCCATAATTCTCTTTTCTGGGGACCCTGCCCTGATGGTTGCTGGGGTGCTTCCTTTTCAAACAGGAAACTAGGCCTATCCAAATCACGTATTCTGCCATCTTGACTTCTCTCCAGATGAGTGTAACTTAGGTGTCTTTAAGTTCTGGCCTAGCAGGTGGGACTCCCAGAAAAGAGAATTATGGGATATGTGGTCCAAAAAGCAGAAAACATGGGAGATCTCTATGGCAGCAACAATTCTGTCTTACAAATTGCTCAAATTGAGGAGTTATCCCTGAGGCAGTAAGTTAGGTATAAATCCTACCTGTCCTGTGTTTGCTCCTCACATCATGCCTAAGCCGGTGAGACCAATAAATGGCAGTACCTGGTTGTGGGCACTTTCTAGTGCTGTAGCACATGAGACCAGCTCCCTCTTCCTCAGTGAGAAATGTCCTGATGTTATCATGCAAAGGACCTGCTCCTTGATTCCGGATACCCAACTTGGAATCTGCTAATCTGGAAGGAAGTCAAGACTGCTGATGATTTAGAGCAGGGGTGTCCAACCTTTCACCTTCCCTGGGCCACATTAGAAGATGAAAATTTGGTTTGGGCCACATGGGGGGCAGCCCTAGCCGTCCTCCGCAGCCCCACTCCAAGCGCGCTTACTGGCAGCTGCGATCTCAGACAGCAGAGGCTGCCAGCTTTGACTCCAGTGGCTTTATGGGGCTGGGAGGGGATTGGCGCAATGCAGTATTGACGGGGATGGCGCAATGCAGTCACGCAGCTCCCCTCCACTCCTGCTCCTTCCTTCCCTCTCTCCCCCCCCACCGTTGTGACGTGCCTCAGCCGCATTCCGGCTGCAAGCACCGGCAGTGTAACTTGAAACTTTGGAATTTCTTTAAAAATAAAAAATTGCACTGGGCCGCATTATGAGCCAACCTGGGCCGCATGCGGCCCTCGGGCCGCAGGTTGGACAAGCCTGATTTAGAGGCTTTATGTTGCCTACTGATCACAGTGATTGGTCAAGTGCATCCCTGTTCCCTTTTGGATTTGAAGAAGGATCTGGAACCTGGTTGTAGATATCTTGCTAAGAAACCCCTTGGGTTAAGTCCCAGCTTAAATCCACAACATACAGTGGTGCCTCTCTTGACGAGGATAATCAGTGCCATTGAAATTGCTGTTAAGTGAAATCCTCGTCAAACGAAATTTAAAATCCCATTAGAATGCATTAGAAACCGGCTAATGCATTCTAATGGGCGAAATACCTCATTGTAAAGCAAAGATCCTCCATAGGGCGGCCATTTTCTGGTGCCTGTTTTGAAAAAAAGCCTCCTGAAAACAGCAGGGGGGCATTTTGAGAGCTGGCGGCCATTTTGAAAACCACCGATCAGCTGTTGAAAAAACATTGTTTAGCAAAAAATTGGTTCCTGAAGCAGGGAACCAATCATTGCTAGGCAAAAAAACCCCATTCGAACATCGTTTTGCGATCGCTTTTGCAATTGCAAAAACATCATCGTGAAGCGGGATTCATCGTTAAATGGGGTAATCGTCAAGCGGGGCACGACTGTACTTTTTTAAAGCTGTGAGTCCCTGAGAGGTGGGTTATGTCCCGGTTCCATGAGGCAGGTGCTTGGCAGACAGTCAAGTATCCGATAGTCCCAAGTGAAACCCCACAAAAAGTCCCAAAGATGATATGCAGTAGCTAAGAACAGAATCTGGAAAGCAGAGTGAGCACCAGATTGCTCACAAAGGAAGCAGAGAAGGGATATCTGGCAGCTGAGGGCAAAAAAATAGAGCTGAGTCGCAACAGATCACATCTTACCTGGTCATTTGCCAAACTCACTGTAGAAAAGCAAGAGACAAAGTCTGTCATCTGTGGTCTGGTGCCAGCACAGTCGAACATAGCAGGTATATCTGGAATGTGGGACACTGAGCATTACAACGTCTTGTTTGTTGGACTTCAGCAATTCCCCACTCTCCACAAAACTGCAGCATATCAAAGCTGCTAACAGAAGTTGCCAATACACGTTCTTTACTCCCAAAGAGTTATTTGCATTGCATTGCCCTCTGCTTAGCCAGAACTAGTCTGCACTTCTCCTTGAAGTGTCCCCACTTAAGTGTTAGAGCTTGGGGGGGGGGGGCAGCTCTGATCCTGATAGTGTTTCTTTATTCCTCTGGAAGGGAAAGGTCTAAGCTCTCCCTCCTGAAAGCCCTGTTTTATCCCGGACATTGGTCTCTGGTGGATCCTGAAGGCTATGCCTTCTGGGGCTCTTGAGTCCTCATCAGATGAAAAGTCTCCAACGGAGGCACAGCAGGTCCCACTGTTTTAGTATTCTAAGGCTGTTTTGATGGTGTGAATAGAAAAGGATAATGCTATGGTCTCCCCTCCCTTCTCCTACTTTGTTCCTTGTTTATTTAACGGAAAGATGGTTATGTGAAATTAATTACCCTGCGGCTTCTTAAACAATGCCACCCAAGAGCTGAAACTAATGTGTTCTGTCCCCAGTTGCTTTGGAAAAAAAATTGAATCATTTGACCACAATTACCATTTTCCTTCTGTTAGATGAAGCACCTTGATGTCTGTTGCAGAAAATGATTTATTAGAATGTGAGGGGTGTACCATTTGCGATACAGTTTCTGACTAACCAGTGAGACAGGGGTAATTGCACCTGATGAGACCGCCGAAACAAATTACGTTTGGCATTTAATATAAGCGCAAACACCTAAGATGCAAAACACACTCCCTTTGTGAAAAACAAAATTAAACTAAACAAAAAAAAGCCCGATAGGACACATAATTTCTATGACACGTTCACTCCCCTTTTGCACATTCTTCTTCCCGGGCTTGAAAAGTAACTTATTGAGTAAACCATCAGAACGTTCCCAAAACTGACTCATTAATGTTACTGTCATGTTCCCGTTGGTTCCCACCAAACAAAGGCACAACTCATGTGTTGTGTCGCTGCCACCAGTTGATTACATCAGCATTATTATTAATGATAGAGGTCCATGCAATGTGTCCTTTTAAAAAGAACCAAATAGAAGTTGTTTACTATTACAGGTGATGAAGGTACAGTCGATGCCATTAACTCTTAACAAAACATCCTACTTCATCCACCCTCAACTGCCAACCCTCACACTCTACTCCCCAAATTCCCAATTCACAAATCCTCCCATTCTCCCCCTCCTGCAGAGACGCTTATATCCTGTTACTCCGCCTCCCCAACACTCTCATTGGTACACGCAGATAGCTCATTAATATTCATGACCTGGGCGGACGCCAAAGATACATAATTTTTTAATAGTATCTTGCTAAACTGTTGGGTTCATTTCAAATCAAATTGCCCGTTACTTTTTAGCTTTTCTTTTGGGGGAAAACATTCATCTTAAGAAATAAGACAATGGTCTATTAAAAAGATCCCTCCAGAATGCTCCTCAAAAGCATTCTTCATGACATACACTCTAAACAAGTAGTAACACCTAAATATTGCTCCTTACATGGGGCAGGTATTACCAAGTGTCACATGGCTTTGCGAAACAGTGGTTTATCATCTTTATTACTGAAGAACGTTGTGCATTATAGGCAGCTGTCATCTGCCTGACCCATCAGATCTTCTCACACCAGGCTCCTCTGTGTAGCCACCATGAGAGAGGCCTGTAAGTCCATAGGGCTTCTTGGTGGCAGCACTGCGGTTATGGAATCAGCTCCCAGAGAAGCTATGCCTGGCCTCTTCCCTAAAACACTCATTTAGGAGGCAGTTGAAAACACAACTTTTCAGGGAGATCTTTCACATTGATCCCAGTTGAATGCCTTACTTCCTGTTCTGCTTTATTTTGAAAATTTGTACCATTGGACTTCCTTGTTTTGGACTACGCTATTGCTCTTTGTTTTGCAATTTAGGATTTATTGCTTTGTGGAGTTTGTTTTTAGCCGTTTGTAAACTGCCCAGAATAGTGCTTCTGTACTGATGGGGTAGTATATGAAAGGAAGGAAGGAAAGAAGGAAGGAAGGAAGGAAAGAAAGATGTTAGTTAGTTAGTTAGTTAGTTAGTTAGTTAGTTAGTTAGTTAGTTAGTTAGTTAGTTAGTTAGTTAGTTAGTTAGTTAGTTAGTTAGTTAGTTAGTTAGTTAGTTAGTTAGTTAGTTAGTTGTCATCAGTGCAGAACTGGGAACACAAATGCTTCACTATTCAGATTTCCTGACAATCTGTTGTCATCAGAGCTAATGTTTTTGAGCAGAACTTTTTTTCCCCAGCCACAAAAGTGGATGAATGCTAAGGTCACAGGTGGATGCTTGAAGTGGATTAAGTCCTGGAAGACTTGTTTTGTGAAGAAACGTATCTTTTCTATGTTTGACCCTGTGGTGTGTGTTTACTTCAGCCTCTGAAGCTGAAGTGTATTGAAAGAGAGCTGACAAGTGATTTAAAGACCAAGTGCTGTTGACACTGAATTCTTTCACACAAAGCTGTTGTACTCTACTAAGACATACCATTGGTCCATTCAGCTTCAAATGGTCTACTTTGTCTAACAGCAGTTCTCTGAAAATTCAGCTCTCCAGAACCCCAGGCTGATGTCTGCTGTTGATATTACTATGGTGTGCAGTATACATTACTAAAACAGCAATGTCTATGTTGGTTTGGACATGTTGTGAGAATGGCTGATGGTTGGATTCTAAAAGATCTCCTGTATGGAGAATTAGTGCAGGGAAAGCACCCCAGAGGGAGACCACAGCTGTGATACAAGGATATCTGCAAGCAGGATCTGAACACCTTAGGAATAGACCTCAACAGATGGGAAACCTCGACATCTGAGCGTTCAGCCTAGAGACAGGTGGTGTATCATGGCCTCTCCCAATTTGAAGAGACACTTGTTCAGCAGGCCAAGACAAAGTGGCAGTTCGAAAACCAGCAAAACCAGGGAGCTGGACAGGGGACAGATTGTATTTGTCTTCAGTTTGGAAGGGATTGTCACTCTCGTATTGGCCTTCTCAGCCACACCAGACGCTGTTCCAAGACCTCTATTCAGAGCCCGCTACCATAGTCTTGTGAGACTGAAGGATGCCTACTGCCTACTGGTCTGCAGTCCCACCTCCCTCACCTGCTGTCATTCGTCTCCCTTAATTTTTTAAATTTTTTTTTAAATGGGAATGTCAGCACAGTGGTATACCTCTGTCAAATATGGAGCATCAGTCCCCATACTGTCTTTTGACTAAACTCTGCTCATGAATTGAGTGCAGTCCCAGGTAGCCAGCCGAGCTTTCCTCAGCCTTCCAGCCTTCCGAGGTTGGTAAATTGAGAACCCAGCTCACTGGCAGGGCAATGTGTAGCCCGGATAATTAAATTGTGAACCACCCCGAAGGTGCTTTATGTACTGCTGTGGGGCAGTATATGAGCAGCATGTTTCTATAGAAGTTGTGTCATGTGACACCACCTGTTGTTTAAGTTCTAAATAAACATGCACGCAACCTTTCCTTTCCTCTGCTTCCCTAATGGCACTTCTGTCAATTTCCAACTGCACAGTTTTTCCTCAACTTCACATCTGGTATGCTGTGGGATGAAGGAAACCCAGGGTTGTCAAGAACTGAACCTGGAGCTTTCTGCATGGAAAGCATGGGCTCCACTATTGAGCATGAGCTAAACCCTTCTTGGAAGGCAACAACCTAGAGAGTGTCACATGTAGGTCTCCACAGTGAGAGAAAACCTTCAGCTGTCGTCAAGCATGTGAAGCGATTTGAGATGTGCTTCAGCCTGGAATTGAAGGCCTTTTTCTTCTGCATGAAACTCTTGCTTTGCATGTGTTCAGAGTTCTTGTGAGGACAGTGAAATAGTTAATTCATTTTGCCATCATTTTTTTATCCCCTTTGTGAAAGTGATTTGACACACTCTAGCAGGGTGCTGTTATTGAAAAATTGAAGCGCCAGGTGTGATTAAATAAGATCACACATTTCATTCCCTCTTTAATTTCACATCAGTCTTCGGCAGCTGTATTCTCATGCTTCCCTACAGTCAGAAAGCTGCGCTGCATTAATAGCAGGCCTCTTATTGTACCGCATGTTCCATCAGCGCACTGTTGATCGAAATGGCCCATGAAGAAGATTATTGGTTTTGATGGGCCAAGCCTGTTGCTCTGCCTATTCTTCTATCCTTTAGATTTCAAGGCAAGGCGAGGTATGTTACAATAGGGCAGGGGCCAAATTTCTAACTCCAGTACCCACTGTGGGCTGCACATACACACCTTCCAAACTATCAACCAGCAAGAAAATCCAAACAGGAAATGGTCAGGAGAACTGGAGATGTGTCAAACCCTCCTTACCTGAAGACATCCAGGGTGGGAAAATGAGTTTTTGTGGCCAAATCAGTCTTCCTGCCAGGAAGGCTAAGGGGGAACTTGGCCCCTCAATAAAATCTCAGGTGTCTCATGCACTCCATGAGCTCCACCTTGCCCACCCTTGTTTTGAGGAGATGAGCTGTTGTGGTGTTGCCAGCAGTGATGGATGTCAGAGCCAGCGTGAGATTGTGTCTGTAGCAGGACATAAATCTAGACATGGAGGATGAGATCCTATGTTACAGTGGAATCACCTCTCTCAGGGTCAGAATGCTGTGATATGTTAATTAGTAGCGTGATTACATTACTTGGCACTGCCTGTCCCCTTTTTTATTGTCAGCGTAGCTGAATTCCTCAAAGCAGTTTGGATGGGATTGAATTTCCACAGAAGTTAACTGTTATTGCATGAAATGAATGAAGTATTTTGAGATGGCTTGTCCTGAATGGGCCACTAAGAGCTACTGGCTTTACAAAAGTCCTGCCCTGATGGAAAGGAAAGCTGTTAAAATTTGTATCTTCAGAGATATCAACTGGTTTGCTCTCATTTTTTCAACTATCCTTTCATAGGGTTTGACATGAGGAGTACAGTGGTGCCTCGCTTAACGATGTTAATTGGTTCCAAAAAACCCATCGCTATGGGAAACATCGTTAAGTGAAACACCATTTCCCATAGGAATGCATTGAAAACCGGTTAATCCGTTCCAATGGGAACGGATTAACGTCCTTAAGCAAAAATCCCCATAGGAAACATCGCTAAGTGAAACAATGTTTCCCCAACGGAAAGCCATTCAAAAGCACTGAAGCAGGCTTCAGTGCTTTTGAATGGCTTTCCGATGTCCGTGTTTGGTCATTTTTAAGTGTCTTACAATGTTTGGAACATGTTTTAAATGCTTGGATTCGGTAGTCCACCTTGTGAAACCTATGCACACTTAGTTTGGCTTTCTTCTGAGTCTTCGTTAATTTTTGGTGATTTTGGACAGTCCAATGGATTTCAATGAGGGAAAAAACAAAAAATCACCAAAAATTAACGAAGACTCAGAAGAAAGCCAAACTAAGTGTGCATAGGTTTCACAAGGTGGACTAACTATTCCAACCATTTAAAACATGTTCCATACATTGTAAGACACTTAAAAATGAGCAAACATGGACATCGTTAAGTGAAATTCCCCCATAGAGAACATCATTAAACGATGCTGAAAATTCCTCAAAGAAGCCCATCGCAAAGCGAATACATCGTTAAACGAAGCAATCGCTAAGCAAGGCACCACTGTATCTGCATTTCAAAATGTACCTGCTACACCACATGGTGTGGGTCTTCCCAGTGCAGGCTTCCAGTGATGTGAGCAGAAATTTGAAGGCTGAAGTGTAGGTCTTGGGAGCTACTGAAAATGTCACAGCGCCATTGATATTTTCCTTCTGTAAGTTGTCCCAACTCCCTGTTTTCAGACCAGTTTAAAGGCTCCCTTATTGAAATGAGATGGTAATGGGATGGCAGAGTTGCATGCTTTACTTGCAGAAACTGATTGGTTCCATCTCCCCAAGCTGAAAAGATCAGATGATGGGGCTAGTGGAAGTATCCTCTGCTTGAGACTCTAGTCACAGCCTCTCAGAGGGCTTAGTATTGGGCCAGAACTAGTACTGGTTAGATTACTTTTATATAGAGGTAGCTTATCTAGAACTGCAGTGGCCACCAGAAAGGAATTGTGCTAACCTGCATTGAGCAGGAGGTTGGACTTGATGGCCTTATAGGGCCCTTCTAACTCAATTATTCTGTGATTCTAAAGGGCTTTTAAAAAAAATAAATTGACAACAATTTAACATGGGTACCAACATTGCCAGCATTGGTACAATGATTATTTGGTTATGCAAATAGACTTTCAGAATTCTCAGCCCTATTTATAGGAAAACACACTGAGGTAACAGTTTGACTAAATTTCTCCAGCACAAGAAGAAATTCTTCTAACAGTTTCTCAGACATGGAAGCTTTAGATTGGATAAACTGATGTGTGAACTTTTCCTAAGAGTCCTACAAAATATTGAGAGAGAGAGAGAGAGAGAGAGAGAGAGAGAGAGAGAGAGAGAGACCCGCCGGGAAAAATCATAAGCCTGTGTTCATCACAGCTGGCATTATCTCAAAAAAGGGTTAATTCCAGAATGAAAACCAAACCATCATTGTCAGTCATATTCATCTGAGTATCAAAGCATAAATCTTTAATCTGTTGTAGTAATTCCATGCAACATCGGCCTGTCTAATTTGACAAGCTTTATTTCTCTACATTGCTATGTTCCATAAACACAAAATACTGTACTTCCAAGTAGTTGTAAAAATACAAAAGTTTTACAGCTACGCAAAAAAAAAACCATAGGCACAAATACTTAAATATAAATCCATCCAAAATACAGAAGCATATATTTTAAGAGTAAAAAAAAAGAACAATGAGAATAAAAATATAGAAGCTTGAAGCTTAAAGCTTTAAAAGGTGCATTTAAAAACAAAATATGGAAAATACATCTCTTAAAAAATTAAACAATATTAAAACTTCTTAAAAGAATATATAAAATAAAAAGCATTTCTTAGCCTTTAAACATATTACTAGATACACATGAAAAATTCTTCTCAGGGCTCACACAGCTAAATTACTTTCAATCTATGAAGGAAAATCCATGTTGATCATTTGCTGCTGTTGTTCTTTGATATCTGGTGCCCAAAGTAGTGTGTTGAGTTGCAATGAGGTGATATATTCTGAATGGCTGTGTCTTATGTGTCTTATCTCCCTATATTTATAATTCTTTAATGACGTAAAACTCCCCTCAATTTGTAAACAAATTTTTTTCTCCAGGAACCTGGACAGCCATGGGTCTTGAGTGCCATGAATTTTTTTAAATAGGAAACTTAATTATTGTTGCCCCTACTGCATCTCCAGAGTTTTGTAACTTGCTATCTGGCAAGCTGCACCTATGCTGATAACATGACTGTTTTGACTAAAAAAAAAATTTTTTTTGCAGAGCTTAGAGTGATAAGACTTTGTAGCATAAAGCCCTTGTAACAACAGGGCCTTAGAATACCAAGATTCTAAATCGCCGGAATATGTTAATCCTAAAATCCTGAAATGTTAGACACTTGTGAACTCAAAATATTATAATCACCGAAAGCGTGTACTATAGGACTTACAAATGCTGTGTCATTTTTAGGTGTCATGGTATGAACAAGTTTCCCATAACGTGAATTAGTTCCGCTCTTGGGAAATATTATTGTTTAGTGACCTTGCTGAGCTGGACAGCTAAATAATTTTTTGGAACAACTATAGTGAACTGTTATTCAAACCTCATTTTAAAAAAGAGTTCTTCCATTTTCAGGGCTATTTTTACACTACCCAACTTAATTATTTTAGCACTCTGTGCATACCAAATTTAAAATCTTGATAGGAGTTGCCATTAACAGTGGTTGTTGCACAATTTTTTTCTTTCTTCTTAAGAATTTTTGATTTTTGTGCTAATGGCCACCATTTATCTTTCTCTGTAATACCCTTTATATAGTGCCGTACTAGAGCATTGTGGTGGAGGAGGCAGGAGTTTTTCTACAATGCAGTTACAATAATTTTATCCTACTGTAATGATTATACAATTGGGGTGTTTGTAATTCAGTAACATTCTTAGAATACTTTTACTAGAGAGCTTTGGTGCACTCTTCCAGCAGGCAGTCCTAGGTCCCCCAAAAAAGTACACTTCCCAGGATTCTGAGGGATGGAGCCATGGCAATTAAAATGGTACCAAGGATTAGGCATCCTTCAGTCTTGAGAGACTATGGTAACATGCTCTGTATGGAGGACTTGGAACAGCTTCTAGTGTGGCTGAGGAGGCCAATTCGAGAGTGACAATCCCTTCCTCACTGTAGACAAATATAATCCGTCCCCTGTCAGCTCCCTGATTTTGCTGCTTTCATGACTGCCTCTTTGCCTTGGCCTGCTGAACAAGTGTCTGTTCAAATTGGGAAAGGCCATGATGCACTGCCTGCCTCCAGGCTGAATGCTCGGATGTCAAGGTTTCCCATCTGTTGAGGTCCATTCCTAAGGCCTTCAGATCCCGCTTGCAGATATCCTTGTATCGCAGCTGTGGTCTCCTTCTGGGGCGATTTCCCTGCACGAATTCTCTGTACAGGAGATCTTTCGGAATCCGACCACCAACCATTCTCACAACATGCCGAAACCAAAAATTATGCAGAGCTGAAAACATTTTAAATGCACAGGTTTTCTTCTGAATTTAGCTTCTTCTGTCAAAGTCTACTGAACACCAAGGGCAAAGGGATGAAAAATTAAAGATAAACCATAAGCAAAGGAAGAGGCTAATAAGATGATCTACTTACAGAAGCTGGTGTCCAGGTGATAGTCTTTGTTCTTTTCCGCATCTGTCCAAGCAGTTCTGTAGCTAGGCACAAATGAATGTAGAAGAGTTGTTTACCATAATTTCGCTTTGGTTACTCCACATTAAAGCAAGGAGTTTCTTGAGGTGAAGAAATTTGTTCCTAAGGTAAGATTCCAGAGAAGGAAAGCCAGCAAGAGGCATACATTATTAAATTAATGGAACAGTTTCTTTCTGGGGGGGAGGGTGAATAAAACCACTTTGACCTTTCTTTCCCTGCATGAGGCAAATTAAGCTCCACAGCTCCATCATAATGGAGTCCAGTAGCAAATGTATAATTTGGCTTGCACAATTTGTACATTTTCTTAACTTTTTTATGCCTGGGTCCTAAGTACATGCTACCATGTTCTCTGGGATTTTCCAGCAGTGAGTATCAGAGTATTCCAGATATTATCTGACATCCCAGAAGTACTAGCTAGCATACTCAGAGGTGAGGAATGATGAGAACTGCAGTCCGTCAGTGTTTGAGCATCTACACATTACCCACTAATGGTGTAAAGCAGGAGTGGAGAACTTCATTGAGTTTATGGGACATCACCGGGCCCATTGCATGTGATATCTCACAGTCTGCTGCAAAATTCAGGGGGATAGAGCCAACCAAAATGGAGGAACAAATAATTTCTAATTTCTGGGATTGCATTTGTGTGCTAAAAAGAGGAAACCTGTATATCTGAGAGTAGAATTCTCAAAAACAAGACAATAAGAAAATACTCTGCTACATCAAACTAAAGGCTGCCAGACTAGCAGTCTCTTCTCACAGTGCCCAACTTGATAGCTGTGGGACGCTCATAAGCAGGACAAAAAGGCAACAGTACACAGCAGCTGCCATGCTTTTTCCGATACTGGAGAGAATATAGATCCATCTAAACTGGTTGATGTGGATAGCCTTGTCTTTCATGAGCTTTTCCAGGACCTTTTTAATGCTGCCAAAGTTGATGAACTTCATCTTAGGGTACTGAAGTCCACAGTTTAATGGCACACTAAAGAGAAATGTTCTCTTATATATATCCAGCACCTCCCTTGATCCAAGTGTATTTCCTTTGGCCTCTAGGTTCTGGCATTATGAGAAAGGGAGAAAAATATTTCCCTTCTCATAGATAGCAAAAATAAAACAAATAAAGTGAAACGGAAGCAATTTGGTAAGAACTGAACAGATTTATTTCAGTGCATGCCCTCATAGATTGTAATTCATTTCCTCATACATGAAAGCCACGAATATTTAGACTGAAATAAATCTAGGTAAAGGTAAAGGTTCCCCTTGACAAATTGTCCAGTTGTGTCCAATCCTAGCGGGCGGTGCTCATTCCTGTTTCCAAGCTGTAGAGCCAGCGTTTATCCATAGACAATCTTCCGTGGTCACGTGGCCAGCGCGACTTAGACAGGGAATGGTTTTACCTTCTCACCGTGGTGGTACCTATTTATCTACTTGCATTCTTACATGCCTTTGAACTGCTAGGTTGGCAGGAGCTGGGACAAGGGACGGGAGCTCACTCCATCGCGTGGATTCGAACTGCAGATCTTTCAACCTTGCACCACAGAGGCTTTGCGGTTTAACCCACAGTGCCACCACGTCCCTATAAAATCCACATCCCTATAGATAAAATCTATTAGTATTTAAATATTTTTGCATCTGTCTATCTGTCTGTCTCTCTGTCTGCATGCTTACCTGCCTATCTATCTGTGTTACACACACTAAGACAGACTGGCGCAGCTAGCTCTTTCGAAAAAAAATTTAGCTCCTTTCTCCACATAATGCAGAAATTTACGCACTTTTGTTATATCTCCCCTTACTTGCCCCTGACATTATATTCTCCCGAAAGCTGTAACCTTTCCTAATAGGCAAGGTGCTTCAGCTCTTTGATCATTTGGATTGCTCTCTTATATACGTCTTCCACCTCTACCACTGTGTGTATTGCCAGCATCAAGGCAAGGGCAGAGATTTCTTACAACCATTCTTCTCTGAGAGGATGAGAGCGAAGTTTTTAAAAGAAGAAAAGAGGAGAAGAAGAACGTAGGCCAGTATCTAGCCACCTACACACACAGCGGAAGGGAGATCATGGAAGCCTTCTCCTTGCCTCTCCACCAAACTCCCTGTTGCATGTCTGTTCTCGTGCTGGTCGCAAGATCGGTCATGCAACTGGTCGCATGGCGGGGAACTTGCTGAGGGGCAGCCAGTTATATATTGCTCTTCTGTTCGGTGTTTAGGCAGCAGAATACTGATCACTGTTATATTTGTAACAATGATTCCAACAAATTGCAGAAATTGGAACCAGTCAGCAATTTAAAACGTCTTTCCTGAAAAGCCCAGTGATCTCTGTCATCACAAGGCTGTCAGAACTCTACCCAGCCACAAGGACAGGGGATCACTACACACAAAAGACCAGCTAATGACACCCATCAACCACAGTGACAGATAATCTCTTCTCTTTAGCACAACAATACACCCACAACAAGACACACTAATCACCCATCTACAGGAAAAAGACAAAAGCCTATCTCACAGCCATAAATACTGCACTCCCAAGTCAACTACACCAGAGCACAGAGTGCTGTCCTCTGAAGATGCCAGCCACAGAGACTGGCGAAACGTTAGGAAGAACAACCTTCAGAACACGGCCAAAGAGCCCGAAAAACCCACAACAACCGCTATCAGAAGGGTTCACATTTCTTAACAGTGCAAGACACAGCAAACTGAAAGCCATTACATCAGTGCTGATTTGCGAGCACTAATGTTTTAAACATTGTATTTGTCCTAGCTAAGATTTTATTGAGTCTTGTATCGGCCAGATTTGAGGCTTATAGGTGTATATGTTACACAGATCTTTGGGAACCTTCGTTGTGAACATGTGGTGGCTGGGTTGATTCTCCTGGGTCCTTGCCTGTTGTCTTGACGCACAAAGCATTTGGTGAGATTGCACAACAAAAGAGGCTGGCAGTAACAAAGGGGGATGGTTAAATTCAATGAGACAGAACAGGGATTCTCAGACTCTTTTGCAGCCAGCTTTCCCCAAGCTGTGAAACAAATGACTTGGAGATCTGAACTTCCCTGAGTGTAGCAAAAAGCAAAACAAAACTTGATGTGGTGTCATGGGGATGAGATAGCTCTCTGCTCCTACATGTCAGGCAGCAGACTGGCTTTTATATCCCTGAGGTGAAACGATGGCGGCGGTTGCTGTAGATGAGTCACTGGTTCTCCTTAGATTCTCTATCTAAGGAGGGGAGGGATGGTGGAAGATCTTTCCCACAGAAGAACAGGAACAGGCCTACAGTTGGGCAGCTTATGTGTAAGTCTTTAAGGTGTCACAAGACTCTTAGTTTAGCTTAGTTTAGAGTAGTTTTAAAATACCAAATTATTCTTCCCAAGTGTCAGCCGAGAATGTGTACTTAGCTGCAAGTGGGTGGGCCATTGGCTTGTATACCATCTCACCAGACTTTTTAATGCACTAGGATGCTTGGCATTCTTATTTTGCTATTTAGTAATCCTTGCAGGTTATTGATACGATTGTCGTCGCTGTTGTTCACTCTGACCTTCCGTTGTGCTGAAATAAAACAACCGTTTAGCCAGAAAAACTGAGTTATTCTGGGGCAGTGGATTACAGAGGAATAAAGGGTAAGCAAACCCTACCTACCACACAAACTATAATTAACCTGTTTCTTACTGACTGAAGGGAGTGTGGATTCCTTTCGTAGCTCAGGTGTTCTTCCTTTTTTCATCACGAGGAGGAAAACTGGCCAAATTGATAGGTGCAAAAAATCTGCCTAGGCAAAAGCCCCATGTGATGATAGTGGGGGTGTAGCCATATCTTGATAACCTGCAGCATGGCTAAGGCACCTGACCTACAGAAGGCTGGTGATGGAAGGGGGATCCGGCCCATCACCCAATTGTAGTAACCCTGTCCAAGTTCCAGGGAGGAAAAAAATCCAGATCATAGACCTGGCAGGGGAGGGGGAGGTCTCTGGTCTTTTCCTGGCTGTTGTGTTCTTTGAGTGGTCATATTTAATATGAAACAGTTTTACAGACATTCTGGTTTTGCATCCAAATTTAGACCTCAAATAAAACTTAACCAGTTGTTAAAATTTTCTTGGAACAGGTCACTTCCTCTGCCCTCCACTTTCAGAAAACAGGTGGTTGCTGATTAAGAAGGGACTATTTTCATTGTTTCTGGAAGGAGCAGACAGAAGGTAGAACAGAACCTGTTGGTAGGTTTCCAGCTGGTACTCAGTAGATCTTCAAGGGTTTCTGGTTCACAAAACTTTGATGTTTTCAAAGGAGAAAAAGCTCTTCGATGGAAACATCCAAAAGCAAATTATGTTGCTCTGCCATCTTGAACACTAGGTGATAAGGAAATAGGAACCCATATGGGCGGTGTATTTTAAGGAGGACTGCAATTCCCACAATTCCGTACCCGTGCTGTCTTTGTAATTCTATGAGCTATAGTTAAGAGAGAGAGAGAGAAGTTTTCAATCTCCGCTATAAAAGCACCTTTTACCACAGTTACAACAGCTATAACATGCATCATTTTGAAACGGAGGCTTCCCAAAGCTGATGGTGCGCACAGTAGCTTCTGTGCCTCTCTGCTGAGCATCAGCTTCATAGAGTTCTAGTGAAAGGAGTGTGTTCTGCCTGAGCTTCTGTTTGGGAGGCTAGCTGGGTGCATGTGTGCTCCCTAACAATCTACTCCTCTGCCAGGAGTCAGCTAAGAAGAGCCTGCTAATGAAAAATATAGAAGTGAGGAGAGAGGAATCAGGCCTTAATATTAGCTAAGTAGCAGCGGACATAATGAAGTGTGAAGCGCGTTGTTACCAGCCGGTGTGTCATGCTGCTTTAATTTACAGAACATATAATTATTCAGCATTAAAATTTTAGGACCTTCATCTTTTACAAATATTGGAATGAAAACAGATGAATTCATGAATCAGAAATACAACGACTGTGAGCAGAATAGCTCAGAGTATAAGATGGTCACCACTTTCATTAGTTTGAGACAGCATCTGCCTGATCTTTGCCCCCAGCAGACATTTGCTTGTTTATTGCAAGCCACAGAGGGCAGCTTGCTTTAGAAGTCAAAAATATAATGAAGGGTCAGGCATCTGGCTAATTTCTATATGGTTGTTACATGTAATAGCACAAGTTGCACATGACCAGCAGGAGGCCGGTGGACCGTGTGCGTGGACAACAGCAGAGAATTCTAAATATCTCACTCAATTAATCTGAGGATTCTACTCCTCAGCTTGTCTTAGGTTGCCCAGAGTGATGGAACTTTCTCATGCCCAGAACATGGAGCAGTTTCTGTTGAGGGATGAAGAAATTATGTGCCAATGCCCAGCACCTAGGGCTATGGGAAGAAAACGTACAGTGGTGCCTCGCTTAACGATTGCCCCGCATTACAACAAATCTGCTTTACAATGATCTTTTTGCGATTGCAAAACAATGGTCTAAATGGGTGAATTTTGCTTAGCAATGATCGGTTCCCTGCTTCGGGAACCGATTTTCACTTTATGACGATGAAAAATAGCTGATTGTCGGGTTTTCAAAATGGCTGCCGGGTGCTTGAAATGGCTCGCCGCTGTGTTTAGGGACGGATTCCTCGCTATACAGGCAGCAAAAATGGCTGCCGTATGGAGGATCTTTGCTGGACAGTGAGTTTTTACCCCATTGGAACGCATTGAACGGGTTTCAATGCCTTTCAATTGGGTTTTTAATTTTGCTTTACAATGTTTTCACTTAATGGTGATTTTCCTAGAACGGATTATCATCGTTAAGCAACGCAGCACTGTATTATTTTTCACCCTTCTTGAAAACCTGAACTCATTCTGAGCTTTACGAGATTGTAGCCCTCATAACTATCTTCCTCCAAATGTATGCTCTATGTTTGAACTTTTGATGACTTGCCCCTCCTTCCATTTCCTGTACATGCCCTTTTTATATCTCAGCTCCTCCAAAAAGCCTATGCAGCTACCCCTGCTTTCATTGTATGTCTCTTGCTTTCCTTTGTTGCCGAACTTGTTTCTAATTATGGCTTCAGCATCTCATCTTTAAGAAACTCACATCCATCATGAACTCCCTTCTCTTTGAATATTCCTGACCACACGATCCCGCTCAGCATTTCCTTAAGGTTACTGAAACGCTGTATGCTCTTTTATCTGCTTCTTGCTAGTAGTAAACAAGCTCTTTTTTGCAGCCCTTTGCCGACAGTGTCGATGATGCTGGTGCACAAATTAGGAGCTAAACAAAAAGCCATGTTAATTTCAAGCTCCATTAGAAGCACTGGCAGAAAAAAAAAGAGGCACTAGTGGTGGGAAATCGATGTTTCCTGCAAGGGAAATGGTGCAAAAAGTGACTGGGGTACAAACTTTGATTTTCAGGTGAAATACAGAGGCTGGACTAACACAATAGATACCAACGGGAAGTTTGCTGATGGGCTTAATGGAGGATTTGTGGCAGGGGTAGAGTAAGAACCATTTATTAGAAGAATAAATATACCGTAGATATCTGACAAGATAGAGCTATGGCCAGCTTGCTAGCACTTCTGTTCTTGCAAATAGGTTTTATGGGCAATCCAGCAAGGTTTATAGCTTTGGTGCTGCATACGTGAAGAGCTGTTTTTTCGAAGAACAGTGTCGTCGGATTTCAGTCTGACATTTCATCCGGACAGCATCTACATGTATAAGACTCCTATGAGCCTTTTAATCTGGTTTTAAACATCTGCCATTTGCCCAGGATGAAATCTGCAAAATGCATTGTGTCATTCGATAATTCATTCACATCAGTGGGGTATAGACTCTAGTTCTGGCAATCAATCATTTCCCATACATTTGAGGGAAAATGCATTTATTTTATATCCGAAACTATTTTAAAAGTGTGAGTGTGTGCATGTGTGGGTGTGTTATTAAGCTGTCTGGGTACTACAGCCAAGAAGCCTGTTATGTGCATTTGTGTGTATGTGTACACACGGACACAGAGGCTTCTTGGCTGTAGTACCCAGACAGCTCAATAATTAGTAAGATTCAGTTTCCAAAATGCCACTAATGTATGTACCATCCTTCATTTTCAGTGGTCTTGTTGAAGTATATGATATTCCTGACATGAAGTGTCATTCACATGATCAGTTGGTTCTACAATTGAAGCTTCCTTATGGTTATGCAGAACAGGGATATGAATCTCACAGCCCCTCACTTTCAGAGGGAAATCGTCTGGGAAAAAATTCATTTTTCCTCATAGGAAGATTGCTCATTGTGAGTTTTTTCCCCCTGAGAAGTATTGTGGGAATTCTGTAGGGATTTCTTGGAAAGCATGTATGTATGTATGTATGTATGTATGTATGTATGTATGTATGTATGTATGTATGTATGTATGTATGTATGTATGTATGTATGTATGTATGTATGTATGTATGTATGTATGTATGTATGTATGTATGTATGTATATATGTATGTATGTATGTATGTATAAACAGCTTGGGCCCTGGATACCTGAAGGACCGCCTCCTTCCATATGAGCCTACCCGGTAGTTAAGATCTACCTGGGGGGGGGGGTTGAAAGAGCCGTCCCTTAAGGAGGTAAGAGGGATGGCTTCTAGACAAAGGGCCTTTTCAGCAGCTGCCTCCAGACTATGGAATGCCCTCCCGACTGAGATTCGTCTGGCGCTGACGCTGATGACGTTTCAGCACCAGGTCAAAACCTTCCTGTTCCTGAAATAATATTAGCTGTGGGTCCAATGGCAATTTTTATATATATTTTAATTGTTCTGAATTTTTATTATATTTTAAATGTTGTGAGCCGCCCAGAAACCTTTGGGTAGTGTGGGGGGCATATAAAATAAATAAATAAATATGTATGTATGTACGTACGTACGTAAAGTGGTGCCCCACTTAGCGACGTTAATCCGTTCCGGAAAAAACGTTGCTAAGCAATTTCATCGCTAAGCGATATTAAAAAGCCCATAGAAACATATTAAAACGCAATTAATGCGTTCCTATGGGCTAAAAACTAACCTTTAAGCGAAGATCCTCCATAGGGGCAGCCATTTTCGGTGCCTCCAAAGCGAGGAAACACAGCAGGTAGCCATTTTGTTTTCCCAGCGGCCATTTTGAAACTGCTGATCAGTTGTTAAAAAAGGGTCACTTTGCCATGATTGCTTCCCCGCGATCATCGCAAAGCAAAAAAACCCATAGAGACCATTGCAAAAACTCCATCTCTAAGCGATTTCGTCGCTCAACGGAGTGATCACTAAGCGAGGCACCACTGTATGTAGTTGACCTTTGCCTGCTTGCAGAAGGACAGTAAAGATGGGGCCAGCCTGGCTTCCTGTGAGAGGGAGTTCCAGAGTCTGGGAGCAGCAACAGAGAAGGCCCTCTCCTGTGTCCTCATCTGATGTACCTGTAAAAGTGGTGGGATCAAGAGAAAGTCCTCAGCTGATGATCTTACACCTGAGCTGTCTCATAAGGGTAGACAGAGTCTTTGAGGTAGCTTGGAACCGAACCATTTAGGGCTTTATAAGTTAGAACTGTCACTTTTTTTCTGGACAAAATGCTATGCAGAACAGGATAATTGCAATTCCTCCACTGAATTATGTCTATTCTGCGCAACAATCACCTGAAACCTCAGACCGCACAGGATTGTTAGAAATAGCCATTCCTGCATAGAATGCATATTTAGTGCACATAGTTTCCCTAAGAACAGCAGGAAGACGCACAGGTTTGTTATGAATCCTGCACAGAGTAACATCTTTCTTACACAGTATTCGCACAGAATTTGGCAGTTTCTTGCAGAAAAAGGAGTGACAATAAAATAAAATGGAAAATATCATTAGGTTTTTTTTTTAATGATAGGAAGCTGGGAAATCTTATTAACATGAAAGGAAGCATTTGTGAATTTAAACAGATTAGATCTTGGATCAACCTTTTGATATCACAGGGAGGTGGAAAGTGTGGCTTTCTGGAAACTGATGCATTGCAACGCCAGTAGAAATGGGGCTTATAGTTCAACAACATACAGAGGCCCATGCTTTTCTCTCCTCTGCACAAGTAGATCTACTTGGGGAAGGTCGCTCTGCTGTAGCTCATTCATCAAGGTTTCATGAGGCTTGCAAGGCTGACATTTTCTGAATGCTGGAGAAGCTGCCCAGGAAAGGAGAAGTCTGCTGCTGCAAGCTCTCTTGTATGTATGTACAGTTGTGTTCAAAATTATTCAACCCCCAATGCTGTAAAGGGGTTTAGGGACTATAGTGTACATTTGGAATTGTATTCAGAATGAAATCCTACAAGGACGTTTTAAAGAACCAAATGCAACTAAAATAACATCAATTGTTTATGTAATACAGTAGTAAATGTTTCTTTTGTGGTTTCTTCATTGCCACAATTATTCAACCCCTTAAAGACTACCACTCTGAAGAAGAGAGGTTCATTCAGGTGTTTTCGATCAGGTATTGAAAACACCTGTGGATGTCACCGAGCACCAATCAAGCATAATAAGCACCAATTAGGCAGCTTTAAAATGACTGTGATACTCAGCTCCTTCTAGACATTTACTGGTGTGGTTACAAACATGGTGAAGTCAAGAGAATGGTCCAGGAAGACAAGAGAAGAGGTGATTTGTCTTCACAGGAAGGGCAATGGCTATAAGAAGATTGCAAAGAAGTTAAACATACCAAGAGACACCATAGGAAGCATCATTCGCAAATTCAAGGCAAAGGGCACTGTTGAAATGCTACCTGGTCATGGAAGAAAGAAGATGCTGACTTCGACTGCAGTGCGCTACCTAAAGCGTAGAGTGGTGAAAAGTCCCCGTGTGACTGCTGAGGAACTGAAAAAAGATTTGTCAGATGTGGGTATAGAAGTTTCAGCTCAGACAATAAGGCGCACACTGCGTAATGAAGGTCTCCATGCCAGAACCCCCAGGCGCACCCCCTTGCTGTCTCCCAAGAATAAGAAGAGTCGACTGCAGTATGCCAAAAGTCATGTGGGCAAACCACAAAAGTTGTGGGATAGTGTTCTGTGGACTGATGAAACAAAATTAGAACTGTTTGGGCCCATGGATCAACGCTATGTTTGGAGGAGGAAGAACAAGGCATATGACGAAAAGAACACCTTGCCTACTGTGAAGCATGGCGGACGGTCAATAATGCTTTGGGGCTGTTTTGCTTCTGCAGGTACAGGGAAGCTTCAGCATGTACAAGGTACCATCAATTCTCTTCAGTACCAGGAGATATTGGATGAAAATGTGATGCAGTCCGTCACACACCTGAGGCTTGGGAGACGTTGGACCTTTCAACAGGACAATGATCCCAAGCATACCACCAAGTCCACTAGAGCATGGTTGCAGAGGAAAGGCTGGAACATTTTGGAGTGGCCATCGCAGTCACCAGACTTAAATCCGATTGAGAACCTCTGGTGGGACTTAAAGAAAGCAGTTGCAGTGCGCAAGCCTAAGAATTTGACTGAACTGGAGGCTTTTGCCCATGAAGAATGGGCGAAGATACCCGTAGATCGCTGCAAGACACTTGTGTCAAGCTATGCTTCATGTTTAAAAGCTGTTATAATTGTAAAAGGATGTTGTACTAAGTACTAAGATTGAATGTCACTTGGGGGTTGAATAAAAACTAATAATGATGTGAGCACAGAAAAGACATTTGTGGTTATTTCATTATAAACGTAAGGTTATATTTCTCTGACCTACAAGTGCCTCTTTCATGTAAATGTAAGCAAGATGACTGAATGATCAAAATCAATGTCAAAATGGCCAAAACATTCAATTTCAGTGGGGGTTGAATAATTTTGAACACAACTGTATGTAAATGTGAATCCAACAGAAACTATTGTATTCCTAACTGTGAATGGCATATGTTAAACTATTCCTAAGGACCTGTGTGTTTTGGAGTTTTTAAAGTTCAGCCTACTGAGCTAGTTTTAGATGGGATGCTCAGTTAATCTGAAGCAGACCTGGGCAAAGTGCAGCCATCTAGGTTTTGGTTAGACAGCAGCCTTCCTCTCAGTTTTGTCAAATCAGCAGCATCGCATCCCCTGAGTGATGGGCGGTGGGATGGCACACAGATGGAGTAGGCAAGAGTTAGGAAGAAAGCTATTACAATACCTAGCTAAATACTTTTCTGCTGAGCAGCCACTAACTGGAATTGTGTGGTAGCAGCTTTAAAGCCACTCCATCTCCTGGGGTGTTTTTTATGCATCAGAACAAGAAGGGACCTCAGTCCAGAATTTCGAGAGACGTGTTCCTTTGCTTTAGTCACAAATCACCTTCGTCATAGACAGAAATCAGATGTTTTGTTTCTGCAGCACCGTGCATTTCAGGATTTCTCTGGCTGCCTCAGGACCCAGAGATTCATAATAACGATTCCCTGAAACGTCAGCAAGTATCTTGAGACTTGGCAACCCTGCCAACACCGATCTAGAGAGATTTTTGCAGCTTTACGATTGAACTAAGTGGGTGTTGATGAGAATTTGACCCGGATTTTAAATTTGCTGGGCCATTTGTTTTCACAAAAAAATATGAGCCATTTGTGCTTTCTGTTTCTTCTACACTGTTGAGGGGTGCTGTCTCTTCTAATAGTTTGTGTCAAAGCAGGATTACCTTTGCTTTGGTAAAATGCAGTTGATACCAGATTTTGGATGATCTAGAATTGATAACAAGCTGCTTAGTGTAGCTGTAGAACTTTATGTCCTAGAGATTTTCAAAAAGGCTCAGTTAGTGTTACGGACTGGACTGGCCCAAGACATTTTGCTGCCTGAGTCAAAGAACAGTTGACACTCTTCAGACCCCTTTCACATGTAGAATCCAGCTAGACCGGCACCTCAGCAGTGCTTTCTTCCAAAGACCTGGAAGTAGCAAGCTAGTTCAGGGGAAGGAAGGGAGATGGTGGGGAATGCCAGTCTGCCTCTGGAGATTACTGTCTCACTCTTCTTAATGGTTCGGCCAGTCCTAGTTAAGGACCTACCTGCAACTAGATTATGAATTGAGTTTTTGCCTTCTACCAATTTTATGACCTCAATCCCAGCACAAGTTCATTACCATGAATCGCTTTTAGATTCATGGAATGTAACTTAGTTAATGACAGGAGACAGGTACTGTATCTAGTGATCTGTTGTGCTCCCAAAGGCATCTGGTGGGACCACTGTGAGATACAAGAAGCTGGACTAGATAGGCCCTTGGCCTGATCCACCAGGGCTCTTCTTATGTTCTTAATGTTAAGTCTCATTGATTTCAATGAAACTTGTAAGCATCACTACCTTTTTCAGGAATGAGGCTTCTGACTGCATGATGGCAGTGCAGTTTTTTTAAGCTCAAAAACATCATTTGCCTATAGGCTGTTTCCAAATCAAACATTAGAAATGCCAACTTTCCCTCCTTTTTTGGAGGCCACCCTTGGATCATCTCCACATGGCTCATGTGGCAGTCTGCCATTTGGATTATTTGTGAATGTCTGCTGAAGATTTCACAGTTGATGCTAAAGCCAGAAGCCATAATTAGAAATTGAGCAACAAATGGGTAAATGTTGCAAGATTTCTCACAAAAAGCAAACAAACCTGTTGGACCTAGGATTCTTGCAGTTTCTTTACCTGTTTAAATGATTGTAGTTCATATAAATGTTGGGGATTCGTCATGTCATCTTCATTATTCTTATTAACTCACAGAAGCCTTCACCACCACCTTTGCTGACCAGGATTTCTGGGAGTTGAAGTCCAAGAACATTTGGAGGCCCAAGGTTGGGGACCACTGTTCTAGAGCTTAAAAACATGTGATTAATAGCATTTTCTAGTTATGTGGGAGAGCTGAACCATAAAGACCATAAAGAGAGAGAGGGACCATAAAGAAGGCTGACCGCCCAAGATGCTTTTGAATGGTGGTGGTACCGGAGGAGGCTCTTGAGAGTCCCTGGACTGCAAAGAGAACAAACCTATCCATTCTGAAGGAAATCAACCCTGAGTGCTCACTGGAAGGACAGATCCTGAAGCTGAGGCCCCAATACTTTGGCCATCTCATGAGAAGAGAAGACTCCCTGGAAAAGACCTTAATGTTGGGAAAGTGTGAAGGCAAGAGGAGAAGGGGACGACAGAGGATGAGATGGCTGGACAGTGTCATCGAAGCAACCAACATGAATTTGACCCAACTCCGGGAGGCAGTGGAAGACAGGAGGGCCTGGCATGCTTTGGTGCATGGGGTCACGAAGAGTCGGACATGACTTTATGACTAAACAACAAAAGTTATGTGGGATGTTCAGGGACTATTTTACCATTGCTACCCCTCATTGGGTTTCCTTGGCAGAACCGGGATTTGGACCCACGTCTCCTGAGTCGTAGTCCAACACGCTATCCATTGCAGCATGCTGGCCACTGAGATATTATTATGCTATTAAGAATGATTGTGTGAGGTACTGTGGAAGGATGATTGCTATAAGGTCTTTTGTTGGATAAATCACACAATTAGGGTGTTTAATGTCAGTCCTTCTTGCTATCACAACCATTACCCCCTTCTGCTTCTGGTGTAGTAGTGCAAATACCAGTCACTGCTTCTTGGGATTCTAGTTGCATTGTTGTGATCTGTCACATTGCCAGAGTGTACGGCACTGTAACACCACCGTGTCAGAGCAGGCTGAGGCAGTCTTCTCCCTCTCCCTCTTTACAAAACCAAAACATGGAAACATTAGCATTTGGTCTGTGGTTCCCTGAATCCCTCAGCCAACATGGCCACTAATGATGGAGGTGGCTGGAGGATTCTAAAAGTTTTTAGTCCAAACAAATAACATTTCTACATGCTAAGAAGAACATTGGCAGATTCAGGCCCATGGCTACAGAATTTTACAATATAAATATTACCAGGAATTTTGTGGCACCTTAAAGACAGACAAGCTTTATTTGGCATAACCTTTTGTGGACTGCAACTTACTTCCCATGCAAGCCAGTGACCGTCCATGGAAGTTTATGCCCATAAGGTTTCTTAGCCTTCTTGATGTACCTGCAACAAACTGACACGTTTACTCTCCTCCTCAAAAACTGAATGATGATTTCAAGGGACCTGCAAAGAACAGCAGAAACAAAAGGACTGTATATGCTGCTAACAGAATGGCTTCCATCACTGGAATGGAGAGAGCAGTGGTTCCCCTCTTCTGTCTCTGAAACTCTCCTCTATCTGTCCTGCAAAAGGGAGTTGAGCAAACTCATTTCATGAGTGAAAGTTTCTTTGCAAGACAGTACAGTTAACCTAAGTCCTTCCATCAAGCACTCGCAGCATCATTTTCTAAGGTTCTCACCATGAACAAGGAGGGAAAAGAGGAGACAGAGAGAAAAGGGAAAAAATGATAGATGAACACAAGCAAATGCTATTACATCCTTAAGCATCATTTGAGCAAGAGATAAGAACCATAAGAGTTATAAAATAACTAACAGAAACTTTCCAGTGTTTTTTAGAAAATTAATTAGGCATGTTTTTAAGGATGCAGTCCTCATACCTTCACTAGAGCCCCAAAGTCTTCCTACCATTGAACAATTGTAAATGGAAGATTTAAGCTGATACTGCCCCATGTGGTACGAAGCATACCACTAGATGGTGGTGTTTGTTTTTCAGATGCATCCTTCAGCCACGCTTGGTCTTTCTCTACCATCCTGGCATGCAATTCCTCCAGTACATGAAATTAACCTATCAAATGTTCATTGACATACTGTAATACTGCTACAGAGCTCCCTCTGACAGTAGCAGGCTGAAACTTGCAAAGGATTAAAGTTTTTTACTAAGTTTTTAATGCTGCATCTAAATTTCCCTATTTCCTTTATCTGATCATCCGCTACTTAACTCAGTCTGAACACTTAGATCATCTTAAGGGTCTTGCAGAAATAGCACATGTGGTAAAATTGTTGCTGCTGCTTTTGTTCACTCTGCCTCACACTTGTTGAGCATCATGTTGTTTGTGTATCCAAAAGCATGTGGAAGACTTCTTCGTTTTATTCAGTTTCCTAAAAAAGAATAACAGCTAAACAACCAATGACGTTGTATTCAGGAAGGCTTTCACGGCCGGGATCTAATGGTTGTTGTGGGTTTTTTGGGCTCTTAGGCCGTGTTCTGAAGGTTGTTCTTCCTAACGTTTTGCCAGTCTCTGTGGCTGGCATCTTCAGAGGACAGAACTCTTGTGCTCTGGTGCTGTCCTCTGAAGATGCCCGCCACAGAGACTGGCAAAACGTTAGGAAGAGCAAGGCCATCAGAACATGGCCAAAGAGCTCGAAAAACCCACAACAACCAACCAATAATGTTTTTTCTGATTCAGAAGTGGGAAACTTCTGTCCCTTCAAATGCCTTGGGCTTCAGCAGCCAACATAGCCCATGGATGAGAATTGGATTACTTTGAGAATTGTAATCCAAAACATCTGGAGGGCCAAACTTTCCTCAGCGCTGTTGTAACTTGTCACAGGGTCTAGCTCTTTGCACTCTGCTGTAAGACTGGCCAAGTTATCCAGAGCTGCCTCAGAAGATTGTTGTAGAAACGAAACAAGTACAATTGATAAAGTGACCCTCTTGTAAACCCTAACCTTTTAAGCTTTTGGAAGAGACAGATTATAAGAGCAAAGCTAAATTGAATGTTCTTTGGAGGAAGGACAATGAAGTAACATTAATGTCCCTGACTGATGATGATGATTCTAAATTTCCATGAATTTACATACATTTACCCCTTTTAATGCCGAATAATTGTTTCCTTTCGTCTCTCCTGAACTTCTGTTTTCTTCTGTCCTGATCCTCCCATCAACTTGAATGGGTTCTGATATTATGACAGAATAAGAAAAAACGGCACTGTATTCGCCAAGGCTTTCATGGCCGGGGTCTAATGGTTGTTGTGGGTTTTTCGGGCTCTTTGGTCGTATTCTGAAAGAGCCCGAAAACCCCACAACAACCAAAAAAGGCACCTTTTTACTTTCTTCATACCATGCATAATTTTAAGCACCCCTTTTTTGCAGTTAAGCAGGTCCTGATGTTGTGACTGTTACTCACAGAACTGTTGCTACACTCCCCTAAATAATCTTTGTTGCTCCTTCCTGCATCTTTTCTAGCTCTACACTTCCCTTTTTTAGGCATGATGACCAGGACTCAAACTGTACTCAGATGTCTTGTCATCCAATTTGGATGCCAGGCTTGGTGTCTTTTGTTTTCATTCAGTCTCTCAGGGACAAACACATCTGAGTCCAGCACTGCACCTTTAGACTCACACCGGATGAATTCCTGATTCTTATCATAATGCGGTACAACCCAGTGGAGGAAACATCTGGTCTCCTCAGGTTTAGTGTCTTGATTTCCTTGGAATCTGACCACTCAAAGGGACTAATTTTAGCAAGCCCATCTGTGCAACGAGCTTGTTAACAAGCCGGTAAAGCACTTAGCCTTGTCACCTACAGAGCACAACAAATACAACTGTGATTTTTTTTTAAAAAAATCTATTAAGACTAGGCAAAAGATTCTCCTCCTACCCAGTGGTCATGTCAAGCCCATAGATCTGAACTAGGACAAAGGTTTGTATCTGGGAGGTTGTTGCTGTCCCTAGGTTGGAAGTACACCCAACACTTTGAAGAGCTGCCGGCACTATTATAGAAAGCTCCACCTTCCATTCCGAGAATCGTGGCTTATTTATTAAGTCCTTCCTTTGAGCAGCAAAGGAAACACGTAGGATTTCAGGAAGCATGTTGTTAACCAGCGTGGCATCGTCTACCTTTATTATGTCTGCAACACAAGAGTTTTGTTTTGCTTTGTTTCCTTTCCTGGCAGTCTCCAAAGGAGGAATCTGGATAGATTTCTCGGAGTTGCAGCATCTTCTGGAAAGCTGTCGATTAGGATTGGAATCAGATACCTCTGCCAGGCAGGTTTCTGGCTCTCGCAGCCAGAGGTGGCATAGGACCTCTGTTGCCCCTGAGGTGGGAAGTAAAGCACCACTACTCACATTCTTTGAAGGCTTCCACACCCTGCTCCCCAGTCTTGCTGTATTGAACGCAGCAGAGGTGGTGGTGTGGCCACCAGATCTGGTGTATGATTGCAGACCCTGCATGTTGCCAGAAGGGAAGGAGGGGCAGCCACAGCTTCAAGAGAGCCCTTGGTACTCCTTTTCTTTGCATTACTTGGTAGAATCTTAAATCAGCTGGCTTTTTTCAATAACACCTGGTAACTGATTAATTGATTAGCTACCTCTGTCACAGCTCCTAGGCTTCAAGGACACCTTGGAGCCAAGCATTCCAGGAAAAGCCATTTGGCTTAAATGAAATGCAGAGAAGGAAGGGCCTTTTCGAGGTGACAGCTGTACCTCTCCCAAGTACCACCTGAGGTAACTGCCTCAGTTTGGCTAATGACAGAGCTAGCTAAGCTAATAAGTTGTTTAAAAAAATAACCTAACTTTAAAAGCTTGCTTCCCCCCCCCCCCTAAATTGGGAGGTCTATGCCATGAGAGGCCTGTAAAACAAATTGTGCCCCTTCTCTTGTCTTAGCCAAATTCCAGATTGTTTTATTTGTTGTATAGAAATGAAAAATGTTTTTTTTTTAAAAAAAAAACAATTTGTGGTTGATTTGTTTGTTTTCTGGAGGAGGTGTTGTGGCTCTCCGGAGGGAGCAGAAGCTGGAAAAGTGGCTCCTAGCACCCCAGAGCTTAGCTTCTTTCAACGAGGCCATTTTGCAAAGTTCAGGAAGGTTATTTTTCAGACAGCAATTCTCATAATGCCCCATAATGATTGGGAAATCTTGAAGTTACAGTAAAAAAAAATGCATTACCCCCTCCTGGGCTCTGGGAATTTACCATGTGTTGATTGGGGCCTGTTATATCCCTCTCCCTGTTGTGTTGAAGAATATAATGAAAGAAGTAAGCTTAAATCATCCATCAGAGAATTTGTTTTTGTACTCTTCTCCAATGGTTGCTGTTACTGATGTTTGGTATGACCAAAAATCCAGTTCTTAGTGCAGCTAAGTATTTGTTGTATACCTAGGCAGCTTGAGCATCTACTTTGCTTAGGAGGAAGCATTTGATGGGCCTTGTGGTAAACACAATATTTTATTCATTTCATATAGATCTTTTGCCTCTCCTTTATTTATATCTCAGGACTTCACTGTTGCTGTTTTCAAATGTCTTCAAAGGCAGGGAAATAAAAATTGGTCTGTTCATTATCTGAACAGTATGGTTGCGTTCTTCCTGCTGTGTCTCACAGCACTGTTCAGACCAAGCTATTCTGCAGCCTGAGGACAGAGTGGGGTAGGTGTAAGTTGTTCCATATAGATTACTGGTTTCCAACCTGGAGTCCCCAGATGTCTTTGGATTAGAACTCCCAGAAATCCATGTCAGCACTACTAGTAGTGAAGGCTTTGGGGAGTTTTCTTCTAAGAACATCAGGAGACCCAAGGTTGGGAACCACTGACAGAGAAAATTTAAGGGGATTGGCACTGGAATCCTCTTTTCCAGGACTGGAGTTGACCGTTTCAGTTTACTTCAGCACTGGCAATGGAACGGTTTCCCAACCACAACTGATGACAGCAGGCCAGTCTGAGGGTGCTGACAGTAATGTGTTTGTAAATGTGGAAGTGCAGGTGCCCATCACAATAGTCCATATATCCAGTGCTCCCACCCACCCAGGAGAGTCTAAAAATGTGGGCAAATAGATCACTCCTTATCGACAAATGGAGAGCTAGGTTTTTTGGTTTTTGTTTGTTTGTTTTTTGGTAAAGGCAGTGCCTCTTAATTCCTGATTGAAAACCAAATCTCCCTTGGATAGTTTGCATTATTCTGGGGATAATTTGTGCCAGTGTTCCAATCCTGGGAAAATCCCTTTCTCTCTCAGCTACTGGAAAGATTGTAGCTAGACTCAGAAGCCACATGGAAACTCAGGAGGAAGTGGCAGAGCTCACAGGGTTGATGCCCTAGTCATAAAGTCCAACAGCATCAACTCTATGCACTCTGGCTCCATTAAAACACTGAGTTTTATGGCACACACAGGTCTGTGCTCAAAGGCAGTGGTTCCTAACCTTTGTTACTCGGATGTTTTTGAACTGCAACTCCCAGAAACCCCAGCCAGCACAGTTGGTGGTGAAGGCTTCTGGGAGTTGCAGTCCAAAACTCCTGAGTAACCCAAGGTTAAGAACCAGTGCTCTAAGGGAAGAGTAAGTCTTGGATCTCAGCAAGAAAAAGATAAGGGCCTACCGTTGTGCCCTGCTTGCCTCATCCTGCCCCTTAACAAGGCTGACCAGAGTTCTAGTACACCCTGAAGGAACTAGGAATTGCATATTTTGAACTTATTTGGATGTGTCTCATGTCAGTGATTCCATCCCTCTATGGAAGAGGAAACATCATCATTGGAACCAACTGTATCAAAATGATGTCCTACAGTTATTATCCAAATGACCTAGCATTGATCTGTCAGGGGCAGGAGCCTGAAAATGGGCAGAGGGACATTTCTCTCTCACACACACACACACACAATGGTATATGACAGCTTTTTGAGAAGCAATTTGGAGTGCAGGTTTTGGTGGGTTACCCTCTCATGATCTACTACTTCACGTACATAATTTACAAATAATTTGCAGATTATATAAATGAGGTCTGCCAATTTTGGAGAGCTGGGGTATTGCAGTCCTGTGCTATTTGTTGCTATTAGCAGAACCTTCGGGTTTCAAAGAAGGCCCAATTTGCACACGACAAGCCTTCAGTTTAGACGTGTTCCAGAATCCTTTTACTTAATTGTGCTGGAGAAAGTGCATAGTGTAAAACTGAGACAATTAATTATTACTACATACATATGTATGTCTTGTTATGTGCCTGTTGAGTGAATTGTGCTCAAATGGGATATTTGTTATGTGCTAAAGTTGTATCCTGCTTATAGCAATCCTAGTAGTGCTTTTATGGTATGTGAGATATCAAAGGAGCAATAAGAGTTTCTATGGTGAAGGAGGCATTTGAACCCAGGCCCCCTGCTACACCACATTGGCTTTCAAAGAGGGATGCAAGCAGCAATGTGTTAAAGAACAGCAATTCAGCCCTGTGATATACCCCATTGCACTCACACCAACGTTCCCTAAATAGCATTCTGACCAATTATCTTTGAAAATGTAAGCAAACAGGTAACAAAAATACATTTGGCTGGCGTAAGGCTTTTGAAGCCTACAGGTACATTCATCACAGAGCCACAGGTATACTCTCTTTTCAGATTGGGTTGTGTTTGACATGAAACTTCCCAATTTTTTAATGTTAAAGTCCTGGTATGTCTTTGTAGATATTTTCTCCCACCCTGTAGAGCTTGTTGTTCTGGTCTAACTCTACTCTTGTGTTCAAAGGGAGTTTATTTGCAACTAGATGCGCATTCAAACTTCCACTGAAATTGTGGTGTCTGTCCTTGGGTATTCATTCTGATTTATACCCGTAACTCTTGATTGAGGAATCAGTGTGCGCACAGGAGCTTCCTTATGTGGGAATGGGTCTGTACAGCTGGATCAGAGCGAACAAATTTAGCTTTTACCAGAGCTTGCTGCATGAGTAATGCAAGCAGCATTTGGCAGGCAGGGTTTTTTCTTTTTTGGTAATAGTCTCTTAATGAATTATGAATGTCATACTGCGAAAGCCTCTCTCAGAAGCCAGCCTTCCTGGCTTGTTGAGTAATAATGTTTTCAGTGGTGCTTTAGGGCATCTGGAGCGCTCACTGCTTGCTAGCCCAGTAGGTTCTTAACAAAGTCCTTTCCTCTTATTGCGAGACAATTAATTTTTATGTGTCATTTACTGATGCTAGCACAGACTCTTTTTAAAAAATATTTAGTGGGAAAGTGGCTTACAATTTTTCCAAAAAATTTTTAGTATAACAAGTACAACAGCTATTGAGAGCAGAAGCAGCAATGTGCAGCTAAACGCTTTGAGTGGAATGTGTAGGAATTCACACAAAGAGACATTTCTTGGCTTATGTTAGCCTTCAGGGAATAATTTCTCTCTTTTTTCTAACATTTCTCTGTAATCTTTCTGATGTTACCTTAAACTGTCTTCTCAGGTTTAAAAGCAGAACCTGATAACCCAGAGACACCTCTCCCAATATCTTCATACTGGATGCTTTAGAAGACACACACATTCAGTGATGTAAAGGCTACGTATATATTCTAATCTCAATACCACTGCAAAATTGAAATGCCTAGGATTTCAGTGTCTCCTCTCTCCTGTCACCTCTGTTAATTTCATAGATCATTATTTAAATGTCATCAGTAGCATTATGAAATGCCACAGATAGTTAATGTTAGCCGTGCTCCAATATAAGAACAATGTAATATTGCTCTCATAAAATCGTAGAATTCTAGCCTTGGAGTGGGTCTTCGGGGCCCTTCTGGCTAAGAGAACTCCAGAGGATGGTTGGCCAGTGTGCGGTTGAAGCTCTCCAGCAAGGTAGGGTCTTCACTGCCCTTCTTGGCAGTTGCATGGACAAGTAGACGGAGAGAGGGACTAACATCCCACTTTTATTCCAAAACTAGAACTCTAGGTGCCTCATTAATTTACAGTGAAGTTATATCTTCATTATCCCTTTAGCAATTTGACTGATTGTTGTCTGGTTGGTTGGTGCATTGGTTAAAATCCCATATTTCTCTCAAAACTGAAACTCAAGGCAACCCAGAACATGGTTACAAGTTGCACGTGTAGGCATAAAAATGCTTGGCACTTAGAAAAATAGGCTTTGGGACTATATCTCCTAAACAATGTGTGTTCCACTTAACTAGAGTAGTCACATTAAATGAATAGGGCTTGTTAGTAAATCCTTAGGTAAGTGCCAGTTAGTCTATTGTACTTGGAAATAATAATTGAATTTAGCCCTGTAATACTAAAATGCAGTTGAATTACATAACAATGTAAAACCATATCACTGAAGAGCGTACAGAACTTTGAAAGCTCATTCCTCAGCAGATGTCAGTCATCTTTTTTCTTTTTTCTTTTCTTTTTTCTTTCTTTCTTTTCTTTCTTAAAATAAAAATAAAAAAGCAGATGCCAGTGGCCAAAAGCCCATCTGTATAAATAGGTTTACACTTCTCAACAGAAGGACAACTGAACGGTGACCAACCTTCTGTGGAAGGTCCATCTTAGGCATCCTTCAGTCTCGAGAGACTATGGTAACGTGCTCTGTATCGAGGACTTGGAACAGCATCTATTATGGCTGAAAAGGCCAAATCAAGAGTGACAATCCCTTCCACACTAAAGACAGATACAATCTGTCCCCTGTCCAGCTCCCTGATTTTGCTGGTTTTGGGACTGCCTCTTTGGCTCAGCCTGCTGGACAAGGGTCTCTTCAAATTGGGAGAGGCCGTGATGCACCGCCTGCCTCCAGGCTGAACGCTCAGATGTCAGGATTTCCCATCTGTTGAAGTCCATTCCTAAGGCCTTCAGATCCCACTTGTAGATATCCTTGTATCGCAGCTGTAGTCTCCCTCTGGGGCGATTTCCCTGCACTAATTCTCCATACAGGAGATCTTTTGGAATCCTACCATCAGGAAGGTCCATAGCTGGAAGAGCCTCGTGGCGCAGTGGTTAAAACGCTGTACTGCAGCTAAAACTGTGCTCACGACCTGGGGTTCAAATCCCAGGTAGCCGGCTCAAGGTTGACTCAGCCTTCCATCCTTCCGAGGTCGGTAAAATGAGTACCCAGCTTGCTGGGGGGGCAATGTGTAGCCTGTATAATTAAAAATTGTAAACCGCCTGGAGAGTGCTTGTAGCGCTATGGGGCAGTATATAAGTCCAATAAATAAATAAATACAGTGGGGTCTTGACTTAAGAACGGCTCGAGTTAAGAACATTTTGACTTAAGAACCACTCTCAAAGGAAAATATTGACTTGACTTACATACTTAGATTTGAGTTAAGAACTGAAAAAAAAACCACGTGGGAGGCAGGGAAAGTGCAAAATTTGAACTTTCAGTTAACTGTTGGCCAGTGAAAAGGGTGCCTGTCTGCTTCCTCACTCCTCCCAGCGTTTAGAGAGTGGATTGGGAGACAGTCTTCAGACTGCCTGGTACTGGACTGCCTGGACTGTATTTTCCCTGCCTTCCCTGAACCTTTCTTGACCTAAGAAAAAAAGAAACAAAATATCCCCCTCTAGTGGTTGAAGGCGGAATAGCAGCTTCCCATTAGTTTCTATGGACGGAAAAGAGCAGATACGGATCAAATGGTTTTCAATGCATTCCTATGGGAAATGCAGATTTGACCTGAGAATTTTTTCACTTGAGAACCGCCTTCCAATACGGATTAAGTTCTCAAGTCAAGACCCCACTGTAAATAGTTTGGGATACCACAAAGGCCCTCTCAGTTCTGTTGCTAAACTATTTCTAATATCAAAGAGTTTGTATTAAACATTATTTATTTACATATTTATACATCATTTTTCTGTGGGCTTCTTGAGAGAGAAATGATTTTAGGACTAAAACCACCAAATAATGAGCACATTTGTTTTTTAGTCGTTAAGTCATGTATGACTCTTCGTGACCCCCATGGACCAGAGCACGCCAGGCCCTCCTGTCTTCCACTGCCTTCCGGAGTTAGGTCAAATTCATGTTGGTATGAATGAGCACATATTTAATCTTTAATCCATTTGTTGGTCTCAGCTAGAATAGACTCACTAAAAGGAACAAGACTTGTTAAGTCAATGTGCATATAAGACCCACTGATTCAGTGGAGCTGCTGTAGCTGAGATTAACAGATGGTTTTAGCTCACAGGGACTGGAGGCAAACTTTGAAACACATCAAACCACAGCCTCGGTGAAACAGATTTTTCAGCTTTCCTAAAGTAAGGCAAGAATGGCACAATCTGACTTCCTGTAGGACCAAGTTCTGCAAGCGGGATACTAAAACAGGAGGTTCTATCCCATGTCCCCGCCAACTTTGTGTCTTTTGGTGGTTGTGTATAGTATGAGTTTCCTGAAGAAAATCTCAGGTGTGTTCATTGTAAGAGGAAGCAACATTTCATATATTCTGCACCCAAATTGTCAAACACTTTATGAGCTAGCTCCTGGGAGCCAGTGTAGTTGGTATAAGGTTTATCATACGATGTACAAAGCACTCATTACAAAACAGTCTGGCTGTTGTGTTTTGCACTGTCTTTGGCTTCCAAACACTCCTCAAAGATGGCCTGATGTGTAATATAAATGAGAGATATTTGCAGTAATCTACGTGAGAGGTCTTTAAAGAGTATAGTCTTTATTTTCTCAAGGCTACACATGCTCAGGTCTTTCAACTGTTCATCTTAAAACCTTATTATCCACACATCACTTTTTAGCACTGGTTAAACTGTGGATTCCAGAAGTACAGAAGGAGGCTGAGAGGGGTCAAATTATTGTTTCCTATTACTTAGAAACTTGTGCTCTCTTAATAGAGGATAACACTCACATTCCCTTTGTTTGTGACCACATCACATAGCTGGTGTATGTTCAGCTTGGGATCAGCTGTAATCCCCAAAAAATTTTCACATTTATTTCTGCTGACAAGCCAAATACATCCCTATCCTACATCTTTGCTATTGCTTGGAGGCAGGAAAAGAAGGGTTAAAATGCACAGCTTTGCATTTGTCTGGTGTGTGTGTGTGTGTGTGAGAGGGGGGGAAAGAGAGAGGGAAAGAAAGAAAGAGAGAGAGAGAGAGAGAGATTTCAGTCCCGCTTTCCATTCTATCAGTTTTCAATTCTATTCTATTTTAATTCTGCCTTCTGGGGTGAAAGCTCTCCCAACCAGATCTGTGTCATCTGCAAATTTAATATGGATTGTTTCACCCCTTTGGCAAAAGTCATTGATGAAAAATGCTTGAAGCTCAGGGTAGAGCACTCTCCTGAAAATCTATCCCCAGTATAAGGAAGAACCATTAATGAGCACTCGTTGAATATGATTTCCCAACCAGCTTTGAATCCCCTGACCAAATTATCATTAACCCTGAATTTAATTCATTTGCTTCTCCAAAACATCATGAGGAATTTGACTTAATGTTTTGCTAAAAATAAGATATATTGATCAGAGTTCAGTGGCATGCTTCTGCTGGGTTCTACTGCTTTTCTCAAGATGGGTGATTATTTTCCTCCCTCCTGCAGCCTCTTCTGCAAAGTAAAAACTTTAGAGGAGCTGGGAAACTTTCTGGAGAAGAGTTTAACCACTAAAGACAACTCATTGGGAAAGAAGCCCCAGTTCTTCTGGTGCTGGATACCAAAGTGCACTGTGGCATCTTGTCCTTTATATTTGCAGGGTTACCACAACCCTCCAAATGAGATGATTTTTTTTAAGTATGAGAGAGATTTGCTCAGGGAATATCTATTCTTGATCAGTAAGAGGGGAAGTAGAGTCATGATAGATGAGACCAAAGGCCCATCTAGTCTAGTGACCAAGCACAGGTGGCCATGGTAAGTCTGCAAGCATAGGAACATAGGAACCTGAGTGAGCCCTCCAACGCTAGAGGCATTCAAGAGAAAACTGGACAACCATATATCAGATCTGCTTTGAATTGGATTTTCTGCATTGAGCAGGGAGTTGGACTCGATGGCTTTATAGGCCCCTTTCAACTCAATCCCTCTATGGATTCTGTGCCTTACACCAAGACAAACCATTGGTCCCAATAGCCCAGTGTTGTCAGTTCTGATTAGCAGCAATGGCTGTCCAGGATTTCTGGCAGAATTCTTCCTTTGCCTATATAGTATGGCCTCGAGGTCCCCCATCCCAATAATAACCTGGTCTGACCTTGCTTAGCTTCAGAAATCAGATGAGATCAGAGTGGTGTGGTGATATGAGGACATGGGTGTATGTGCTGTTCCAGCTTCCCAGCAGCTGACACCTCCCTCTGCATTCTGAAGCCAGAAGAAAGTAGAGATAACGCAAGCATATTAGTGCTGCGGGGGGGGGGGTTTACCAGGGTAGTCTTTCCATGTTTGTGAAATTAGACTTCAAAGGAACCCCATGCTTAAATCCTATAGACCAGTCACCAAACAAAGCAAACTAATTTTCCCTAATCCCAAGTGAGAAAAGCATAGACTATGACACTCAGTTTAGAATGTCCCTCTTTCAATTCTGGATTGTCTCCAACACCTCAGTGCTCCCTCTTTTTTTGCTACAATCCTGTCATCACTCAGAAACTGAAGTTGCTTTTAGAAAGGCAGTTCATAATCACTTAAAAAGAAAGCTAAGTGCTATACAAATGCATGTCATTAGGGCACCTGAAGAGGTAGAGATGGGTTGTGGACTGGGGAGGCTCACTCCATAATGACAGCTGCCCCCTTGCATTGGTTGCAAGCTGTCTATCTCACAAGTTGACCTTACCATATCAATGGTATATGTAGAAAACAGATCAAAAGCAAGAATGGGAAGAGAAAGGCCCTGAAAAAGCACTCCCAAATGATTCTGGTGGTGGGTCTGAGCCTGTTTAGATCCTTTCCCTCTGCTGTGCATTTACCTATTATGGTTCCATTGACTGTAATGCTTACTGAATCAACAATGTGGTGGAAGGAACTTATTCATAAGTCTTTCCCATCACTGATAATGTCCCATCACAAGAAGGGCTGGAGGTATGGGTGGGGGATGAGAAATGGTGTGATTCATTCCCATCTGACTGGAACTCTTCCATATAAAGATAAATGAGTTTAAGATCTACAGCAGTCATTCTTTCCCCGGTGCTCAAGAGTTATTTCTTTGCTGGGAAACAATTAGTCTGCGGATTTACTTCTGCCTTGTTTTTTATTTCCTGTTTTTTTTTCCCTTCTGTGTACATTCCGGCAGTTGCTTTATGAGGGTTAGCGATTAGCGGTGAGAGAGCACAAGATGCACACGGCAAAGGTAGCAATAATACGAGCCATTCCAACTGCTGGTGGCAGCCCACCTAGCATTTACCTTACAGCAATCTCACCTTTCCTGCGATGAAAAAGTAGGTGATTTTCCACACAGCCCTTGTGAACCCTCACTATGTAACGTAATTTTCTCTGCTGTGCTTGTCGCTATAAAACCAATCTATTTTTATGGCTGTCTCTATCTGAGATATTTCTGGCTAATGAAACAGTTCAATTTGTTAGAGGGCTGTTTTCTCTCTCTCTCTCTCTCTCTCTCTCTCTCTCTCTCTCTCTCTCTCTCTCTCTCTCTCTCTTTTAAACTGGGAAAAAGAACAACAGCCATGTTCCTTCCCTAACCAAAGGATTTAATGTGATAGAAAGCAAACATAAAATCCCAGCCAGCATCCCAGCCAAACAGCTTTTAAAAAGCAATATTATTCCAAATGAAGATCTGTAGCCCCAAAGGAAAGGAGTCTCTGTGGTGGTTTTATGAGCCCAACAGCGTTCTCTCTGCAGGGGCAGGCAGGATTAAAAAGTTCAGAACTGGAACATTGATGTGTCTCTCTTGGAAGAGAAGCCATTACAAAATAGGAGAATTTGACCGGGGTTGTGTGTGTGGAAATGACACAAATCCCTCTCCTTTTCCATGAGCCATGAACAATGAACGCTATCAGCCTGTGCAAGAAAAGTATATTAGGAACTGACTGTGTCCAGTTGGAGCAGAAGCTTTATAACACAGGACCATTCTTAACCTTTGACTCTGGGGTGCTTGCCTTGAGCAGCACATGTTGGGAGTGTTCAGCAAAGCGCCAGAGGACAGAGCTGTGTGCGGTGCAGCCTGCTGTGCACTCCCTGAACTACCCAGATGTTGTCACATGCAGCCAAGGATGCCGCTGTTACATACAGCACTGATGTTACCTGTCTGTCATGGGTTTGGAGGGAAAGTTCCATCCTATGGGGAGTGGAAGGCGGGACATCAGGAGGAGGGGCTGTACTGTATAAATATGTGATGCGTGTGTGGAGAAGCTAAGCAGACGAAGCAGCAGCTGGGAAGAAGGAGTTGGTGTGGGAGTCTGTGTGTCAGACAGGGTACTACTGTGTGTCAGAGTACCAACCTGATAGGTTCAGGTGTCTGTTGGTTAGCCAGAACTGATAGGTTCAGGGTCTGTGCTTTAAGTTAAGGTTCTGTGTGAACCAAACTGTATGTATGTCTGAGTGAATCTAAGCCACGTTACTTTATTTATTCACCTGATTGTTTTATTTACCCTGTTTGTATTTAAATAAACCTTATTCTTTTTATTGTTTGAAAATCCATCCCTGGTCTGTGTGACTTTTTAAAGGGAATGGTTGGTGGCAGCTTAGTGTAACTGTGTGACATATCCCAGTAGGTCTGGGTTTGTCACATTGATTGGTGTCCAGCGTGTGGGATACGACTGGTCCAGTTGTCCAGTGGTCCAGCAAAGACTTGGCAAGTGTGCCCAGAGCAAGGGGGGTCTAGTCAGGGACAGTCTGAGGCGCGTAGGTAATCTTCTAGGTGTACCTCACGGGGAGGTGCGCTAGTAGAAGAACGTGCCAACTGGGGAGACTTAGATTAAGGTGCTCTGAGGCAGTCTAGTTTTGGCGGGAAAAAGCTGAGGCAAAACTGCGTAGCAACAGTGATCTAGCTTGCCAGCTGAGAGGCCCAGCAGAGGGGGGTAGGCTCTGACTCGATACTGTTGCAATTTAGTGCTGAAGAACAGCAGCAATCTCTAGGGAGAGCTGGTTCTGAGGCAAGAGGGAAAAAAGTGGTCGTTTTATTTTGAGGCTTGACTTTTTAAAGCAGCCTGTTCTGAGGGGGGATTATGCCCTTGACTCGAAGCCAGATGGCAGAAATGAGTGATGTGAAAGACCCCCAGATTGACCAAGGTTCTGAGGATGAATTTGGCTCAGTGCAGGGTGACAGCACAGGAGAGCAGAACCCAGAACTTAGAAAATTGCTCATAGCCCAACAGCATGAACTGAGGATGAGGCAATTTGAAATGGAGGAAAGGGAAAGAGAAGAAAGGGAAAGGGAGAAACAACGACAATTTGAATTGGCATTGGAGAGAGAGAAAATGGCGTTTGAATTAAAAAAACTGGAACTGATGAACCAGAACAATAATAATAATAGGGATTCTGAGGGAGGCCAATTGTCTAAGGCTGACCTGAAGAAATTCCCTGTGTACCACAAGGGAGATTGTCCTGAGGTGTTCTTTTCCTTAGTGGAAAGAGCGTTTGTGGACTTCTCAGTGAGGGAAACTGAGAAGATGACCATCATGCGATCTTTAATCAGTGGTAGCCTGGCTGAGGTTTATGCCGAGATGCCTGAGGAACTGATGAAAGATTTTGCAGAGTTTAAGAAACTGGTGTTTGCAAGACATGGGATAAATGCAGAGCAGCTGAGACAAAGATTCAGGTCCCTAACCAAGAAGCCAGAACAGACTTTTACCCAAGTGGGGGCCCAATTGGTGAGGCTGCTTGAGAAATGGCTATCGCAGGAGGGAACAGAGACCTATGAGCAGCTTAAAGACTTGATAGCGCTGGAACAGTTCTATTCAGTCCTGCATGGGGAATTGAAATTCCAGGTGAGGGAAAGGAAACCGAAATCTGTGGCAGCAGCCGCTGAGATCGCAGATTTTATTTCCCAAATAAGAAAGCCCTTGGGTGAGGGGAAATCTGTAGGTAAACCCAAAGAAACCTACAGCAAGTACTCTCAGGGACCAGGGAAAAGCCAGCAAGGGGGAGGGGCCCATGGTGAAGGGAAGCCCTCAGACATGAAACTAAGACCTCAGAATTTGGAGGGAAAACCCAAACAAGATGAGAGAGAATCAAAATACACCAGAAAATGCTATTTCTGTCAGGGAAAGGGTCATCTAATCTCAGAGTGTGAGAAATTAAAGCAGCTAAAAGGAATGGTGCCTCAGAATTCTAGTGGGACCAAGCCAAAAGCTGTGTTCTGTGTCCAGAAAGAGCAAGGCTCAGTGTCACAGAGGGAGCCTGTTGCCATGGCTACTCAGTCTGGAACAGCTACCTCTGCTGATCAGGCTGAGGAAAATGGTCCTCTTGTGGAGGTAAAGCGCTGCTTGCTGGTGAAAACTGATTCTCAGTTGTTTGAGACAGCCGGGGTGGACGTAGGAATACTTGACCGTCAGTATAGGGGGCTGCGGGACACTTGTTCCCAGGTAACCCTGTGCCATCCAGATATCATCCCTAGGGAGTTTATAATCCCAAATGAGAGCATGAAAGTGGCAGGGATTGAGGGGCAGGTAATCTCTCTGCCAGTAGCAGAGGTACCTGTCCACTTTCAAGGCTGGAGGGGAGATTGGCGGATAGCGATTTCATCGACTCTGCCAGCAGCCGTGCTCGTGGGAAATGACCTGGCTGAACATGTGAAACGGGTGCTAGTGATTACACGCTCACAAGCCACCACAGAGACAGTTCAGGGGGGTAATGATGAGCCAGAGACGGAAGCAGAGGGGAGTTCAGAAGCTGTGGTGGAAACCTTAACCACAGACAGCAGATTTGGACAGGAACAAAAGGCAGACGCCACTCTCCAAAAGTGTTTTGAACAGGTGACTGACGCCCAGCTAACACCTGAAACCCCAGTGAGATTTCTGGAGAAAAAGGGGATTTTATATAGAGAAACCCTGAGGAATATCTCAAAAGGGGGAGATGGGATCAGAAGTCAGCTGGTGGTACCTGAAAAGTATCGCCCCATGATCTTACAAAGGGGTCACTCTGACATGTCTGCTGCACACTTAGGGGTGAAAGGGCCCCTTGATTTGATCAAGCAAAATTGGGAGCAGATCACCCAGGATGACCCACAAGACGTTGTGACATACATAGACACCTTGATGAATGACCTAAGGAGAAATCTAGAGCTGGCAGCAGAAAACCTGCAAGCTCAGAAGGTCAGACAGAAAACATGGTATGACCACAAAGCTAGAGAGAGGCACTTTGACCCAGGGGAGGAAGTGCTTTGGCTTAGGCCCTGCAGAGAGAATAAACTGCAGCTCAAATGGGCAGGACCATATAGGGTCATTTCCAAGATGTCAGACCTGAACTACCTTATAGAGCAGGAGGAGAACCAAGCAAGGAGGGTGGTTCATGTGAATGCCCTAAAACCCTACTACAGAGGGGAACAGAGGGTTTTATTCGCGATAAAAGCAGCTGAGAGTGAGGAAGCTGAATTACCCTTCTGGGAGGGTAGAGGGGAAGTAAAATACAACCCAGAGGAGGTAAAGATCAGTCCTGCACTCACCCAAGACCAGCAGCAAGAACTAAAAATGCTGCTTAGTAAATATCAACAGGTGTTTTCCAACAAGCCGGGGATAGTGAAGGGAGTGATGCATCGGATCCACACAGGGGATGCACCCCCGCAGGCAGTATCCCCATACCGAGTAACGGGACCCTATAGGGACAAGGTGCGGAAGGAGCTGGACGAGATGCTTAGGGTGAACATAATCGTCCCCTCTTCTAGCCCTTGGTCCTCTCCGATAGTCCTTGTGGACAAGCCTGATGGGAGCATTAGGTTTTGTGTTGATTACAGGAAATTAAACCGTGTAACCACTCCTGATGCCTACCCAATGCCCAGGCTAGACAACCTGATTGAAACCATAGGGGGTTGTCGGTTCATCTCATCATTGGACCTGGTAAAGGGATATTGGCAATTAAGAATTGATCCCAGGGATCAAGAGAAGACTGCCTTTTGCAGCCCTTTTGGTCTCTATGAGTTTCGAGTCCTGAGCTTTGGTCTCAGAAATGCACCAGCCACATTCCAAAGGCTGATGGACCAGACCTTGGCAGGGCTCAGTGACTTTACAGTGGCCTACATTGACGACATAGGGATCTTCAGTAATACCTGGGAAGATCACCTGATACACCTGGAGGTAGTGCTGCAGAGGTTAAGTGCAGCAGGGCTAACAGTAAAGGCCAGCAAGTGTCAGCTGGGTAGCCCAGAAATAAAATACTTGGGTCACATGGTAGGGGGAGGAATGATAAAACCCCTGGAGGCCAAAATAGAAGCTGTTCGTGATTGGCCTAGACCCAACACCAAGAAAAAAGTCAAATCATTTCTTGGGTTGGTGGGCTACTACAGAAAGTTCATCCCGAGGTTTAGCGAGATTGCGGCTCCGCTGACCGATCTGACGAGGAAGACGGCTGATGACCGCATCCCGTGGACCAGCGACTGTGAGGCGGCGTTCCAGAGGTTGAAGGAGGCGTTAATCAACTATCCTGTCCTGCGGGCTCCAGACTTCGACCGGGAGTTCATCATCTACACCGATGCGTCTAACAGCGGGGTAGGAGCAGTTCTGTGCCAGGAGGATGAGAATGGTGACCAGCATCCAGTGTCCTACCTGAGTAGGAAGCTTCAAAAAGGTGAGAGACATTTGGCAACCGTGGAGAAGGAGTGTTTGGCCATAGTCTACGCGATCCAGAAGGCCAAGCCTTACATCTGGGGAAGACATTTTATTCTGTGTACTGACCATTCACCATTGCAATGGTTAAAGACAATGAAAACCCACAATAGCAAACTTATGAGGTGGGCTTTAAACCTACAGGACTATGACTTTGAAGTGAAGGTGGTCAGAGGGTCAGTGAACTGTGTTGCTGACGCCTTATCAAGAAGACCTGAAGAATGAAGACGGCGAAAGAATATGGACTATGTGTATATAATGATGACAAAAGTAAAATGTACCTGTTTTTGAATTGGTTTGTATGAATAAAGGTAAATTGATGTAATGTATATGGTAAATGTTTAAATGCCTAAATGGTAAATGTTTAACTTAGAATGTAAGTATAAGTAAGTATGATATGGTATGTATAACTGTTGTTGTGTATTTTATACAGGTTGTTTTTTTGGTGAAAAGCACCTTAGCTTTCCCCCTACAAAACAACTTTTAAAGAGGGGAGGTGTTACATACAGCACTGATGTTACCTGTCTGTCATGGGTTTGGAGGGAAAGTTCCATCCTATGGGGAGTGGAAGGCGGGACATCAGGAGGAGGGGCTGTACTGTATAAATATGTGATGCGTGTGTGGAGAAGCTAAGCAGACGAAGCAGCAGCTGGGAAGAAGGAGTTGGTGTGGGAGTCTGTGTGTCAGACAGGGTACTACTGTGTGTCAGAGTACCAACCTGATAGGTTCAGGTGTCTGTTGGTTAGCCAGAACTGATAGGTTCAGGGTCTGTGCTTTAAGTTAAGGTTCTGTGTGAACCAAACTGTATGTATGTCTGAGTGAATCTAAGCCACGTTACTTTATTTATTCACCTGATTGTTTTATTTACCCTGTTTGTATTTAAATAAACCTTATTCTTTTTATTGTTTGAAAATCCATCCCTGGTCTGTGTGACTTTTTAAAGGGAATGGTTGGTGGCAGCTTAGTGTAACTGTGTGACATATCCCAGTAGGTCTGGGTTTGTCACAGCCGCCTCATCAGTAGTGCTGAAAAAATATCCAGCTGCCAGTCCGGTCAACTGTTGTGCCTGGAAGGGGATGCCATCTTGGGCTCTGCCTCAGGCAAATGTCTTGAGACAGCCCAGCTCGCTCAGGCCAAACTAGACATCACCAGCAAAGGCTTTTTATCCCTATCATCTGGCATTCACTGGTAGCCACCTGTAAAATATCAGTCCACATCATTTTTTTTCTGCCTGAGGGAAAACACAAATGGCATCTCATGTTCCACAACAACAACACCTTCATGAACACACAGAACGTGCATAGATTTCTCACAGGCTTGGCAGGCAATTCAGTCAGTCAGTCATTCACCCTCATATTCCCACAAACTGGCAGTAAAAGAAACGGTTCCAAATCCAGACTAATTAACCAGCTGAAGAGAAGGCCGATCCAAACAACAACAATGTGGTTTTGTATTCTATTTAGAACCTCAGCAGAAACAAAGATGTTTGTTCCGTGGCTTTGGGATAAGTGAAATAAAGACTCAGCTTCTTGTTGCCTCGTTTGCGTTGATTTATTATAATAATTTTAGAACTGCAGAGCTGGAAGGGACCCTATGGATCTTTGACGCCAGCCCCTGCCAAGGAGGCACAGTGGGGAATCGAACTCCCAACCTCTGCTCCGCAGCCTGATGCCTAAACCACTGAGCCTTCCAGCAGTTCTGTATAATTTTAAAATTGCAGAATGCTGGAAGGGATTCAAAGATCTACAGCCAAATACCTAAACCTCTCTCTCTCTCTCTCTCTCTCTCTCTCTCTCTCTCTCTCTCTCTCTCACACACACACACACACACACACACACACACACCAAAAAAAGCTGGAAAGGAAAAAGAAAAATGTTTTTAGTGGTCCAATTAAAGTATTATCCAGCTCTGCTTTTTGATTTTACTTAATCATCAGAGTGCTATGTTTCCTTTTTAATATCCCTAATAGAGACCCAAGTGCATTTAAATAATGTATCTATATCACATGTTATGTTATATCCATGTACAGCTTTCTGTCAGAACAGGGCAACCTACATCACGTTACCTCACGGTTATCGTCATAAGAGTATAAGAGTTTTTGATGAGATGAGACTGTGTGCAGAGTCCAGAATCACTCTTTTTACTGAGATTTCTGCCACAGCTGGAATTTGGACCATGGTTTCCTTTGATTTCCTATGTCCAGACCCAATGTAGATAATGAAGGATATCTCCGTTCCACTCCATTTTCTTTTCTGATTCATCTGTAAGTTAGAGTTACTTTTGCAGTGTCTGGGTTGGTAGAAACATGGTAGCTTGTGCTGTGCCCTGTGCTCTTCTGTGGGTGCTCGGATAATGAAAAAAGGAGTAGAGCCTGTTTTGAGCCACAGGTAAGTGGCTTATCCCATGCAGATTTTTAAAAAGAAAATAACTACAAAGATAATTATTTTAGTTGCTTTTGAAAAAACAGGGAACTAAAAACGTTGCATCTTTAAAATTGTGAATATAATTGAAACTGAAACAGGAAAGTAAAAAAGCTATTTCTGAAAAATTATAAATGAAACTATCTACTTTTGAGGGTCTTGGAATGTTAACAAACTACCTTTTCAAAGGTAACTTTTTGTGCTCTGAAATTGAGACAACTGTGTTATCTACCACCACATTATCAATAATTCTATAAACCTCAAGTTCTCCCTCTCCCTGATCAACACACAAAGAATTAGTTCTCCCTAGAACCTACATGACTAGACAGTGGTTTCACTCATCTTCAGATAACTACTATTCGAGGTAGAATAAGACAGTCTGTTCTGGACAGCAGGGGGTAGAAAACTGTAAATTATCTGGCCTCTGGAAACCTTCCTGTGTTGTTATGTATTTATCATAATCATCCCTCTTAAATTGTTCTGTGTCAGGCACCAAAGTGTCTTGGCTATCTTGGCTGGCCTTTTCTGCATTTCAGTTCCCTGTGATCTCCCAGAAATCCGTCTCTTTCCCAACCCAGCCGTGTATACATAAATCTGCCAACTGAGAATAACACTCCGTGCATCTGAGGAAGCAACTGTATCACAAAAGCTTATACCATAATAAATGTGTATGTCTTTAAGATGCCAGAAGAAGCCTCTGTTGTTTTTGCTAAACCTGAGAGTATCTTGATCAAAGCGGATTTCTTTGCAAGCTCCACTCATTTGCTAGTTATTTAAAGTCAGCTTTGAAAAATCCTCTCGTTGTCGAGCTCCCTCCCTCGGGAAGTGCATCTGGCTCCCTCACTGACTGTTTTTAAACAGAGGCCTTACGACCTGGCTGTTTGAATCTGCTCTTAATTGGAACTACTTTTAATTGACTCACCGATGGTGTCTATAATTGAAGTGTTTTAATGGCTTCTATTTTATTGCTGGTGTTACCTGTTTTGTTCTGCATGTTTATGGCCATTTCAGTTTGTATGTGCTTGACTGTCTGTGTGCATGTGTTTATGTGCACCAACCTTGGATACATTGATGATTCATGCTTTGATTAGTGCATAGATCATAACTTCTCTATACCGCCATTGTGTCCCTGGTTCAATTTTAAAACATTGGCAAATGTTTGCCTCTAAGGAGAGCTTTCCCCATTACAATATTTGTATGTGAAATTCATGTACAAAATCTCCCCAAATGCCACATTGGGCTTCTGAGAAATCTTTTCATGTGTCCTGCATCTTTATGTTCATGTTTCTCTTTATGTTTGGAATACAGTATTCAGTGTGGTGTAGTGCATGGAGTGATGGGCGAGGACTTGGGAGACCTGGGTTCAAATTCTCATTCAGCCATGGAAGCTCGCTAGGGGTGTGGAACTGGTAAAACCCGTCGTTAAATATCTCACTTTCCTTAAAAGCCCTATTGGGGTCGCTATAAGTCGGTTCTGACTTGTTGGCCCAGAACAACAGTATATTTTATGTTTAGCAGTACAGATTTGTATCAGAGCAAAGCGTAGATTGAATCTAAATGGGTGGGGTAAAAGCCGGAAAAAGAAAGAAAGAAAAAATAAATGCCTAGGAGTGTGAGGTTGGGAAGCAAAGTCATACATCAATTGGTGTTTCCAGAATTCTGTAGCTCTTGTCTGTGAGTATACAGGGCACTGGGGCTTAGGTTTGGGAGGCATAGTTGCCATGTTTGCCCCTGCCTATAGGCTTGCATAAATAAGGAGCAATCAGCAGCATCACCATCATTTGATTTTTCGGTTAAGTACCCAAAGCAGGTAAAAACCTATAGTTAAAAGCAATGACCAGAATTCTATTAGGAAATGAGAAGCAAACCCACTACCATAGTGGAACTTTTTGTGATTACTAGCTTGGAGTTGTAAATTTCATTTTTGAAAATAATGGGTTTTCCAGATATACAAAGGGATAGTAAATACCGTATTTTTCCATGTATAAGACACCCCCATGCATAAGATGCCCCTCACTTTTTAAATCCAAAATTAAGCAATCTAAGTCGGGCTTAGCAAGTGCGGGGGGAAAGGGATCAAAGCGCTGCAGGATCGCTTTGATCCCTGCTTTCCCCTCCACTTGTTTTTGTTCTCTCCTCAGCTTACTTCCGTGTATAAGATGACCCTCAATTTTTAGTCTAAAGATTTTAGACAAAAGTATTGCCGGAAGAAATATCAACAACCTCCAATATGCAGATGATACCACTCTGATGGCAGAAAGTGAGGAGGAATTAAGGAACCTTGTAATGAGGATGAAAGAGAGTGCAAAAAAAGGTCTGAAACTCAACATCAAAAAAACTAAGATCATGGCCACTGGCCCCATCACGTCCTGGCAAATAGAAGGGGAAGATATGGAGGCAGTGACAGATTTTACTTTCTTGGGCTCCATAATCACTGCAGATGGAGACAGCAGCCACGAAATTAAAAGACACCTGCTTCTTGGGAGGAAAGCAATGACAAACCTTGACAGCATCTTAAAAAGCAGAGACATCACCTTGCCAACAAAAGTCCGAATAGTCAAAGCTATGGTTTTTCCTATTGTGATGTATGGAAGTGAGAGCTGGATCATAAAGAAAGCTGACCGCCGAAGAATTGATGCCTTTGAATTGTGGTGCTGGAGGAGGCTCTTGAGAGTCCCCAGGACTGCAAGGAGAACAAACCTATCAATTCTAAAGGAAATCAACCCTGAGTGTTCACTGGAAGGACAGATCCTGAAGCTGAGGCTCCAATACTTTGGCCATCTCATGAGAAGAGAGGACTCCCTGGAAAAGACCTTAATGTTGGGAAAGTGTGAAGGCAAGAGGAGAAGGGGATGACAGAGGACGAGATGGTTGGACAGTGTCACCGAAGCAACCAACATGAATCTGACCCAACTCCAGGAGGCAGTGGAAGACAGGAGGGCCTGGCGTGCTCTGGTCCATGGGGTCACGGAGAGTCGGACACAACTAAACGACTAAACGAAATGAAAAATAGTCTTATACACGGAAAAATATGATATCTCTTTGTACAAGTTACAAAACAGTGCCAGCATTCACACTATCTACCACTGCGTAAGTGGAAGTATTTAAGAGGATTCTTTCTGCCCCAAAAGTTTTTAAATGGCAGTAAGAATGTACAATTTCAAACATTGAGATGGACTGAAAGCTAAACCTTAAACAATGCAAATGCTGGTACCTTTATTAGACCACTAAAAAAAATCAAGCAAATGACAGACAGCTAGCTTTCAGTGATAATTCATCTTCTTCAAGCTGTACATCAAGTTCTTGTAGATAGTTCAGAAAATTACATACTTTTATTAAAGTCCCAAAGTCTCATGGCTGTTGCTGGGACCAGGTTAGCATCTTTAGATGGATACAGATTCTGCGGAGGGGAGGTTGTGTTTTCAAACTCCTCAGCCAACAGTTTGGGATTTTTCACCAAGCTCTTTAAACAAAAGGCTGACAAGCACTCTGTATCCCCTTCATCTCTCCCTTTGCCTTCTTTTTGAAATTAATTTCTTGTTTGGCTAGGGAAGATGAATAATCATTTAAAGTGAGCTGTTCGTTGTTTGCTTTTTGCTTTTTGATATATATTTTTTTAGTAGTCTAATAAAAGTATCACCTGCTCCTGGGTTTGTATTGTTTTGGAGAACACATGAGCCTTTTCTGATTTTTGATAAACTTTAAAAGCATCCTTCAACAACGTGAAAATTGAGGGAAGGGACAAAATCTCCCAGGGATTGAGCCTTTTTAGCTGCCTTGGGAAAGTATATTCTGTTGATTTCATTTAAATATTGAAAAGACCGTAATGCAGGTACCAGCCTTTTTAACTTCTATAAAAATGGCGGCATGGGTGGATCCTTATGCTAGATCGGAGAGGGGCACCTTTGGCATGTGCAAAGAAAGACCAATTACAGGCTCCCGGGATACTCCCCATCATTGAATGCCCCTGAAATCTGGCAGTGTGATAGCAACAGGAATAGGAGGGCCACTTTGTCTTCTCAAAACGATATTTTTCAAACTAAAAACAAAGCTCCTGTTCTCTATACACCTTTGTATGACAGTGCAAATTTGTGTACTGCTGAATTTAGCCACAGGAGGGACTCCAGGGGCCTGAAAAACACCCTGGGATCTACCTGTAGCCCATCGTCAGCATGTGAATACTCACAAATTTTCCTGTCTTTGATGGAAAAGGGTGTCTGGACTTGTTGAGACATCCTACCAAAAAAAAAAGTGCAAAAAGATTTTTCATTTCTTCCTGAAAATGAAAATAGCAGTCTTTTTTTTCTGCAAGAACATTTGGAAGGTGAGGGAGTTATGTTGCTGCATGAAATCAAATCACAAAGCAGGGTAATTTTCAAGTTGTGTGGAAAACTCCCCCTTTCACAATCAGATGTTTTTAGTGCTCGAGAAATCCCTTTTATAGTGTTCTTCGGAATGTACATTTTGACCCCTACTTGAGTCATACAAATTGGATGCAGTATATCCAAATATGGAGGTTGTAGCACAGTGATTCTCAACCTTGAGTACCTAGACATTATTGGACTACAGCTACCAGAAATCCTGGCCACCACAGCTACTACTGAAGGCTTCTGGGAGTTGTAGTTCAAGAACATCTGGGAATCTAAGGTCAGGAACCCCTGCCATAGCACATTGGTATAACTGCTAGCTGCTATGAGCATGTGCATGATTTTATTGTGATCCCAATATATATGGGGGTGCGTAATGTAAAATTAACCAAACTCCTCCACCAAACTATTGAACATTTCCCAACTGTATTCTCGAAGGCTTTCATGGCTGGAATCCGATGGTTTTTGTAGGCTTTTTGGGCTGTCTGACTCAACTTTCCCACACACTGCACCAGAGCACAGACAGAGTTCCAACTCCTGTCCTCCGAAGATGCCGGCCAGAGAGACTGGCGAAACGTTAGGAAGAACAACCTCAAGAACATGGCCAGACAGCCTGAAAAACCTACAACAACTATTTCCCAAGTGCCTCCTTCCCTTTTTTGTGTTGTAGAAAATATTGCAGACAGCTTGCTTTCTTACTTATTGAAAGATTTCTGAGCATTGAAGATAGGGAACACTTCAAGGATTCTTCTGTGCTTTCCTGTTTTGAAAAAACAGGAGCAGCTCAGTTGACTGGAAAACAGTGTTTGCTGTCAGTTCATACAACGTTTACGGTGTATTTTCCCCCTAGTGAATTTATGCCACAAAGATACATTTTGCTAAAATATACAAATGTGATTACAATTATTGTTCAGAGGTTTGGGGATATTTGTTTGTTTGTTTGTTTGTTTGTTTGTTTGTTTGTTTGTTTGTTTGTTTATTTATTTATTTATTTATTTATTTATTTATTTATTTATTTATTTATTTATTTATTTATTTATACATACCCCGCCTATCTGGTCATTTCGACCACTCTAGGTGGCTATTTCTGAAAAATGTTTTTTCTAAAGCTGAGTTAGTGAGATCTTGACCTAATTCTTTATCTTAAAACAAAACAAGGTTAAACAGAGCTTATTGCTAGTTTGATCAAGCTGATCAGGAAAAGACTAGTTTTCTCTCCTAGCTGAGGATACGGCAAGTGTTCCTGATATTAAAAGGAGCAATACTGATATTAAAAACAGTGGCCCAAATCTTATTGTGAAATACTATGCACAGTTTTCACAATCTTCTGGCTACCATTCATATGCCTGACTGTGCAACCAGCCGTGCGCCCCACTGCACAGCTAAAGCCTGCACATAGCAGACAGACAGCAAATTGCCTCTTACTGCTCATGCTACTGCTACTGCATGATCTCATGGTGCAACTGTATTCTGGCCATGGCAGGTTTTATTTTATTTTATTTTATTTGAAACTGGTACTGCATGATCTCATGGTACAACTGTATTCTGACCATGGCAGGTTTTATTTTATTTTATTTTATTTGAAACAAGGTGGCAATTGTATGAGCTTTGGCCACTGTGTGGCCAAAGGGCCTGAACGTTATTTAGCAAATACTGCATACCGCATTGGCCCTGTGGGTTACTTAAATTACTTAGCACTTTTCAGAAACTAAAGCGGATAGAGGATATGTGTACGCCAGCCACTGCGATTGTGGGCAGTATAAAGCCTTTGGATTGGCTAAGGCTGCTAGAAATATCAGGATCCTGAACCCTGTATGTTTGCCTAGTCAATAAAGAGGAGTATCTTCAGCCTACAAACTTGATGCTCTAATAGATTTCAGCAATGTGACAGGATGACCCCTAGGTTATAACTTTTTACCCACTCCACAATCCCAGCTATGGAGGTAGATGCTGCTTATGCCAGGTAGGATCCTATCTATCCAGATGTGTTGCTCATGTTTCTAACTGTATCATAGTGTACAATATCAGGCGAAACCCTCTTAATAGGGACTGGTGGTATGCAGTTGTTTCAGCCTTGCCTACTTTTAAACTGTCAAATAACCACCTCTCCAGTTGCTCACAGTCTCAGTACAAAACACGCAGAATATCTAGGGTCTCACTGCAATCACAAATGTATATCATTGTAATAATCTCATAGGCTTCTTATTGTCATTGTAGTTATTAAACATGCCACAGGACATGAGGTGCTTAGGAAGCATTGTTTGATTTTTCAGTGTTCCTGCTTCCTCTGCTGTGGTCATTGTCCAATGTTCTTGCTACTGTGACACCTCTATTTTTCTGCGCACCACCCAATAGGAACTTAAGAACTCTATTGGACAAGACTAAAGACCTATACTGTATACAGTACTATATTTTTCTCTATATACGATGTATAAGATGACCACCAAGTTTGACCCTTGCCAAAGGCGGAGGAGCAGTTAATGGGCAGCCTGCCTCTGCCTCTCGGAACTGCTCATTGACTGCTGCCACTGCTGCCCGATCACCTCCTTCAGCGCCACTTGCAGGCTCCCTTTGGGCAGGGGACAAGGTGGCGATGTGAGCTGGAGGTGAGCCACGGCAGTGGCAGTGGAGGAGGCAATCGGACGGCAGTGGCAACAGCAGCAGGAGGCAGAGGAGCTGCCACGCTGGGCCACCCCACGCAGCTGCCCATTGACTGCTGCCTCCTCCAGCACCACTACTGGGGCTCACCTCCAACTCAAGTCGCCACTTTGTCCCCTGCCCGAAGGGAGCCTGGAAGTGGAGGAGGCGATCGGGCAGCGGCGGCAGCAGTCAATGTGTAGCTGCAAGAGGTGACTGAGTGTGGCTGCTCCTTCGCTTCCGCCTCCTTCCGTGTATAAAACGACCCTCAATTTTTCCTCTAATGGTTTTAGGGGAAAATGTCATTTTATACACGGAAAAATATAGTAGTCTTCCAATCTGTATTCACTACAGTCAATCAGTTTTCAACAAATTTGACAAAGAGGGGATCACTAGAATAGGATGTTTGCACTCATCTCAACCAGGATGCACAGTGCCCCAATGTGGAAAGTAATTCAGCAATCATGATTAGAGATGGGCATGAATGTCGGTTCCGCGGTTCATGCCAGTTCATACATGTTCATACATGTTCATACATGTGGTACCAAAAGTGCCACCCACTCACCAGTTGGAGTGCACTCCTCTCCTCCTTCTCTTTGTCTGTTCAGCTGGTCCCTGGCAGGAGCATGAGGTTGCCTGTCATGCATCCTTGTCTGAGTGGGTGATCAGTCAAGGAGGTGGGCAGGGAAGCCCATGCTCCTGGTGGAGACTGGTCAAACAGCCGAAGAGGAGGAGGAAAGGAGCATGTGCTGGCTTTTGGGTGGGGAATCCAGACGGAGGCAGGGGAAGGGAACTTGCGGCATCTGTGGTGCCATGCGTATGAACTGGCATGAACCTCCAAACCAAGGTTCGGGCCCATCTCTAATCATAACTGGTAACTAGTGAGCTGACTATGGTAGCATTGTTATCACATCCAAGTTCCAAATCAAATTATGATACTTTTGTTCCTGTTACTGTATGGAAATCTGTGATTATTTTGGTCTGCATTTTTCCTGATTTTCTTGAGCACATTTTAACACATTTTCTGCAATGGCTAAATTTGGTTTGTCCTCTGTTGTAAAATGCATGTTTTCTTAGTTGTTTACACTTACTAGTATATAATTCAACTAAAAGATCAGGGAAAACCAAAAGACACCTACCCAGTTTCAATAATAGGCCTGCAAACTATAAATGGGATAATTTACCAAGAAAAAAAAACCTGGGTTAATATGAATTTCTTTTCCAACTCTACTAGTAACTATAAATAACCTTCTTTTCCATTGCAAAGATAATAGAGCAACCTGCAGGAACGCAAAGCTGAGTAAGCTTTTTTATACGTAATTTTTTGTTTCTTTGTTTCCAGCCCACTTCTTTAGATGAATCCCATTTTAAAGCAATCCAAGTTGATGGCTGTCACTGCATCTTGTAGTACCTGTTTTCATCCTGTCTTCCCATATCTGTCTGCCATCTGGATACCATTTTTTTTAAGAATTAAAAGTTCCTTGCAAATAGAAAGTTAGCACATGATGGGGGATTAGGCCAAATTGCTTCTCCCTAGTTGTAGGTGCAGAATTTGCACATAAGCTTCCAACAGAGCAGAATATTAAAAACTGTATTAGCCATGTGTGGTTTGAAATACAGTGGTGCCTCGCACAGCGAGGTTAATCCGTTCCAGATTAACCCTTGCTGTGTGAAACATCGCTGTACAGAAAGAAAAAAGCCATTGGAATGCATTAAACTTAGTTTAATGTGTTCCAATCGGCTGATTTACTCACCGTACAGCAATGTCCCTCTGTGGCTGGCAGCCATTTTCATGCCCTCCCCTCGCTGAACGAGGGTGCAAAAATGGCTGCGATCAGCTGTCCGGCAGGTCCAAAATGGCCGCCAGAACAGCCGAAATGGCCGGCCGCAGCTTTTTCGCACCCTTGGTAAGTGAGGGGAGGGCGCGAAAACGCTGCGCGCAGCCATTTTGGCTGTTCTGGCAGCGTTTCTGCGCCCTCCCCTTGCTTACCAAGGGCACGAAAATGCTGCACCCGGCCCTTTCGGCTGTTCCGGTGGCCATTTTGAAGCCGCAGAACAGCTGATCGGTGGGTCGCAAAGCGAAGGTCGGTAAGCAAATCGCTTACTGACCTTCGCTCTGCGATTTTCGCCCATTGGGGGCATCGCTCTGCGATCGCATTAGTGATCACAAAAGCGTCACCGTAGAGCGAATTCATCGCTCTACGGGGCACTCGTTCTGCGAGGCACCACTGTAGTACATGCTGTGCTACTGTAAATCTGGGCTCAGTAGCTGAAGTTCTGTTGTGCAATTATCCAAATCACGTAACTTTTAGGTCCAAATTCCCATAAATTAAGAAATCTCTGCGGACATTATCTGTTGCACACCAAGGCACACAACTCAGTACACAACAGATAATGCCCACAGAGATTTCTTAATTTATGGCCATTTATTTCCACAATTTTCACAGTTTTCATAACCGTGCAACAGGATTTCAGCCAGTGACTAATGGACATGCTACATTAGAGAAAGGTTTGGTCATCGTCATCATATGCTGACAAGTTAATTCTAACTTACCGCTTACCCTTTTCGGGGTTTTCCAAGTAGAAAATACTCAGAAGTGGTTTAGCATTCCTTTCTTCTAGGGACATCCTGGGACTTTGCATGTTGCCCAAGGGCACACAGGAGGCACAATGCAGAATCAAACTTCCAGTCTGTGGTTCTGCAGCCAGATAACTAAGCCACTGAGCTATCCAGTAAGCCTAAAAAGAGAAGTTTAGGAGATAAATAATGGAATCAGTTCCCTTGATAAAGAGCCAAAGTGTGTCAGAAGGACTGACCTTTGCAGGAAGAACTAGCAAAAAAGATGTCTTTTCCTGAGACTAGAATAATGTGCTCTATTCTTAACTGTTTAGAACTGTTTGTGCTTTTGGGGGGAAAAACAACACAAAATTGAGAATTTGAATAACCAAGCATGTTATCAAGATTCAAAAGATTAGACCTGGTGTTCCTTGCAATTATTTCCTATTAATATCAGCTGGAGGATTGTAACTTGCAATTAATATCATGAACAGTATGCCGGTTTGCTGGCTAACAGCAAGCAAAATCAGTCAGTTATGTATATAGTTCTCTACTATCCAACGTGTAAAAATGTATTTGAGTTCAGAGGTATATGTTACTTTGAGGCTGCAGTACTGCGCAGAGCTACATAGGTCCCATTGAACACAATGAGATTTACTTCGGAGTAGAGTTCTATACAGTTAGACTTTTGGATGGCATTGATTAAGAAAATAACCATTAATGCTATTTGTACTCATTAAGGGCAAGTGAAAAAAATAAAATAATATTGTAAAAAGCTATTTTCCCCATTCTTTTATCATGTGTTTTTTGTCTCTGTATAGAGGGACCTCTTATCTAGTTCATAGATATACCCGTTTGTGGCTATTTCTTTGCATTAAGAGTTTATTTTATTAGCAAGATTTGTGAGCCTGGCCTAGGACATTTTGCTGCCTGAGCCCAAATGATGTCTGCCGGTAAGTTTTATAGTACCTAAAGTCAACTAAGATGTTTGGTCACTTAAGTCAAACATTTCTCCCCAATTTTTGCAGTACAGATATAAAAACAACAAGTTAAATTTGAGAATTTCTCCTTTTTATGGTACCCCTAATCTGCTGCCTGAGGCAGTTGCTTCACTCTGCCTAATGGCAGAGCCAACCATACAGTTCTGGCACATTTAATATGTGCATTGGATCAGCTGCTTTTCCACATAGGGCCGTATGATAAGTGACAAACATGGACTGGAACTCTAGCATGGATCCCAGGATCAGTGGAACCAGAGTTTGATTCAGGACTGAGCAGATCCAGAGACTATTGGATCTTGTCCTTGCTAACCCTAATACTAGTTTTGCAACTGAAGCAGATAGTAAGCCTGTAGTTACATTCTGAGTCCTTGCAAGCTTATAGGCAGGAGCTGGTTAAGAGTAAGTGGGCATTTCGTGCAGGATTGGTGGAAAGCAGCAAGGATGAAGTTGTGTCTGTTAGTTTGAGGTTGATCGACTGTTTGATATACTTGTTTGTGGCTCTTTGTTTGATTGCAGCTGTGTGCTCTGCTTGAAGCACATGTTGCTAAGGGAAGGGGCTACATTTGAGAGTGGTGAGAGGAGGCAAATCTCTGCTGTAATGTCACTTTTACTTCTTTCTCTCACGTATCTTTAGATTTTTACCAAAATGCTTTTCATCAGTATCCCCTAGTCCACGTAATGGATCTCTTCACTGTTGTGCACATCCTCTACATATGATGTGGTTTCAAATGCTGCCATACAAGGCACAAGGCATGTGAAGCAAACAGCTTAAGAGAAGGTACCTTGGAATGCCAGGTGCAGGGGAGGGGTATCAGGAGATAGGTCTCTAGTTGTCTCGTCTGCTCCCAAAGGCATCTGGTGGGGCCACTTTGAGATACAGGAAGCTGGACTAGATGAGTCCTTGCCCTGATCCAGCAGGGCTCTTGTTATGTTCTTATAAGACTGAGACTTGATTCAAGACCTGTATTTAATTCTTTGAAGGGCTGTCTTAGTAGAAGATGGGACAGGCTTGTTTTTTTCGGACTCCATAGGCTTTCAAGAAAGGAGATTTTGACTAAGAAATTCCTGACTAAGAGCAATTCAATGAACTACTTCAGAAGATGGTATACTCTCTTCACTGGGGCTTTAAGAAGAGTTTGGATGACCATCACTGAGAGATGCTCTAGCGGCGACAGAGAGTTTGGCGCTATGATTCCAAGATTGTTGAAATATGACCCAAGCTGGTAGTCCAGCAAGACCAGTATACAGGAATGCCTCACAAGATAAAAATACTGTAATTCATTCCGCGAGTCATTTCGTATTGCGAAAATTTCATCTTGCAAATTTTCCCATAGGAATGCATTGAAAAAAATTTCATCTTGCGAAGCACGGCCATAGAAGAATTTGTCTTGCGAGTCACCAAAAAAACCCCACAAAACGCTTTCGTCTTGCGAGTTTTTCGTGGCATGAGGCATTCGTCTTGCAAGGCATCACTGTACTGTACTTTAATTAGTCATTGCTCTTCATGGTCTAAATTTAGGCTTGCTGCCTCCATATGTGTCAGACTACAGATCCCATCATCCTCATCTAGCAGGGTCCTACTGATTGTAACACACTACTTGTTGGCTTTGGGTGTGTGTGATAGGATCTATAATACCACACAGCTGGAAGGCACCAGGTTTTATAAGACAAGACAGTCAGCTTGTCTAGTTTCTGCTACTGAAGAACCATTGTTCCTGAGTGTACCCAAGCCTTTGTATAAGCAAAACATATGCTATAGCAATCAAGAATGACCCCTCCTGCTTTTCCCCTGTGCATCTTGTTCAATTGTTTTAGCTTTCATAAGGGATGTGTTTTAAAAGGGAATGGATTTTTTTTTAAAAACCCACACACAATAATTGCTTTCTTGCCTTTTTCACATTTGGAAAAAGATGATGTATGCCTTCTGGAAAGATGTAAATACAAATTGCTTTACCATTACCCTTTATTTAAACAAAGTTTAATTGCCATTTCGCTTTTACTGCTGTTTCCATGAACCTGAACTGGCTTATCTTCTTATATGAAGACTTGTGTGGCTCAGTTGCCAGATTCCTGACATGTTCCATACACCCAGCAAACTGCTCAGTAATGACTGAAGTAATATTAACTTTGTCATTTTTGTTTTTCCTGTTCATTAAATCATCTTTGTTATAGCTATACCTTATGAAACTCAGCTATTCATGCAGTTAAGGTTGTACAGCACTGCCAAATACTGTAACAGACTAATGATCCTTTTAACCTGGGCTCATTATAATGTCATGGCTATCAATTGGAAATACGCCCTTTTGTCACCTCTTTGGATTAGCTGCTATCTAAAGATGTTTCCTCAGTGGACATTAATAGGGGATTTTGTTCTTTTAAAGACTTTTGATGGGTGGTGGCCACTAGCTGTGACATAGCTCAGCTGTTTGGCTGGGCACTGGTGGGAAGCAATGTGATATTTTGAGTACAATTGTAACAAGATATTGTGTTTTCTTTTGGAGGATTCTGTGTTGTTGTTTTTATGACCCACGTTGCCTGTCTTAGTGCTTTTGCAAGGGGGTATTTGTTTATAACTTTTCCAACTTGACCAACAGCTGGATAAGAGCAATGAAAGAGGGAGATGATTTCGGCTGATTTTCATGTGTGCAAAATCAGGGTTGAAGTACACAATGTCGCTAACACATCATTAGAAGCATATCTCCTTGAAGAGGAAAAGACTTTATTCTAATATACATTTCCCTCTATCCTTATTTGGCAAAGAACCATTCTTTTGTTTTGTAAATGGTTATCCAGGGTCAGCCTGGCTTCATTTGTGTGTCTGATTTCTCAGGTACATTCTTCTGAAAGATTTCCATACATAGAGGGGATAACACTGTAAAGAGGTGAAAATGCACGTTTGCCTTAACCTGTGATCTGATCCTCAGACTTCAAAGGAGTCCTGTGCTTAAGTCCTGAAGACTAGTCATGAGACTAAGAAAGTTAATTTGCTAATTGCATGAGGTAAGAAGAGCTCCTACTGTGTACTTAGACACACTGAACAGCTAAGAAACTTCCCCTTCTTACGATGGATTAATTTTAATATATTATACCATAGTTTGTAGCTGATTCTGTCTCAGTTCTGTTTTTTTATGGATACCTTTATGTTTAAAGTTTCTGCAAATGTACAATAACTTTTTTTATTTTTGAGAAATAAGACCTTTAATATATGGCCTGGATGTGGTGAGCTTACTGTGATGATTGTTGTGGGTTTTTCGGGCTATTTGGCCGTGTTCTGAAGGTTGTTCTTCCTGACGCTTCACCAGTCTCTATGGCCGGCATCTTCAGAGGCCTGGAGTAGGAATTCTGTCCATGCTCTGTGAGTGGTATGAGAGACAGGGAAGCATGGGAAGAAGGATGGACAATGACAGCCAGCCAGGTTCTTGAGGAAGGTATTGGTGGGACAGCTGCAATTATCATCTTAATTTCCGTAATGGTTTGGAACCTTGCACTGGGACCCAGATGTGTTATGAGGTGATTAAGGTGGGAGCTGTAGACCCATCACCTGGCGCTGCTTCTTGAAGAATCTGGATGTTTTTAAAACAGTATTTTCAAGAAATTTCAAAGGTCGATATCTGTAGCAGTGGTCCCTAAATCCCAGGTGTTTGCTCCACCACACTGGAGTTCAGCCACACAAGAGTTCAACCAGTGCTCTTCATCCTTGGTAAGTTGCATATTATGTAGGCCTACTTTGGGGGAACTGCTTCTCTCCAGAATGACTTTGTGAAATCAAGAGATCAGCTGTTCAGGGGGGGGCTAGAACAGTGAAGGGATGCTATATGGGCATTATGCTGCAGCATTAATCAACACACCATTTTGTTCTGGATAATTCCCCCCTTTTTCTACACCACTGTTTCCTTGTCTAACATGGAAGATCCTGTTCAAAACCACATAGTGGTTCAGTTAAACTGCAGAAGCCTCTGTGCTTCAAGGTCAGAAGACCAGCAGTCATGAGATCAAATCCACACGACGAAATGAGCTCCCGTCACTTGTCCCAGCTCCTGCCAACCTAGCAGTTTGAAAGCAGGTAAAAATGCGAGTAAATAAATAGGTACCACCTCGGTGGGAAGGTCACGGAATTCCGTGTCTAGTTGCGCTGCCCACGTGACCATGGAAGATTGTCTACGGACAAACGCTGGCTCCATGGCTTGGAAATGGGGACAAGCACCGTGCCCTAGAGTCAGACAAGACTGGACTAAATGTCAAGGGAAATCTTTACCTTTTCAGTAAAATGAATAGGTACAATAAGCTGTGGAAAGTCAAGTTGCACTTGACCAAGGCTATGCTCATAACTAGCCTTCAGAGAAGATTGCAGTGCATGAAAGATCCAAGTGTTGACAAGTATCTGTTCTAGAAAAGGAGCAGACTAAAGCTTAACTTTTGCAATCCTTTTATCCTGTTGTCTTTTTTGCGTGCGCGCACACACCCACACACCCACACCCACACCCACCCACCCACCCACACACACACACACACACACACACACACACACACACACACACCCCTAGTACATCCCTTGTCCCACAAGGAACTGATCTTCCTTGGCCATGGCTGTCGATTCTTGAGGAATAGCTAGTAGCAGAAGGGAACTTAAGGAAGGACAGTGCAGAACACTTCTGGAACTGCAACATTTGACTGTAAGGGGAAAAAAACTTCCAAGCCTCATTTGTTTGTGGCTATGGGGGAAACAGCAGGGTTTTATAAAGAGTTTTCAGAGAATAGATGTCTTGGGAGCATTATACCTTCTGCTGAGTAGATGTAAGCAGAATATGGCCAAGCCAAGCACAGAAGGTGAAAGGTGAAGGGACACAGCAAACTCTCCCTTGGCAAACTCGAGCTTTGATAGTATATAACCCAAATTTAGTTTGCTTCACATGCTGTGTACACTGATTTTAGCTTATCTGAAGAAAGGCCACTGGGTTCCGCAGGATGGAGGAAAGTCTTTAATAACCTACAGTTCGCCAAAGGAGTCACCACTTGATAGCCGGCTGATAAATTTTTGAAATTAAAGACCAACCCCCGAACCCCACAGCTCCCAATTTCTTGTCCACAATAGAGAAGTGCCATGGGGCCCTCAGGATCTTCAGGGAAGGGAAATTGCCATGGCTGATAGCATAAGTTAAATCAATAGGATTCCAGCCATTATCACATCTTCTCCTAAAGCCCACGTGTTTTTAAGCACTCTCTTTTTCCCCCCCTTTAAGCCGCTACAGGGGTCTGTTTGCTGCACTGAAAGCTAACATATTTGTTGTGCCATAAGGTCCTTGCTCACAGCTGAAGAAATTAGCATAAATGCTTGCATCATAATAAATCCACTAATCTTGAAAATTGCACAAGCGTCGTTTATCACAATAGCGTGGACCAAAGAGTTATAAACACTGGGAAACAACCCCAAAAGCACTAGAGAACAAGTCTAAAAAGACTAGCACTGAAGGATACCTTGTTGCTCGAGCCGCGCATAGCAGCAGGAAGCTCAGTAGAGTAGGGCCATGGCATCTGTGAGGGATTGGTTCCATTCTCCCCCCATGTGGATGCCAGAAATAGTGGATAAATGAAGCACTTTCCATTTCTCTGGTGTCTGTGGATGGTTGAAAGAGGGATTTTAAGGGAAGAAGAACCAATGAAAAGAGGTAAGACACTTGGCTGGCATGTATCAGGTTTATGTCAGGCCATACCAAGATTTTTGGTATCAGAGCACAAATGGGTGTCAGCCTCAGATTCAAAAAAAATAGAGTAAGCAGTGTACTATCAAAGATGAGCCAAGGGGTCAAGCAAGAAGTGAGAACTACACGATGAAGACAAGAGGGTGTAAAAATTACTGTCGTCCAAGCAAATGTCTAGCCTAAACTTCTATAGTGCTTATCTTGGGGAAAGTCAGTGGCCAGACTAGGTAATTGTCATGTCAGTACTTGGAAACCTCTTATTGGCCTGGAAGATGCACAAGTCCTGGTGGTTCCCCATGCACAGTAATTATGCATAAGTTGTGATTTTACGTGCAAGAATTCCTAAGTAATCAATGGTTGGTTTGACTCACTCATGAGCAGTTCCCTCAGATAAGAAGACCGCCTTGATTTTTTTTAAAAGAAAAAAGTGCTATTAGTCCATTGATACAGTGGATGAAGTTATTGCTAACTCAGAGATTGTACAAATCTAATTTCTGTTGCAGGCATTGTATTCTGCTGTTCCCTTGGTGGCATTTCCTCTCTGCTGTGCCTGGTGTTAGCCATCTTGAGTTGTTCTGTTGCAGAAATAAGTTTTTTTTTCTTGATACGTTCTCCTTGTCAAGGTCACCAGTATTGCTGGCAGAGCATTAGAGTCTGCAAAATAAAGAGAGATGCAGGGCATATCTTGCATGACACAGACATCTGAACCTTCGTCTTACAAGTTCCCAAAGTCCTTTTAATAGTAGCTCTTGCTTATTTTAATGAGCCTCATTATACCTAATTTGTTCAGCTCTCTTGTGCGCTACCATATGGCTTCGGTGGATACCTAGTGAAAATGTATTTATTATCTCATAAAACATAAATAAAGATGTCAAATGCGTGTAATTAAAGGAATTGTCTTTTGAGATATATATTTTATCAATTAACCACCTGGAGCTTCTAGACAAATCTTAATCAGCTAGCTGATGTAGGACTTCTTGAAGCCATGTCTGGTACAAACCAAGCCAAGATATACGTATACAGAGAGGGAGACAGTGGTGTAATTGAATCATGTATTATCCAAGCATATGGGTTTCCCAATCCGAACCTAATTCAGAAAGGGAGATTAGATTATTAGAATTATACAGTTGGAAGGACTCCTAAGGATCATTTAGTCCAGAGATCATCACCCCCCAGTCCGCACCCCAGCGCCAGTTCGTGGCCTGAGCCAGACCGGGCCATGAAGACAGACCTCCCGTCCCCCCCCCCGCAGGCACTCCCCTCCCCACAGCTGTTTTGTGCACGTGGGCAGGCACGGATCCCAACCAAGAAGGGCGGGGGGTGGGTGGGGAAAAGAGTACTGGGTCCTCACAAATCCAAAGCAGGCAGGCAGCATCAACCTAAGAAATGCGCTCAAGGGGGAAGGCAGCGAAGGGGACAGGGATGGGCTATAGAGGCGGGAACTCCCCCCCCCCCGAGTGGCACAGCACAGCACGGCAGCCAACCAGCAGGGCACAGGGCTGGGAGCGAACACCTCGAAACGTTGCAGTAGGGGAGGGATGCCTCACAGCTGATTGTTTCTCGCCAGAGCTGTGGGTTCAAGGCGTGGCGGCGGGCAGAGGCACGAGTGAGAGAGCATGCCTGTGAAGACCAAGACCTCCCTCCTAGCCTTGGGCCACGTGCCAAGGAGTGGGAGATGATGATGATGATGATGATGATGATGATGATGATGATGATGACGACGACGACGACGACGACGATGGTAGCAGAGGGGCCCTGGCTCAGCCACCCCTCCTGCCCGTGCCCGGCAGGCCATTGTCTGTGCAAGGGGTGAGCCAGCCAACCGGTCACCTGGCTTGGAGAGCCAGAACCCGCCCCTCCGCCATCGCCACATCCCCCTGGGAAAAGACGGCAGCTGGCATGGCAGACAAAGGCACCCCCACTGCTCTTCCTGCCACAGGCACACAAAGACCACGTGAGCAGCAGTGGGCAAGCGAGCAAGAAGGTGGGGGCTGGGGCGGGGGCCACGAGTGCCTCGGAGCATCCCGGTGGGGCTGGACGGCCGCCTGTGTGCACGGAGGGCAGTTGCTTGTGAAAATTGCCACCTCCCTCCCGGCTGCAGAGGTGGACTGGGCCACAAAGACAGACCACACACACACACACACACACACACACACACACACACACACACACACACACACACACACACACACACACACACTTATTTATTTATTTATTTATTTATTTATTTATTTATTTATTTAATTATTCTATTTATATCCCTCCTATCTGGTCAATTATGACCACTCTAGGCGGCTCCCTCCCCACAGTTGCTTTGCACGCTTGCCAGCGCTGGTGGGCACTCCCCCCACTGCTTTGCGCATGCGCCCGAGTGCCTGTGCGAAGGGGAGGGGCTCCCCCACTGCTTTGCGCATGCGCCCAAGAGCATGCATGCGCACCCCTGTGCGGGAGGGGCCCCACCGCTTTCCTTGGAGGCTCAGCCGGTCTGTTGTCCAAAAAAGGTTGGGGACTGCTGATCTAGTTCAACCCCCTGCAGATACAGGAAACCCACAGATAGAGTTATCCCTGAGAAGTGCCCATCCTACCTCTGTGGTGGAAGAAAATAAAATTCCACCAAAGAAGGAGAGTCTACCAGTCTCAATGGCAGTCAGGTCCACAGTCAAATAATTTTTGCCATCAGAATATATTGTTTATTCAAAACACCCTCTTTTGTAGTCTGAATCTGTTGGTTCAGGGTATGCTGCTGGAGCAGAAAACAAGCTGTTATGTGCCCTTTAAAGGTTTGAAGACAGTTATCAGAAATCCTCTCAGCTTTTTCTTTCTTAGGCTAAAGACGTCCAACTCACTCAACCATTCCTTAGAGGGCTTGGGTTTGAGCCCCCCAAGTACTGAATATTCCTTTAAAAATGTTTGATTTGATCTGTTGTGGGAGGTCCCCTCTCAAGTGTGGCTACTGGATGTACTAATGTTTTACTTATTAAACAGTTCAGAAATCAGGGCATCCTGGCTTATGTGTATTCAAAATTACAGGCTTGTAGCTCAGTGGTCAAAGTATCTGTCTGCAGGGCCAGAGGTTGGGTGTTCAGTTCCTCACCGTGCCTCCTTTACAGGGGCTGGCATCAACGATCAATGGGGTCCTTTCCAGCTCTGCAGTTGTCGGATTATTATCACTGCATAAAAGTATCAGCATAACTTGAAAGATCCTGAAAATATTTAATGTTGGCATGTTAGAATGTTGTGTTCTAAAGGATGTTTGGTTTTTGCTTACTTGCTTACATTTACATGCAGGTTTACTGTAAAAGCAAAGAAGGCATGGAATAGGACACTAAATTATGAAATATTTAAACCAACAAAAATGGTTGGAAACACTGAAACAACAGTAAAACCAATACCAGTTTAAAGAGTGAATTAAAAATATTCATTTTAATACATTGTTTAAAACTAGCAGTACTAGAGTACTGATTGATTATAATCCTGAAGAGAGTACATTCCACTGTTCGGGAGTGACATGGAAGAAAGAGCTCTTCTGTGTGTCCATTAAACATGTACAGTTTTTTCCAAGGACATATATAATCATAGAGGAGCATAAAAAAGAGAGGCTTTCTGTTTGATGGCCACATTGTAATAGTAATGTATATACAGTGCAGGTACTAATGATGACAGTCTACACAGCTTTCCCGTCAGGGAGGCAGCTGTGTTGATCCATGTCAATGAATTCAAACTAGCAATTTTCATCTCTACAGGAGCAGATCTTGTGCACATGTAATGGATCTTAATTGCCTATTGAAGCTATTCCCTGCTTTTGCATTACAGCACAGATAGTTCATAGCGATATGGTGTGGTTGGGGAAATATATTTTTCCAGCCATCCCCAGTTACTTTATGGATTAAACTATTCAAAACATCTTGGCACTTCAGGCGTATGAGTTGTAGCCCTACTATAGCACCGTATCCAGGCTCTAAATCTTTGAGTAGATCCCATTCTAGAGGCTGTGTCCAGCCCCTGCTCTCATCAGATCACATCCTTCCCCCCCCCACCTCCCATATGTCTGCTTCAGCCTCTAGGGTTCTCCTAATTTGGACTGAAAATGCAGCTTGTCCCACTAGGTAACCTCTCGAGCCCTTGCCACCATTCTGAGATTTGCTTCTCTCCCATCTTCTCCCATGTCTGGGGAGTTGCTCTGATTGCTAGGAATCTTTGTTCCAGTAAAAACACAGCATGAATCGTACAGGCTTGATGTGGACCCACTATGATATATGGAATAATGGCTGAGAAGGAGAGGGGTATGGCTGACTTCGTAAAGATGCACATACAGGACTGCAGACCTCTCTGAATCCTTTTTAATGTTACATGGGATGGAAGACAGAACATGGGGCAGTTTTGATTTGCTACGTAGAGAAAGAATAGCACTCTGCATATACTCAGGTTCACATTCATTATATGCTGGAGGGCTAGCAAAAACGGTTGGCTACCCATCTTGGACACAGATGTTGACTCTTAGGAAATAAGCTAACTTTAATACTAGCAGTGCAGAACTTTGAAGTCTTTGTCTCTTATTTTGGACTACCACATTCCAGAACCAGAGGCCTAGTCCAGAAAAGTAACTTTTCCAAATTCATAGCAAAGGAGGCTTGCCTTTTGTGTACCTACATCTGTGTTTCCTGACAGCTACAGGAGATGTACACTCACATGGGAAGGGTGGCTTAGTTAACACATCAAGATGAACTAGCGAAGACTCGAAGTTCACCTTGACCCATTAAATACCAGCTCTTGACGTACAAGTTGCATTGAAACAGCATAAGCCTCATAAAATGGTTTTTATGATATCCATTTCCTGTGAGGATTACGAGCACTCCTCATATTATGAGAGTGGGAATAGGAACATGTCAAGATGAACTTGAGTTTTCAGTCATTCACTCCATTAAAGAAAATAATAATCATATTGAACATACGAATTGGTCCTTAGTGGTATGAGATCTCAACTGTCTGGCTGAGCATGGACATATAAAAGACTTATTACATTAGGATGAAACACAGAAAGAGAATTTCCCAGGCTACAAATGCAGTGTATCCACATTTTGTCAGTCTATTTTATTAAGACTGGCCTCATACTTCCTCCACATGCTGGTTTCCTATCGTGAGAGTGGCCGACTCTGCCATTTGCAGATTGAAGCATAATCATAGACACCTTAGGTGGCAAGGCTAATAAGCAGCAGTGGAAATTTCTCTTGACTCTTCTTATCTTTCCCTTTGCTTAAAGGACACAGAGACATGAAGGGTGTGACACACACCCTATCCTACATTCCCTAGACTAGCATGCTACTTTATGATGTGGTGGAAGACCCTACTTTATAGTCACTGTTAAAGAAAGGTCAACTAACTGCCTATCCAGTCAGGTGTTATTCAAGTACCAAAGGCAGCATCATCTTGTCTGTTGCTTCAAGCAGCAAAATGTCTGCATTTGTTTGTTTGTTTGTTTGTTTGTTTGTTTGTTTGTTTATTTATTTATTTATTTATTTATTTATTTATTTATTTATTAAATTTATACCCCGCCCCTCTAGACCATGTCTACTCGGGGCGGCTTACAACATAAAATATATCAATATAAAATATATATAATCATAAAAAATACAATTACTATATTAGTTAAAACAATTAATGTGAGAAAGGATTACCAAGATGGGGTAGGATAAGGAAAGAAGAAATAAATAAATAAAAGACTTAGCTGACTGTAGGGAAGGCCTGCCTAAATAGCCAAGTTTTTAAGTGTCTTTTTAAAACACCCAGCGAGGGTGCCAGCCGAATTTCTGTTGGGAGGGCGTTCCACAGCCGAGGGGCCACCGCCGAGAAGGCACGGTTTCTGGTTTTTTCCTTCTGAGCCTCTCTCGGCGTCAGGCCCCTCAGCCGTCCCTGCTGGCTATGACGGGTGATCCGGGTAGATCTGGATGGGAGAACACGGTCTGCCAAATATTGAGGTCCCAAATCTGTAGATGCTTCAACAATACATGCCTGAGCAACATCCCACTTGGGCGTGGCTGTCGTGGGTACAAACTAAGTCATTGAGTACATGCATTTTATGAAGAAGACCTTTTGCCTTGCACTCCACAAACAAGGCAGTTTCTTTAAACAGAGAATTGGATTCTATGAGTCTCCCTTCAAAACAAATGAGGCCATTTTCTCTTCGACTGGAAAATTAATTGGAAAATAGTGATGCAAATTTTTGTAGGTTGGTACAGTAAGAAAGATCTGCCTTGCTTTCTTACTGTCCTCGTCTGGGGAGATGACTTCTTGGTCCTCTTTTAGAGTCATGAGAACAATCCTCCATTTCCTCACCCAGCAAAAAATAACCAAAGAATTCTGTTTGCTCATTTGGATGCCTGTATTCTGAGGATGGTGGCATGAGAGGACAAAGAGAGACACTAAGAGAATGCTTTGTCTCTCAGTGAATTATTTAGCTATCACATGCATCACCAGATTTACTATTAGGACATCTAATTTAGGGTTCAGACTTAAGCTTAAATAACTGACTGCATAACCCTCATAACTTTCTGCATAACTTGCAGAGGTAGGTACTGTACAGCTTCTTTGTGAGCTTTCCCAGCTATGGCTAATTTGGGTTACAAACAATGTATCCCAGACAGCCCAGTGAAGTCCTTTTACTCTGTTTTTGTATGGTCCTAATCGAATATAGAGAAGGCAGCATTAGAGAAAGCCTGTATGCCCACCACATGCACTCCTGATTATCTTAACACTCGAGTAGGCTCATAATGGGACCCAAGTTGTTGAGGGCTTTATAGGTTAGAACCAGCACTTTGAATGGTGCCCAGAAATGGATTGGAGCCGGTGGAGCTGCAATAACAGGATGGTTATGTGACACACACACACACACACACCGTGACCAGCCCCAGTTAGCAATCTGGCTGCCACATTTTGGATTTGCTCAAGTTTCCTGACACTTTCCATAGGCAACCCCACATAGATCACATTATAGTAATCCAGCCAGGATGTAATTTAGGCATGTATCACCGTGGCTGGATCAGATCTCTCCAGAAATGGGTGCAGCTGGCACACTAGTTTTAATAGTGCAAATGCACTCCTGACCACCACCAAAACCTGGACATCCAGACTCAGAAATGAATCCAGGAGCACCCCCAAGCTGCACGCCTCTGTTTTCATAGGGAGCGTAACCCTAATTTAACAGAAGTGATACTTCACTTCAGCAAGGATCTTGCACAGAGAGAGAGAGAGAGAGAGAGAGAGAGAGAGAGATTCACTTCCCCTGGCCACCCACAGACAATCAGGGGAAGTATTCAATTTCTAATATCCGGAAGTAGCAGAAACTGACACTGGAAGGAGCTAATTAGTCCATTCCAAGTTACCACACTCATTGGGAATGGACTTTACTTGAGCTTTCAAACACACACCAAAACAGTACAACCCACAACCCCGGTAGGGGTTCAAAAAGATGTAGAACAGCTCTTAAAGATGTAGGACAGTTGTTGAAGGATGGGTCAATCTAAAGGGAAGCATTTGTGGATGCTGTCATTTGGCTCGATATAATTTGTGCCAGCAGTGATCCCTATACCTATTTCTATGCCAGTGGGGACAGGCTGTTTATTGCTAGCGTATGGCTGAAACCCCAAAGCCGATCAGTTGCTCCTCTTACTCTCTAACTCGTCGCCAATTTTCTAGCAGGCAGTAGTTGAAGCCTACACCCTGTACTGATCCTTGTTCTTGACTGACCACCATGCTTTTTGAAACAAAAACAAACAAGCAAAAAGGAAGGGACAGATATTTCTGAAGAAGGACAGAGCTTTGGACAGCCGATGTGCTTGCACTTGGCCATGAGGGACTGTGGGTCACTAAACCATGGCCTTCAGCTCTACTGGATTTCATGTTCTGTATCTCGAGACATTCTGTATCTGTGTTTAGCAGAAGACATATGAGCAAAAAGTGTTAGGTAGCAAAAATCTCTCTGAAAAAAACCTCAGAATATACCTGACTAATTCTGGCAAGCTTTTAATGTGTTTTAATATGGTCTAATTATGATCTTCTTCTGTTAGTGTTTTGGTGACTTGAATGCATTTTTAATTGCATTTATTTTTACTGTTCTAAATGACCTCGGGGGCTCGTTTTGGAGCCGAATGGCAGGATCGGAATATTTTGTGAATGACCGAGTGAATGAAACTATCAGTGAGAAATATAAGGGCTTTTAGACTGAGGACCCAATACTTCATATAAAAGTTGGAAAAATACATGTTTCTTTCCTTCTCCCAACAGGTTTAATGTGGTATTTATCTGTCATTGTCACTAATACACATGAAATGTATACGCCTGTCTGCAGGATCAAAGACGCTATGCTTCGATTGAATAAAGGGCATTCCGCTATCTAAAGACAACTAAATATATTCAAATACTGTGGCTGAATGCTTGCATTACTGCCATTCAGTTAGCAGAGGTTGTCTTGAGATAAATTATTTATTTATGCTGCTGCTGTGACACCTTCAGCGCTTCTTTTTTGCTGCTAGTCTACAGGAGCAAGTGTATTTTCCAGATCTGCTCTAGAAGTGGTGTGTCCTTCGGAATGGATCGTTTTTCATGGTGATGTAAAGAGTGCGTTGTCAGTCTTGCTAAAATGTCAAGGACCTGATGGGAAGATAGCAAGCAGTATCCCTAGAAGTGACAATGAAACCTTTTTGTCAAAGTAAAGAAGGGTAAAGATTTCTCTCCAGAGTTGAAGTGGCTCTAGCATGGAAACTGTCTTGTCTTCCTAGCCTTCTGGATGGTATTAAGTTTCACTGAGTAGTTGACCTGTGTCTAGGCTTCTACTTCTTGAAATACTAGAAGGAGGAGATTAATGTGAGCCAATGCTACTCCATGCAGACATGAAAACGGTTGCCAGAGGGGCCTAACTGGATGGGCAAGTGCTGTTTATTTACATATATATTTATTTAGTCAGTTAACTGGCTATTGTATATTTACTTACTTACTTACTTACTTACTTACTTACTTACTTACTTACTTACTTACTTACTTACTTACTTACTTACTTACTTACTTACTTACTTGATTTATTCATATCCCACCTTTCTTTTAATGAATGGCATTCAAGGTTTTTAACAAATATAGTTAAACCATTGAACGGATTAGCTTTTATCCACCCAGACAGAACTCTTTTTTTTTGCATCCCAGAGTCATGTTTTGTTTTTATAATTTACATAGAACTAAACCTACAAGGTAAACATTCCAGGGCATTCTCACTTGAAGAATCGTAAGCAATGCCCCAGCATTTTGGCCAGTTACTGTGGGTAGTTTTGTTGTCATTTTTACAAACAAAAATATCTGGGATAAAAAATTGTCCCAAAAGATATATTGCTCTTTCCCCTTGGGGTTTCTTTCTTTCTTTCTTTCTTTCTTTCTTTCTTTCTTTCTTTCTTTCTTTCTTTCTTTCTTATAGCCAATGAATTGGGTCCGAAAATGTTCTGTATCATTTTTTCGCTAGCCATGGGTTCCAAAAGCAGAATTTACTTACTCGGAAAACGGACCTGCACCTGTTCCTGGGTAAGAGTCATTTGAATGGGTTCAGGAAATGCAAAAATGTGTAAATGTATACTTTTGGCTAACACTAATGCCACTGCCAGTCCTCAGTGGACTGGAATTCCAGAATATAAAACCTGTCTCAAATCAAGTTTTCTGTTTTTAAATCCATCTCGATGAGAGTTTAAAGGACTATTAAAATATACTACCCTATTTGCCGGCATACAAGATGACTTTTTGGCCCTGAAAAACATGCCTCCAAGTGGGGGGGGTCATCTTGTATGCCCGGTGCATGTCTAGCAAACCCTCCCTCTCTCCCAGCGAAGTCACTTACCTGGTAATAAGACCCAGTAGAGCCCCGCTCCTAGCCTGGGAACAGCCTGACTCTAGCGCTGAACAGCTGACTGTAGGAACAGCAGAGAGGCAGCAGCCATTTTGAGATGCCTCTCCAAAATGGCTGCCGCCTCCGAAAAGGAACCAAAAGGGGCAAAAGGAACTCTCCCCATGATGTAGCCAAAGCAGAATCACGCCTGCGGAAGAGGGGGTAGTCTTATACAGCAAGTATATAACAAACACTATATTCTGAGTGGGAATGTTGGGGGGGGCTGTCTTATACTACCAGTTGCCTTATACACCGGCAAATACGGTAATAAAAGAATCACAGCCATCTGGTTAAAACCAGGTTCCACCACACCCATCTTCATTGACACAGGGCTGCCTTAAATAAACTATTTTTGTCTGCCAGCAAAAGGACAATAGCGGGAGAAACCAAACTGATTTTCCTTGGTAAGGTGTTTCATAGCCTGGACAGAGTCATTAAGTATGCTCGTTATAACCCATTAGCTGTCTGTAAAACTCAGTGAGTTAGGTACCAGGCTATAGAGGCCCACTAAAGTTAATGAGACTTGAGATAGTTAAGTCTCATTGATGATTTGAAGCTCACTTTAGAAGACTTTTTGGATCTGTTTTTAAATGTTTAAAATCTGTTTTGGGCTATTTTAAATTTACTCTTAAATGTTTTAAATCTGGTTTAAGCAATAATGATGATGATGATCTTAGAACTACAGAGCTGGAGGGGACTCTATGGATCACTGAATCCAGCCCCTGTCAAGGAGGCACAGTGAGAAATCATACTCCTAAACCACCGAGCTATTCAGCAGTTCCATAAATGTCTTAGAACTGCAGAGCTGTTGAATATTTTAAATTTGTTTGAATACTTTGAACTTTTAAATCAGAAAAGTGATAAGCACATTCAACAATTTTAAAAAAAGAAAGAAGTTGGTATTGTTCAAGTTAATTATCTATGTTGATCTCAAAGGGGCTGAAGGTGGTTAAATGTTATTTGTGTCATTGGGCGTACTCAGAGTTTAACTAAGTCTGGATCCTTCCTATGAGGGCAGTAGGTTTCCTGGACTGCAAGACATTGGCTAAGGTCTCATGAAATTGCTATGCTGTTTCTGGGTCTCTATGCAGAAAGACAAAATTCAGGGTGAATGGTGATGGAGAAGAAGATGATTGGATTTTTGTGTATTTGGTGGCTTTACAGCTTTGGGCTCATGGCTCAACACAAAGGTGTTTGTTAGTGTGTCAACACACCAGAGAGCAGGAGGTAGGGGAAGAGGCTGAAACGAGAGCTGCTAGGTGCATGTGCTTGAGCCCATTGTGCCCTTTGGAGTAGGGCAAGGAACCAGACCTTTTGCAGCCTGTGACTGCACTGCCCTGTAAGATCACAAAGCCTTTCACTTTTAAGGTCCATCTTCTGATCTCAGGTTTGACCTTGAAATGGGATGCTAGTGATCAACAACTCTAAGGCAGAGCTGTAACTTGGACAGAATGACTGGGGCTTTCCTCCAGGTCACCAACATTTAGAGACATCACCCCCCCCCGCAAAAAAAAATTGTTGCTGGAGTGGCATAAACCCACCCATTGGTAGTTACTGCAGGGGGGGGATATACACCCCCTTTCCAGATGTGTTTTTGCTACCTGCTGCCACTCTTTCCTGAGCAGACAGAGACACAAAACAAACTGGATTTATTCTGAGTTGAAATAATGCTAAATCCCTTCTTTTTCTTTTTATCCAACCTATGCAAAGCTTTCACTGCTAGCACTTCATAGGGTTCTGTGCCACTTGCTTGGAGCCGTTTTCCTGCCTCAGAGTTATGCTGTCTTTTTGAAAGTTGTAAGGTCTGAGAGATAAAAATGCATCCCTTTTTAAAGGCGGTTATTAAGTCGATGTATGCTAGGGCCTGTGATACTAAGACGCTAGAGGTCAACCTTCTTCAATGTAGCAAGCACACACAAAAATTAAAGACTGACTGGATTTTAGTGGTCCAAAATAAATAAATAAATATATTCTAAATGACTCACAGAGTTGGAAGCTGCATTGTGCAAGCCTGAACAAAAGCCACTTGCTAAAACTCTATGCAGATTTCAAAGTAATTAAAACTTAGGGACTGCCTACGCGGCACTATCTTTTTAATTGATAATAAAAATGAGCAGATCAAATAAGTATGCTTTGTATACTTATTCTGGCTGATAATTGCCAGAATTTCCCTTTGAAATTCTTGGATCACTTGGAGTTCATCATTAAACCAGTCCTTTCATCAGGCTGTTGCTTACTACTAGTTGGTGCAGATTCACAGGGAGAAAACTTGCTTAATACAGTGATGACACTGGGTCTCATTAAGCAACAAGAGACATTACTAGGATTTAAGTGAAGAAGAAAGGGTTGGTGTGTGTAAAAACAGCAAAGAAAGAGGATATTCTCTGAATAGCAGGCATCAACTTAACTCCCATCATGCTGGAAATTGGAGTTCAAAAATGTACAGATGGCCACATGTTCCCCCACCCTTTGAACATGCTGATCCTTCCTGGTCTTTTGTCCTCTGGATTTTTTTGCACTAGAATTCCCCTAATCCTTGAAGAACAATAGGTGTTGATAGGTACAGTACCAAACAAAAAAGACTAAAATCATATTGTTGTTTGGATCAAAAACACTTCTAAGCGTATGTAGCTGTTTCTGCTGAAGTTTGGGAAAGACTGTGGTCTAAGGATTTGGAACTATGGTCTACACAATGGCTATACAGTGGTACCTCGCAAGACGATTACCTCACAAAATGACGAATCTGCATGACAACGTGGTTTTCTATCACCATTGTGCTTCACAAAACAGTGTTTCCTATGGACGATTTTTGCTATACGATGTCTCGGTCCGTGCTTCGCAAGACAGTTTTTCCCCCAGGACCGATGCTTTGCAAGACGGCAATTTTAACAGCTGATTGGCGGCTTTGCAAAATGGCTTCCCTATGGGCGATCTTCACACAACAACTATTTTCCCCATTGGGATGCATTAAATGGATCTCAATGCATTCCAGTGGGGAAACGCTTTTCGCAAGACGATGTTTTCACTAAACAGCGATTTCAATGGAATGGATTAACCTCGTCTTGCGGGGCACCACTGTAGTTGTGTCCCTTTCTGAGTCAGCTGAACCTTGGATTATTTTGGGGGAAAACTCCAGATGGTTGCCGTAAATCAGATGTTTCTACCCTGGCCTGATCTAGAAATTATGTGCCTCATCATCCCCAATCAGGATGCATGGCTGTGTGCTGAGAACTATAGTCCAACACATAGGAAAGGCACCATGTTGGAAGACACTGTAAAAGATCTTTGCTTTTTCCCCCCAAGAACTCATCCTTGGGTCATTTGAATAGAAGACTCTCTTTAATTTCCTTATTCTGATTACTTGATAGACAATTCATTACCTTCCTTACCCCAAAGAGAACATAAGCATTCTTTTGTACAGTAAAATACTATGTTTATTTGACCAACTGTAGTCTAAATATTAATTTTAAAAGCTGAGCTTTTAAAGATCTGTGATCTGTCCCTGCCTTGAATTCAAACCAAATGCCCCTTTGCAAACAGTTCCAGAGTCTGGGAGTGGCCACAGAGAAGGCCCTCTGTCAACCTACCCACTGGTGAGACTATTTTAGGCCAGTCGGATGGTGAGCATCTCTAGATCTCAAAGCCTGGGCAGGATTTTATGGGAAAATATGGTCTTGCAAGACCCATGATGTGTGGAGTTTTATAGGTCATGCCAGCATCTCAAACTATACCCCAAAATGGACTGGTACCTTCTTAAATTTGGTAACAGAATAACTTCCACCACACCTGAAGGCAGCAGGCGTCCTTCCTTAGAAAGTGTAGGGCAGATTGCAAGGCACACCTCTGCCTTATCCTTTCTATACCTTGCTACAACTCTGAAGCAATTGTTGACAGAGGCAGCTGCTGCCTTCTGCCAAATGATTGGGCTGGCTTTGGGGAAAATGTGTATAGCAAGTGTTTAAATGTGACTGTGTTGCATAATGCACTTATTTATATGAACAAGCATTTCCTCAGTGTTTGTATTTTGCATAAATTGGGACAGAAGGCTAGGTTTAAGCCCCAGGAGTGTTTGCCTTGCTCATTCATTCCTTATTTTCTCTGCATTGTTAAGGATGGGTTCAGGGGACAGTATAGATACCTCCAGAGTCTTGCCACACATTGCAATTTCTCCCAGGAAACTAATGCATGAACAGAGCCAGAATGTTCATACTAATTGCTTTTGAACAATGCAGTTAGTGTTTTGTGCTTGGGGTAGTGGTGGGATAATTGAAACAGCTGGGGAGGGGGGATACAGTAAGATTCAAGGTGGTCCGTAAAACTCAGGAGACAAATATGAATATAAATATGTATTTTAAAGAAAGAATAGGCCCACATAAATAAATACAAAGTTTCTCTTATTTACTTTTTGGGATCCAGTGGGATAAAATCTATTCCCATAAGCTTAGATTTCTGCATTTTAGAGTAATATTGAAATCTTTTTTGGGGGTGGGAAATCTCTCTTGTCTACAGCTTATGTGATGTTTCAAAGTGAAAGAGATGTAAAAATTTGCATAATAAAATCACAAAAATGGAAAGCATGCAACATTTGATATTTAAAACAGTCTCATCTGAAGCTTTGAGCGTAGGTATGAAAGGTTAATAAAAAAAAGCTATCCACACAGCATATCAATTATGGCAAAATTTGAAATGTAAAACAAAATTAGGTTCTATCCATCCTGCTGCCTTCACCTACAGAGATACAGCTTCTCTCTCAACCTTTCCTCCTTAAACCAGCAAAATTTAAATAAAACTCATTGCACCTTTAGCTTGCCCTGACTGAACTATCTGTAGCAGCCTTTTCCATTTCAGTACCCCCAGGTGTGTTTGACTAGAGATTCTGTTATCTCCACTGAAAGGATGGTTAGGAAGGCTTGCATTTCAACACACACAGAGGTTCCCAGGTTATAAAAGGCTGATATAGATTGGTCTGTACTAGACATTGGCCCTTGACGTATGCAATAACAGCAGATGAGAGAGGGCACCGAATATATGCAGAGTGACTGTTGCATACCATTGAATAGCCGCGAGCAACTCTTCATATCGGAAAGGCACAGGAGGGCTTCTGGCTGAAGAATATGATTTCAGGTCCAGTTGAGAAATGAGGTACTGCAGTGATGGTGTTGGAGGTCCTGTGGAAGAAGCGCATTGAGGAGCTTCAGAAGAAGCCTTAGCTGCTTTGGGGTAGGGGGCAAGAGTGATGATATGGTTAATTGCAAGTGTTGGAGAACATAAGTTAAATGCTTAGCATGAGATGCATTTTCCAGATGGGTAACTATGTTGGGACATGGTGGCGCTGTGGGCTAAACCGCAGAAGCCGGTGCTGCAGGGTCAGAAGACCAGCAGTCGTAAGATCGAATCCACGTGATGGAGTGAGCGCCCGTCGCTTGTCCCAGCTCCCGCCAACCTAGCGGTTCGAAAGCATGCAAATGCGAGTAGATCAGTAGGGACCACCTCGGTGGGAAGGTAACAGCGTTCGGTGTCTAAGTCGCACTGGCCATGTGACCACGGAAGATTGTCTTCGGACAAAACACTGGCTCTATGGCATGGAAACGCTGATGAGCACCGCCCCCTAGAATCGAACACGACTGGACAAAAATTGTCAAGGGGAACCTTTACCTAACTATGTTAGTGTGCTGCAGCAAAAGCTGTTGCTGAAAAACAGGCAAGTAGCTGTGGTTGTACCTGGTACATTCAGAGACACTTTTCTTTGACTATAACTCCCAGAATCACTGAGCTACAGTGGTGCCTCGCTTAACGATGATAATCCGTTCCAGGAAAATCGCCGTTAAGCGAAAACATCATAAAGCAAAAATAAAAACCCCATTGAAACGCATTGAAACCTGTTCAATGCATTCCAAGGGGGTTAAATTTCACTGTCCAGCGAAGATCTTCCATACAGCGGCCATTTTCGCTGCCTGTATAGCAAGGAATCCATCCCATTTTAATCACCCGGCGGCCATTTTGAAACTGCCGATCAGCTGTTCAAAAACGTTGTTTTGTGAAGAATCGGTTCCCAAAACAGGGAACCGATTATCGCAAAGCGAAATTCCCCAATTTAGACCATCGTTTTGTGATCGCAAAAAGATTGTCATTAAGCAGATTCGTCGTAATGTGGGACAATCGTAAAGCAAGGCACCACTTACCAAGGTTACCATTACACTTCAAAAAACCCAGACTTCTAGCTTTGATTATATTCTATACATATGTTAATCTTCAAGATGAAGAAAGACACTTTTTGTTCTTTTACAACAAAGATATTTTACATAGACTACTGTACAGTTGCAGAAGCTCATGCTTTACACTCAATGATTTAGGAATGGAAGAATTAACCCACTTTGGAAGGGACCTTTGCAACAGGTGTGTAGCTCTTCTTGTATCAATGCTGAGGGCAGGAGATCAGCATTTTAAGGGTTCCTGCATCCTGTTAGTGACACCAGGGAAACAGGATCCGTGTATCCTCAATTTTTATGTCTGGGTAAATGCTTCCCTACTCACATACCTGAAATGCAGCAGAAGCAAATACAGTATATTTATTCAGAGACCAAAAAAGAAAAGAAAGAAAAAGAAAATACAACAACAGGAGAATTGTTCCTATCACCTTTCACTCCTGGCTGTGTTGGCCAAGGCTAATGGGAGATGCAGCCCATTAATATCTGGTCATGAATTGCCCACCCTCCTTAGAAGAGATTTCCGCTTGTGAGAGAGAGAGAATGCTTGTTTGAAGCCAGTGTGTAGTTATTTGTGTGTGGTTGATGACCTATGTGCCCCACCACCTGTGGACAAGCTGTAGGGTTCTTGACCACTGAAAGGAGGGACTGGTATGTTACTTCTACTACTTGATGCCTATGTAACTAAACTTAATTGTATTTTCTTTTGAGAAATTGAAAAACAAATAGGTTATTTTACACAATTGTCATTACAATGATAACTAACTACTAGAGAGCTGGGAGCTAATTATTTTGTCAAAGTAATTTTCCAACCTCTGTCCAAAATCCTTCTTTAACAAGTGGAGTGAGTTCAATATGGCAAAGGGTATTGTCTTATTGTTGAGGCATCATTTTAGCAATTTAAGAGTAGTACATTTTAAGAAATTGCTAAACATGTAAATAAGCCCCACCCAATATAGATCAAGTATCTGATCATCATCTCGACATGTGGTACTTGTCTGTCACCATTAGGGCACTGAAATTTTGAGGGCTTATATTTCTTACATGAGTACAGTATAGCGCTCTCATTTTTGGGTTGCTGAAGACGCATGAGGTGAAAATATGAAATAGAACATGGATTATTTTAATTGAAATACATTTTCCCTCAGGAGTCCTATCATGACTGGATTATTCCCCTTCCCCCGTTTTTGCCCTTTTAATGAAAATTCACTCAACTGGATATTTAGCTAGCCCAAGGAAATTTTTCCATTTCTCATTTATGATGTGTAGGTTGAAGTTGCCATATCTCAAAATGAATCAGTATGCTAAATGCTTCTCCCGTCACTCTTTTTTTTATTATTAAACTGCTGTCCCACCACTCAGTTCTGCTCAGCTTGGCAGCTGTCCAGCTACATTTAGCAACATATGCAGCCAAAGTCTTCATATCCTCAGAAGTACCAATGCTAAATGGCCAGCAGTCTGTTTTATGTAGGAAAGCATAACTGGCTTTTCCTTTTCCTTCCTTCTTTCCTAGCTGTTTGCCCTTAAATTTTTGCTCTCCCTGTTTGTCTAAGTTGCCTGTTACAAACTTCAATATTGCAGCATTACCACCATGTGTTATGTGCCGTCAAGACGGAAATGACTTATAGTGACCCTAATAGGGCTTTCAAGAGATATTTGAGGAGTGTTTTTACCAAGTCTACTCCTGCAGTGAGTTTCCATGGCTGAACAGGGATTTGAACTCTTTTCTCCAAAATCCTAGTCCATAACTCTCCACTACACCACACTGGAAGTTGCCACCATAGGACAGGGGATATCCATTCTGCTGGGGAGCTTTCCATTGCATGCTGCTTGCAGTATTTATAGAGATTACTAGTTCTCCAAACACTATTTCCATTTCCACTTTCTGTGTTATTTCAAAACAGGATCTATGAGCATCAAGGTTAGTTGGGGTTGGAATTGAGCATAATTGTTATGGTGTTCATGACTGATCATTGTTAAGGGACAGGGTACATATGCAAGAGAGAGCAGCTGAGATTAATGGGCTTCACCTGGAGGTTACCGAGAGAATCTTGGAGAATGTTTCCCATCTCTAAAGAATAAGGGGAAACAACTTCCTCTATCTTTGGGCTAGATGAGATTCGTCTTATTAACCCCAATAAAATTGTCAGTTATTACAAGTTGGATCAAAGGCCTGCACAGCTTCTTGACCCTCGCCTGACTGAGGAAAACAGTAAATTGTATAATAACTGCTGTTCATTTTCCAGGTACTGCTTACTTATTCAATAAGATGCTAATAGTCATCAATGTATATTAGAGATGGGCACGGACTACTGGTTCGGCATTTTATGCCAGTTTGTTTAGTGGCCAAACAGGTGTTCGGCACTTCAAACCCCCTCCTTCTCCAGTATGTGTCTACTCAGAGCAGCACCCGGAACAGGTGGGGCATGGAAGCTAGACCACTGCCTCCGAGTGGGTGCCCATTGGAGGAGGCAAGGCTTTAAAGCCCTGAATGTCTGTTGAGCTGCTAAACAAACCAATATGAATCACTGAACTGGCAGTTTGTGCCCATCTCTACTATATACACACATGCTGATAGCATACATTATGCAATATATTCTCTATATACAGTTGTGCCTCGCTTTATGATTGCCCCGTGTAACAGCGAATCTGCTTAACGATGCCTTTTTGCGATCGCAAAAGTGATCGCAAAACGATGCTTCCTATGGGCAAAATCTGCTGTGCGATGATCGGTTCCCTGCTTCGGGAACTGATTTTTTTCATTACGACGATCAGCAAACAGCTGATTGTCAGGTTCCAAAATGGCCACCGGCTGAAGAAAATGGCCCCCGCTGTTTTCTAGGACAGATTCCTCGCTAGACAGGCACCGAAAATGGCCACCAAATGGACGATCTTTGCTGGACGGTGAGTTTTTAGCCCATCGGAACGCATTAACCGGGTTTTAATGCATTTCAATGGGTTTTTTATTTTCGCTTTACAATGTTTTCACTCTACAGCAATTTCGCTGGAACGAATTAACATCATTAAGCGAGGCACCAGTGTACTTAATGTTGGGTAACAGTGAAATTTCACGCCCGTACATAGTACCTGTCAATTTCTACCTGGATTCATTCCAGTGCTCCCCGTTTTCTTAGAATGGAGTTTTACAGTGCCATTTATTTTCCCAACTACTGCTGATGGTAATTGTATCCAGCAAGATGTTGGAGAGCACGCATAGTATCGCTGAAGGGGATGAAAAGAACTGAAAGGTAAACGGGCCATTTAGCCCGGGGGGGGGGCCTCCAGAGGTGTGGGACTAGAAAGCACTTCTTGGCTGTGTTTGTTGGACCGTCATTGGTCTCAGAGAGTACTGTGTAATATTTATTTTATTTATTTATTTAAACAGTTCTTCCTAATCCCTAAAAGCCATTTCAGACAGTTTATCAAATCTGAAAATATAAAAGCGGCAATAATTAAAATGCCTTACACTAAAAGCAACAGGAAACGCACAATATGTGTGTAAGCAGCAGCAATCAGATGTAGAGACCCATCCTTCCCAAACAGCATGGGCATGATGACAGGAGCTGTAGTCCCACACCTTTGGAAGGCAGCACAAGATTGAGGGAGACAGAAAAAGAGCCACATGGGGGATTCACCATTCTTGACAGCCAGCAAGCACTGCACCTGTGCCTATCCTATATAACAGGTGTAGATAACCCTTGATGCAGTGGTGAATTTGGAAGTACAGGTGCTCCTCGTGACAGTTGCTACAGCCAGCCCGACCCCTATAAGGAGGCTGCAAAAATGTGGGCAAGTAGCTCACTCCCATGTCAACAGATGAAGAGGAAGACTCCTGCAAAGTGAATGGCTGGTGCTTGTCCATTTGAAATTAATCCACCCTCAAATACTTTGCATTACAGCAGGAATAGCTAGCATTAATGTTACGCTCCTGAGAAAATCCTGAGAAAATCTGTTTCTCTCCTAGCTGCAGTGAAAATTTGAGCTAAATTCAAGAGAAAACAGGGAAGTGGGTGGTGGCAAGCAATACCATCAGTCCTGCTAATCAGATGGGCCTGAGGCTTTGACCCTGTAAACCACCACTGTAGGCACCCCCTCTGTAGACCCTTAAGACCCTAAAAAGGGGGTTTCATTTAAAAGTGTACCATGTATCCTTTGGGGCATGTGGTGGGCACTTATTTCCCCCTCTAATTTATTTTAATCCTGGGGGGGAGGGGGGAATCCTCCCCTCCCTCCAAACACTGGAAGTAATTCCTGATCGCTTTTCATTTCAGAGAAAATGAAACAGCTCTGTGGAAACAGAGGTCTTCTGCCTGCCCCCTAGAAAACACAAGTAACATTTTTTTTAAAAAAATTAAAAGTAGAATGTTTTCATTGTGGAAATCCAATAGCATTTCAGTAACTGAAAAACCTCCACCTTTCCCATCCTCATTAGTAACCGCTGCCAATAATTCCAGATTGTCCAATCCCCTTCTTAAATTCATCTAAATCCACCAGCCATCACCCCATCTTCTGTCATATGTCCATTTGGATTCTATTGCTGTTTAGTCGCCTTAGCTGATCTTAGTCCTTTTCATCGTTTTCTTCTGTATGTGTGAAGGACTGAGATGGCACCGTCCATGGTGCACCCATCCCTCTCAGATATTCTTTGTATCTCATGCTGGAGGGTACTTGCCAGAAAAAAAAAGCAACGAGTTTTTAGAAACAGTAGAGAATAGAGATGGGATATTCGTATCCCCGGATATACAAATATTGGCACCATAGGTGCCTGGAAAGTCCATCAGAGCCAGACAGTCCACTCACCAGTCACTGCATGGTGCACATTCCACCAATCACAGAAGTAGCCTAGCCGGCCCTTCCCCACACAGCCGACCAATCCAGCGAGGAGGCAGGATGATGAGTCTCCCCGCTCAGCTGTTGAACAGTTGGCTGTGCGGGTGGTGGGGAAGCGCTAGTCGAACTGCTTCCACAATTGGTGCAACAGGAACGATGCTGACTGTGCACACCACTTGGCAAACTGGGAATAGACCAGCCAGGCATCTGTGGTGTCGACATTCATATTTGTGCCCCCTAGTATGGGGGGGAGTTTTTTTTTAGACACACTCTTGGGAGCTGTGGGGGCACAGCTGGGCTCCCACAGAGATACAGAGTAGAGAGGGTAGCCCCTTTTCTACTTTGGCTTTCAAGTGTTCAGCACATGAATATGGCTTTTGAATTCTTGTGTCAAAGAGAAGAGCTCCAGTCCACTATCACCGCACTGTGCATCATTGCATTTGGCATCTTCCAGATAGCTGGATTACAGCCCCTGTCATCCCCAGCCAGTACCTATACTGCCTCGTGTGATGAGAATTGTAATCCAGTATATCTGGAAAGACCCAGATTTGGAACTTTTTTTAACCTGCCACTGGTAGCACACTTGTGTGCATGTTTTCTTGAATTCACTGAGATTTGCTTCCAAAAACAAAGCCTTTGTCCTTTTAGTCATCCCTAAAGCTTTAGTCATATTTTTCGCCAGAAGCTAAAAAGCCCAGACTGCTTTAGTCTTTCCTTGAAGGGACCTTTTAAACATGTGATGGTGATAGCAGAGATAATTCCATCTATGTCGAGATTTGTGTGCTTTTTTAGAAAAAAAAACCCCAAAGGAAAAGCTAAATGTTCTGTTAAAAATATATAGATCAATATTCTGAAAGATGTTATCCAAAAAAGGAACTTTTTCCCATCCACAGACAGACATAAGGGACAGAAATTTGCTATTCGTTTTAAATAAAAGTGGAGATTTTTAAGTAGCTGAATGCCACAATTTTGGTTGTGGTTGTTGTGTTCTTGGGGATCAGGACATCATCATCAACATCAAGTGGATTCCAATTTATGGTAAGCATTCCCAGGGTATTCTGTATGTAAAGTAACTCAGAACCAGTTTACCCATCCTTTTTTCTGATGGTAATGTGGGACTCTGCAGCTCGTTCAATGCTAAACAGGCTGGCTATTTTTTCAGGAGGCATAGTGGGGCTTTGAACTCCCAACTCTTGGCTCTGTTATCAGCTGTTCTAAGGGACAGCGCTATCCAGTCAGAGGCAAAAGAAAGGTGGTACACCTCTCCATTCCCCGTACAGAATCTGGATGGAGTGATGGTAAAACCTTCCTTTAACACTAGATATTGTTTGTTGCAAGCAGCTCCTAGTTCTGTTGGGATACCACAAGTTTATTCATTTATTTATCTATTGTATTTATATCCCACCTATCTAGTCAATTAAGACCACTCTAGTTGACTAGAGTTGTTTGACTCATACAGCTCTGTTCTCCAAGAGAAGGGAGTGGCTCGGGAGATCCGGCCAGAGGTCTGCCTCTCCTGCCCCTAGCCACTTGCTGTGTTGTGATCTACAGCAGCAGACACCAGACACCAGAAAAGCTCTGTGAGGGAAGTCTCAGGCCATTCCAATCAGGGCACTGAGAAAGCTTTCCTGGTGTCTAGGGATGATACAGATGACACTTTCAGTCCAGAATCAGTGGCAGTCCATAAATTACTCACCCATCCGGCCAATAGTTTAAATAGGAAGCAGCTAGAAGGAATGTCATTAAACAAATCCGGTCAAGTCAGCAAGAGTTCAATCAGGTGAATGAGACCAGGAACACTGAAGGCTGAAAGCCGAAGCAAGAAACAGGCACAGCGAAGAGCTTGGCTTCAGAAAATGTGCCCTGGGCTGGAGCTGTATTTATCTGGACATGGCATGGATGCTTCCCTTCCTGGATGTCATTACTCCATTAGTGTTTTCTTGAGCCATGAGGTTCTTTCGGGTTTGGGGATCATTCTTCTTCAAAGTCTCCCTCGTCAGCTGCAAAAGATGGACTCTCTTTGTAAAGGGTCTGCCTCGGTTTCCTGTCCTCTCTGGCAGTTTTCCGCTTGTTCACATAGATCATTCGGGCCTTCCTCCTCTGCTGAGGACTTTGCCAGTAGATCCTGACATGCTGTCTGGAGCAGTTGCCTCTTCCTGGTTTATTGAGTGTTTCTCAACCCAAGGTTTTCAGAACCAGTTGCTGTTGCTCAGTTCCCATGTCCTCCTCTGGATGTGATACCACCTCTTGCAGACCTACCTGACACATACTGTACTTTCCATCTCTGACCTTTGGCATGCTGCTAGTAATTTCGGACACCCATTGAATCCCATGATCATCCTGTCCCTTTGTTCAACAACTTACCACAAATAACAAATATGATAAAGGAATGTCTATAAATCTGGCCTAACAGTAGGGCCAAACCCGTACAGCATTGCAACATAATTGCAGCCTGGCCAAAGCCTAAATGACTGGTTGAAGCTGAACTTGGAACTCTTACTTCTCCGGGAGTCAGACTGAAATGGCGTATTGCAGGAAGGCCCTCCTGTGATCACATACAAGAAGCTTGAAACCACTCTGGGCTCTGTAATTTTTCTGGACGCATACAATGCATAGATAGAAGTTTAGCAGCCGAATCTCTTTAAGAACAATATTAAATAGCTATTGGGTTAAAACTGGATGCCAGCACACCATGCACTGGTGTCACCATGAGATAAAAGAGCTTAAGGGAGATGGGCCACCCCTGAATGTACAATGTGACACTTTAAAGAGTTGAATTAGACAGCGTTAAGTATGTTTCTGGTTTAGTGATAAAGGATTCCACTGGAAAATGTAGAGGACATTGAGAAAGGACCTTAAATTAATTAGAAAAGAATGGCTGACATTGAAAGCTGATCACTCAAAATGTAAGGGCTTGTTGGAAAGTTTTTTCCACCCCTGAAATTGGAAAAGATCTACAGAATACTAAGCCCATCCACCCTCTGCAGAGAGCTGATCTTCAGGGCTTGCCCAAGGCATTCTTCTACCTGAAGTGAACCTTTCGTATAGGGAAGCCAGATAGCCTGTTAGCGGAATTATCCTTGAAATATTAATAAGAGCACAGTATTCTCTATATGAGCACATGCAGCTATGTCCTCCAGTTCATGGCTGCCATTCACTACTTCCCTGTATCTGACACTTGAGGGGTTCACTTTACTATCAGTGGATGAACTCATCCTGATTGGTTTGGTGGTTATGTGGAGACTTCACTGGGCCCCTTGAAGTTTTAAATCGGGTTATTTGCACTCACACGCACACAATCCAGACTCAGTCCCCATAAAGTTGCCCTCTAAGGGTTGGAATAATGATGACCGACTAATAATTATAGGACAATGGTTATTTATTTATTTAAAATGTTTTTACCCCATTTTCTCCTTTAATGTGACCCAAACTGGCTTACATCATTAAAAGACAGCATTTAAAGCTGTCAACAGGAAGTACACAAATACTAAAAAATAATCAAACAAATACCACACTAAAAAAGTAAACAAAAACAATACCAAAACACATCCAAAGCAGTAGGCTGCAACAATCCATTTAAAAAAACTCAGTTAGGCGGCAGCAGCCCCAGTTAGCAATCTGGCTGCTGCATTTTGGGTCACCAAAGTTTCCTGACACATTCCAAAGGAACCCCTACATTGAATGTATTACAACTACATCCTAGTGGGATTATTAAGGCATGTGTCACTGTGGCCAAATCAGACCTCTCCAAGAAAGAGTGCAGTTCACATACGAGTTTTAATTATGCAAATGCATTCTTGGCCACCACCAAAATCCGAGTATCCAGGCTCAGAACAAATCCAAGAGCACCCGTAACATGCATCTGTGTTTTCAGAAGGATTGTAACCCCATCTAGCACAGGTTGCATCCCTGTCCTTTCTAGTATAAAATATGGGAAGTGTCACTTGGTTGTGTTATTGTTGTTTTTTACTGTTCTCCAAAATGCCATTCTCAAGGAGACACCAAGCAGGGGGAAATCCCAGAGCCTGACTCTTTTTTTCATCAGTTAACCACTTCTTACTCAAACCCAAAGCAATTGGCTGGACTGTTTTTCTACATGTTCTCTAGGTATCTATTTCTTGAAGCCACAAAGTAGTCAACGTGCCTAGAAGTAATGGTAGTGATCTCTAGAGGGCATCCTGTAGACCAGTGGTTCTCAGCCTTGGATCCCCCGATGTTCTTGAACTACAACTCCCAGAAATCCTGGCCAGCACAGCTATTGGTGAAAGCTTCTAGGAGTTTTAATCTTAAGAACAACTGGGGTCCTAAAGTTGGGAACTACTGCTGTAAATCATCTTGACTATTGACATGGGTGTCATCAACATGGAAGCTGCCCTTTGCTACGTCAACTTTGACATCCTTTTTTGTGCTGGCAGTGCAAGCACAATATTAGATAGCTATATTGGGCCATTTCCTGGCATTCTGAATTGTGAATACAGAAATACAGCATCCCACATTCTGAATTTTGGATACAGAAAAACAGTATTCATTAACAGGAATTTTTTAAAAAAAGAATTAACTGAGTACTTCTCCAGACAGTACATAATTAAAACTGGAATTCTATTCTACAGGCTATAGTGCTGGCTGTCCACATGGATGGATTAAGAAAGAGTAAGCAATTAATGAAGGATAGCTCTCTAACATCAAGTAAGACCATCTCCAGCCACAAAGCAAAAAAAAAAAACACAGTAATTTTACAGCTTAAATAGGTGAGCTTCTAAATATTTGTTTTGTATTCTTTTTTAAATATATCTTTAAAAATATTTTCAATATCTGTACTTTTTAAAAAAGAAATAAATCTTTTTCTGTCTCCATTTTTACAGCCAGACACAGAATCTTCTTGCAAGCATGATTCTGATAAACCTGTTTGGCCAGGAAGTAGTTAAAAAGTTTAAAAGTTAGCTAACAGTCAGCAACTATATTCTCAAATCTCTCACCATTCACTTTTGGTGGATGGCACTATATCCTAGTATTATCAGGAGAGAAAAAAAAATCCCCTTCCTCATTTCAAGACACCATGCAAAGTTTTATCCGCCGTTTCCATGTCTCCCTTGACTTTTCACTAAGGTTAGTGGCCCTAGATACATGCCCAGTTGTATGAGGGAACAAGGGGGCCAAATCTCTTTTTCATCAGTGGAGAATTTTTAAACATGTGGAGGTTTCCAAGTGTGTTGAGCAAATGTGCTGTTTAGCCATCTCCACCCTTGTCTAGATGGCTTTTATTCCCCAGGAAAAAGACCTATTTAGCTACATTTTACTCAGATTCTCTGCCCAGGTACCCTGATTTTTCAATTAGCTGGCCCTGAAGCAGTCTCAACCGCCTTCCCAACTGTTGCCTGCCTGACCTCTGTGACATCACAAAGGTGTGACAAGGGTCCATCCTTGAAATGTCAGAGAATAGAATACTACTGACTTAGCAACGTTATCTGAGACATACTGTATGTACACAAGTCCTGTTGAATTCAGTGGAATTTACCCACGAATAATAATCAGATTTCAAGCTGAAAACTTATAAGCCTGTGTCAAACACCATTTTGAGGTGAATGCATACAAGAAAATTGCTTCACAAGAGCTGGGACTAGGAGAGGGGCCGGAAGTGGGTGGGAGAGGAAGGTTTCTGTGGCCTTGAGAATCTGCTGCTTCATGCAGGTTTCTATGATGCAATAGCCCTTTGATAGTAGTCTATGCCAGCCAGAATGTATTTAGACTATTATCTTACAACCAGGAAAGAAAAGTACTGGGCAGGGATTTTTATATGTAATTATGTTTGTAATAAACCACATTTTATACTTCTTTCGTATCAGCTAACTAAGAACACCCATAAGCTTAAAAGTAGCAATTGACTTATTTTAAGGTATCCCAGAGCACGTTAATTTTAGAGGCCGTGAGTTGTAATTTTGACTAGAGCATTGCACCACGAGAGGACTGCGCTTTTTCTTTTCCCATTTTAAGGAGGCTTGCTGCTTATAGCTTATGATGACACAGGTAGCAGTGTGTCTCATTTCTCTTCCCCCCCCCCCCCGTGCGTTTAACACCTGGAGGCTTGAATTCTGGCAAATAACTATCACTTGCGATGTGAATGAGCCCCAGGTCTGACCTAGGTGAAGAAAGAATTATCCAAGATGCTGAGATACATAAAACCGAGCTAGTCATGGTACCCTTTAGGCTTTGTGGAAGGTGTCTCATTCTCTTCTGGCAGACGATGAAGATGAAAGAAAATTTTATCATGGCTGTGCTTGGTTCCTAATGTGGATCAAACTTATACTGCTTATTGTAGAGTCAAATAGGGAGAAATGTAGCTGCTTGTTATGTCTTTCAAGGTATGTCTGCTTTGCCCTAAGTGTTACAACTTTTGCAACAGGCTCCCTTTGAATGTTGGGAATTGATACATTGATTCTTTGATTGCTTTTTACTGGGGTTTTATATATACTGTATATATAAATGTAGCCCTCCAGGAGTACAACATGCAAGCTGAAATTCTGCCCAACTTTAGGTTATAAGTAGAGATGGGCATGAATTTTAAAAATGAATCATCATATTCATTCAAAAATTGCAGATTTGTCGATTCATGTTTGTATGAATCAATTTCCCAGTGAATAATAATCAATGAATTTTTAGCGATTTTTGTTTGGCTATAAAATGGGGGGCCCAGACACCTAGAGGTACCAAAATTGCAGGAAGCTTCCTCTGACTCTCCTCCACAATCTTGCCAAGATTGGTGAAGCTTAGGTTTCAGATTTCCAAGTTATACACTGACAAAGAGCACACACACCCCCGGGAAAGTTCTCTCCAGGCATCTAGAGACACTAAAATAACAGACAAGCTTCCCTTGACAATCCTCTACAATCCCTCCCAGTTTGGTGAAGATTGGGCTTCTCCAAGCCAGCTGCTAAAGGGTGCTTTCCTGGGGGGACCCATTTTGAGGGTGTACAACATGGATATCTGAAACCCAATTTTCACCAAACTTGCAGGGCTTGTAGAGGAGAGCCAGCGGAAGCTTCCTTGCGAATTTGGTGTCTCTAGGTGCTTGGGGTCTGTTTTATAGGATTTTAAAGTAAAAAATGAATTGACAAATCAATTTCCTGATTCGTCAATTTGTAATTTGTGATTTGTCAAACTTGATGAATCATGAATCAAACAAATCATCATTTTTTCTGATTTGTGCCGATATCTACTTAAAAGTCCTCCCTATATTTGAAGAGGCCCTCTGTTTCAGTGGTAGCCCGGGGTATGACCAGTTAAAAACTAAAGAACCATTAAAAAAGAGAACAGGGGTCTTGATATCACTCATCTGCAGCAAATACACATGAAGTTGTTTATACAATCACAGATAGACTGAGGTCATCTGTGGCTTTTTGGAAGAAGCATTCCAGGTGTGAGCAATAGTTCTGAATGGGGCCAGATTAAGTTTGAGATCATGTCTAGAAAGCTGATCTTGAATATATTGAGGTCTGCATGTAAACACAGAGTGCTTGAGTGTTGTTATATCTTTGTTTCAAATCTTGCTGTCCCAAAGAGTTGCTTTACTACAATTGTACTGTCCAGCTAGCAGTGTCCCCTAAGTTTCTGAGATGTACTTCAGTCTTGTTTCCTACTATTTAATTTAAATCAGTATAACCGAGGGGGGGATGAGAGGGAGAGGAAAGCCCTGCTTCCCCCCAAAGAGCTCACAATAGCATAGATCAGTGGTTCCAAACCTTGAGTCCTCAGATATTCTTGGACTAAAACTCCCAGAAGCCTTCTCCACTACTTCTGCTGGCCAGGGCTTCTGGGAGATGTAGTCCAAGAATACCTGAGAATCACTGGCATAGATAATTGCCACCTCCCTTTTTATCCTCACAACAATCCTGGGAAGTAGGCAAGAGTAAGCAAGAATGATGGAGTCAAAGTCTTCTGTTGTCCTTCATGGCAGAATACTAATCTGAGCTGAGAGTTATTGTTACATGCCATCAAGTTATTTCGAAGTTATGGTGACCTGTGAATTAATGGCCTCATATTATTAACAACCCTGCTCATGGCTTACAAAGTAAGGGTCACGCCCTCCCTTTACTGACTCCATGTATACAATCATTTGTTCAGCTGCCTGAAGCATGTGTTCACAATAAGCAAATTTCAGGGTTTGCATAATTCTGTGAGTCACTCTCCTACTTCATTTCCAATTTCTAGGCCAAATTCTCTGATGAGGTCTGCTTTATTTCCTGCTTTTGAATTCTAGGCACCAGTAACTATCAACACACCCTATTTTTGGTGTGTGATCATCACTTTCCTCTTGGACAATTGCATGGAATATTTTAATTTTTAATGACTGAGACATAAAATATTATGCATGGGATGGATAAAGTGGATAGAGGGAAGCTGTTTTCCGTCTCATGCAATGCCAGACCCAGGGGATATCCACTCAGATTGCGTGTTGGGAGAGTGAGAACAGACAAAAGAAAATATTTCTTTACTCAGCATGTTGTTAGTCTGTGGAACTCCTTGCCATAGGATGCTGGCCTAGATGCCTTTAAAAAGGGGATTGGACAGATTCCTGGAGAAAAAATCCATTGAAGGCACAAGCCATGATAGGGATGTATAATCTCCATGTTTAAAAGGAAGGCACTTCAAAAGGCCAGATGCAGGGGAGGGATATCAGGAGCCAGGTATCTAGTTGTCTCGTGTGCTCCCAGAGGCATCTGGTGGGGCCACTGTGAGATACAGGAAACTGGGCTAGATTACCCTTTGGCCTGATCCAACAGGGCTGTTCTTATGTTCTAATTTCATCTTCTTCAGAATCTGTAGTTGAACCATCAACATAAATGATGGTTATAATGATAGACAGTCCATGAAGTCCAGTGGATATTATTTGGGCAGACTTTCTGTTATAGCCCTAACTTCTTGTGGTTCTCACTGTTAGAGCCACTCAATTTCTTCAGAGTTTTTTTTTATTATTATTATTTCAAGAGTAAAATACTGTGTACACTGACTGGGGGAAAAATCCTATTTCATTTTATTTTTGTTGTCTCACCCTAAGTATTACAGTGTTTAATTGTTCCATTTCCTGTTGTGCAATTCTTGATCCATATCTCTCACATTCCATGTTGCAATTAGATTTATTTTGAAGCCTCAGATTTTCCATTTCCAGATGTGTGCGTCAGCAAATAGAGGTCCTTTAGGTTTTAATCCAGTTTTAGCTCTAACCCAGGAGCTAACTGGGTGCCTTCCGACCTGGCAGTCTTTTCTTGTTCCATTTTGGCTTGTCCGTCATAGGTTCTGCGATACAAAAGATTCAGAAGTGGTTTATTTATTATTTATTTATTTGTGAAAAATATTTTTACCCCACCAGTTTACTGCTGCCTTTAAGGAAATGTAAGGACTATAACTCTCCCATTTTCCCAGCGACCACTGCCTTTGGGAATTGTAGTCACACCCATCTGGAAGCCATCAGGTGCTCTTCCGAAATTTATCTATGCCCGTGTCTGCTGGCAGGTCTTATAATGGTGAATTCCATGCATTAATTCTGCATCAGATACAACAGGCTTCTATTGGATTACCCTGAATCATCCGCCAGCCTATTTTATTAGTTATAGTAGTACAGAAGATGGGATGAGCATGTTCTCTTCATCAACTTCCTTTATACATTATTCATAATTTTCTAAATCTCCTCAGTGGGTGGCTGCCTATCCAGAGCAGGACCAATGCAGAGATGTAACTAACTCCTGTATTGGTAGCAATTGAATAATCCAATCATACCCAAAGCAGAATGGTACAAAATTCCCCATCTGTCCTACAGTGGAGGCAGAGTAGATTCATACAGAGTTGCAACAAGCAGCTGCTTCTGTGAGTCAAATTGTTGCATCCCCACCAACATTAAATTAAGAGGTGAAAGGTGTGGCTTTCCAGACGTTGTTTTGTTTCAACTGTCATTGGACCCAAAGACATGGCCAGGGGATAGGGATGATGCTTTTGTAGTCAGCCACAATTATTAAATTGCTGTATTTCTCATACCGCCATGGCAGTTTTCATGTGGCGTGCTTGCATATTCTGGCGCAGAGTTTGAGAGGTGCAGAATTACAGCTCTAGCAGAACATTTCTGTCTCATTTGCTGAATGGCTGCTGAGCAGATTTTACAACCTCCACTAGGAGGACGAGATATGAGGAAACTAGCAGGGTGGGAATTCTATGTTTACATACTCCCAGGGAAAAGCCATCCTTTCTTATGCATCCAGACAGGAACAGGAGTCAAACAAAGTTTATGCCAAATCAGGTATAAAGAGAAGATGGATCAGAGGAAATCAATTCTTGCTCTAGGCAAGCTCTGTCAGAATGTTTTCTGTAAACACCACTCTTTCCTGAAACAAATCACATAGTTTTGATGGCTCATTCTTGGAAAACTACGTTCTTCTCAGTTAACAGAGAACTTCTGCTTTTAATCTTATCACTTTACCATTCTAGCAGCCCTGCAGGTGGAAGATTGAATATACTCTGTAGAGATGGGCGTATTCGTATATGAATACCAATATCCCCACCTCTAATACTCTGACTAGAGATGGGCATGAACTCCAAACACCAAACCAGAAAAACTGATGAGTCAGGAGGGTTCATGGTTTGATTTGCAACTGAGTCCTGTTTGGCCAAATCAAAATGAAGTGCCAAACTTCTTTGCCCTTGGTGCTTCGTTTTGCTTTGACAAAACTGATACCCACCCACCTCCTTCACACTTCCCCCATCCCCTCGCTACCTGGTGCTGCCACTACTGCCATTGAGAGAGACAGCAGGCTGGTTTCCTTTCCAGGAGCCAGGCCTGCTGCCTCTGTGCATGCCCCCACCTCCCAACTGATCAGGGCAGTCGAGCACCTGCATAGGTCAAGGTCCTACGAAGAGGTAGTGCCCAGGCCCAGGGAAGCCACACTACTGCCACGGGCACAACAACAGCGGTACTGCCACAGTGATAGTGGCAGCACAACAGCAGCGGCGTGGCAGCAGCAGTGGCGCAACAGAAGCAGGTAGCCCACCACCACCCAGCATGAATCAAAAACGAAACCGCAAACTTTCAGTTTTCTGATTGTTTCGTGATGATTCATGGTTTGTGGCTAACTATGAACCATGAACCATCCCAAACCACGATTTTTCAGGTTCAAGCCCACTCTAATTCTGACCCAAGGAACATACAGTGGTGCCTCGCTAGACGATGATAATCCGTTCCACTGAAATTGCTGTTTAGCGAAATCATTGTCTAGCGAAAAGCATTTCCCCATTGGAATGCACTGAAATGTGTTTAATGTGTTCCAATGGGAAAGAATTGTCGTTGTCTAGTGAAGATCGGCCATAGGAAAGCTGCTTTGCGAACTGCCGATCAGCTGTTTAAATAGCTGTTTTGCGAAGCTTAGGTCCCGAAAACACCTGTTTTGTGACTGCGAAGGGAGCTGTCAAAATCGTTGTCTAGCAAAAATCGGTTTGCGAAGCAGGGACCAGACATTATCCAGCGAAATTCCCCCATAGGAATCACTGTTTTGCGAATCACTATAGCGATCACAAAAAGTCAATGCCTAGCGAAAAAACTGTCATGCAGGGTAATTGTCTAGCGAGGCGTCACTGTACATCTGTATGTTTTAGGCTAGGTAAGGAAAATGCTTCCATTTAAATATTGAGCGGATTGTCTCCTTTCCATTCTAACAACTTGGTCTCATAAGAGTCAAGCGCCACCTGGATTAGACCGCGGTTCCAGCCTATGCTGAATTCCGTCTCCCAACACCAGTCAGTCTTGTGCCTTGGGAGAAGCTCACAGGCAGGACATTTGCTTTAAAAAAAATTTTCACCCAAGCATTTTGTATATATTACTTCCTTTGAACACAAAGATCCCATGTGTGTATTTTGGCTAGGTCAGCTTTGAGCAATTTGCATTATGAGAAATGTGTTGACATTTTCGGGAAGTGTTTAGTACATTCTTAAAGTGTAAAACACATTTCTTGCTGACCCAGTCAGATAAGCTTGCTGGCAGTGCTTGGTGTACTCACCACGTCATGCCATGACAGCTGATTGGCATTTTCATTTGGGAAACAAGTTCTAAGCACTGTGTTTTGTTACCCCAAATATGCAAATATATTCAAACAGATTTAATTTGCAATTAAATTCAGGTGGCACTGTTTAGAATTGCATGTTGCCTTTGGTGCAAAATCCTGGATGACTTTCATAAAGGAGGAAGGAATGTGGTTGCCCACCAGATATTTTGGTCTGCATCCTGCGCAGTCCTTGGCCATTGCCCATGCTTTTCTGGGACTGATGGAGATTCTTGTCCAGTAAATCAGGTGAACACTCTGTTGCTTACAATTGGCTGGTAGAGCCAGTGTCATGCAGTGTTTTAGTAAATATTAATAAAACATGACAAATTTAATATGGGGAACTGTAAAAAGGAGAGAGATGGAGAGAGAGAGAGAGAGAGAATAAATGTTATTGAGTGGTGGATTTCTAGGAACACAAAAAGCTGCCTTATGCCAAACACCAATCTCTGGGTTGCCATTAGAAATGGAAGTCCTGTTTTATATCTGTCTTGGCTGGTCCCACCATCAGTTTTGCAGAGATTATGTGGATTTGGATGGGGCTGGGGAAACAACAGACAGAATGAGGAAATCTAGGTGGGAATCAAAGCCCTTCCAATAACCACCCCCCCTTCCTCCTAAGAGAAAGTAGATTTAGTATGCCATTAAAGGGCCCCAGGTTGCTGGTTCTTCGATTGGAACTCCTCTTCAGAGAGCTGGTGTGATGAACTCTTTCTTCTAGACCAGAACCTGGGTTTAAATCTCTAATTGACAGTTGTGGCTTGTCATTAGGGCATGTGGGTTGCTGCCTTACTAGCTCACTCCTCCCTTCCTCTTACCAGGATACAAAGCCTTTGTTTGCCTGTATGTGTGCTTGCTTGCTTACTTGCCTGCCTTTCTCTGTGTATTATGTGTATATGTAGGAGAATACCCGCTTTTGTCCCTGTCTCTGCCCACCATTGCCCATCACTGTGCTTTCTCTCCTACCGGATACAGTGGCCATCAGACAGCACTGCCACTCATTTATGAGACTCAGTGGGTGACCTTGGCCAATTGTGTCCTCTCAGCTTGACCTACCTCAGAGGGATGTTCTGAGGAGCAAGTGGAGAGGAGAAAAGCCATGTATGCTCCTGGGAGATGATTGGGGCAAGCCAGGATATAAACATAATAAATAAATACTTATTAACAGAAGCGCTGCTCTTCTTGCTTCCAGGAAGAGGAAGATGTACTTGCAGGATCTTCTGCCTTGCCCCCAGAATATCCTAACTAGTCTGTACAACGGGATTTGGGTTGGGTCCCATTTGCTGCTCCATTTCAGGCAACAAATTGTCTCGAGTCAGCTTTGTTTGTGTGTGTCTGTGTGGTAAGAACTATTGAAAAGGCAGCTTCTGAGTTGGTGCCATGGGAATGAGCATCCTGAACACTGTTGTGCTTTGGTTCTAACCTTCTTTGTCCCAGCCATTAAGTGGGCATTATAGATGCCATGCATATATCAAAGAAAAAGGAATTATAGCTTTGTTGGCCTTGGGATTCTGGGAGTTGCAGTCCAAAACCCAAATGTTTCTCATCTCTGAAATACATCCCATTGGATTGGATTCCTGTGGGACTAGATTTTGTGGTTTAGAAGCCTGTTGATTGCATCTTTTCATCCTCCGTAGCGAATACTGCCATTTAATAGCTTGAATGAATGCCGGTATTTACAGAGTGAGAATGTGCTCCAGAATGTTCCTTCTTCTTTCAAATCTGGGTTTCAGAGAGTAGTACAATAGGTCACCACCACATGTAGTGGCAAGTCAGTTTGTGATATCATCTGAGGAAAGCCAATGATTTAACTTCCTGAATACATGGTGTTCAACTAAGCATCAACTGTTTGTGGTGTAACACCAGCCAACTCTCTTTCTCTGGTCTTGAATGTTCTCAAAATGAATCTGTTCCAGGCATGACTTCATTCTAATTTGCATCGTTTTCCTACACCTTCTTTCCCTTTCTCTTTCCTCTTCATTGTTCTTTGGGTCCTGTTCATTTCTGCCTTCTGGGTTATGGCTGAAGGATGGGAAGATGAGTGACACCAATATTGCTTGAAGGCAAGATGCACCTTTCTTCTTGGGTTTGGCAAAGAGACAAAGGAAAAGACAGACAGTTCTTGAAACTGAGAAAGGTTTATGAATCTCTTGGGCTTACCAAGGCAAAGCAGCTTCCATCAAAGCTTGGAAACACAGTTGTGCCCTGCTTAACGATTACCCTGCATTACGATGAATCCGCTTAACGATGATGTTTTGCAATCGCAATTGTGATCGCAAAATGATGTTTTAAATAGTTTTTTGTTTTCGTTTGTTTGTTTGTTTGTTTTTTTGCTTCCTGATGATCGGTTCCCTGCTTCGGGAACTGATTCTTCGCTTAACGACGATCAAAACAGCTGATCATCGGGTTTTCAAAATGGCTGCCGGGTGCTTGAAATGGCTCCCCACTGTGCTTAGGGATGGATTCCTCGCTATACAGGCACCAAAAATGGCTGCCCCTATGGAGGATCTTCGCTGGACGGTGAGTTTTTAGCCCATCGGAACGCATTGAACGGTTTCCAATGCGTTTCGATGGGCTTTTTAATTTCACTTTACGATGTTTTCGCTTAACAGCGATTTTCCTGGAATGGATTATCGTCATTAAGCGAGGCACCACTGCATTACCTTTTGGACTACAACACCCAGGTTTCCATAACTAGCCATTCCGAAGTTGATAACTGGCCATCTATACATGAAATCTGTAACAGAATATTGCTGGATGGAGTTCTGTTCAGCGATACTGCTATCAGGACAATCCATTCCATATCTCCCTTTTCTACATTTTTCATCTCTCTCCAATAATAGTTACCAATCCATGTTCGCTAAACTCAGTTCTCACTAGAATATTTGGAGAAAGAGGAAGTTAATCTGAGGGTTTGCTAATTATTTTTCCCATTTTTGAAAACCTTCCAAACCTGCTCCAAAGGGTTTGTTTTTGCCTAGGAGATATAACCAGGGGGGGAAAGTTCCAATAATCAAGATAACTTAGATCACTATTAGTAAATATGACATGAGTATCCTATGAGTATCATTTTCCAACATTGTGCAGACAAAAAAGCTAGCATTCTCCTACTGACAGGAATTTTTGAAAATGGACAAGTGCAAAAACAGAGTAAAACATTATGTTGAGTCGGAGGGAGTGTCTTTCGTGTAAAAACTTGATGCCTCTGGTTTAGAGTCCAGTTATATAATCAGGAAGCCCAGGTAAAATGCAACATATGGTTGTACTCATCATAGAGCTCAGCATTTCTGTGTCAGTTAGAAAGTTTCAGACATCTTTTAGGCTGACTTCCAGTGTAGTAACTTACGTTAGGATGTTCATGTTCATCAAGCAGTTCATGTTGGCTAGAGGGACCTGAAAGTTACGTTGTCCAAAAAGGAACTTGTTGAAGATTTAGATTTTATAAAGCAGCCAAAAGTTACTATTAGTAATCCACCTACGGAAGCATCATACTTGAAAGCACATTGCATTTTTTTTCTTTTTTCATTTTGTTTTGTTTCATTTTTTAGAATATATGAACCACAATTCTTGTGCAAGAAAGGCCAGCCTCACTATTAGGGAGAAAGAGATGGTGGCTTCATGTGTCATGAGTCAGGAGAAGATTGTTAGTTGTCTACATTGTGATCATTTTTGTATTTTTATTGCTACAAATGCGGAGAGGTATCTGGGATTTTCTGCCTTATGTGCCAAAATTAAATTATCTGTCCTTGATTGTTAAATAACTTGACTTGGTACTTGGAGGACAGATCTGCCTTAGACACCAAAATATCTTGAGCAACTTTGTCTGCGAGAGATTTCAAGGTAATGTACATAACATTGCAAAAGGACAAACATGAAGTAAGAGATATAAATATTATTAAACTATTCATTAGTGCAGCTAATGAGCTAATTAGCAGTGCATCAAGCTACATTAGGATCCAATTTGTGTACGTTTGTCTTATTCGTACAACAGTGACTTACAGATTCCCAACCCTTGAGCAAAGAGGTAATATCAGTTTTTCCCAATCTCACTTAATTGCAGTTTTATATGATACAGACTACAGGACACTTACTGGTGAGTTTTGTGCCGTAATTCAAATTATATCTGTCAAACGATGCCATAAAACTCACTTTTGTAATGCATTAGTCTTGCTTTCTTTACTGTTACTCATTCAGAGTTCAATAATTGATAACAAGCATTTCAGTAATTAGTATAAATTAAGAGGTTTCAGATGTAGGAGCCATCCACAGCTGTAATTTCTTTCTTTCCCAGAAAAGAATTTAGCTGTGTTTTGGGACTATTTCTGAGTTCATCATCCATTAAAGTCATTTCACATGACATCTCATTGTGTTCTGTTCTAAAAGGAATAAATAACTGGATATTTTAAATATAAAGGTTAATTAATAGAATAGGAATTCTGAAATTAAGGCACAATTTTAAACACTGGAGACATATAGACAGATCATACTGTTTCCCTGCTTAGTCCCAACATGCTTAATTGCAACTTACAAACATTTTCCAAGCCACATGAATAGATCTTTATTTACAACATTGAACACTGTAGTTTGAGTGACTGAGATGCTTTTCTGGGCTGGGGTGATTGTCTATCTGTCTAACACTAACCAACCATTCTTTCCAGCTTTTGAAATTCAAAGAGACTCCTGCCTCTCTACTAGGTGGGGTTTTTGTGTGGGTTTGGGGGTTTTGTTGTTGTTGTTGCATTTTTTTTAATTCTAAAAAATTAAAGGAAATATAAGAAAAACCAAAAGCATAACTGTAAATAACATCTTAACAGAATAAACAAATAAAATACAATATACAGAATAAACAAAATACAATATATACTGTACATACTCGAGTATAAGCCTAGTTTTTCAGCACAGTTTTTTGGCTGAAAAAACACCCCCTCGGCTTATATTTGAGTCAGTGTCAAAATTACGTGTTCTCCCCTGCAGTGCAGGTGTTCTGTGGACTCCCCCCGCTCATCTACGGGTGCCTGCAGCCTCTGTGGATGGTCCGATGACCCGGGTTAAGTACACTGCATTTCTGCTTCCAGGACACTCTCATCCTCCTCCTTCTGCATATTCTATGTACCCACCTTCCTTCTCCATCCTCTGTCTCCCTCCATCTTGTTACGCAGCAGTAGAGCAGTAAATAAGCACAGCATCCAGTATGAGTCCTCCCTCTGCAGGCAAGTGTGTATCGCAGATCAGAAGGGCAGTATCTTCAAACACATTAACCTACTGATGCCTCAATTAATGTAATTTTATAGGTATCTATTTTTATTTTTGAAATTTACCAGTAGCTGCTGCATTTTTCCACCCTCGACTTATACTCGAGTCAATAAGTTTCCTGAATTTTTGTGGTAAAATTGGGCACCTCAGTTTATATTCGGGTCGGCTTAGACTCAAGTATATACGGGAAACAAAAAGTAAATACACACACCACAGTGACCATCTGCAGATACAACCTATATTTCCTTCATTATGGAGCCCCCATCCCCCTCCGAAACTGCATTGATTCTTGTGAAGATACACAATTCTTTTTTTAACACATTCAGTAAAATCTCCCTATATACCAATAACACTTTTCATGTAACAAATCCTTCTTCAACGTGGTTCTCCATGAATCCACACTAGTGGGTGTGACAAACCCAGACCTACTGGGATATGTCACACAGTTACACTAAGCTGCCACCAACCATTCCCTGTAAGAAGTCACACAGACCAGGGATGGATTTTTAAACAATAAAAGAATAAGGTTTATTTTAAATACAAACAGAGTAAATAAAACAATCAGGTGAATAGATAAAGTAACGTGGCTTAGATTCACTCAGACATACATACAGTTTGGTTCACCCAGAACCTTAACTTAAAGCACAGACCCTGAACCTATCAGTTCTGGCTAACCAACAGACACCTGAACCTATCAGGTTGGTACTCTGACACACAGTAGTACCCTGTCTGACACACAGACTCCCACACCAACTCCTTCTTCCCAGCTGCTGCTTCGTCTGCTTAGCTTCTCCACACACGCATCACATATTTATACAGTACAGCCCCTCCTCCTGATGTCCCGCCTTCCACTCCCCATAGGATGGAACTTTCCCTCCAAACCCATGACAGACAGGTAACATCAGTGCTGTATGTAACACCTCCCCTCTTTAAAAGTTGTTTTGTAGGGGGAAAGCTAAGGTGCTTTTCACCAAAAAACAACCTGTATAAAATACACAAAAACAGTTATACATACCATATTATACTTACTCATACTTACACTCCAAGTTAACCATAGCAAATATGCATTTAAACATTTTACCATATACAGTACATCAATTTACCTTTATTAATACAAACCAAATTCAAAACCAGGTACATTTTACTTTTTATCAGCATTATATACACATAGTCCATGTTCTTTCGCCGTCTTCATTCTTCAGGTCTTCTTGATAAGGCGTCAGCAACACAGTTCACTGACCCTCTGACCACCTTCACTTCAAAGTCATAGTCCTGTAAGTTTAAAGCCCACCTCATAAGTTTGCTATTGTGGGTTTTCATTGTCTTTAACCATTGCAATGGTGAATGGTCAGTACACAGAATAAAATGTCTTCCCCAGATGTAAGGCTTGGCCTTCTGGATCGCGTAGACTATGGCCAAACACTCCTTCTCCACGGTTGCCAAATGTCTCTCACCTTTTTGAAGTTTCCTACTCAGGTAGGACACTGGATGCTGGTCACCATTCTCATCCTCCTGGCACAGAACTGCTCCTACCCCGCTGTTAGACGCATCGGTGTAGATGATGAACTCCCGGTCGAAGTCTGGAGCACGCAGCACAGGATAGTTGATTAACGCCTCCTTCAACCTCTGGAACGCCGCCTCACAGTCGCTGGTCCACGGGATGCGGTCATCAGCCTTCTTCCTCGTCAGATCGGTCAGCGGAGCCGCAATCTCGCTAAACCTCGGGATGAACTCTCTGTAGTAGCCCACCAACCCAAGAAATGATTTGACTTTTTTCTTGGTGTTGGGTCTAGGCCAATCACGAACAGCTTCTATTTTGGCCTCCAGGGGTTTTATCACTCCTCCCCCTACCATGTGACCCAAGTATTTTATTTCTGGGCTACCCAGCTGACACTTGCTGGCCTTTACTGTTAGCCCTGCTGCACTTAACCTCTGCAGCACTAACTCCAGGTGTATCAGGTGATCTTCCCAGGTATTACTGAAGATCCCTATGTCGTCAATGTAGGCCACTGTAAAGTCACTGAGCCCTGCCAAGGTCTGGTCCATCAGCCTTTGGAATGTGGCTGGTGCATTTCTGAGACCAAAGCTCAGGACTCGAAACTCATAGAGACCAAAAGGGCTGCAAAAGGCAGTCTTTTCTTGATCCCTGGGATCAATTCTTAATTGCCAATATCCCTTTACCAGGTCCAATGATGAGATGAACCGACAACCCCCTATGGTTTCAATCAGGTTGTCTAGCCTGGGCATTGGGTAGGCATCAGGAGTGGTTACACGGTTTAATTTCCTGTAATCAACACAAAACCTAATGCTCCCATCAGGCTTGTCCACAAGGACTATCGGAGAGGACCAAGGACTAGAAGAGGGGACGATTATGTTCTCCCTCAGCATCTCGTCCAGCTCCTTCCGCACCTTGTCCCTATAGGGTCCCGTTACTCGGTATGGGGATACTGCCTGCGGGGGTGCATCCCCTGTGTGGATCCGATGCATCACTCCCTTCACTATCCCCGGCTTGTTGGAAAACACCTGTTGATATTTACTAAGCAGCATTTTTAGTTCTTGCTGCTGGTCTTGGGTGAGTGCAGGACTGATCTTTACCTCCTCCGGGTTGCATTTTACTTCCCCTCTACCCTCCCAGAAGGGTAATTCAGCTTCCTCACTCTCAGCTGCTTTTATCGCGAATAAAACCCTCTGTTCCCCTCTGTAGTAGGGTTTTAGGGCATTCACATGAACCACCCTCCTTGCTTGGTTCTCCTCCTGCTCTATTAGGTAGTTCAGGTCTGACATCTTGGAAATGACCCTATATGGTCCTGCCCATTTGAGCTGCAGTTTATTCTCTCTGCAGGGCCTAAGCCAAAGCACTTCCTCCCCTGGGTCAAAGTGCCTCTCTCTAGCTTTGTGGTCATACCATGTTTTCTGTCTGACCTTCTGAGCTTGCAGGTTTTCTGCTGCCAGCTCTAGATTTCTCCTTAGGTCATTCATCAAGGTGTCTATGTAAGTCACAACGTCTTGTGGGTCATCTTGGGTGACCTGCTCCCAAATTTGTTTGATCAAATCAAGGGGCCCTTTCACCCCTAAGTGTGCAGCAACCCTGTCAGAGTGACCCCTTTGTAAGATCATGGGGCGATACTTTTCAGGTACCACCAGCTGACTTCTGATCCCATCTCCCCCTTTTGAGATATTCCTCAGGGTTTCTCTATATAAAATCCCCTTTCCCTCCAGAAATCTCACTGGGGTTTCAGGTGTTAGCTGGGCGTCAGTCACCTGTTCAAAACACTTTTGGAGAGTGGCGTCTGCCTTTTGCTCCTGTCCAAATCTGCTGTCTGTGGTTAAGGTTTCCACCACAGCTTCTGAACTCCCCTCTGCTTCCGTCTCTGGCTCATCATTACCCCCCTGAACTGTCCCCGTGGTGGCTTGTGAGCGTGTAATCACTAGCACCCGTTTCACATGTTCAGCCAGGTCATTTCCCACGAGCACGGCTGCTGGCAGAGTCGATGAAATCGCTAGCCGCCACACTCCCCTCCAGCCTTGAAAGTTGACAGGTACCTCTGCTACTGGCAGAGAGATTACCTGCCCCTCAATCCCTGCCACCTTCATGCTCTCATTTGGGATTATAAACTCCCTAGGAATAATATCTGGATGGCACAGGGTTACCTGGGAACAAGTGTCCCGCAGCCCCCTATACTGACGGTCAAGTATTCCTACGTCCACTCCTGCTGTCTCAAACAACTGAGAATCTGTTTTTATCAGCAAGCAGCGCTTTACCTCCACAAGAGGACCATTTTCCTCAGCCTGATCAGCAGAGGTAGCTGTTCCAGACTGAGTAGTCATGGCAACAGGCTCCCTCAGTGACACTGAGCCTTGCTCTTTCTGGACACAGAACACAGCTTTTGGCTTGGTCCCACTAGAATTCTGAGGCACCATTCCTTTTAGCTGCTTTAATTTCTCACACTCTGAGATTAGATGACCCTTTCCCTGACAGAAATAACATTTTCTGGTGTATTTTGATTCTCTCTCATCTTGTTTTGGTTTTCCCTCCAAAATCTGAGGTCTTAGTTTCATGTCTGAGGGCTTCCCTTCACCATGGGCCCCTCCCCCTTGCTGGCTTTTCCCTGGTCCCTGAGAGTACTTGCTGTAGGTTTCTTTGGGTTTACCTACAGATTTCCCCTCACCCAAGGGCTTTCTTATTTGGGAAATAAAATCTGCGATCTCTGCGGCTGCTGCCACAGATTTTGGTTTCCTTTCCCTCACCTGGAATTTCAATTCCCCATGCAGGACTGAATAGAACTGTTCCAGTGCTATCAAATCTTTAAGCTGTTCATAGGTCTCTGTCCCCTCCTGCGATAGCCATTTCTCAAGCAGCCTCACCAATTGGGCCCCCACTTGGGTAAAAGTCTGTTCTGGTTTCTTGGTAAGGGACCTGAATCTTTGTCTCAGCTGCTCTGCATTTATCCCATGTCTGGCAAACACCAGTTTCTTAAACTCTGCAAAATCTTTCATCAGTTCCTCAGGCATCTCGGCATAAACCTCAGCCAGGCTACCACTGATTAAAGACCGCATGATGGTCATCTTCTCAGTTTCCCTCACTGAGAAGTCCACAAACGCTCTTTCCACTAAGGAAAAGAACACCTCAGGACAATCTCCCTTGTGGTACACAGGGAATTTCTTCAGGTCAGCCTTAGACAATTGGCCTCCCTCAGAATCCCTATTGTTATTATTATTGTTCTGATTCATCAGTTCCAATTTTCTTAATTCATACGCCATCCTTTCTTTTTCCAGAGCAATTTTCTCTCTCTCTAATCTTTCTTCTCTTTCCAATCTCTCTCTCTCTAATTCAAATTGCCGCTGTTTCTCCCTTTCCCTTTCTTCTATTTTTTCTCTCTCTAACCTTTCCTCCACTTCAAATTGCCTCATCCTCAGTTCATGCTGTTGGGCTATGAGCAATTTTCTAAGTTCTGGGTTCTGCTCTCCTGTGCTGTCACCCTGCACTGAGCCAAATTCATCCTCAGAACCTTGGTCAATCTGGGGGTCTTTCACTTCACTCATGTCTGCTACTTGGCTTCGAGTCAAGGGCATAATCCCCCCTCAGAACAGGCTGCTTTAAAAAGTCAAGCCTCAGAATAAAACGACCACTTTTTTCCTTCTTGCCTCAGAACCAGCTTTCCTATAGAGATTGCTGCTGTTCTTCAGCACTACTTGCAACAGTATCGAGTCAGAGCCTACCCCCCTCTGCTGGGCCTCTCAGCTGGCAAACTAGCTCACTGTTACTACGCAGTTTTGCCTCAGCTTTTTCCCGCCAAAACTAGGCTGCCTCAGAGCACCTTAATCTAAGTCTCCCCAGTTGGCACGTTCTTCTACTAGCGCACCTCCCCGTGAGGTACACCTAGAAGATTACCTACGCGCCTCAGACTGTCCCTGACTAGACCCCCCTTGCTCTGGGCACACTTGCCAAGGCTTTGCTGGACCACTGGACAACTGGACCAGTCGTATCCCACACGCTGGACACCAATCAATGTGACAAACCCAGACCTACTGGGATATGTCACACAGTTACACTAAGCTGCCACCAACCATTCCCTGTAAGAAGTCACACAGACCAGGGATGGATTTTTAAACAATAAAAGAATAAGGTTTATTTTAAATACAAACAGGGTAAATAAAACAATCAGGTGAATAGATAAAGTAACGTGGCTTAGATTCACTCAGACATACATACAGTTTGGTTCACCCAGAACCTTAACTTAAAGCACAGACCCTGAACCTATCAGTTCTGGCTAACCAACAGACACCTGAACCTATCAGGTTGGTACTCTGACACACAGTAGTACCCTGTCTGACACACAGACTCCCACACCAACTCCTTCTTCCCAGCTGCTGCTTCGTCTGCTTAGCTTCTCCACACACGCATCACATATTTATACAGTACAGCCCCTCCTCCTGATGTCCCGCCTTCCACTCCCCATAGGATGGAACTTTCCCTCCAAACCCATGACAGACAGGTAACATCAGTGCTGTATTCGGGTCGGCTTAGACTCAAGTATATACGGGAAACAAAAAGTAAATGCACACACCACAGTGACCATCTGCAGATACAACCTATATTTCCTTCATTATGGAGCCCCCATCCCCCTCCGAAACTGCATTGATTCTTGTGAAGATACACAATTCTTTTTTTAACACATTCAGTAAAATCTCCCTATATACCAATAACACTTTTCATGTAACAAATCCTTCTTCAACGTGGTTCTCCATGAATCCACACTAGTGGGTTTAGACAGCGCCTGCGCTGGCCTCTCGGAATTTTCTAGAGCTGTAAGAGAAAAGTAACAATGTTTTAGGCTACCCCTTACCGCGCATGACCAGCCCGCCAACGGCTCAGTTCCTTTTTTCCGCCAGTGAGTTGGGACCTCTCGTTAGAGCTTTGCTTCTTGGTTCGTTTCTGGCGAACTACTTTGCTTCTATTTTCTGGCTACCCTGACTTCGGACCGTTTCTTTGACAACGCTTCTGCCTCTGGTGATTTTGGTTCGGTGAACTGTGCCTTCATCCGGCTTTAATTACCTCAAAAGGCTTCCCGCTGAGGCCTAATAGGCCTTTACGGGCCCCCTGCGGAGGCGCCACGCGCCTACAGGAATCTTTCAATTTTCCCTCATTGGACTTCCTTTCGTGCTCCGGTCGACGCGGCTCTACTCTCAGTTAATCGGACCCTCCGCTACGGTTGGTTTTTTCCCCTTTCCTCTTGGTCTATGCCTCCTAAAGAAAAGCCATCCCCCAGGAGAGGACCCTTTCGCCTCTGCACCGCGTGCTCCAGAAAACTTCCCTTCCAGGACGGACATTCCCTCTGTCTGTACTGCCTGGGGGAATCGCACGCGGTGTCCCATTGCAGGCATTGCAAGCAGTTCACAAAAGTCACACTCAAGGCGCGCCAGCAACGCCTGAAGTATTTTTTGTGGAAACAGACTTTGTCCGCTTCCCAACCTTCTCAAATGGAGGCTATACCTTCTACCTCCTCCGTGCGCTCCGAAGTGAAAGTAGTCTCGGCGCCGGAACCATCTAAGGGAAAGGGACCTAAGCAGTCTTCGAAAGACAAGCCTAAGAAAAGGAAGACCCCGTCAGCACTTACCTCTGCATCGGTCTCCCTCTTTTCATCGACCGAGTCCTCGGTTCCACCGGTGTCGGAACATCTGAAAAAGAAAAAGATGTCGACAAAGTCATCAGCGAGGGCTAAGGAGCTTACCCTCGTTGTCCCATCTATCTCGACTTCAGTGCCCTCTCCTTTACTCGAGGATTCGTCTAGAGACCGGGAATCGGTGTCGGACTTGGCTCCTTCTTTACCTCCTCATCAAGAGCCACCGTCCGTTGTCGAGAAGTCGCCGACGACGAGCCACTTAGAGAAGATAGTGGCTGATTTGCCGGGCGTCCCTCGCAGCCCCATTTTAACCGGGCTAGGGACGGGATCGCGATCCTCGACACCGGGATCCCCAGGCTCCAAGTCTCCACCTACACCAGTGAGACCTGCTAAGCCTGTTCCGGCCCCCTCTCCTCGGCTTCCAACATCCGAGTTAGAGGAGGAGCCTATACCTAAGAAGCCCCGGCGCCACCGCAAACATAAACGCGGTTCTGGCGCCGATAGGCATAGGAGACATCGACGCCGAGACTACTCTTCCTCTGACTCTGAGGATAGCAGGGATAGGAAACGGTCCCGGCGTCGTCGTCGTCGTCGCGACGATTCCACTGAGTCCTCGTCCTCGACTTCTCGCGACCGACGTCGACGTCGAAAGAGATCCCGATACACCTCTTCCTCCTCGTCGTCGATCTCACCCCCTAGGAAGGGTCGACATGGCAAGCGTCCGATCGTGGACAAACCTGCTCCCTCGGCACCGGTTAAGCCGACTGACCCTCCAGGTCGACCAACACCACCTCCTCCTCCGGTGCGACCGGTGCCCGAACCTGTACCTCAGGCACCCCGGCCTCGTAAGACTTCTAAGGCTAAGGATACGGACTCTCGTCCTAGCATCCTCCAGTCTTCTGATGAGGAAAGCCAGGACCCTCACTCCTCTTCTGAGCAAGAGGAGGGAAATACCTCTGAGGCTTCTCTGGAGCTACCACCTCCAGGAGAACCCCTAGGCTCAGACGCAGCTGACATCCACCCCTCCTCCCCGTCTGAGGACTTCTCCTCTTACCCGCAGATGGTTTCTAGGATGGCTGCAGCGCTTAAACTGGACATAGAAAAATCCCCCTCGCGCGCAGACGACCTGATTTTTGGGGATATCCACCTTGCAAGGTCTCGCCCTGTCAGTCTCTCTTACGTGCCTGAACTTATGGACCTTCTCAAGGAATATTGGCAGCACCCTGCTGACCCTCCCAATATGTCCAGGCGTACTGAGAACATGTATCGTGTACATGGAGATGATACCTCGTTCTTGTTGAAGCATCCAGCTCCCAATTCCTTGGTAGTGGAGTCTAGTGTTTCAAGGTTACCAGCTAAGGGTCATCCAACTCCAACCACTAAGGAGGGCAAGGACTTGGAGGTTTTGGGCAGACGGCTTTATTCTATGACTACTTTTGCACTCAGAGCTCTCAATTACTTGGTAGCTATGGGTGCATACCAGAAACAACTATGGGAACGAGTCTTGCCAGCCCTGCAAGTAGCTCCGGAGGACATCAGGCAGACTTGTCTCAATGCCCATGCGGAGGCCTTGACCGTTTCCAAGCACCAACGCTTAGCCTCCCGTCACGTCGCTGATGCCAACGCGAGGAATTTGGCATCCATCATTACCTTAAGAAGGCACGCCTGGCTTCGTTCTGCCAACATTATGGAAGACATCAAGGCTAGGATTAAAAATCTGCCTTTTGATGCTACAGGCCTGTTTAATGGCTCCACGGATGAGAATCTTGAGAACTTACACAAGAGCAAAAAGACGGCAAAATCCTATGCAGTGCAGCAGCAGCCTAGACCCTCCAAATCTCAGTGGAGGCCTAGACCCCAGCAACAACCCTATCAACAGCAGACCTATCAACAATCCGGTCCTTCCACTTACCATTCGTTCCGATCTCAAGCTGCTCCACGTTCTTCATCGGCTTCCAGCTTCAAGCCTCAGGCGTACAAAAGGCAGTCCTTCAAACCTGGGGGGAAAAGGTCAAAACAATATCTTTGACTCTCATCATCCCATCCGGTCCATCAGGTCACGCACAAGACTTTCTCCTTACCTTCTGAACTGGAACAAGATTACCCAAGACACCTGGGTCTTGAACATTATAAGCTCCGGCTACCGCCTGGAGTTTATAGAGTTACCTCCTCTAGGCTGGATCAAGCCTACCTCGTTCGATCCCATCCTAGAGGACGAGATTCTCACCCTTCTGGAGAAACAGGCCATCCAGGTAGTACCTCAGTGGGACATCCTGAACGGGTTTTACTCCCGGTACTTCACGGTTCCGAAGAAGGACGGCGGTCTGCGTCCCATACTAGATCTGCGGGACCTCAATTCTTACCTCAGGCCTCGTCGCTTCAGGATGGTCACTTTGGAAGGGATCCTTCACCTGTTGAAGAAAGGAGACTGGTTTGTGGTGGTGGACCTCAAGGATGCCTACTTTCACGTGACGATACACCAAAGATTCAGAAAATATCTCCGACTCATGTTCAAGGACACGGTATACCAGTTCGTGGCTCTTCCCTTCGGTCTAGCCTCGGCACCGAGGACCTTTACCAAATGTATGGCCCCGGTAGCGGCTTACCTGCGATTGCAGGGCATCCAAATTTACCCATACATCGACGATTGGCTCATCGTCTCCAAATCCAAACCAAGGGCATATCGAGACACTCAATTTGTCCTCAGCACTCTTCAAGCCCTGGGACTATCCATCAATCTCGAGAAGTCTCATCTAGAGCCCTCTCAAACGATGGACTACATAGGGGCACATCTCGATGCAGTGCAAGGCCGCATGTTCCTTCCTCTAGAACGCGTTCACAAGATCAGAAGAGCGGTTCGCAAGTTCAAACCACGACGCACGGTGTCGGCCAGGCTGGCTCAACATCTGCTTGGCCTCATGGCATCGACAACAGCCACCTTGTCTCATGCACGGTTAAAGATGCGCTCCCTACAGATTTGGCTCCTCACCCTGTTCGATCCAGAGACAGACAGCCAAAGAAAGCGCCTCAGGGTCACACCAGAGCTGGCAAGTCAACTACAGTGGTGGACGTTCCTTCCCCATCTCTTGGTAGGCAAGCCGTTCAGACCCATTCTACTTACCAGACAGGTCACCACAGATGCCAGTCTGACTGGTTGGGGAGCCCACTGCGAGGGTCATCAGATCAATGCCCTCTGGACCCCGGAGGAATCGACGCTGCACATCAACCAATTAGAGATGTTAGCGGTCATAAAAGCCCTCAGGGCCTTTCTTCCCCTAGTAAGGGGCAGGGCCATACAACTAGTCACGGACAACACCACCACGATGTTCTACGTAAACAAACAGGGAGGCACAAGATCAAAGTCCCTTCTGTTCCTCACTATCCAGTTGTGGGAGTGGTGCTACCAGCAACACATCTTTCCGGTAGCCATCCACATTGCTACAACGGACAACCAGCTCGCGGACGACTTGAGTCGCCGCTCTGCTCAGACCCACGAGTGGGAATTAGATCAGCAGGTGTTCCTCAAACTTTGTCGGATGTGGGGTCAACCTCAAGTAGATGTGTTTGCAACTCCCAGCAACAAGAAGTGTCTGCATTACGCTTCTCGAGCCGGGAAAGGAAAGGACTCCCTCGGGGATGCTTTTATGATCCCTTGGGACGTGGGACTGATCTACCTGTTCCCTCCGCTACCTCTTCTGCAGAGAACTATCATCAGAGCCTTGCGAATGAAAGCGGAGGCAATCCTGATCGCCCCTTGGTGGCCACGTCGACCGTGGTTCTCCACACTATTTCAGGGTGCAGTGGACTACATGACATTACCATTGCATCCACATCTTCTCACTCTGGACGACGGGAAGATTCTACATCCCGACCTGGAAACCCTCCATTTGACAGCGTGGAGGATTTCCCATCACTAATTGAAGTCATTGATAAGGCTCGTAAACCAGCAACAAAGTTGCTTTATCAATATAAATGGAGGAATTTCCTGAAGTTTGCCAAGGAACGTAACTTACAGTCATCCCCAGTATCCTTGTCTACCCTCCTGCTCTACCTCAGACATCTTTTTGACTTTGGACTGTCCAAATCTACCCTGAAGGTTTACACAGCGGCTATTGTGGCCTTTCAACCTCAGGGTTCTGAGTCATCTCGCTGGTTTTCACACCCAACGCTTAAGGCCTTCCTCAAGGGTCTAAGCAACATGAGGCCACCGTTGAAGAAACCAGTGCCACAATGGTCTTTGCAGACTGTTTTACATAGCCTCACCAGACCTCCATTTGAGCCTATGGCCTCTTGTGACCTTAAGTTCCTGTCTTTCAAGACTTTGTTCCTAGTAGCCATCACTTCGGCTAGGAGAGCTAGTGAACTTGCAGCCTTGCGTGCGGATTCTCCCTATCTTCAGTTTTACAAGGATAAAGTTGTTTTGCATCCTGATGTTTCCTTTCTCCCTAAGGTGGTTTCTGAGTTCCACGTTAACCAACCTTTGGTTTTACCAACGTTGTTTCCTGAAGCAGTGACAGATGTTGAGCGCATGCTTCATTCTTTGGACGTTCGAAGGGCACTTGCCTATTATGTCTCAAGGACTAAAGACTTTAGGAAGTCTCCTAGGCTGTTTCTTTGCTTCTATGGTCAGCAAAAGGGTTCAGCTGCTTCGTCGTCCTCTCTTTCTAGATGGTTGGTCTCCACTATTTCGTTGGCCTATGAACTGCAACACAGACCTATTCCTGAGGGTCTTAAAGCCCATTCAACTAGGGCTGTGGCCACGTCTACAGCTTTGCTGCGAGGAGTCGATATTCAAGAGATTTGCAGATCGGCTACCTGGTCCAATGTGTCCACATTTGTCACCCATTATAAGTTGGACCTTCGGGCCAAGAATGAGACCAAGTTTGGAAGGGCTGTCCTTACGTCATTGCTACAATGACGGCCCACCATCCAGTAAGTTTGCTTGCTAGTCACCCACTAGTGTGGATTCATGGAGAACCACGTTGAAGAAGGACAGGTTACTTACCTGTAAACATGGTTCTTCAAGTGGATTCTCCATGAATACACACGTCCCGCCCGGCCTCCCCACATGTCCGTCATTGGAATCGAGTCCCAACTCTTCTTTGTGGCGGGCATATGGAACTGAGCCGTTGGCGGGCTGGTCATGCGCGGTAAGGGGTAGCCTAAAACATTGTTACTTTTCTCTTACAGCTCTAGAAAATTCCGAGAGGCCAGCGCAGGCGCTGTCTAAACCCACTAGTGTGTATTCATGGAGAATCCACTTGAAGAACCATGTTTACAGGTAAGTAACCTGTCCTTAATTTTCATGTCACTTGTTTTCGTTTCGTTTAGTCGTTTAGTCATGTCCGACTCATCGTGACCCCATGGACCAGAGCACGCCAGGCCCTCCTGTCTTCCACTGCCTCCTGGAGTTGGGTCAGATTCATGTTGGTTGCTTCGGTGACACTGTCCAACCATCTCGTCCTCTGTCATCCCCTTCTCCTCTTGCCTTCACACTTTCCCAACATTAAGGTCTTTTCCAGGGAGTCCTCTCTTCTCATGAGATGGCCAAAGTCTTGGAGCCTCAGCTTCAGGATCTGTCCTTCCAGTGAGTACTCAGGGTTGATTTCCTTTAGAATTGATAGGTTTGTTCTCCTTGCAGTCCAGGGGACTCTCAAGAGTCTCCTCCAGCACCACAATTCAAAGGCATCAATTCTTCGGCGGTCAGCTTTATTTATGGTCCAGCTCTCACTTCAGGAAAAACCATAGATTTGACTATTCGGACTTTTGTTGGCAAGGTGATATCTCTGCTTTTTAAGATGCTGTCAAGGTTTGTCATTGCTTTCCTCCCAAGAAGCAGGTGTCTTTTAATTTTGTGGCTGCTGTCTCCATCTGCAGTGATTATGGAGCCCAAGAAAGTAAAATCTGTCACTGCCTCCATATCTTCCCCTTCTATTTCCCAGGAGGTGATGGGACCAGTGGCCATGATCTTAGTTTTTTTGATGTTGAGTTTCAGACTGTTTTTTGCACTCTCCTCTTTCACCCTCATTACAAGGTTCTTTAGTTCCTCCTCACTTTCTGCCATCAGAGTGGTATCATCTGCATATCGGAGGTTGTTGATATTTCTTCCGGCAATCTTAATTCCGGTTTGGGATTCCTCCAGTCCAGCCTTCCGCATGATATATTCTGCATATAAATTAAATAAGCTGGGGGACAGTATACAGCCTTGTCGTACTCCTTTCCCAATTTTGAACCAATTAGTTGTTCCATATCCAGTTCTAACTGTTGCTTCCTGTCCCATATATAGGTTTCTCAGGAGATGGATAAGGTGGTCAGGCACGCCCATTTCTTTAAGGACTTGCCATAGTGGTCCACACAGTCAAAGGCTTTTGCATAATCAGTGAAGCAGAAGTAGATGTTTTTCTGGAACTCTCTGGCTTTCTCCATAATCCAGCGCATGTTAGCAACTTGGTCTCGAGTTCCTCTGCCCCTTCGGAATCCCGCTTGTACTTCTGGGAGTTCTCGGTCCACATATTGCTGAAGCCTACCTTGTAGGATTTTGAGCATAACCTTGCCAGCGTGTGAAATGAGTGCAATTGTACGGTAGTTGGAGCATTCTTTGGCACATCCCTTCTTTGGGATTGGGATATAAACTGATCTTTTCCAGTCCTCTGGCCACTGTTGAGTTTTCCAAACTTGCTGGCATATTGAATGTAGCACTTTAACAGCATCATCTTTTAAGATTTTGAATAGTTCAGCTGGAATGCCATCACTTCCACTGGCCTTGTTGTTAGCCAGGCTTTCTAAGGCCCACTTGACTTCACTCTCCAGGATGTCTGGTTCTAGGTCAGCAACTACATTGTCTGGGTTGTCCGGGATATCCAAATCTTTCTGATATAATTCCTCTGTGTATTCTTGCCACCTCTTCTTGATGTCTTCTGCTTCTGTGAGGTCCCTTCCATTTTTGTCCTTTATCATGTCCATCCTTGCACAAAAGGTTCCTCTGATATCTCCAGTTTTCCTGAACAGATATCTGGTTTTTCCTTTTCTGTTATTTTCCTCTATTTCTTTGCATTGTTCATTTAAGAAGGCTCTCTTGTCTCTCCTTGCTATTCTTTGGAAGTCTGCATTCAATTTTCTGTAACTTTCCCTATCTCCCCTGCATTTTGTTTCCCTTCTCCTTTCTGCTATTTGTAAGGCTTCCTTGGACAGCCACTTTGCTTTCTTGCATTTCCTTTTCATTGGGATGATTTTTGTTGCTTCCTCCTATACAATGTTACGAGCCTCTATCCAGAGTTCTTCAGGCACTCCGTCCACCAAATCAAGTTCCTTAAATCTGTTCTTCACTTCCACTGTGTATTCATAAGGGATATTATTTAGATTATACCTGAGTAGCCCAGTGGTTTTTCCTACTCTCTTCAGTTTAAGCTTGAATTTTGCTATGAGAAGCTGGTGATCAGAGCCACAATCAGCTCCAGGTCTTGTTTTTGCTGACTGTACAGAGCTTCTCCATCTTTGGCTGCAGAGAATATAATGAATATGATTTCGATATTGCCCATCTGGTGATTTCCATATGTAGAGTCGCTTCTTGTGTTGTTGGAAAAGAGTGTTTGTGATGACCAGCTTGTTCTCTTGACAAAACTCTATTAGCCTTTGCCCTGCTTCGTTTTGAACTCCAAGGCCAAACTTTCCTGTTGTTCCTTTTATCTCTTGACTCCCTACTTTGGCATTCCAGTCCCCTAGAATGAGAAGAACGTCTTTCTTTGGTGCCAGTTCTAGAAGGTGTTGTAAATCTTCATAAAATTGTTCAATTTCAGTCTCCTCAGCAATGGAGGTTGGTGCATAAACTTGGGTTATTGTGATGTTGAAAAGTCTGCCTTGGATTCGTAATGACATCATTCTATCATTTTTGAGATTGTATCCCATTACAGCTTTTCCCACTCTTTTGTTGACTATGAGGGCTACTCCATTCTTTCTACGGGATTCTTGCCCACATGATAATCATCTGAGCTGAATTCGCCCATTCCTGTCCATTTTAGTTCACTGACGCCCAGGATGTCAATGTTTATTCTTGCCATCTCCTGTTTGACCACCTCCAGCTTCCCAAGGTTCCTAGATCTTACATTCCAGGTTCCTATGCAATATTTTTCTTTGCAGCATCAGACTTTCCTTTCACTTCCAGGCACATCCACAGCTGAGCATCCTTTCGGCTTTGGCCCAACCACTTCATTAGCTCTGGAGCTACTTGTACTTGTCCTCTGCTCTTCCTCAGTAGCATGTTGGACGCCTTCCAACCTGAGGGTCCCATCTTCCAGTGTCATGTCTTTTAGCCTTTTGTTTCTGATCATGGGGTTTTCTTGGCAAAGATACTGGAGTGGAATTGCCGGTTCCTACTCCAGGTGGATTGCGTTTAGTCGGAACTCTCCACTATGACCTGTCCATCTTGGGTGGCCCTGCACAGCATAGCCCATAGCTTCTCTGAGTTGCTCAAGCCCCTTCGCCACGACAAGGCAGCAATCCATGAAGGAGTGTCACGTGTTAGCTTATCATTAATACCAATATTCCGTACTTCCTTGTGTCAATCATCCAGTTTAAGATTGTGCTAAACTTTCCAATTCTTTGCTGTTGTTATTAAATTGGAAACTAATTATTTCAGTGCCCAATTCTATTGTTCCCCATAAAATTTTAATAAAAGGGCTGTCTTTGGGCAAACTTCTATATTTAACTTTAACTTTAACTATATTTCTTTTATTCCCTAAAGACCAATCCCCAACATTTCAGAATATTTCAATATTCCTAACACATATGGAAATAGATTCCTATTTCCCGACATCCTCTCCAACATATATTAAAATACTTAATATCTGTATGATTTCACCAGCCCTAAATACTATCTCCCAACTATTTTATAATTTTTTTCCTTTATCCTAATAGACATACACTTCAATATTCTTTTATTGTATATGTTCTTCCACATCTTGGTACATTTTTAAATAATCTTCCAATACAGCTTTAAGAGGATCTTGTTAGTCATCTGCTTCTATTAATCTTATACATTTTACTTATTATCCCTTTAATCATCATATTTTCATCTACATTTTCCTTCAGTATTTCCATTTCTTCAAATTTTGTAAGATCCCTACATTTACCATTTCTTTTTACCCAATGTTTAGTTTCTTGCTTTAATTGAATAAAATTGAACCAAGATATTATTTTTGATTCTAATACTGATATTACTTGTTCTTTATTAATCATCTTTTCCAGACTATCTTTTAACCAATTATTTGTTTCTTCCTTAATTAATCCTTCAAATTCAATTTCAAGTTCCCTGGAAAATTATCCAATTCTACTGGGTGTTCTATCTCTCATTGATTGTTAGTAGGGTTTTTTGTTATTGTTTTTGTTTGGTTCGTTGTTTTGCTGTTGATTTGTTCAGTTAGTTGCTAGTATATGTGCAGTAAAGAAAGCAGTATACACAAATCTGTAATTTCAATCAACTGTGAGTAAATACATTTTTAAATTCTTTTTCCTACAAATGTCTCAAAGTTATCCAGACTTTAAGTGCCAGTTAATGAAAAAGGGGTGGACTCGATCCTGAAGCTACTCCCCTCTGTGGACCTCTGTACTTCTACCATATAGCAAAAAGAGAATTGTATACTCTAAATTCAAACCTATGCAACACTACCATAAATGAGAGCCGTATTCAATGACAAGATTGGTGATGAAAGGCTAAACTAGATGCAGTGCTAATCATGTCACTGGAAGTCTCCTTTTTCATTTACTTTATGTGGGGAATGATCAGGACCATGGGTCATAAGAGAGGGGTTCATCCACTCCTCCACCCACCCGTGGTGCCATCTCTCTCTCCCTGTCTCAGAGAGAGAGAAAGAGAGAGAGAGAAATGCACACAGACACACACAGGCTTTTGCAACAAAACTTTCCATTACAGCTAAATCTTCGTTGGTGTTCTGTCCCTGGAAAGGGTCAGCCCAACTTTCCACATGCTGTCGTGCTAACGCGTCTGGATGGTACCAGGTTGGGGAATTCTGAATTACATGTACAGGGGACACTTTGAGCAGGTAGCACAGTTATTTGCATTGTGAATACTCCCAGCTCCAAGGAGCTGCAATCATAGCATGACATCCATGTTCTTACTGGGTTTGTTTTTATCAGGCCTGGAAACTAAACTTGCAGTCAAGGCTGATTCCAATTTTTGTGTCTCCTGAGAGCAAGTGGACAGCTTCCTTAAAACTGAGAACCAATATGGATGTGACATGGAAGCAAAAAAGGAAAGAAAGCACAAGTAGCTTGGGTTTCCTCTTCCTCCACCTGTGTGTCACACATCCTGACTATTTTGCACTTGGCTCATTCAAAAAATATGCAAATTCCCTACTTTTATACCTGAAGGTAGCCAGACCTTCCCAATTATTTAGGGTAGCTAAAACCAAACCGAAATAAACAAACAAAAATGATGGTGAAGAATTTCGGATAATTTTTTCGATTGTATAAAAATTAAACTGCCATTCCATTATCCTGTTCATTTGCAGTTTTAACACTGTGAGTACTAAAAGGCACATGTTTCTAAAAAGATCACGAAATAATAATAATCCACATTATAAGGACTGAAGTCACTAACTCTTAATACCAAAATCCTATAGATTTCCTTTTCTAGTGTTGCATTATAGATATATGTATCCCACCAGGACTCAGGTTCCTTTGATAAATATCAGTATTTGTCAATTTCACTCTCACCTTGAAAACTAGCAAAGACTCCACATTGACATTAATCATAATGCAACAGTTTAAAAATCTGGCATGCTGAAAATAAAAGTTTTCAGGCCTAAGCTTTGTATATAAGTTCACACATCAGGGACTGAATCAAAATGAGGGGGGAAAGGTTGTGTTCTATAAGAACATTTGGGTTCTTGTGGAATCATGGGCGATACACAAAAGTGTGTGTGTGGTTTTTAAATATATATATATTTGCCAGAATTCTCTAGCCAGCATGACTGTTGAAAAAAAATAACTTCTCCAAGCTCTTCCTCCTGGCATGGAAAATTGCAGCCTTGAAGAAACTCAGTAGTATTACAGTGGACCCTCAACTTACAAGGAATTAATCTGTATTGGAAAGGTCGAAAAGTCTGTAGGTTGAGGCTCCATTGACCTACAATGCATTGAAAACCAATTAATCCGTAACCGGCCGTTTTTGTTCCATTTTGGTGTGTGTTTTTCCAATCTGTAGGTCGATTCTCCGGCTGCAAGTCGAACCTAAATTTTGCGGCCAGAGAAGTCTGTAACTCAAAAAGTCTGTAAGTGGAGCCGTCTGTAAGTCGAGGGTCCACTGTATCCATACAGCTGGAAGTATACATTTGCTGTACAATAACGGGCCACTTTTTGTGGATGCCTTTCTGTAGAGTATGTCCTATGATTTTTTAAAAATGACTCTGCGTTCAGGTGTGACAAAATCTATATGTAAAGAGCAACTCGTCAGTCTGACACAGTGTCTATAGCAGATATGGTGAATTTGTGAGTCTCTTGAGGTTTCTGGGCTATGCTTCTCACCATCCCTAACCATTGCCGGTATTAGTTAGGGCTAATAGCAGTCTAGCAACATCAGAAGAGGCACATGGTTCCTATCCCTGGACTGCAATAGGCCAAGGGCAGGTCAGATCTCAGAAGTGTTACTTCCATTTTTCTATAACTAACTACTTTTGCATACTGAGTAGGGTAACCAGTAGTTCCATTACTGGTTGTTGTGGGTTTTTCGGGCTCTTTGGCCGTGTTCTCCCAACTCCCAAACAAACTGCACCAAAGCACAGAGCTCCTACTCCAGTCCTCTGAAGATGCCGGCCACAGAGACTGGCGAAACGTTAGGAAGAACAACCTTTAGAGCCCGAAAAACCCACAACAATCATTAGATCCCAGCCATGAAAGCCTTCAGGAATACAGTTTCATTACTCTTTAAGTTAACTCTTTGGGTTAACAAGGAACACCATTACTTTCTAAGGTAAATTGTAAGGACGTTTTAAGACATTTTGAGTAGAATTTCCATGTTATATGCTGTTCACATACCAATCCTAAGTGTCAGGGAAACGTTGGTCTTGTCTTTTATATTTTTCTAAATGTTTCCAAGGGGCACGTCTCATATCCACTGGGGCCACTGTATATTTTTGGCCTCTTGGGAATGCTACAGTAGCAGGTTAATAGTGTTCAGGACCACAAATATCTTGTGCAGCCTGATAGAAAGCAATGGCAATCTAGCTGCTGAGAAGTTAATGGGAGCTCAGGGCTGGAGCAACAAATTGAAGGGGGGGGGAGAGTGATAAAAAGAACAAAAGTGATAAAAACTGAGGCTACAAAGCTGCAGAAAGTAACCAAGTTTTCTTCTAGACAGAGGTTGATTACTAGAAAAGGAGTTTTCTCAGTTGTCCCCTCCCTCGGTCTGAGGAATGCACTTTATTGTTGTTGTTGTTGTTGTTGTTGTTGTTGTTGTTGTTGTTGTTTAGTCCTGTCCGACTCTTCGTGACCCCATGGACCAGAGCACACCAGGCCCTCCTGTCTTCCACTGCCTCCCGGAGTTGGGTCAAATTCACGTTGGTTGCTTCGATGACACTGTCCAGCCATCTCGTCCTCTGTCGTCCTCTTCTCCTCTTGCCTTCACACTTTTCCAACATCAGGGTCTCTTCCAGGGAGTCCTTAAGAAATGGCCAAATTATTGCAGCCTCAGCTTCAGGATCTGTCTTTCCAGTGGGGACTCAGGGTTGATTTCCTTCGGAACAGATAGGTTTGATTTCCTTACAGTCCAGGGGACTCTCAAGAGCCTCCTCCAGCCCCACAATTCTAAAGCATCAATTCTTCGGCAGTCAGCCTTCTTTATTGTCCAGCTCTCACTTCCGTACATCACTACTGGAAAAAACCATAGCTTTGACTATGTGGACCTTTGTCCGCAAGGTGATGTCTCTGCTTTTTAAGATGCTATCTAGGCTTGTCATCGCTATAATATTTAAATGCCAGGTTAACAAAAGTAGGCGAATTGGAGTAGCCGCACCTTGGAGCAGTTGACCCAGGTTGAAACACAAGAGGGCTCCTAGCCAGTGGCCCATGTGGCCCAAATTTCTCTGATGTGACAGCAAGCCAATAATAGAGGATAAGGAATGCAAGTAGTGTTGAGCTTCCATGTGTGTGGGGTTTTTTTTTAAAGTATTTGATGTTATGTGTGCATAAAAGTTTCAGAACAGCTTAAAAGGATTGGGCACTTTGAAAATAAATATCTAGGTGGCATTTGGCAAGTGGTGTGAAATTGACTGAGGATAAAAGGAAAGCTAGTAGAGAGCAAGCGTTTAAACTCCAGTTCTTCGTTCTTTGTCATGCTCATAAAAGTTAAAATGAAGTGAAAGCCTTAACATGTGCAATAAAATAATGCTCTGCCTTAAAGATTGCACAGCCCATTCCGAGTGCCAGAAAATGCTGTTTGCTGCAATGTATTTGTTGAGCAGAAAGGCCTTTAAGTGTGTAATGGTGGAGTCAGCGTTTTTCCCCCAAAGGCTGCAACGGAATTAAACATCACACGCCAAGGACCCAGCCATCTCCATAAATATAAACCACCCAGGCAAGACTGTTTTCCACTTTCCTGATGTTTAGTAATCACCAAAAGGCAAATGATCTGTGAGTTAAATGTTGCCTCTCTAAATTGAATCATGTTAAATCTCGTAGAATGGGACCTTGTTATGCAGTTGTTGGTCGGTTATGCTTCTTTTTTTAAAACTGCTTTCAGCAGTTTTGTGTTTTGTGAAACTGCCAAATTTCTGAGGGATCTTCCACCAATGGGGCTGGCATTTAAATTTCTGCCCATTTTATGTTCTAGACCTGAACTAAGCCTCTGCTGTAAACTTTGACTTCAGCTAAGCTCATGGACTGTTGTCATGCATACTCAAATTTACCGTTTACATGCAAAACAGTGCCTGGATCTGTTCCTCCTTTGGTGCCCACATAGACTTTTCCATAAGCCAAGACTTCTCCTGTCAGTGCAATGCCCTCTGGTACAGGATGCTTACAATAAACTCTCCTAGTTGTTGAACAAAATTCGAGAAACTTAGTTTTCTGGGATTTGGGGTGCTCGTGGGTGCTGATTTGTCCCCGGCGTTAGGCAGAATGGAACTGTTGCCTCAGGTAGCAGCAGATCTTTGCATCATGAAAAGGCAGCAAATAAGTAGCTACTTTAATTTGTATTTTTATTGCTGAAGTTGGAGAAAGGTCCTTTGGGTGTTTTCTGTCTCAAGTGCCAAAATAACTTGGTTGACTGTAGAAAATACACCCTGGGGTGTTGTTTTCTATTCTTCCTCAGACAGAAAAATGTTTTTGGCCAGGCATGCAGGGTTGTGTGAGCAAGGGGTTCCCCCTGTTCCTCCTACAGCTATCCCTCTGTGATGTCATGCCATAGCTGGGGGATTTCTGCTCAGATGAGGAGCCATGCCTCCTTCCAAACAGCCATCTTGGAGGAGACTGAGGTCCAGGCATAATAATTGAGGGCCGACCTTCATCAGAAGGATGATCTGAAATCATCAGATTTCAAATCAGATCTGCAGCAGAGTCCGAGACAGAGCCTTCCAGAACCCCCAGCAAGTTCAAGCAACTAAAGAGGCAGAGCAGAACTGTTACTCAGTCACAGTAGAGGATCCATCAGGATAAACACTTTGATTGTACACCAGAAATATCTGAGATATATAGCAAGTGATTTGTAGAGTTATAGAGGCAATAAGGAGATAGATAAGCAGGATTTGTTTTTCCTTGTTGTCTTGTCTAGATCCATGTTTAGATTGCTGCTCTTGGGCTGATCTTCTTCCTGAGATTATTTCCAGCTTTTAGGTAAAGGAAGGTAAACTCAGTGTTTTCCGGCACAGTAAAAAGCCAGCTTTGGGGAATCTGTCATAGGTATAGGTTTAAAGATCTTTATCCTGCACCATCCCTTAATGGATGTCCTCAAGTGATAAACATACATTTTATATTTTTACCCCGTTATTTCTGGAGCAGTTATTCCCATGCAAAAGCCATCACACTGTGTATATGTATATATTAAATATTGCTGCAGCACATACCTAAAAATATAATCTGTTTTGTGTAAGTCGCCCTTAGGCTCATGCAGCAAAACAACAGAATCTTTCAGCTCTTAGAGTTGCAATCCTACATCTGTTTAGCAGGTTTAAGTCCCAGTTATCTCAACAGGATGTAATTCTAAGACTTGAGAAAGAAACAGACATTATAAATATGGTATTATGAAAGCTGGAAAAATGATAGTGTTGGAGAGATATTACCGAGGTAGCCTTCCATGTTTGTGAAATCAGATTTCAAATCAGATCTCCATTACTTTTCAGCTACATATGAAGTCTCCGTCTATCTTCAGAATTCAAGTTGCCATGAGTAGGATCTCACTGGTAGAGCTTAATACACATGCTGTTCTGAGATGAGTGTCTACAGGCAAGATGCTACGTGGCATCAGATGTATATTATAGTTATGGCTATTACAACAAATTTGTTATTCTTCAAGGTACGCAATGAAAACTGTTCATTTGGGATGATCTCGTAATCATATCACGAGTGTTCAAATGGGTGCACGCCACATGATGAATTCTGCCACATATGGCCAGCTGCAGCACAGATCAGCTTCGCTCATCCCATAGTACGCCACTTGTCTGTGCAAATTGTCCCCCGCCCCCCAATAACAATCTGGCGAGACGTTCTGCATCCAAAGTGTTTAGGCACGTTCACACCATTATGAATACCACCTACGTGGTTTTTGTGTTTTTTCTGTTCCTAAGCCAGGAGTTTGGGGAAAAAATACCGATCGCTTAAACAATATTATTTGCCCTGATCTCAACAACAACAACAAAACCTGGTTCATTATAGGCAAACGGCCAGAAGTTTATCTTTCTGTTTAATTTTTTTTTTTTTTTTTTTGCAAAAGAGTGTTTTTCACAAGGATGATGGGAATTTTGAATCGCTTGTTGTTGCTAATTACTAGAGAACGTTATGTCTAGTTCGAATGTATTTGGGGTTGGGACAGTTTCATAGCTTATGCAGGCCAGTTGTATATCCTGCAGAACAGCTGCAATAACCTCTGACTAATTGTCTTGACTAAAGAGTACCTGCTGAGAGCATCTGCCAGGACTTTTCATTATCCCAGAAATGCTTCCCCAGAATGGCAGGCTGTTGGTTTTGATCAAATGGCCTTGCGAGCAAGACACCCATGTTGATGTCCCTTAAAATTGAGATTTATTATTCCATGGCCTCCCTCTCAAATGAAGGTGCTCATTTGAAAGAGGGAAACCTTTGTCTAACCTGGATAGCACGTGGAGTTCAATTTTTAATGAAGGCCGGCCCTGCCATAAGGCCGAGTGAGGCAGAGGATTCTGAATGTCATGAATTTTTACTTGCTTTTTTGGAAGCAAGCGGTTACTTATGGATTCATGTTGTCATTTTGTTTTTATCGTATTCCTGCTGGATGAGATGGTTGTGGCATCTATTGCCTCGTGTGCCACAGTACATTGGCTGGCTCCGGGTACTAGGCGCCTTGATTTGTGTCGGTTGTGATATGCAGGGCATAGCCAAGATTCACTGCTCTGCTTCTGGCAGCAAAATGTCTTGGATCCTCCCTGGCTTTGGTGGGACATTAAGCTATTTAAAGTGATCAGTTGTTTTGGGTAGCATTTTACATCTTGTGACATGTACGTTCTGTCTTACAATCTGCTGTTCCAGCTGAACAAAAAAGTGAGGGGGGTCTGATAATCAAGGAGAAAGCCCAATATTCACGAAACCTCAGCTTGCTTGCTTTCATCTTTCAGTGTCTTGCATCTCTACATTCTAATTGAATCTTTAATTTGGCCCTAATTCCCAGCAACGTGACTGGCCCTGTCATAGGCATGCATAACAGCTTTTGTGGTGGCTGCTTTGGTAGCACCCACCAGGACTCCCGGAATTCCCAGCCAGCTTGTCCATTGCCCATGTCGGCTGGAGGAATTCTGTGAGCAGTGTTCCAAAAAGACAACTCTGGTGAGCACTTCTGCCAGGCAAGGAAATCCTGGAAAGAGGAAAAGAAACATCTTTATCTCTTCCTGGCCCAGACCCTCTTCCTGAACTGTGCCAGCATAGCATAAACAGCATACTTTTGGGAGGAAAATTGCCCTAAATTATGAAATCACAGTACAAATGCAGATATTTTCAGTCGCGTGCTGAGTTGCAGAATTTCTTAAGTTGGGGCAATTTGTCTCCAAAGATTATCCCATTTGTGTAGCTATATGAGAGGACTTTGGCCACAGACAGATGCTGTTATGTGCTGTCAAGTTGCTTCCAACTTGAAATGAATGACCTCGAAAAGATTGGTTCTTGCAAATTAATGACCATGGCTTCTTTTCTTGAGTCAATCGATCTCATGTTCAGTATTCCTCTTCTGCTGTTTTCAACTTTACCCAGCATCACTGTATTTTCCACTGAGTCTCCCCACCCCCCAAAGATACGTTGACAATGGCACTGTGTTAAAATAGTGCATCTAGCTCTATTAGCATTCTGTCATCTTCAGTCTGGTCCAGGAAGCAGAATGAAGCTCACAACAGAGTTTGAAAACATTGCTCTTTTTTTGGATTTCAACTTCCAGAATTTCCCACCCACTGGCCATTATAAAAATAAAAGTAACTTTTCAAGCTCTACCGTGGAGCATTGTGTAATTTTTGTGCTATTTCCCCTATCAGGTTGCTAAGCTATAAAAGGGTGGACTTGGGTACCGTCAATGCCACTCATTGCTGGACTGCTTTTTTGTCAGAACGTTACGCAGTTTAAAAGAAATAGTATGCAATTCTTCAAATCTGCACGCAGGTGAGGTTGGCAAATTCTATTTGCTAGCAATGTGACCTCAATGCAGGAAGTTTTAGAACAGTAACCTCCCCCTGACTTTCCACTGTTCAGTGAAAACCAGAATCAAACAGGACCTTAACCTTAATGTGACCTGTGGGAAATTACTGGAATCTGAAGCCAATCTTGTTCTTGCCCCATGTCTTCTGGTAGCCTCTTGGCAGCCATTGGCAATCACTTGCAACAGTAACTCTCTCAACACCGTTTTGTGCAGCATTTGTTTGCTGGCTGGGATCCATGTCTCTTCTGGTATATTTTATTTATAAAGGATCTTTTATCAGGAGATGAGGGCTTGTAGAACACCTATGGGCAGGGTGTCTTCTTACAAACCATTATGCGTTTTGCTTTTTTTCTGTTTTTTGCATGGTGTGGGGCGGTTTGCAAAAGCAAAGCGTACTGTCATTGTTTAACATGCTGCTATAAATTCGCAGCTGTCCTCGTTTTGGTCATCATCTAAAATACTCTGGAAATTAATAACATGTCTCTTTCTTGAGCTTTATTTAAAAAAAAAAACCAAGCAACAAGACGTAACAGGCATCAGAATATACTCAGATTTTTGGCGTTCTGGAAATACTCTGGGGGATCATTTAGTTTGCTTGTTTTTAACCGGTATGTTGTTGAAAATCATGTGTATATTGCCCAGTTATTCTTCATTCTTTTATTTTTCTTTAGTTGCTTTCATCAGATTTTTTTAAAGGTAAGACATTGGACTACGTGTTTAGAGGGTTTTTTTTTTAAGGAACCTGTTTTTCTCAAATTTATTTCTTGAAAAGCTAGTCCTCATCTCATATGGTCCCTTTTATCTCCAGGTTTTCTTGAAGGGACTTTAGCAGATTCTCATGTTGTAATGTTCATCAGCAAGTTTGCAATGCAAAATTCAATCAGTGCAGCACTTGCGTGCATGCAGTTTATGCCCCACCATGTGTACAAAAGAAGATTTTACCCACTTCTGGTAAAAAAAAAATAGTCTTAATTATCTCAACATTTTAATTTATTTTTAATTTTACCTATATTTCATATACGTCCATAATTTTGAATTGTACAATGCTCAGAAAGAAAGAAACACACACACACACACACACACACACACACAGAGAGAGAGAGAGAGAGAGAGAGAGAGAGAGAGAGAGAGACTGGTGTTCAATCTTCCAGTAAGGATTTGCCCTCTGAAATAACTGGTTAAAGCTTCTTATTCTAGTAGAGACTACTTGAGAGTCAAGCTGTGTTAGCTTCTATTTCTGACCAATAAAGTGGATCTTATTGAGAATCAACACACAAACTGCTCATGAGGAGTGAGGGAAAGTCAGTTCTTAATGCTCGTAATAGAAACCTGTGTCACATTTGTAGCCTTTTATAGTATTTTATAGGGACATGGTGGTGCTGTGAGTTAAACTGCAGAAGCCTCTGTGCTGTAAGGTCTATAGATCTTCAGCTGTAAGATCGAATCCACAGGACGGAGTGAGCCCCAGTCGCTTGTCCCAGCTCCCGCCAACCTAGTGGTTCGAAAGCATGCAAATACAAGTAGATAATTAGGTACCACCTCAGTGGGAAGGTAACAGCGTTCCGTGTCTAAGTCGCACTGGCCATGTGACCACGGAAGATTGTCTTCGGACAAACGCTGGCTCTATGGCTTGGAAACAGGAATGAGCACCGCCCCCCTAGAGTCGAGCACAACTGGACAAATTGTCAAGGGGAACCTTTACCCATAGTATTTTATATGATTTTGATTCGTTCCACTTCTCTCCTGCCTTTTCCCCCAGTGAGCTTGATAGAGCATACAAGGCTGTTGTCTTCCCTACTTCTATCAAAGCAACCTCGGAAGATGGTTGAGTCAGAACACAAACCTGGTCTCCTAAATCATAGTCCACACTCTAGCCACTACAGCCTACTCTAAGGAGAGGCTGGACAACTGGAGCACTGGGTTTTGTTGATGGGTTTATTTAAAGTGGTACTTTTTGAACTTCATCTGGCAGAATCCTCCAGTCAGTATGGTAATTTTCCTCCAGATCTTCCAAGCTTTGGTTTTAGAGATTTTTTTTTTAAATGGCTGTTGAATGCAGGTATTTAAGGACATAGTCCTGCTGTAAGGCAAAGAGGATGAGCTGGGATGTGTTAGAGGACAAACCTGTTTGTGCTAAGTTTGCTAGGCTAACCTGTTGCTTCCAAATGCAGTGTGCAATTTCCTGTGGTGGATGTACGCTTCCATAAACAAAAGAAAGAGGCTACATTTGCCTCAGACAGCCAAATAAATATCTTGGCCTTTTTCAGAAAAAAAGAAACCAGGTAGCATTCTTACACAGAGGGAATGGACAATAGAGAGGAAATACAAGAAATAGAGGTTTGTCCACGTTATATTTAATTTGTATGTTTTGAATGTATGAATTTCTCAAAGATATTGGACTGAAATACAGCTATTTTTAAAAAGAAAAAAATCAACATATTTTGTTAAGTGGGGCTCATAACACAGGAAATGAACCATTTTTCATTGTCAAGAATATGCCATGCCAGGAATAGAAACCTTTGACATTCCATCATGTGGGACTACAGTTCCTATAATCCCTCAGCAAATCTGGCAAGGACTTCAGGGAGTTGAAGTCAAGCTGGCCAGAAAGTTTGCTTTCCCTGAATTACATTATCCCTCACTGGGTAGTATCTCTTTTAAGACGTCTTGCTGCAGAAGGTATGATGGGGTAGGCAATGGAAGTATTCTAGATGAGATGATTATAGGCTTTGATCTTCAAAGGATCTCCTTGGTGTCCCATATAGAGCGGTTTGATTTCAAGGATCAGGAAAGCAGTTAAATATAAGGTTGTGCTGTGATGCAGAATCATGGTGAAATGGCTTTGAATCATCCCCAAAAATACCCCCAATTTGATCTAGATACTCGTGCGTTTATTGTTGTAGAAAATGGGCAGGTCTGGGATATAGGGGCACCATGCAAAACATATTTAGGAGTGTTTATCTTTAGCAGATATGTAATTTGTGTAACACAGTCCTGACCTTTTGTTTCAGCTGCAGTACGTAGTAATTGCCTTGCTTTGAGGTAAGCTTGTATTTACTGTCTGTTTTTATTTATTTTTAACAGCCTCTACAGAGAGTTCTCCCTAAACATTACCAGCCTGTAAAGCTGCTGCCCTGCCACATGATACAGAAGTGAACTTTTCTTTCATGAAAAAATAAATAAATAGATAATACAGCGTAAGCAACAGCACTGCCGGAAAGAAGACAGCCACTGGAAAACTGGAGAATTCACCATTATGCTGGTCCATCTCGTCAAGAGGATAAACCCTGAGAAGTCTTGGTTTTCTTATGGAATTGAAACACGGTATATCATGCAACAGTGCTCTCCAGCTAGCTATTGATGGATCTTTTACACTGGAAAACTGATTCCAGTTTTCATCACTGTGCATAAACTTTGTGTTCCCATAGGGGACTCTTGGTGACCTTCACCAAAAGTTCATGGGGGCATGTTTCATTTAGTTTTTTAGCATGGCAACTACTGGATAATATTATGTGTGAAGATGGCATGACGTTTTTAGGGGAGGGTGGGTGGGGAGGCTCAGATTTGCACAATCAGTGGACATGTTTGCAACTATCCTTATCCCTATCACCTGATAGGGAAACAGACATATTCTGTATGTGTAACTAATGCAGCTGAATGGTTTTCCATGTTATGATAACAGCATCCCATATGTGATCTCCATGCAGATGTTCTAGCAGATTTGATTGTGTTATGGGAACGTTTCTGAAAGCACATATTTTCAAAGTTTCAGGTAACTGCACCTTGGGATTATACTTTAAGTATATAGCTCACAGTATGCATAGATTCACTGATTCGTGCAAGGTTACTTTGGTAATTTGTCTGGATGTTGTTATGGCTGTTTTGACACATGACTTGTAAAGGTAGTAGAACGAGAGCACGTAAGCTTCTTTGCTGCACTAACCTTCTGACATTACAAGTAGAACTATACTTCTGTTGTTGCAATGCATGTTAAATAATAGAGGAAAAGAAAATGCTAGGTACACAGATTGTTCTCTTGTTGCAAGAATCCCATGATGAAGACAGACCTAACATTAGGAGAACAGTTGGGCTAGTCTGGAAACATCCTCGCCACACTGACTACAAATATATGTTTTCCTGTATAAATTCTGAAAACCACTTCTGGTTTTCAGAATTTATACAGAAAAAAAAAGCTGATTGGCTAGTGCCAGTGACATCACTAGCACCACCACGTTATCTTCCATGGAGCAGCTTTTCAAAAGTTTGTAAATGCTTTCGAGTTTTTGATATTTTAAAAAAGGCAAAGGATGAAAATATAAATTAATAGACCTATATATGGTACCTTAGAGAAAATATGTATTTTTCTAAAAAGGCCTGTACCTCAGTCAAAACAGGACTAATTGCTGTTACAATGTTCGGTTTGCCGGTATATATGCAGTGACACATCTAGTGTAGGTGAGGAGTCTCTTTTGACCACTGTTGAAATGTTATGCCTGTCTTCACCACTAGAAGCAATTTGTGTCTATGATTGAGAGTAAGCATACTTGAAAAAAGAAATACTACCTTTCCCTTCTTTGTCTTTGTGTATATGGTGAAATTTTATGGATGATGACTTTGCACCTTTCGGAATGACACCTGCAAATGTTTGTAGGATAGTTAAAGGTAAGTAGCTGTCAAGACCTTCCTAGTCTTTTTGGAGGACTGAAGCCTTTGCTGAAGCAGTGTGTCACTTTCCCAAGTGTGTTACTAAACAATTCTGTCCAATGACATTGCTTCCTTAGATGCCCGGTTTACTCCTGTGGTTCACCCTTTGCTTCAACCATTTGTCCCACATTATCTTCCAGTTCCTCTTTCATAAGCCTAACAGCTCACCAAACGTAGGTCACACATGTCAGATTACCAAGTCAACATTTCAAGAACCAAGGATACTTCAGCATTTCAAACAATGGAGTGTTAAGGGGACTGTCTATTGAGTTCCACAGAGCAATTGCATTTTGAGTCTGGCATAACTTCCTTGTTCCATTCAAGTCTCTTTTTTTTCTTGCTTTCAAAAATACTATCTTAAAAGAAAATGAAGTCAAATAGAACTGTTCACGTTCAACAAAACTGTAGCTGGCTCAAGACTGTTGCATCCAAATTGAGCTTTTTCTTTACTGTTTCTAAGGCTGCCAAAGCTTAGCAGGCTGTAGCTTCATTTTCATATCCACGAACAGTCCAGATAATTTCTTTCTTTGGTTGCTTTTTGAAACATAACTGTTTGTAGCGAACAAGAGTAGCATCCATAGGAAATTCAAGACGTTTAACCTAGTAATCCCTCAGTGAAGTAATGGGAGATCTACAATTGATTTGTCTTTCAAACCTGATAGACTGTTAATGCTGTTGAGTAGCCTTGAATACATCTATCTGACATCATGGCTAAAAATTTCATATAATTTGTATGTTGGGGCTTGCCAGTGGTAACAAATAATATCTTGACTCTTACACCAGTTGAAGAAAACAGTTATTCTGCATTCCCACATGGCTTTTTTTCTTGGGAATCACTCATCTTTTTCTTCTTATTATTGCTTATCATTATATTGCTTCCTCCTCTGACAATTCAAGTACAGTATGTGGTTTGGGCAAACCATAGAAAGCTAGCACCTGTACAGTTGCTAAATCAAGAGTCCATCTCATAAGCACAGCTTTAAGGTGGAGGCATACGATTTTTAATGGCTGTTCTGTTCCATAAAAGAAAACACACACATCTATATGCATGTACAAATCCATCTCATTTCCTTATGAGCTCAAGTCAAAGGCATTCATAAATTGCCAAGTCTTTGTTAAGTGTAATTATGAAGAACAAGAGTTATGTTGCTTGGCCCTATTTCTGGCATTAGGTGTGCACATTTCTGATCCGTATAAGAAAGATTTAGGACGTTCTGTTAGATTGACCTTTCAAATAGACTGCCATCCAGCACAGAATCCTATTGTCCCCTTGCATGATGCCCTGTGGCACAAATGGTAAAGGTTTTGTGGAGCTTGTGCAAAAAAGATATTCAGAACCGCCTTACACAAACATAAGCCCTGTTTAAATCCATTGGGCTGGTTTTTGGCTTGTGAAGTGCCATGCCAGAGATTTCAGAACCTGTCCTGGCATACCTGCATGCTTCATGCACACAGAACAAAGATTGTGACACAGACTTTTGGACTTCTGCTCCCATGATTTGTTACAACTGGCTATGTTGGCTGGAACTGAAGGGAGCTGCAGCCCAAAGCATTTGAAGAGGCTGTATTAAATGGAGGAGAGAATCTTTCCAGCATGTCTTGATCTGTGAAGATCGTGCTTCTTTCCATGGGGCGGAGGAGTTGCTTTATATTTAATTAAGCTCCAACAAGGAAGTTGCATCCTCAAGTAGTTTGCTTTGAAGAATGTTTTTCTGCTGCAGTGCTAAAACTGCCAGGTTAGAATACCATTATAAGAGATTAAATCTTGAGAAAGTTACCAACTGTCTGTTCTGAGTAGATTCTGGAATTACAATCTAGGAGAAGTATCTTTTCCAAGTTCAGGATGAAATTGCATGAAGGGACCACATATGGAAGAAACCAGGAAAGAGGAAGGACAATGGTTAGCAAAGGAATATATCAGAAATAATCAATTGCCATTCACTTCTTACGATACAGCTGCTGATACTAACTTTTGTTAGGGACCATATCTACAAACCAGTGCCTCAAACTATTATCAACTGTAGAGACAAACCTATTACTGTGTGCCTAGTGGAATTAGTGGTTCCCTTCCTGACTTCCTCAGCACTTTTCTCTTCCACCAGCAGCTGTTTGTTTTGTATACAAGCCTCCTAAAATCGTCAGTTTCTCTTGCTAATCTTTTCATAGAATCTCAATTAACTTATGAATTAAAATAATAATAACAATAAATAGCAGTGCTGGATCAGACCCAAAGATCTATCAAGCCCAGCATTCTGTTCCAACTGTGGTTAAGCAGTTGCCTCTGGGGCCTCCTGAAGATCTTCTTGTTTGTTTAGCTCCACCGTCTGGAATCCAGATGTCTGATAATCCTGATTTTCATCCTCAATTCTAGTAGGCTAGTGCCCGAAGACTTCATCCAAGAATGATGCTTCAATGTAATGCTAAGGATGGGATCATGCATAGCTCACTAGCAGAGCACAATCTTGGCATGCACAAGGTCCCAGGCTCAATCACCAGCATCTTAAGTTAAAAGTAACTCAGGTAGCAGGACTGGAGAAGAGCTTCTGCCTGGGGCCTTAGAGAAGTCCTGCAAGTTGGTAGAGATAGTTGTAGACTAGATGGACCAAATGTCTGATCCAACAGAAGATTGCTTAATATGTTTATTTAACATGGACCGAAATATAACTGTGCACACCAACTTGATCCATCACTTAATTAATTATAATAATAACGTTCTGTTTCTCAACAACAGTTAACACACACACACAAAATACAGAATTGCAGTCTTTTTTATTACGAGTTCATTTCAATATTTGAACATAGTAGCTGCAACTCACATCAACTTCCATTTAATCTTCTCAAAGATGATTCCATTAGCCTTTCCTCATGGAATCCCTCTTTGTCATCAGTACAGCTCTCTTTTAAATTATTCCCAGTTTTGCAACATCTGTATTTGCCCTAATTGAACTTCTTTTCTGTATGTGGTCTCACAATGGTGCTTTTATTTTGCATTCATCATCTTGAGAATCTCCATGTTGACTTGCCTTCCAAGGATGCCTGCATTTCTAGCTTTTGATTAATATGTGCTACTGTTTCCAAAACGCATATTCTCTGTTCATGTGAGGAGTTGACTGGGACTGTTGGGCAACGTCATGACCATGCTTTAACTGAGAGAGCACACACCCAATAGGGAAAGATAAGTAGTGGCATAATAAGCTGTTTTTCAGGGAATCATATCTGCCATTACTGATTGCCTCATTAACCTCCTGAAGAATTAGAGCACAACTGGAAATTACATCTTCCTGTTAGCCATTGTTTTTTGTTTAATGGTGATTTTATATATTCCTGGATTATTTAATTATCAAGATGTATAAAACTTTTAATGTATTGTTATATGGGCCTAGAATCTAAAGGTGTTCTCAGGTATTAACTTTGCCCAAACTGAGGTTCAACACTGCGTTGCTAAGACAAGAGCTACCAATTTGCTTGCATTTTAGGGCTTTCCACCACATTTTTCAAAATGAAGATTTTTTTGGCTGCATTTTCTTCCCTTCCACATTGTTATTTTGACTGTCTATTGCGACTCCTTGGGATACAGCCCAACCAAAATAAAGCCTTTCCAGATCTCATGAGTTTTGACAGGAGAGAATCACAGCTGGACCTCCAGACTTCCCACATTATGACAACTTTCCCCCATTTATTTTAAACAAAGGACCCCATACAACCTGTAGGGGTTTAAGAAGGTTAGTTTTTCATCTTTTCACCCTCAGATTGGACCTGAAAGCATACCCTCTTGCTAAATTGGAAGTGGCTTCTGGTTACTTCTGGTTTCAGAAAAAGAAAACCCACCCACACTAAGGGAAAATTGCTTCCTATCCCCTCTGGAGCATGTGAGAGGTCTTTTAAAGTCATATTCTTATGGGGTGTCAGGATAACACAGGGGGCAGCTTTAAATGAGGGGACATTTAAAGCTCCTGGACATCTGGAAGCTGCTCATCCCTGCTCTAGCTTAAGTGTTAAACCTCAACTGGATCGTACACTTTAGTTATAAATCAACATTTCTCAGTTCCATACTTCTAAAATGACCATTGGAAAATGTGTACCTCTTGCTCCTGATTTCTCTGTGGACTCATGCATTCTAAGATATGCTTCAGGGCAACAATGTCCTTATTTTACAATATTTCCATGAGATTTAAATAAAGGTCTGATCAGCTACTACGTATAAATGCTCTTCTCTTGCATAACTGATTTCTTTATGGCGCATTTTAAAGAAATAAGCAAAGCAACCCTCAAAGAAGTCAGTTTACTATCCACATAAACAGACGATCAAAACAATTCAGATGCCAGGGGCGGGGAAGAACTAAGCATTGTTCATTGACAATCTGCAGCTTTCTACCACAATGGTTTCTTAAGATCCTGTCTAAATGCAAAGTATGTGCTGTATATTGGGCTGCAGCTTTGGCCCGTTTTTATTTTCTACTGCTATGCTAACTGGTGAGGTTTTTCCTCAGTTGAACTGTACTTTTATTTTTCTCATGAGGGATGAGGAGTATCTGTTAACATTCCACGACAGCTCAAGGACTCAGCCAAAGGCTGAGTTGGTCATCTGGAGATGAGAAGATGAAGATAGAACTTGCCAAAGCAGGTCTGAGAGGAAGCAGTTTTTAGCTTCAGTGTTTGCTGAATTATTTGGAGGAGCAGCTCCAAAACATGCGAGACAATGAAAAAAAGATAAGGGTTATTTTTGAGCACATCAAATTGGTTCTTTCTCTCCTCCTCTCTGTACACCCCACCATTATCTGTTTAAAGCATTTGATTTATTGTAAATTGTCTTATGTCCAGATGGACACCTGAGACAATTCACAATCAAATTAAATCAAAAACAGATTAAATCCCTTCAAAACAAATTAAAACGTACAAACTAGATTAATTTTTTAAAAAACACACACACAGATTTTAAACATTCTGTAAAAGATCATTTAAAAAAAAATCCTACAGACCAAAATATCCTTTGGAACGGCGCAATTTAAAGAGGTGTTCTTTTGGATATCCTGGCCCCAAACGGTTTTTTCATCATTTATAGATGAAAACTAGCACGTTGAATGAAGCTTGGATATTTTTTTTTTGTGCCGGATCACTATTGTTTGTTGTTCTTGCTATTCGCTTATGGTTTTCCTCAGTGCTAGTCAGTATTGTTTCCTATGCTTTTCAACTTTTACACTAAGCCACAGGGAGAGGTCACCTGGAATTCTGGTGCTGATCACTGTTGTTTTTATAAGTATTTCCAAGGTGCACCATGAGAATTGGACAGAGAACCAAGAGTATATTTCCTTGTACAGTGGTGCCTTGCTTAACGAGTGCACCGTTTAATGACGAATCCGCATAGCGACGCATTTTTTGCGATCGCATTACGATGTTTTGGGTGGCAAAACATCGCATTGCGATGATCAGTAAGCGTTTCGCTTATCGATCTTCGCATTGCGATGTTTAGAAAACAGCTGATCGGGAGTTCCAAAATGGCCACCGGGTGCAGAAAATGGCCACCCGCAGCATTTTTGTGCCCTGCCCTCGGTTACCGAGGTGGCGAAAATGGCGGCTGGATGGGGAATCTTCGCTTACCAGTGAGTTTCCCCCCCCATAGGAACGCATTAAACGGAGTTTAATGCGTTCCTGTGGGGTTTTACGTTCCGTATAGCAATGTTTCCGGATAGCGACGTTAATCCTGGAATTGATTAACGTTGCTATGCGGGGCACCACTGTATTTTTCTGCCGTTCTGATAAACCAGTGCAACAATAATAATGGACAGCACTGGGAATTGCTTGTGCAATCTGAGCAAGACAACCTGGCTGCCCAGAAATAATGAAGTAACAACATGACTTCTTTTTCAAAAGTCCCGTTCAAAGCTCCGGGAAGAAAAGGGGGGGCATAAGCAGGTTACAATGGGAGGGGCAGATGGGCACTCACATACTTTTGAACCTGTCCACAGTTCAGTATAGCTTGCACACTGCTAGCTTGCAGCACCTTAGAAGACTACTCCTTGCTCCAAAAAACTTGGGCCTTGAGAGAAAAATTATTGCCCATTGCTGGAGTAGATCTGAGTCCTTACTTTTGGCAGCAAATGCCAATCCGGAATAAGGTAGAAATTACCAAAGGAACAAGGAGGGGACCCCATCAAGCTGGACCAGGACGGGAAGTGATAACTCCAACAGCAGACAACGCCATGTGAGAAGTCTGTACAGGTAAGTTACACGCTGTCTTGGAAGCTCAGTGGCTTCCTCAAACTCAGCAGGTCCTAATCCAGAGCACAAGCCAATGCTTGCCTCTTTCTTGTAAACTGAAGAAAGCAGGCCCCAGATTGTCTCCTGAGGGGATGTTCACTCCCATTTAAGCTGGAGAAGGTTGTGTTCATTTTATTTGGGAAAAAAATCTATTTGTGTTTTGGTTCCAGGCCTAGGTGAACCCTGGCAGCCAAGACTCTTCCCTTATAACGTCTATTTCTGCCCTTATAAGGATTGTCAGCAAAGTTGAGCATTCACTCTCCTCAAATCCAGCATGAATGGTTTCTGAAATGAGCATCTAAGGCCCAGCCCTGAAGAACTCTGCTCAGGGCCAGCTCCCAGTTGAGGGGCCCTCAGCAAAATTTCCTCCAGTGGCCCCCTGCCACCCAGCAAAGGTTCCGGTAGTGATGATATGTTACCAGTTTCGCTTCTCACAGTGCCCGGGATATAGCATTGCTCTGCAGCATTCCGTGAAATTCAGATAGCAGCTCGTAGGCTGGCTGGATTTTGAACAGGTATCAGTGAGCTCTGTAACAGCATATGGATGCTGTGGTTGTGTCTTCTTGTGCTGCTTTTCAGAAATGGCTCTGAACTGGTTTAGCCATACAGAGGCTGGTGACTGGAGAAAAGGAGATGCCCCTCAGCCTACAAAAGGGAATCATCAAGGGAAGCCATCTTGTTGCCTGAAGGAAGACATTTTGTTACCTAGGTGAAAAACAAGATGGTCCCCTTGTCCTAACAGAGCATTCCTGGAGGATGAGAGCCAAGGTGACATCCCTTAGCAGGAGGGAACCTGGATACTTTGCATCCCCAAAGATGCCCTTGTAACTGCAGCTGGGAAAAAGGAGTGGTCATACCATGGCCCAAACAAATGGCTGGAACCAGCATCTTTCTTTTGCATGCTTCTTGTTCCTGTTCTCAGCCCTTCGCATTCCTTGCCTCCGTTTCTTATTGAGCCCCTGCTGCCCTGTTTTTTTGACCTCGCCTCTGGCTGCTCCCTTTTGGGACCACCTTGATACCTTATGTGGACTGATTCTTCCTTTGGACTGTGGTCATCCCCTGCAAAATCTCCAAGCTCTCTAGTAGTGTTCCTCATTGTCCTGACATGGATTTGGACTTCCCTCACAGAGCTTGGGTTTCTACCTTGCGAGCACTTGCCAGCCTAGGCCAGGAAAGTCTGTCCCGTTCCACGTGAAACATTCACCTGGACTGGGTGCTGGCTTCAGTCGGATAGGCATTTGAAGGCAACAAGGTAATTCAAGGCAGGTTGAATTACCTTTCTTTTCCAACACCCAATGCCATCTCCCGGCACTTGCCATCACTTCTCCCTTGGCTTCATAGGAAGTTTGAATGAGAAACTTCAGTCTCTAAAGGAACGCTGCCTGCAATCTGGGCCTTTGGCAATTGGCAGAAGGGTAACAAGCCATCTATATTTGCATGGATGAGCCAAATGCACAAGATGCCTGCTCAGGCCATTAGAAACGAAAATATTATTCTGTTACAGCAAAGATAAAAACTTACAGAAGGGCACTGGTTGGCAAACAATGTATTTTGAATTACAGCATTTATGTGCTGTGTGCCCTCCTTTCATTATTAAATAAAAAGCTAGCAAACAAATGCGTAATTATAATTAAAAGCAGCTGATTTTCAAGCCACCAGCCAAAAACTGCAAGTTTATGCCAATGACTTAAACATTAATGTGATTCAGGAGGGAACACTAACATGTTCTCATTTTCCTTTCATTACTGTGATCTTTTGGATCTGTTTCTCCCCAAACGGGGTTTTACTTTCTCTGTACTAGCATACAGAGGGTCTCCCTATTCAGTTAATGTTTTTCAAGCTGCTGGACTGTGGCCGAGCTTTCTATGGCAAAGAGGTTAAACAGATGACCTGCTTGTGAAAATCTAGGTGGGTTCCATCATTGGTCCCACTTAGATCCAGCTATCCACTGTTTGTGTTTTCTTTTTATTCCAAACAGCAGTTCTTACCACTTTCCAAAGCAAGCCTGTGCATTTTAATTCAAGAGAATGTGGCAAAGGTCAAATGCTAGGAAAGGGGCGAAAATGTGGGGAAGGGAAATAAGCTATTCATACACATATCCCAAGCCCAGAAGGACAGGGTGGAAATAAGCCCTTCAAAATTGTCCCTGAGAGACAGGATACAGCTCCAGGAAAATCCTAAGAGGACTCGTGTGCAGAATTGTCCCTGCCATTAGGCAAGGCGAGGTGGCTAGATTAGGCAACAGGTAACTCAGGGCAGGAAATGGCAGCAAGCAGGTAGTCGCAAGGCTGCCTTGTCCAACCTAAGATGGTGGGGGTAGGGGCGGGATTTGCCAAAGTAGGACATATTCAATGTTTGATGGGACCAGAGCACATCAGGCCCTCCTGTCTTCCACTGCCTCCCGGAGTTGTGTCAAATTCATGTTGGTTGCTTCGCAGACACTGTCCAACCATCTCGTCCTCTGTCGTCCCCTTCTCCTCTTGCCTTCACACTTTCCCAACATCAGGGTCTTTTCCAGGGAGTCTTCTCCTCTCATAAGATGGTCAAAGTACTGGAGCCTTAGCTTCAGGATCTGTCCTTCCAGTGAGCACTCAGGGTTGATTTCTTTCAAAATGAATGGGAGTCCACCATTTTGCCTTGCCACTCAGAACAGCCTCTGCTTCTAGGAGGTATCATGGGAAAAATGATCCAACCACAGCTGATTCTTGGAAGGAAACCTATTTAAGGAGAAATTTAGAGCAGGGGTGTGGAGCCTGTGGCCATCCATATGTTGTTGGGCTACAACTCCCATGCCTTACTAATGGCCATGGTGTGGGCTGATGGAAGGACAAGAATTCCACACCCCTGGTTTGTAAAATTAAGAGGAGGTTTCCCTGCACCCTCCCTCCCTCCCTTTTCTTCTTCTCTCTTCTCTCCCTACCTGCTTCCTTTCCTCCTCTTCTTCCCAGTCAGCCTCTGATCACCTCCCATCCCATCAAAACAATGTTAATCTAATAGGAAAGCCAAATGCACAATAAAGGAAAGTGAATTCGTGTCCAGTTTTTTAAGATTTGCATAGGCAAAGGATATGGTAGCACCGGGAGAGTCCTGCTAAAAGCTATCTAACTAGTATAGAGAGTCAGAGACAAAAATGGAGAACTATCATTCCACTTCTGCCCACAACCTTCCTCCGCAGTCCAACATAAAATCCCTAATAAACCAAACATGTAATAATCTAGCATTAGTCTCTGAAGGAAAGTGAATTAAGAAGGCCATAGGACTGTGAGGAGGGAAAGAGTGGAAAGGAGACTGATGCACTGGTTTGTTTACATCCAGATCTAGTATTTTGCACTTTGTCCCCTGTGGTGCTTCAAGCTGTTTCAAAGCCCTTTGAGGATGAAGGAAGCAGCTAATACTGCATGGCTAGATGTTTGAGTCCTTCAGTGAAGCCAGACAAAAATATAATCTGAGATGAATTTGAATGGAGGGCGAAATTTCTTCCGTTGCTTTTTGTAGTTACTAATATGTACCCAATGTTATTTCGTTATAAGAAAGTCCTCTCATTGCTATGAACTTCTAATCGCATTATTTCTATTAAGCGCCTGGCAGTCTAGTCAGCTGTTTAGCATCATCAGCTACCAAATTAAATCACCATCCTGATTTATTTATTTAATTTTAGAAAAGAGAGAGAGAGAGAAGAGATCAATACCACAGCAGAACAGCCTGCAAGCAACACAGCACGGACTACTGTGTAGCAAATAATATGAACTTCTCCAGTTAACTGTTGAAGGGGTTATTCATGATGCCCTGCTTTATGTTTTAGGGCACTGTGTTTGAGAGTAATGTGTTTCCTCTGTCTGATTCTTGTTTTCATGTCTAGAATGTTGGCACCTCTGGTCCCCTGATTCTTTGCATCCAAAAGTCATTGTTTTGGTATCTTTCCTTCAAGATGAGATAACTCTTGAGTTATGTGTTGCTTCTGCTCTGGATCAATGCAGTTCCATAACTAGATGGTTTGCCAACAAAAGTTAAATATCCTTCTGCAAGAGAAACACATTTATCACATTTCTTTTCCTAATCTGCCCAACAGGACTTTGAGCACCACTGTCCCAGAAAAAAGGGGGGTGCACCATGATATCTGGTGCAGTCACAACCCATCTCAAGCTGCATGAGACAGTGGCAATAGCATTTTCAAGAGCAGCTGCAATTGCTTTGCAGCTGGCATAATCATATATCCTAACCACAGGCTCTCCGATTGTCAGGGACTCCTGAAAATATGAGGGTTAAACACTGGAAGGCCATCAAGAAGGAACATATTTTCAGGAGAAGTTGTGCTTCCTCTGGGACCAACGTGACCTGATTCTAAGCACAGCTTCACTTCAGTTGTCACTGAGAAGGAACAGGAAACAATACTTGGCCTAGAACAGCAAGAGTCCAAACAAGTAAAGACTAAAACATTTTACATGGCATAATCTTCAGTGGACAACAGCCTACTTCCTCAGATGCATGAAGTGTTACTCTGAATTTCAGATGTATATTTACAATAACCATTGTTCAAGATGGTCAAGGATTCGGATTAAAGGCTGCATCTCCTTTGTAGACAAAAGCCCAGGTAAAGGTAAAGGTAAAGGTTCCCCTTGACAATTTTTGTCCAGTCGTGTTCGACTCTAGGGGCGGCGCTCATCCCGCTCTTCAAGCCATAGAGCCGGCGTTTTGTCCGAAGACAATCTTTCCGTGGTCACATGGCCAGTATGATTTAGACACGGAACGCTGTTTACCTTCCTACCGAGGTGGTCCCTATTTATCTACTCGCATTTGCATGCTTTCGAACCGCTAGGTTGGCGGGAGCTAGGACAAGCGACGGGCGCCACTCCGTTGCATGGATTCGATCTTACGACTGCCGGATCTTCTGACCCTGCAGCACAGGCTTCTGCGGTTTAGCCCACAGCGCTACCACGTCCCTCTAGACAAAAGCCCAGACTTATCACCAAAAGCTAGAGTTAAAGCTTAGAAAAGTTACCTTTTCATTATACTCCCCAGAATCCCCCAACCAGCATGTGATTTCTAAGAGTTACTGCCTGGGTGATTTGGGGAGATCTAGTTGAAAAAAAAAGCAACTTCTCCAAGATTTGGGCTGAATGGAGTAGCAGTTTCTTATCATGTGCTGGTTGAAATCCCGTGGTAGCAAGCTGCAACTAGAGTACGCTCATGTGAATCAATGGAACATAGAAAGGAGTTGTCTCAACCAATCCCCACTGATTCAGTGGGCCTATTCTAGCACAACATGCTATGGCAAGTAACAAGATTTCAGCCTGTATGTTATAAATGGCCCATATTAATAGTGCAATAGTAATATCAATACTTTAGCCTCTAAATTCTCTCTGAAAATTCCCTGGGGCCTTTTCCAGACACTTTTCTTCATGGCTGGCTGGCTGTCAGGTTTGCACCAATCAGATTCTCCAAATAAATCAGCTTCTGAGATTTTCCATTGCTCAGTGTCACTTTGTGAATGGTAGCAAGCACAAGAGGATATATAACCTGTAGACCATCTTGATTACTAACATGGGTGTTATCAACATTTGGGCTGCCCTTTTGTATGTAAAACTTGGCATCCTTTTTCCTGCTGGCAACAAGGGCACAATGTTATGCAGCAATATTGAGCCATTTCCTGGTTTTTTGAATTGTGGATACAGAAATACAATATCCCCCATTCATAAACTAGAAATCTTGATTTTTAGTCACCTGTAGACTAATTAATTCAATGTAATTCTCTTCTGTGGTGTCAGAAGTGTCAGAAGAGATATCCTCAGCACTATGATGTCTGCACGGAGCTTGAAAATACTGTATAACTTTTCCATGCTGTCTGGGAGATTCTTGGAGCTGTGGTTTAAGGAATTTATTTTTCCAAACTCTGTTTCTGCTGGTTACTCTGTGCCTAGTGACCAGCCCTCCCCCCCCCATTTTTTTGATGCATGAGGTAAAATACAGAACGGTCCCTCCTCATGTCCCTCAGTATAGACAAGGGAACAGTCTGGATTGTCTGTTGCATATTTGATATTAGCAGCATTTTAGTATTTCGGGAGGAGGTCATGTAGTGCTTCAGCATCTGACTTGCCAACCCTTTCATCTGACACCTGAGGCCACTGGCTCATTCTTTCTATTGAGAGTGCTGGCCCTGCTAATAAATAAAAGCATCTAAAAGCTCTTCCGAAATTTTGGCCCTTAAGAACATATGAAGTAGGTTTTTGCTAAGTTAGACCGATGGCCCACTGAATCCAATGTCAGTGGCAGTGACTCACGAAGGTTACTGGCAAAAATTTTGCCCACCGTTCTTTGGATAGTATTTCCTTTTGCAGAGTACAACGTAAAGCACCAAGAACATGGCAGGTGACAGAGTAACATCCCAGTCTCTGTTTGCAGTTGGTCTCTTGGGGAGTGTAATTCAGGGCATGCCAAAATTGCTGGACCACATTATCCCCACATAGCATGGCCAGGATAGGAAAAGCTGCCACTTTCTGCACCCCACCCCACCCCGCCAGCATTACAGAAATGTTCACAGAGCCATACAAACAGGATTACAGTGTCATGTGGTGCAACAGGTATCACTGTGAATTTTAAATACACTGTGAATTTTAAATTTTAAAATACCCCCCCCCCCAAAAAAAGGTTTTGTCCATTTCTCCTGTTTTGAAAAGTTCTCTGCTTACAGGAAGGAGGAAAATAGCAGGAAGCTGTGTTTTTTTAAACAAAAATGTTTTAAAATAATCTTTTCAATCTTTTCCATTGGGATCTCTGGAAGGCTGGCCACAGGATAATTTTGTCCTTTGGATTACTGGATCTCATTTATGCATAATCATGTGTCGAAATACAGATTTTATAAATTTATGACTGTCATCTGGTTGATGTAACTACATCATGTAAATAGTGATGATGTCACCACCCAGCTCTATTAATCTTTATTTTGCTTTAGTTTAAACCTCTTTCTATCTCTGCTGTTCAGGCTATGACACTTCCTAGGGATCCCTTTTGTCACTGGGAACTCTTGTGGGGCCTCAGGATGAGGGGAGGACTTTAAAATTGGAAAACCACTGCTAGCATCCCCACCACTAAATTGGGATCTCTGGCAAGTGATCTAGCAGCAATTTTAGGATTTTAAATGCTCCTCCCCATCATACTGAGAAATTGAAGTAGTTAGTTATTTTGTATATCTTGGTTCAGTCATCAATTCTAATGGAGGTTGCAGCCAAGAAATCAGAAGACTGAACCTCGGAAGGGCAGCAATGAAGTAATTAGGAAATATCATCAAATGCAAGGAGGTATCCCAGGAGACCAAGACCAAGATCACCCACACTCTTTTATTTCCAGTCACTATGTATGGATGTGAAAGCTGGACAGTTAAGAAAGCTGACAGCTAAAAAAAAATTTGATTCATTTGAAATGTAGTGCTGGAGGAGAGCTTTGTGGATACCCTGGGCTACCAAAAAGACAAACAAGTGGGTCCTAGATCGAATCAAGCCTGAACTATCTCTGGAGACAAAACTGTTAAAACAGAGACTGTTCTACTTTAAGCACATCAAGAAAATACTGGGTTCTCTGAAAAAGACAATAAGGCTGGGAAAGGTGGAAGGCAGCAGGAAAAGAGAAAGACCAAATAAGAGATGGACCGACTCCCTAAAGGAACCACAAACTTGTGTTTCCAAGAGCTGAACAGGGCTATTGAGGACAAGACATTTTGGAGATCGCTCATTCATAGGGTCACCGTAAGTCAGAGGTGATCTGATTGCACACAACAACAACAAGAAGAAGAACATATTGAGTGTAGTAACTCACCATACAAATGGTAATATCTATAACAATTTCTTAATTTAGAGCAGTTTGCCATCAAAAGTTACAGCATTTGCAGAGCCACACAAGAGGATTTTGGCCAATGAATGGTGACAAAGTTAATGGTGTACATTCCACTTGTCTGGTGCCTTGGCCTAGAGCTATCTGCTCTGTCATCCCATCATTAACTATTACTGCAGAATAATTCTCTAAATATAATTGATCTATTACCCCCCTAAATTTCTTTCCAAAACCCCAATCCTTTAAAAGGATCTTTAATGTTGGCCATTCTACACAATCAAATGCCTTAAAATATCTAATGATAAAATACCCGCCTTTGATTTATCTTTTTCTATATTATATATAATATTCAAAACCCTCCTAGTTGAATTTTTCATTCGTCTTCCCTTTAAAAACCCATTTTGATCCTCTTTAATATATTTTGTAATAAGCTTGTTCATTCTATTTGCCAATATTGCTGCAAATATCTTTGCATCTTGATTTAATAAAGAAATAGGTCTATACGAACTTGGGTCTGTCAAATCTTTATTGGGTTTTGGAATGAGTTGTTAATGAATATTTCCAAGAAACTGGTATTTTCTCTCCTTGCAATATTCCTCTATAAAGTATTTTAACTTGGGGATCAGCATTGATTAAAAGCTTTATTATATTCTGATCCCATTCCATCAAAGCCTGGAGGTTTACCATTTTTAATTTGTTAATAATCTCTGTGATTTCTTCATCCTTTATCTCTTTTTCTAATTCCCTTTTATCATTCTCTAATAGTTTACTCTTTTTTATATTTTTAGCTCCCCAAGCCATGCAAATATTCCCATATCTACACAGAGAGAAAAAAAATAGTGCGTTCTCCCTAGGAATGAATTTAACCAGATCACAAATTTGCCATCTGGTTTAGTTAGCTTCAGTATCCTTTCAATTCTATACAGAATTGTATAGAACAGCTGCAATGGTTAAAACGAAGCCCATAGATGGAGAACTCATTTTTCCTATTACTGTAAGATGCTCCTTTCTCCTCTCTGTTTCCTTCATTACAATTCATATGGTTATCAAGCTAAGCAGTGTAGGATCAAAGCTAGGTGAATTATTCCCATTACATGGAATATATTTTTGCACATCCGGAGACTTCTCAAAATAAATTGTACTATGCTCTGATTTAATTAATGTCCTTGAACCTTTTTATATTTTGATAGTATTGTTTATTTGCATTTTATTATTTCTATTCCTTCTTTTGTAGATTGTATTTCAAGCCTTTTGGTTACACATATAAACTGCCCAGATGGGTGGTAATAAAATTACATGCATGCATGCGTGCGTGCGTACGTACGTACGTACGTACATACATACATACATACATACATACATACATACATACATACATACATACATACATACTCTGTGTAAAGACATTCTCAGAAGAACCTGTCTGATGGGGAAGGCCAATCAGCAGGGGAGTACGATTATTTTGGATCCTACTGACTAATACTTTGTGCATGTCAAGAACAATACTAAAATACAATTGTGAACTGTATCCTAATAGCACTGTGAAACATTCCTCTTCACAGCTGATTGGATCTCTGAGTTCTTTTCTTCGGTTTGTCATGGTATGGTTAAACCGGCATTTGTTCCCTGAGATTCTGGAAAGACTTACTAAAAGAACAGCTGCAAGACATCACAGCTGTAGCTGATAAGAGACATTGTATATAAGGCAAAAACGCCAGTACTTGGTGTGGGTTAATGTTGGTGAAGAGTTACGTGTGTAGGAGTGTTCGTTTGCTGTTAACTGCTGTATATCTACTGTTATTTTCTACTACTACTGCTTATCATCTCAAGTAAAATACCTCTAAAGAAGGACTGACTTCGTTCATTGTGCTTCTTTCTGCTGGACATCTGCTAAATTCTTCAAACAAAACACAACAGGTTATGGGCCCAGCCTGCGCTTCTGAGAGCAGCAAAGCTTGAGAGCAGTGAGTAGCATTGAAGATAAAACAGCGACAGAGAATGTCGGACACAGATGAAGGACCAGGAATGTCTGGAGGAGCGGCAGCTATAACTCAACAGATAACTCCCTATCCTATATGTCGTTTAACTGAGACAAATTATGCAGCATGGTCTCATAAGATGCAACTGCTACTGAAAAGGGAGTCATTATGGTCCGTAGTAGAAGCAACACCCACCCCCTTGACTGGAGAAAATCTACAAAAGGATGAGAGGGCACAAGCTCATATTGGCTTGAGCGTGGACGATGAATTGCTTGTGCACTTACGAGGCTTGAACACAGCTAAACAATGTTGGGATGCACTTAAAGAAAACGCCAGTACTTGGTGTGGGTTAATGTTGGTGAAGAGTTACGTGTGTAGGAGTGTTCGTTTGCTGTTAACTGCTGTATATCTACTGTTATTTTCTACTACTACTGCTTATCATCTCAAGTAAAATACCTCTAAAGAAGGACTGACTTCGTTCATTGTGCTTCTTTCTGCTGGACATCTGCTAAATTCTTCAAACAAAACACAACACGGTTTACATTCACTTTGCCCACTGTTGTTCAGTACTGTGTGATTACTGAGCATGCTCAGTTCTCAAGCATTTTTTTCTTTTGAGGGTGGAGTCTGAAAAAGGAGACAGTAAATGATCCTTCATAGATGTATCAGAACTGGCCCTATTGTTAGGTCAAGGGAGGTAGCTACCTCCAAAGAATTTGGGTGTCGTAAAATGGCAGCACGCTGATAGCATTCATTCAGACAGGCATTTTTCCCTCTATTTGGTTCTTTGCAGGTGCTGACTGGTTTGCTCTTTTTTTTCATGGCAACCACATGATGTAATTGTTAGAGTAGAAAAATTTGCCCCCAGAGTACCCCAACCCACACCTTTTTGATCCCAAGTCAGAGGCTTCTACTTTTTTGTTGTTCATTTGACAGTAAATAGTGGAAGGAGCCAGAAGTTCACTTGGGACCACTCCAATTGGTCTACTGATTCTCCTCCCCACATCAAGTAACCCTATAAAATAGACCATACCAGCTCCCAGCAAAAGGGCCAGTGTAGACATATCCTTTCGTTATTTATTTTATTACTTCATTTTTCACAGTCATAATTAGCAAGTAGTGTTAGCAGAACTTTCTGCCTTGTGGGCCAAGGCCATTAGTCTGGTTTTCGTGGGGAGAGACAGATGCCATTTGCTGCTCTTCCTTAGGTAACAAAATATGTTGGGTCAGCCCTGAAATGTTTCACGACTGTGGTCTCTCCTTTCCCTGGCAACCTCTGAACTTCAGTGAGATTCACAGCCATTCCAAGAAGACTATTCAATGCCTGAGCAGTTCTAATTTATTTCCAGTGCTAAACCTTTCCTTGTTTTTTTGGTTAATTTTTTTAATGTTGCACTGGTGCTGCTAGTCTTGGCCTCAACATTTGTGTATGTTACCAAGAAGATAAAGGCTTGGAATGTATAAGAGAGATTGTACTGTTTACTTGACTTCCCTGGCTTAATTTCCTCCCCCCCCCCCCGGTCTTTTTAAGAGAAAGCGTGGTGTCTATGCCAGTTTGCAAAGTACAGCCACCAATGGTTTCAGAACAGGGAAGGAAAAAAAAATACCCTTCTTGCAGATGCTTCTACAAGCGCCAACAGGCCTACATTCCAATGTCATGAGGAGAACAAAGGGTTATTTCTGCCTCCTCTGTGCGGGTGCTGCTCCTGGAGCCAGATCTGCCTTCCTGGTGTAAAATGAGTCTTGTGGAGCTTGTCTGTTGAGCTGGCCGTCCTGAGACTGATCGGGCTTTGTCAGAAACACAAGCTATTGTGAAAGCTCTAGGGCTCCAAATTTATAATTCCACCTGGTGATAACAGCTGTTCATTTTTTTTACCCTTTACTGCCTTCATTGGAATGAATGCATAGATTATACATGCAATGCGGGCCATAAGAGCTGTATTTTGATTCCTTGCCCCCAATTAAACCATGTTAAACAGGTACATTCAACTGCAGGTGTGCTCCTTCTTTTCCCATCATTACAGTAATTGTGGTGTGATCCAACTTGGATCAGTGTGTGGGTGAAGGTGGGTGTGCCTGAGCAAAAACAAAGGGAGCTGTCTTATGCTGGAGTTAGACCCCTGGTCCATGTAGCCCACTGTTGTCAATTCTGACTGGCTGTAGCTCTCCAGGTTTCCAAGCAGGCTAGTTTCCTGGCACGACCTAGAGATGCTGAGGATCTAACCCAGGGAACGTCTGCATACAAAGCTCATGCTCTACCATGGCAATCCCCTCCTCCCCCAATATAGCATGGGTACTCCCTGGTGGCCTCTCGCAGTCCTAACTGAGTGCTAACTAAAGTCAACACTACTTAGCTTCCAAAATAAGAGGTACAGTGGGGTCTTGACTTGAGAACTTAATCCGTATTGGAAGGCGGTGCTCAAGTCAAAAAGTTCTCAGGTCAAATCTGCATTTCCCATTGGAATGCATTGAAAACCATTTGATCCGTATCTGCTCTTTTCCGTCCTTAGAAACTAATGGGAAGCTGCTATTCTGCCTTCGACCACTAGAGGGGGATATTTTGTTTCTTTTTTTCAAAGGTCAAGAAAGGTTCAGGGAAGGCAGGGAAAATACAGTCCAGGCAGGACAGTACCAGGCAGTCTGAAGACTGTCTCCCAATCCACTCTCTAAACGCTGGGAGGAGTGAGGAAGCAGACAGGCACCCTTTTCACTGGCCAACAGTTAACTGAAAGTTCAAATTTTGCACTTTCCCTGCCTCCCACGTGGTTTTTTTTCAGTTCTTAACTCAAATCTAAGTATGTAAGTCAAGTCAATATTTTCGTATGAGAGTGGTTCTTAAGTCAAAATGTTCTTTACTCAAGCCGTTCTTAAGTCAAGACCCCACTGTAATCAGGTGTGTTCAAGGTGATAAGGTGATGGAAGCTGGCATTTATTTTTCCTCCACTCTTGTATCCTTACATTTCCAGCCTAGCCTGTCTCTACAGGGTAGATTTGCCCAACATCAGTCCAAAGATGATATTTTTACATTTCTCACAGGGTTGGCTGTATCGTAAGGGAGAGTGAAGCATTTGTCTTAGGCAGCAGTTGGGGACAGCAGTAGGGGACTGGCTTCAAGATTTACACATTAAATTAATTTATGTTCCATCTTTCTAGATTACAGTACAGAAGCGCTACTAAATTGTCACATTAATACAAGCACCAAGGATGTGATCATTTAGTCCACATTTTAGTTCACCTGTGGCATTGATCTGATTCGATCCATTTTCTGGCATCCAGATGAGATACAGAAGATTTGAAACTCTGCTCTGTGTCTAATTTGGAGCTTTTTAGTCCAGCATAATGACTTTTTATTTTTTAGACCAGGACCAGCTTGCTTTGAAGTGATGCTTTAAAGGTCTCACCAAGCAAAATGACACTTTCCAGCATGATCCAATATTGATTTCTGATCACACTCTAAAATCAGCACAATGTAGAAACCATTTGAAAACACAAAACAAAAGAAGTGCTACAGCCACCATTAAAAGACCCTTCCTCATCAGTAGCCAGAAGCCTGTCTGAATAAACATATTTTCAACTCTTGGTGGAAGGACAGTAGGGATCTAGTATAGATTCCCTTAAAAAATGAGGTCCTTTATTTGCCCCAGTGGGTGAAAAGTGTAACCAGAAATGATCTGAGGCTACTCACAAATGCAATTAATTTGAAGATTCATTTAAATCACAGCAGCTAAACAGAAATAAGATCCACAAAACAAAGGCACAGTATAAAAGAAATTGAAGGAAAATCAATACATTTCTGACACAATAGAATGCAATCATGAAATGATAATTTTAAAGCAGAACAACATATATTAAAGTCTCCAGGGAAATTATAGTTTTGCAAAATTAGTCACAGTTGTTATGTGCTGTCAAGTCGGAACCGACGTATAGTTACCCTGGTGAGTAAGTGAGATATTTAAGGAGTGGTTTTGCCAGTTCCACTCCCCCAGTGTTTCCATGGCCGAGCAAGGATTCAAACCTTGATCTCCAGAGTCCTAGGCTATGACTATATGCACTACACCATACTGGATATCCAAGCCAGAGTTTGCCCTTTATAAAACACTATATTTGCCCCAAACCTTTCACCAGCCCTGTAGCTAAAGCTGTGTTCAACACTCTTTGGCCTAAAGACTGAGAAAGAGAGGCATATAGCTACCTGTTCTAAGGGAAAGGTTCCTAAAGATTCAGGGGGATGTGCTAGGAGAATTGATCCAGAAGAATCCCGATGGGGAATTAGGAAGGAAAAATGTAAAACAAGATCATGAAATCACTGGTGTGTAATTTCCCAGAAGGAGGAGTCTAACCCTTTGTAAAAACTGAAACTTCAAGACAATTGAAACCCAAAGATCCCAGAGGAGTCAAAATCTACAGAAATAAACACTGCATGGGAAAAAGGGAACTGGAAAACATCTGCATGGGAGTGTGAATGAGAGTGACTCTGAGTCTGAATCTCCTTGTCCCAAGCAACGATTGTATTCTGATTGGCTTCCTTACCTTCATCCAAAATGGTAGATGGCAAGCTGGGAGACAAAGTGCATCACACTACTTTACTTTCCCCCCAGAAAGTAAATCATCCCTTTGCCCTTGCAGCACACAATGTGACTGTAGCATCTTAATGAGGGTACACTTTGGCCCGGGAGTCATTGAAAGTATCCAATTTTGAAGCCTGTCCATACTATTCCATTGTCTTCCAGCTGAGCCAAAACCTTACTGCCACAAAAATAATGTATCTGTCTTTTCTTTGCTCATTCCTTCATGCAAAAGTCCAGGCTGGAAGACATCTTCGGTCTGACAACAGGAAACCGTCAATGAGGCTGTTTATGAAACAAAATAAAGGTTTCCTCAATGCCATTCCATAGGCAGGTCACTCCAAAAGTCATTAGTCCACTCCATAGGCCATATATCTGTAGGCCAGTTCAATCCACATGCCCACATGCCTTCTGTTCAGTGTACTCTTGTACCCTAAAAGTAGAACCTGATTAAAATCCCTCCGGAGTTCCATAACTTGAGACCAGTCAAGAAGAAGGCCTTCTCTTGTGTCTTCAACAAATGTGCCCACAAGGGTGGATGAAGGCCTCTCCCTAAGATCTTGAGACCTAATGTTGGAGGACAGTGATTGTTCTTGCAAGCTAGGTTGTTTTCTTCAAGGGTCATGGATGATGCTGTGCCACCACCAGTGTTGAAGTAGCAGTTGGTCCCAGCTAAAGAGTAGACTTATTGCATAAATTGCTGAATGGAAAGTCAACAGTTCTGTAACTTCTCTAAAGTCAGCGGGTGTACTCCAGTTGGGACTAGAAATAGGATATTCATTCCTGTCTTGTGTCACCTATACCTCTACTTCTGATGGTGTTGGGAAACAAATCGTGGCCTTTTCTGGAGATCTCAGCAAGACCAAAGGTTCATATGAGGGAAGGTTCTCTTCGTGATACATCCACCTACAAGCAGCTCCACCATATTCCCTCTATGATGCCACCTCAGCTTCATCATTTTTGCTTCTAGAGAGAGTTCAGGCTTGATTTGATCCAGGAGCCACTTGTTTGCCCTTCAGACGGCCCAAAGTATTTGCAAAACTATCCTCCAGCACCATGTTTCTAACAAATCAGATTTTTTTCATCATTTTTCTCCACTGCTCACCTTTCACATTCATATACAGTAATTGGAAACACCATAGTGAAGATTATCTTATCCTTGATCTCCAGTAACACATCCATACACCTGATGATCTTTTTAAAATTCCTTCACTGCTGCCCTTCTGACTCTCAGTCTTCTTCTGATTTCTTAGCTGCAGTTACTATTTGGATTGATGATTTAATAGAGGTATGCTATTTCTTTAACAATTTCAATGTCTTCATCATCTACATTAAAGCTATGTAGTTCCTCTGTAGTCTTGATTTTTGTTTTCTTTATGTTCAACTGCAACCGTGCTTTTGCACTTTCATCTTCATCAGGAGTAGTTTCAAAACACTGCTGCTTTCTTCCAAAACACTGCTGCTTTCTTCCATCTATATGACTGTTTTTCTGGGAAGAATTGGCATATATTTGAAACTCTCAGCTTTTGTTGTTATGCGCTATCAAGTCACCCATGACTTATGGCAATCCTATGAATAAGCGACCTCCAAAATGCCCTGTCCTCAGCCGCCCTGCTCAGCTCTGGAAAAATAAAGCTTGTGATTTCTTTTAGTGAGTCGGTCCATTTCATAATCAGTCTACTCTTTTCCTGATGCGTCCACCTTTTCCCAGCACCATTGTCTTTTCTAGAGAATCCTGTCTTCTCAAGATGCGCCAAAGGACAATCTCAGTTTAAAACTTTTTGCCACCAGAGATAGTTCAGGCTTGATGTGTTCTAGGACCCACTCATTCATCACTTTTTGTACTTGGGTTAATTTAGGAAATTGTATTACCTTCCTAATTACCTGGATAAGTGGCAAATGATGGTCACTTTCTCATCAACTAGGAAGTTTTCCTGCTCAGTGTCCTTCTGAGAACAGAGTGACAGAGAGGCGGCTTGGGGTTCAATTTTCTATTTACAAATATATACACAAGTACGTAGGGGTTGAGTAGACAGATGCCTAGCCTGACAGATCTAGCAAAATGAAGCAGCCATGAGTTCTAGAACACCAATTTCCCGGGATCTTTTGTAATATTCAAGGAGTCTGTGATAGGGAAAAGTTCCCTTGGGCAAAGGACCTGGAAGGAATTACATCTGGATAAAGAATCTCAGATTAATTCACAGTGGAAACCATGATGTGCTTTAGTCTTGCTTTGCCTCCCTTATTTAACAGAAAAGGAGTCCCGCTCACTTGAAGCAGAGATAGGAACCTGCTTTATGTGAAACCTGCTGCAGATCCGATATTCCACCTAATATATCTGAGGGCTGCAGAAAGAGATGATTATATTACACTCATTAATTCCATGCAGGATGGCATCAGCACAAGAATGTTGCAAAACTAGATTGCACTGGGGACTGTTCTACTGGATACAGCAACCTCTCCCCCCCCGCCCCATTTGGGAAGTCCCCGGATTTGCCATAATTTTAGCACAGGACATAGTTGAACAGTCCATTTCTAATGGGTCAATGACATCATCCTGAAGGTGTATCTTTCTGAGGGTGACCAAAGGTCAAGGTTTCTATTTGATTTGCTTTTGATATTTCAGCAGACTTTGAAACTGCAGGCCTGGTGTTACTATTGACACAGTGAAAAGGACAATGGCAGGGCCAGGATATCACAAGTTCAAACAAACTTGTCCTTTGCTCTCTGAAAGAGGAAGCCGGTAGTCCTCAGCAATTACCCTTCTGCCCTTACACATTTTGGATTTCCCACGTAATTTGCCATGTTCTTTCTCCTGTTCTGTCTCTTTACACGTCATTCAGACCCTGAAACCCTGTTGCTTGCCACAAGTGGAGTTAGGCTTATTTGAGTCAATAAAGTGCTCACTTATCTAAGTTCTTCACTGAATGTCTGGCTCATTCAGGCATGAGCAGAAATTAATACGTAAATATTGAAGCACAGGCATTCGTCATGACAGCCACTGTAACGACACCCTTGAGAATAGTTCAGAAATTTATTTTATTTATTTTATTTTATTTTATTTTATTTTATTTTATTTTATTTTATTTGTTTGTTTGTTTGTTTGTTTGTTTGTTTATTTATTTATTTATTTATTTATTTATTTATTTATTTATTTATTTATTTATTTATTTATAAGGGAAGGGGCTTGGTGCACCTCCTGACGATAGGCATTCCACAATGGAGGGGCCACCACCGAGAAGGTCTGGCTTCTAGTTGATGCTTTCTTGATATTTCTCAGGGTGGCCACCTAGTATGGCCTGGGAGGACTGAGTGACAAGGTTCCAAACCATTCAGGGCCTTATATGTAGGCAGCTGTATCATCCCATATCAATAAACCAGTTGTAGCCATTTCCATCTTCATCAGAAGCACATATTTTGAGAAGCTAATGAATTATAATAATTGCACTATGCTAGTTATTTTTTTTACATTGTTTAATGTGTTTTAATTTTTGTAAGCCGCCCCGAGTAGACATTGTCTAGAGGGGCGGGGTAAAAATTGAATAAATAAATAAATAAATAAATAAATAAATAAATAAATAAATAAATTTTAATTGCTCTGTAGCTCCACTAGGGAGACATGCTATTTATTCTCTTTTCTTATCAGTGCTGAAGCTAATAAGAACCTTTTTCCTGCATCTCATTCTCTTGTTTTCTCTCCAATGGAGGGGGGCAAATACCAAAAATAATTACGGTGATACTTTGTAACCCTACCACCATAGCACCCTGCTTTTCCTCATTGGCAGTAATTTTATTTGTTTTTCCACAGAGATGTGGAAACTCAGAAATACTGGCATGGCCCCACACAAGGTTTGGAGTGGAATGTCTTTCAGCAGCTAAGGAATTTCCTCTTCCAATGAGAGATTCTCTATAATGTATAGTTCTGCCTTCAGAGAGAACAAGGAAGCCAGCACACAGGGGCAGATGATGTCATAGTTTCAAGACTACAAACTCTGGTTCCACTACATCCCTGGACCTGGGGTATCTTAATTGTTGGGCTACACTTTGACAACTGCAATTTTGATACGCCTGTAATCCAAGGCTAACATCACATCCTGTGCCTGTCTTTTGGACTTTTTTCTATCTTACTCTAGAAAAGACAGGGGTTTTGTTTTTGTTTTGTATTTGTTACAAAAATGTGCTTTTTTCTGCTATCCCATTCTCTCCATGTCCCCTCTCTGGTGTGCTCTTCTCTTATCTCCACCTATATCGGTGCTGCCCCATCATCAAATCTTTCCGCTGTCTCTTCTGGGGTTAAACAGCCTGGCCCCTGGACAGTATCATCAACTCCCCTTCATTCCTTCTAGCCATTCAAGAGATTTATCTTATCTCTTGTGCAAACAAAATGGCTATGCTTACCCATGGAGACTGGGGCTAAATACATTCATCTTTAATGTGCAAGGAAATTCAAATTAAACAGAGGGAAGAGCCCAAAAGAGGAGCTCTCAGCACTTCCCCAAGGAATGCTGGAACACAGAAGTGGAATTTACATGTGTCCTTCATTTCCCATCTCCTGCCTTCTACAGACAGCACTATGATCATCTCTCTCTCTCTGTGTGTGTTTCTCTCTCTTCCCCTCCCTCCTCTGGTTTTCTCTGAAGGACTTCAGAAAATTATTTAACATCTCTCAACAGCACTACCTAAGCACTTTGGCTCAGCGACGGACTGGTGTGTACCCTCCGCAGGCCAATGAAGAGCAGACTATTCTCTGAAACTGGAAATCAAGACTAGCGTTTACGCAGGGGAGAGGCAGTAATAGTTCTTCCAAAGAGTTAGAAAACTGGAGGGAGCAGGTTTCCAAGTGACCAGGAAGTAACAGTTCGGTCTGCTTTTATGCCTTTAACCTGTGCTTGGTATGCATGGCTGATTGAATTATTAGCAATTCTGCTTTACACCTGGGTAAAGCAAAGCTTTGCCTACTAAAATGCTGCATGGGCAGTGTTACATAACAGCACTGATGTTACCTGTCTGTCATGGGTTTGGAGGGAAAGTTCCATCCTATGGGGAGTGGAAGGCGGGACATCAGGAGGAGGGGCTGTACTGTATAAATATGTGATGCCTGTGTGGTGAAGAGGAGATGCTGAGACAGACTGTGAGACACTGGGTTGGGACGAAGCAGCAGCTGGGGAAGAAGAAGCTGTTGTGGGAGTCTGTGTGTCTGACAGGGTACTACTGTGTGTCAGAGTACCAGCCTGAAAGGTTCAGGGGTCTGTTGGTTAGCCAGAACTGATGGGTTCAGGGTCTGTGCTTTAAGTTAAAGGTTCTAGGTGAACCAAACTGTATGCTTGTGTGTGTAAGAATAAGCCACGTTACTTTATTTTATTCACCTGATTGTTTTATTTACCCTGTTTGTATTTAAAATAAACCTTATTCTTTTATTGTTTAAAAATCCATCCCTGGTCTGTGTGACTTATTATAGGGAATGGTTGGTGGCAGCTTAGTAACTGTGTGATAGATCCCAGTAGGTCTGGGTTTGTCACATTGATTGGTGTCCAGCGTGTGGGATACGACTGGTCCAGTTGTCCAGCGGTCCAGCAAAGCCTTGGCAAGTGTGCCCAGAGCAAGGGGGGTCTAGTCAGGGACAGTCTGAGGCGCGTAGGTAATCTTCTAGGTGTACCTCACGGGGAGGTGCGCTAGTAGAAGAACGTGCCAACTGGGGAGACTTAGATTAAGGTGCTCTGAGGCAACCTAGTTTTGGCGGGAAAAAGCTGAGGAAAATCTGCGTAGCAACAGTGAGCTAGCTTGCCAGCTGAGAGGCCCAGCAGAGGGGGGTAGGCTCTGACTCGATACTGTTGCAATTTAAGTGCTGAAGAACAGCAGCAATCTCTAGGGAGAGCTGGTTCTGAGGCAAGAAGGAAAAAAAGTGGTCGTTTTATTCTGAGGCTTGACTTTTTAAAGCAGCCTGTTCTGAGGGGGGGGGTATGCCCTTGACTCGAAGCCAAGTAGCAGACATGAGTGAAGTGAAAGACCCCCAGATTGACCAAGGTTCTGAGGATGAATTTGGCTCAGTGCAAGGTGACAGCACAGGAGAGCAGGACCCAGAACTCAGAAAATTGCTCATAGCCCAACAGCATGAACTGAGGATGAGGCAATTGGAAAAAGAAGAAAGATTAGAGAGAGAGAAAATTGCTCTGGAAAAAGAAAGAATGGCGTTTGAATTAAGAAAACTGGAAATGATGAACCAGAACAATAATAATAATAGGGATTCTGAGGGAGGCCAACTGTCTAAGGCTGACCTGAAGAAATTCCCTGTGTACCACAAGGGAGATTGTCCTGAGGTGTTCTTTTCCTTAGTGGAAAGAGCGTTTGTGGACTTCTCAGTAAGGGAAACTGAGAAGATGACCATCATGCGGTCTTTAATCAGTGGTAGCCTGGCTGAGGTTTATGCCGAGATGCCTGAGGAATTGATGAAAGATTTTGCAGAGTTTAAAAAACTGGTGTTTGCAAGACATGGGATAAATGCAGAGCAGCTGAGACAAAGATTCAGGTCCCTCACTAAAAAACCAGAACAAACTTTTACCCAAGTGGGGGCCCAATTGGTGAGGCTGCTTGAGAAATGGCTATCGCAGGAGGGAATAGAGACCTATGAACAGCTTAAAGACTTGATAGCCCTGGAACAGTTCTATTCAGTTCTGCATGGGGAATTGAAATTCCAGGTGAGGGAAAGGAAACCGAAATCTGTGGCAGCAGCCGCAGAAATCGCAGATTTTATCTCCCAAATAAGAAAGCCCTTGGGTGAGGGGAAATCTGTAGGTAAACCCAAAGAAACCTACAGCAAGTACTCTCAGGGACCAGGGAAAAGCCAGCAAGGGGGAGGGGCCCATGGTGAAGGGAAGCCCTCAGGCATGAAACCAAGCCCTCAGAATTTGGAGGGAAAACCGAAACCAGAGGAGAGAGAATCCAAATACACTAGAAAATGCTATTTCTGTCAGGGAAAGGGTCATCTGATCTCAGAATGTGAGAAATTGAAGCAGCTAAAAGGAATGGTGCCTCAGAATTCTAGTGGGACCAAGCCAAAAGCTGTGTTCTGTGTCCAGAAAGAGCAAAGCTCATTGTCACAGAGGGAGCCTGTTGCCATGACTACTCAGTCTGGAACAGCTACCTCTGCTGATCAGGCTGAGGAAAATGGTCCTCTTATAGAGGTAAAGCGCTGCTTGCTGGTGAAAACAGATTCTCAGTTGTTTGAGACAGCAGGGGTGGACGTAGGAATACTTGACCGTCAGTATAGGGGGCTGCGGGACACTTGTTCCCAGGTAACCCTGTGCCATCCAGATATTATTCCTCGGGAGTTTATAATCCCAAATGAGAGCATGAAGGTGGCAGGGATTGAGGGGCAGGTAATCTCTCTGCCAGTAGCTGAGGTACCTGTCAACTTTCAAGGCTGGAGGGGCGTTTGGCGGCTAGCGATTTCATCTACTCTGCCAGCAGCCGTGCTCGTGGGAAATGACCTGGCTGAACATGTGAAAAGGGTGCTAGTGATTACACGCTCACAAGCCACCACAGGGACAGTTCAGGGGGGTAATGATGAGCCAGAGACGGAAGCAGAGGGGAGTTCAGAAGCTGTGGTGGAAACCTTAACCACAGACAGCAGATTTGGACAGGAGCAAAAGGCAGACGCCACTCTCCAAAAGTGTTTTGAACAGGTGAATGACGCCCAGCTAACACCTGAAACCCCAGTGAGATTTCTGGAGAAAAAGGGGATTTTATATAGAGAAACCCTGAGGAATATCTCAAAAGGGGGAGATGGGATCAGAAGTCAGCTGGTGGTACCTGAAAAGTATCGCCCCATGATCTTACAAAGGGGTCACTCTGACATGTTTGCTGCACACTTAGGGGTGAACAAAACACAGCAGAGAATCACACAGAATTTCTACTGGCCTGACATAGGGAAGCAGATCAGGGAGTTCTGTAAACAATGTGATGTGTGTCAAAGGCAGGGGAATAACCGCGACAGGACCAAAGCAAAGTTGTGCCCTTTGCCTGTGGTTGACACTCCGTTCAAATGCATAGGGGTGGATATTGTGGGACCTTTGCCCAAGGCCACAAAGAGGGGGAATAGGTTCATTCTAACAATTGTGGACCATGCCACAAGGTATCCTGAAGCCATACCCTTGACAAACATCGAAACTAACACAGTGGCCGATGCTTTGGTGGGGTACATGTCCAGGATGGGATTTGCCTCAGAGATAATCACAGATTTGGGCACATCGTTCACGTCAAAGCTCATGAAACGCTTATGGCAAATCTGTGGAATTAAGCTCAGGGAAGCCACTGCCTATCATCCTGAAAGTGATGGGGTAACTGAGAAGTTCAATGGGACTCTAATGCGCATGATTAGGGCTTTCTTGGCAGAGAATCCAAACAATTGGGACCAGAAGCTGCAATCCCTTTTGGTTGCTTATCGATCAGTGCCACAAGCCAGTACCGGGTTCAGTCCATTTGAACTTTTATTTGGGAAAGGGGTGAAGGGGCCCCTTGATTTGATCGAGCAGGGTTGGGGGCAGATCGCCCAGGGTGACCCACAAGACGTTGTGACTTACATAGACACCTTGATGAATGACCTAAGGAGAAACCTAGAGCTAGCAGCAGAGACCCTGCCAGCTCAAAAGGTCAGAAAGAAAGCTTGGGATGACCAGGAAGGCAGGGAGAGGCGCTTTAACCCAGGGGAGGAAGTGCTTTGGCCTAGGCTCTGCAGAGAGAGCAAACTGCAGCTGGGTATCCCAGAAATAAAATACTTAGGTCACATGGTAGGGGGAGGAATGATAAAACCCCTGGAGGCCAAAATAGAAGCTGTTCGTGATTGGCCTAGACCCAACACCAAGAAAAAAGTCAAATCATTTCTTGGGTTGGTGGGCTACTACAGAAAGTTCATCCCGAGGTTTGGCGAGATTGCGGCTCCGCTGACCGATCTGACGAGGAAGAAGACTGATGACAGCATCCCGTGGACCAGCGACTGTGAGGCGGCGTTCCAGAGGTTGAAGGAGGCGTTAATCAACTATCCTGTGTTGCGTGCTCCAGACTTCGACCGGGAGTTCATCATCTACACCGATGCGTCTAACAGCGGGGTAGGAGCAGTTCTGTGCCAAGAGGATGAGAATGGTGACCAGCATCCAGTGTCCTACCTGAGTAGGAAACTTCAAAAAGGTGAGAGACATTTGGCAACCGTGGAGAAGGAGTGTTTGGCCATAGTCTACGCGATCCAGAAGGCCAAGCCTTACATCTGGGGAAGACATTTTGTTCTGTGTACTGACCATTCACCATTGCAATGGTTAAAGACAATGAAAACCCACAATAGTAAACTTATGAGGTGGGCTTTAAATCTACAGGACTATGACTTTGAAGTGAAGGTGGTCAGAGGGTCAGTGAACTGTGTTGCTGACGCCTTATCAAGAAGACCTGAAGAATGAAGACGGCGAAAGAACATGGACTATGTGTATATAATGATGACAAAAAGTAAAATGTACCTGGTTTTAAATTGGTTTGTATTAATAAAGGTAAATTGATGTAATGTATATGGTAAATGTTTAAATGCATATTTGCTATGGTTTAACTTAGAATGTAAGTATGAGTAAGTATAATATGGTATGTATAACTGTTGTTGTATGTTTTATACAGGTTGTTTTTTGGTGAAAAGCACTTTTAGCTTTCCCCCTACAAAACAACTTTTAAAGAGGGGAGGTGTTACATAACAGCACTGATGTTACCTGTCTGTCATGGGTTTGGAGGGAAAGTTCCATCCTATGGGGAGTGGAAGGCGGGACATCAGGAGGAGGGGCTGTACTGTATAAATATGTGATGCCTGTGTGGTGAAGAGGAGATGCTGAGACAGACTGTGAGACACTGGGTTGGGACGAAGCAGCAGCTGGGGAAGAAGAAGCTGTTGTGGGAGTCTGTGTGTCTGACAGGGTACTACTGTGTGTCAGAGTACCAGCCTGAAAGGTTCAGGGGTCTGTTGGTTAGCCAGAACTGATGGGTTCAGGGTCTGTGCTTTAAGTTAAAGGTTCTAGGTGAACCAAACTGTATGCTTGTGTGTGTAAGAATAAGCCACGTTACTTTATTTTATTCACCTGATTGTTTTATTTACCCTGTTTGTATTTAAAATAAACCTTATTCTTTTATTGTTTAAAAATCCATCCCTGGTCTGTGTGACTTATTATAGGGAATGGTTGGTGGCAGCTTAGTAACTGTGTGATAGATCCCAGTAGGTCTGGGTTTGTCACAGGCAGGTACTAGAAAGATGTGACTTGCTGTCAAAGCAAATTAAAATGTGTGTGTATTTCAGAGCTTGGAATGCTGGGGCATCGGGGAGAAACAGTCCAATATAAAGATAAATATTTTATTTTTAAAATCGCAGCTGAGTGTTCCAGCAAGACATCTACAAGAAACAGGGCCTTTTTCGTTGTGGCACCATCCCTATGGAGTGGTCTCCTGGTAGAGATGTGGCTGGCCTCTTTCCTCTCAGCCTTTAAGAGGAAGCTAAAAACAAGGCTGTTCACAAAAGCCTTTAAGGGTATCCTCCTTTAATTGATTCATTATACCTGTGTCACCTGCCTTGCCATTGCTTAGGAGGACCCGGCACTTTGAATTGACCTGGAAACAGACTGGTAGCCAGTGCAGTTGTTGTAGCAATGACATTATATGTTCCCTTATAACTGGCCCCAGTCAGTAGCTTGGCTACTGCATTTTGAACCGGCTGAAGTTTCACAGACCACCTTCAAAGGCAGACCCATGTAGAACGTGTGGCAGTAATCAAAGCAGGGTGTAACTAAGGCATGGGTCACTGTAGCCAACTCAGACATCTCATTTCAGAAAATCGTGGTGAATGATCTCCACTGGGGGGGGGGGCAAAGGGCAGGGTCACCAATCACATTTAAGATCCTTCCCTTGATGGGTAGGAGGAGCACTGGAGATGAAGTGAAAAACGAACCACTTGCCAAAACAGACGGACTACCACATTGAAGAGGTATGCAATGAGATGTTTGTGCTTTCCCCTCCCTGCCCTCCAGGCACGTACATTTTGTCAAATGCTCCTCCTGCTCTTGATTTCACAGAACATGTCAGAAGCCTGGAAATGTAGAGACTGCCGGCTGCAACTGGTGCTCATTTCTTAGTTTACTTTATGAATCAGAAGTTGGATGAAAGTGTAAGGGTTGGATGAAAGTAGAAGTAAAACTTAACCTGAGCATGTTTCCTACCTACTGTATACTGTTATGCCTTCTGATTAAGGAAATCTGTAGGTGGGTCCAATAGCTGCTTGTGAGTCATTTCCTCACCTTTCTCCCAGTCTGGAGATGATTTCTTCTCTTCATGACACCCTTGGGTCCCACGGCCTCGCCCTTTTGCTCGTCACACCTCCGTTGCTTGGCCTTGTGAGCTGCATCCTGCGAAATGTTATTAAGGACGAGGTAATGCGCTGCAGCCCAGATGTTATGCTCTGTGTCATTTCCTTCCTCTTCAGAAAATACTCCCTTTATGGGAGCAGACCTTTTTTTTTTTTTCAAAGACCAGAGTTTGGAAATGTACTTTCAAAAACAATCACTGTTGTTACTCCTTACATTTTTAACAAGTAACTTGTTCCCATTACATGGTATAATGCGGGGGTGACATGTTAGCTACCAGTTTAGTTAATTTTTATTTCTTCTTTTAAAAAAATATCCAGTAAAGCAGTAACGTTAACCAAAAAAAAAAAAAAAAAGGTGGGGGATCCTCTTAAATTGCCATCAACTTTTTGGCCCCCCAAATTAATGTTAGTAGTCTTTCAACTGATTTTAAAAGGACCATATTTACGTCTGCATCCCACCCACCCCCACCTCACTGTGCTAGAGGCAATTATTTGCAATGGGCTTCTTCCTGGCTCTGCAGTGGAGAAACATGAACGACATGTTTCGAGCAGATACCTCAAAGACCAATGAAACAAGAACAGACAATACTCTTGGGATGAGCATGTGCTTTACTCAGTGGTAGAACATGAGTGCGCTGTACACAGGAGGCCTGCAGTTGCTTGCACACGTTTGCTTCAAATGGATTAATGTTTCCAACTCTTTCATGCTGAGTGAAAGGCTTTCTTCACCTAGCCCAATGCGGTCTCTTCCAAATAGCAAAAGCCTCCAGGTAGGGCTGTTCTGAGTTGTTTTGCTACCTGAGGCTTCCTCTCCTGACAATAGGAAAACATTCCCCAGTGCACCTGAAGTCAGTCCATGTGATAGGCACAGCTTTGTGCTCCAACACCTCACCACTGCTTCCAAACAGCCCTGCCTAGCATCTACTCTCCTAGGCAGCTGCCTCAGATTACCTAATGGTAGGGCTGACCCTGTCTGTAGGTCTCAGATCCTCCCTGCTACCTTCGAGTTGTCTAATGTGACATGTCAGGGCTATCATACTCAGTGTATTCACTTTATTTGTGAGACGAAATGGGGATGATTGTCATGTGTGCTTATCCATACAGAAGTATTCCAGTATTAATACTTCTCCCCCATGCAGCACTACTTGTTCCTGATGTGAGATCCATGTATTAAAATAAATAACAAGCATCGCTAGGTATACTGTCCTTTTATAACAATGTCACTTCTTGCGATTCCTGTAAAGAAAATGGAATTCCAAATCACTGCACAAGATACTTGTTAGATTTTTTTTTTAAAAGAATTAATATACTTGGAAGAAAATGGATGATAGTCACCATGGTCTCTTAACCATAAAGTCAAAGACTTTTTGAGAAGTTACATTTTTATTCCAACCAGGAATAACTTCTATAATCCTCCAGACAACCTGGTTTCTTTTCGTATCTCTGGATTTGGGCACAAAGTGAGTGCAGGGCAGCTTATTTTGGAAGATTAAGAAGGTCTCAATGTGCTGTTCTCCAAATCTTCTATGCAGAAGAAAAAAGGCTGAAGAAAAATCTTGTGCAGATGCTTGCCTATATTATTTGAATAGATGTGGATGAAAGAAAGGTGAGATTAAGTAATATGTGACTCAGTCGCTAATCTGATTGCCTCCCACAGTTGGACACCAAAGGTGACTTGCTAGGCAAAGATATCGCCTGGAGAAAATGAATCAGAAAAGCTCCTTCTTTCCATCTAAACAGCAGTCATTGGCAGTGTTGATAGAGGGATAGGTGTTCGGAATATACAACTTGCACTGATGCTATGGATTCTGAAAAGCAAGGTGGGCATGGTAGTAGCTGAATTACAGAAGATTTGACATGCTGAGGTTCTTTTCCAGTATTATTATCTTTTTCCAGAGAATCTTGCCTTCTCATGAGGTGCCCACAGTAGGACAGACTGTTTCATCTTTTTTGCCTCCAGAGATAGTTCAGGCTTGATTTGATCTAGAACCCACTTGTTAGTCTTTCTGCCAGTCCAGGGTATCCATAAAGCTCTCCTCCAGCACCACGTTTAAAACAAATCAAATTTTTCCTGTCATCTTTTTTTAACCACCCTGCTTTCATACCCATACATGGTGAGTGGAAATACAATAGTGTGGTTGATTTTGGTCTTCGTCTCCAGTGACACATCCTCACACTTGATGATCTTTTCTAGTTCCTGCATTGCTGCCTGTCCAAGTCTCAGTCTTCTTTTTTGCTTCCAGAAAGGGTAGCCCTTTTTAAAAAAAATTTAATAATAGGAAAAAGACAAAAACAAGAGAAAAAAACCAGACTACATATACAGGACATAGGAGGAGAAGAAAAAAACCCTAACTAACCCCTCTATTGAAGTACCCCCACCCACCCCTTTGGAGTCAAAGATTCCAGCCTCATTAACCCCTCTATTCTCCCAATATCAGTTTGTAGTGTGTACTAATTAGTTTATACATATATCATCAATTTCACCCTAAAACTCCTGTCTTCTTCTGAGCCCAAGAATATATTAGTCCCCAGCTTTGTTTTACATAGTCTCTTGGCTGTTCCCGTAGTGCTTCTGATAGGGTGTCCAGCTCTGCCATGTCCCATAGCTTCTTGAGAAGCTCTTCTATCGTTGGAACCTCTTCTGTTTTCCATTTCTGAGCCCAGAGTAATCTAGCTGCTGTGAGTATATACATAAGACAATGCTTCAATTTATTATCATTTACTCCTGAAATGACATTCAATAATGCCATTTCAGGTTTTAGCTCTAACTTCTGCTGTATAATTTCTTTTGCTAGGTTCCATACCTGTGTCCAATAGATTTTGACCTTTTCACATGTCCACCACATGTGATAGTAAGTTCCTGCATTTTTTCTACACTTCCAACATATATTGCTGTTACCTTCTGATATTTTTGCTAATCTCACAGGTGTATAGTGCCATCTGTAAAACATTTTGAGTATATTTTCTCTTAGATTTGCAGGTTTCAAGATCTTATAGCTTTCTTTCCACATCTTAGTCCAATGATCAAGGTCTACATTATACCCCCAAAATTATGCCCATTTTATCATTGTCTCTTTCACCCTCTCATCCTCTAGCTCATATTCTAGTAAATGAGTATACATTTTCTTAATTATTGCTTCATCCGTATATAACCACAGTCTGTCTACCTGGACTTTGCCACTGAAAAAACCCACAGTCCTGTCTTTTTTGTATCTTGATTCTAATTTTGCCATTGACCACCAGTCCACTGCTATACCCATTTTTTCGAGCTCTTGTTTATCCCTTATCTCCAGTTCTTTTGTTAACAGATTTTCATATGTGGTTAACCTTCCTTTCTGATTCAAAGTTTTTAATGAGAATGCTTCTATCGGTGCTACCCACATTGGGATTTTCTCATAAGTTTGTGTTTGAAATTTCTGCCATACCATCCCTAAAGCCTTCCTAATAATATGCTCTCCAAACTGAGGATGTTCCTTGTACTTCCCATACCATACGTATGCATGCCATCCCGTCTTTAAGTTGTGTCCTTCTAATTTCAGAAGTCTTTGATTTTCTAGAGTTATCCATTCCTTAATCCAAGTCATTGCACAGGCTTTATAATATAGTAACCAGTTCGGCACGCCCACTCCCCCCCTTTCTTTCAAATCTTGTAAGAGTTTTAGTTTTATTCTTGGCCTCTTGTGTTTCCAAAGGAAGTTTGCTGTTATTCTATCCAAGTCCTTAAAATATTTAAAGTTCAGTAATATTGGGAGATTTGAAAATAAAAATAAAAGTTTAGGTAGGATCATCATTTTAATTGTTGATATTCTTCCCATAAATGAGATTTGTAGTTTATTCCGTTCCTCCAGATTTTTCTGAATTTCTTTCTGCATTGCCAAATAGTTTTCTTTCATTAAGTTGCTTGGTTTCTTAGTGATGATCACCCCTAAATATCTGATTTTTTTCACCACCTCAAAATTAGAGTTCTGTGCTAATTTCTCCACGTCTTCTTGCTTCATGTTTTTTGTCATAAATTTTGTTTTTTGATAGTTTACTTTAAAGCCTGCCACCTGTCCAAATTCTTCTATAACTTCCATCAGTGCCTCAAGATTTTCCATGGGATTTTCTAATATTATCACTGTCATCTGCATATGCTTGTAACTTGAATTCTTCTCCCTCAATTTTAAGTCCTTTAATGTCTTCATTATTCCTAATCTGTCTGTTGAGTATTTCCAATGTTAAAATAAATAGTAACGGGGATAGTGGGCAGCCTTGTCTTGTTCCTTGTTCGATCTGCATATTTCCCGTTAGGCTTCCGTTCACTTTTATCTTGGCTACTTGCCTAGTGTATATTGCCTTAATCATTTTCAGGTATGATCCTTGTATGCCCATTCTCTCTAGTAGAGAAAGCATAAAGTCCCAGTTGACATTATCAAAGGCTTTTTCGGATCCAGAAAGATTAGCATCACCTGTTTTCCTGGGTGTAGTTCATAATATTCCAAAATGTCTATTATTGTCCTTATATTTGAGGATAATTTCCTTTTAGATAAAAAGACTGTTTGATCTTTGTATATTATTATTTCAAGTATCTCCTTTAATCTTGTGGCTAAGATAGTTGTGAAAATCTTGTAATCAACATTTAATAGGGAGATTGGTCTGTAATTCTTGACTGATCTTTTATCCGTGCCTTCTTTATGTATTAGAGAGATGTGTGCTTCTTTCCATGAATTGGGAATTTCCCCTTTAATCTGTATATCCTCAATTAAATTCTTGAAGTGTGGACTTAAGATTTCATCGAATGTCTTATAATATTCCGCTGGAAGTCCATCTGGGCCAGGCGATTTACCAGTCTTCTCATGGTTTCTTGGCTGCAATCACACATTTAGAAAGATGATTGAACCAAGGAATATAAAATTTCTAACTACTTGGATTTCTTAATTGTCAGCATTGAGGTAGTATAGTTTTTTTGTAGTCTTGATGCTTATCTTTGTTATGTTCAGCTGCAGTCCTGCTTTGGCAATTTCTTCTTTCACTTTCACTACATAAATACACATTGTTGTTGTTGTTTAGCCGTTTAGTCGACCCCATGGACCAGAGCACACCAGGCCCTCCTGTCTTCCACTGCCTCCTGGAGTTGGGTCAAATTTATGTTGGTCACTTTGATGACACTGTCCAACCATCTCCCCTTGTCCTCTTGCCTTCACACTTTCCCAATATCAGGGTCTTTTCCAGGGACTCTTCTCTTCTCATGATTACACATTAGGAAAGGATAAAATGGCCAAGTGGAATGGCCCAGCAGAGCTAAAGGAATTTTGTTCTTTTAAAATTTCTAAAATAACAACAGCAACAATAGCCCCTCTTTTGGGAGAAAAGTGGTACATAAACACAACAACAATACAGTGGTGCCTCGTAAGACGATGTTAATTCGTTCCACGAAAATCTCTGTCTACGAAAACACCATCTTGCGAAACGCAGTTCCCCATTGGAATGCATTGAAAGCTATTTAATGCATTCAAATGGGAAAATCATCATCTTGCGAAAATTGTCCATAGAAAACATTGTCTTGCGAAGCGCAACATTGATCACAAATACTAATCGTCTTGCGGATTAATCGTCCTGCAAGGCAATCATCTTGCGAGGCGCCATTGTATTTTAAAAACCAGTCATAGGATGACTATTGCCACAACTACATTTAATTTAAACTATATTTGCATTGAACTAGAATACTAGATGTTGGAAGTGGAGTCTGCATATCAGCTGAACTCTGTAATTGTGCGTGTAACTACAGCAACTGAATGCTTTTTTATAGCATATAGATAAAACTAATTACCTGCTGATGTCTGCAGATCAAATGTCTGCTTAAGACACAGAAGTAGAGATTGGTAAGTATAAATACAAGCTCCGGCAATAGTTTCAACAGCATAAGGGGGTGCTGTTGGATTGCATGCTATATTAGAGAACCTAAAGCTATGAATAAAGCAAAAAAGCAAAATGTGCTGCTTATATACCGCCCCATAGTGCTTCAAGCACTCTCTGGATGGTTTACAAGTGAATTGTGCAGGCTACACATTGCCCCCCCAGCGATCTGGGTACTCATTTTACCGACCTCGGAAGGATAGAAGGCTGGGTCAACCTTGAGCTGGCTACCTGGGATTGAACCCTGAACTGTGAACACAGTTTTGGCTGCAGTACAGCAGTTTAACCACTGCGCCACGAGGCATCCATCAGCCAGGAGTTTGCAACAGGGCCAGCCCTTACAGAGTGAGGTTATCATTTCAGGTGCTAGATGATGAGGTAGAGGTGGAATCCTCTCACCTGATCCTCCTGACCTCCCCAGTTTTGTTTTGAGCTGGTTATATTTGTCCTGGGTTCTTTGAATTATGCTCCTTCACCCTCCCTATGTTATTTTTGATTCGACGTTCAGCTGACAGTACAGTGGGCTGATGTATATGGAATGGAAGGTGACACTATGTTCCTTTGGGTAAGGCAGCAAAACATCTTGGGCCAAATTTGGCTGACAATGCCAGTCATCACATATAGAGGCCCTACAGCTGGGTGTGTGTGTGGGGGGCCTCAGTTCTTGTTAGACTGCATCTTCCATTAACCCTAAACAGTATAGTTCCTGGTGTGGGAACACTGGCATTACAGACTGACAGAATTGGGAGGCATGTATAAACTCCACTGCTGCTGTAGAAATTCCAGGTTACTAGTAGATAGTGGTAGCTAATAAGGCCGGTGTTGTTTGATTTAGAAATAAGTTAACAAGACACGGAACTGCTAGTCTGTAGACAGTGGAAATGTAGGCCCCATCTTCTTGATACGTGTGCTGGGGAATAGAAGGATGGCTTTCTTTGCAGTGGGCTTACCTATGTGTGGACTTAGAAAGACAAAGTTCTAGAAACAGTACTAACATGAATTCTGGAAGTACACAGGCTTTGTAGGACATTTCTCCAATCCAGAAATACTGATTTTCTAATGCATGAAATTTGAGAGACAAAAGTATTTAAGTTTGAATTGTTATTGCTGATTTTTTTAAAAAAAATGGGCACACTTACAATTGTTTGTGACATCATTTAAAAGTTTGCTGTATACAACCTCTGACTCCTTCACATCATTGAAACATTTTCTTCCTATTGAAGATTCAGTAGTAGAATGGTGTTTTTGTTTTTTTTCTAAAATAAAAATGTTGATGACTTTAATTCCCCCGGGGTCTCTGCTTGAACTAGTTGCTCCAACCAAGAATGTTCACTCAAGAACTCTAGTCTGGGTTAAGAAGTGGCATCCAACAAACATGATGACGGATACAAGTTTCCAAAGTCTTTGCACTAACCAAATGCATCTGAATCAGCTTTTGAGTTACCAGCATCTGACCATGTCTCATTTTCCATTGCTGTAAAGCTGAATGTTTAGGGCTTGGTAATTAAGCCATTAATTCCCTTCATGGATTGCTGCCTTGTCATGGTGAAGGGGCTTGAGTAATTCAGAGAAGCTATGGGCTATGCCATGCAGGGACACCCAAGACGGACAGGTCATAGTGGAGAGTTCCGACTAAAGGTGATCCACTTGGAGTAGGAACTGGCAAGTCACTCCAGTATCTTTGCCAAGAAAACTCCCTGAACAGAAACAAAAGCCTAAAAGATATGATGCTGGAAGATGAGCCCCTCAAGTCAGAAGGTGTCCACCATGCTACTGTAGAAGAGCAGAGGACAAGTACAAGTAGCTCCAGAGCTAATGAAGTGGTTGGGCCAAAGCCGAAAGGACGCTCAGCTGCGGACGTGCCTGGAAATGAAATGAAAGTCCAATGCTGCAAAGAAAAATACTGCATAGGAACCTGGAATGGAGGCAACTCTACACATGGACATCATCAGATGGGCAATACCAAAATCATATTGATTATGTTTTCTGCAGCCAAAGATGGAGAAGCTCTATACAGTCAGCAAAAACAAGACCTGGAGTTGATTGTGGCTCTAATCGTCAGCTTCTTATAGCAAAATTCAAGCTTAAACTGAAGAAAGCAGGAAACAACACTGGGCTAGTCAGGTATAATCTAAACCAAATCCCTTATGAATACACAGTGGAAGTGAAGAACAGATTTAAGGAACTCAATTTGGTGGACAGAGTGCCTGAAGAACTATGGATGGAGGCTCGTAACATTGTACAGGAGGCAGCAACAAAAACCATCCCAAAGAAAAGGAAATGCAAGAAAGCAAAGTGGCTGTCCAACGAGGCCTTAGAAATAGCAGAGTAGAGAAGGAAAACAAAATGCAAGGGAGATAGGGAAAGTTACAGAAAATTGAATGCAGACTCCTAAAGAATAGCAAGGAGAGACAAGAGGGCCTTCTTAAATGAACAGTGCAAAGAAATAGAGGAAAGACTAGAAAGAGGAAAACCAGAGATCTGTTCAAGAAATTTTGAGATGTTAAAGGAACATTTTGTGCAAAGATGGGCATAATAAAGGATAAAAATGGTAGGGACCTAACAGAAGCAGAAGACATCAAGAAGAGGTAGCAAAAATACACAGAAGAATTATACCAGGAAGATCTGGATGTCCCGGACAACCCAGATAGTGTGGTTGCTGACCTTGAGCCAGACATCTTGGAGAGTGAAGTCAATTCCAGTTGAACTATTTAAAATCTTAAAAGATGATGCTGTTAAGGTGCTACATTCAATATGCCAGCAAGTTTGGAAAACTCAGCAGTGGCCAGAGGATTGGAAAATATCACTCTACATCCCAATCCCAAAGAAGGGCAGTGCCAAAGAATGCTCCAACTACCGTACACTTGCATTCATTTCACACGCTAGCAAGGTTATACAGTACTCAAAATCCTCCTAGGTAGGTTTCAGCAGTATGTGGACCGAGAACTACCAGAAGTACAAGCTGGATTTCAAAGGGGCAGAGGAACTAGAGATCAAATTGTTAACATGCACTGGATTATGGAGAAAGCCAGAGAGTTCCAGAAAAACATCTACTTCTGCTTCATTGACTATGCAAAAGCCTTTGACTGTGTCGACCACAACAAACTATGGCAGGTTCTTAAAGAAATGGGAGTGCCTCACCACCTTATCTATCTCCTGAGAAATCTATATGTGGGACAGGAAGCAACAGTTAGAACAGGGTATAGAACAACTGATTTGTTCAAAATTAGGAAAGGAGTACGACAAGGCTGTATATTGTCCCCCTGCTTATTCAACTTATATTCAGGATACATCATGTGAAGGGCCGGACAGGAGGAATCCCAAGCCAGAATTCAGATTGCTGGAAGAAATATCAACAACCTCAGGTATGCAGATGATACCACTCTGATGGCAGAAAGTGAAGAGGATTTAAAGAACCTCTTAATGAGGGTGAAAGAGGAGAGCACAAAGAAAGGTCTGAAGGTCAACTTCAAAAAAACCAAGATCATGGCCACTGGTCCCATCACCTCCTGGGGAATAGAAGGCGGTGACAGATTTTACTTTCTTGGGCTCCATGATCACTGCAGATGGTGACAGCAGCCACAAAATTAAGACACCTGCTTCTTTGGATGAAAGCGATGAGAAACCTAGACAGCATCTTAAAAGGTCAGCATAATCAAAGCTATGGTTTTTCCAGTAGTGATATATGGAAGCGAGAGGTGGACCATAAAGAAGGCTGACCGCTGAAGAACTGATGCTTTTGAATTGTGGTGCTGGAGGAGGCTCTTGAGAGTCCCCTGGACTTCAAGGAGAACAAACCTATCCATTTTGAAAGAAATCAACCCCTAGTGCTCACTGGAAGGACAGATCCTGAAGCTGAGGCTCCAGTACTTTGGCCATCTCATAAGAAGAGAAGACTCCCTGGAAAAGACTCTGATGTTGGGAAAGTGTGAAGGCAAGAGGACAAGGGGACGACTGATGGTGAGATGGTTGGACAGTGACATTAAAGTGACCAACATGAAATTGACCCAACTCTGGGAGGCAGTGGAAGACAGGGGGGCCTGGTGTGCTCTGCTCCGTGGGGTCACGAAGAGTTGGATATGACTTAACGACTAAACAAGAACAACAACAATTAAACATGCTGAACAGCTGGAAACGCTGTGTAGCTCAAAGGCAATCCCCTGATGAAGGATTGTGTGGCCAATATGCTTCTCCTTTGGCTTCTTGGGCCACACATTGTGGTCCCCACATGCTGGGGATATATTCTGAGAGGGCTATGGCTTTGTAACATGCAAAGTTCTCTGCATTCTCTGGGCTATCGTTGAGAGGTTCTGTCAGGATGCCATTACTGATTAAAGGTCATATGAAATGGTGGGAACATACTTTTCATCTCTTTGTTACTTAGGGTAGCTAGACATGCTCTTGTATATTTAGTAGCAGCTTTAGGCAGAATTAAACTGGTCTGACTTTTTCTCGGAAACAAATGCAAGAGTGGGGGAAAAAGTTTCACTTGCTGAATTTCTGCTTGTATGTTAGAACACCATGTCCCTGCTGAAAATGTGGCAACCAGATTAAATGTTTCATGTGTTTGTGTGATAAATCAGAGCAGCACTTACAGGAAGGACAGAGAAAGCAGCACCAAGATGGGGAACATACAGCCAACATCTTAGAGCTTTGCATAGTAAATTGCACTTGAGTAGGCCCATTGAATCAATGGAAGATATAAAGGAGTTGACTCATCAAATCCCCATTGATTCAGTGGACCTATTCTAGTGTAAATGACTACACTAAGCAACAGAGATCTGGCATATTTTATTGCTGGCCTTGCTGAACTTGGCTTTTCCCTTAGATACAACGTGGCTAAACATATATATAAAATCTAGACTATGCTTTTTCTACAGTTCTGTGTCGGAAACAATGATCAACTGGTGTGTAGATTTTTATCTAAAAGTTGTTATCTAAAAGAGTAATTTTGCTTATACCTTGGCTTTTCTGTTGTCTTGCAGGTCTCACATTATAACAGAAGTCCCCAACCCCCGGTCCGTGGCCCAGTGCCGGTCCGTGACCTGAGCTGTACTGGGCTGCAGAGACAGACCTCCCCCCCCAGCACTCCCCCTGCACAGCCCATTTGCGCCTGCGCACACACCTGCGTGAGCACTCCCCAACCCCTTCGCACATGCACACGAGTGCGTGCTTGCCTGCACGAGTGCCCCCTGCTCCTTTGCACATGTGCACAAGCGCAGGGGGATGCCCTGCCTTCCCCAGCAGGTCTGTGGGGCTAGAAAGGCTGGGTACCACTGCATTATAAGAATAGTTTTGTTCCTTTTTATTCACTAAAACCATGTATGAGATTAAAGATGGAGCTACATTCTAGCCAGCTATCTCTGTATGAGGATGTAAGACCTTTGTCATGTTGAAATTTAGTTAGGCCGATCATGCTGTTAGGCAGACCCAGCAAGGGTGAGAATTAGACAGTATCTTTCATTCCCATGTAATGCTCACTTTTATTTCTTTATTTGTATCAGAGTGTTGCACAATCTAAGCAGGTATACAGTGCAGCACTGTTGGAAGTGAAGGACTGGCCGGCTGCACACTATTGCCCAGTGGATGCCCAAGTGTCCTCGCAATGCTTTTCTACTCTTTGGGGAGCTTCTTCTTTGTCTCCCATTACTTAATAATATTAATATTAATTACAGTATGCAAAGGTTTTCAAAATGCAAAATACCAAGTTTGCAGGGTTTTTTAAATGCTGGGTTTCACTTTGCACACTCCCACTCCCCACATTTTTTTTCCTAACACAAAAGTGCTGGTCTTGCCACTTTTCATAAAGAAATGGAAAAAATCACCCAAATCTCGGCTGACCATTTTTTTTAGATGGTGTTTTTCCTTTTCCTGCCCCATTACCTCAAGAACAACAAAATTTGCAAGCATTTGTTACATCCTTAGTTTGTCTGCTTCTTCATCTCTTTCTGTCCTTAGTAGTTTTAGAAATAACAGCTCAAGGCAAAGGCTGGTTTTTAGGTGAAATACTGCTGAACTAAGCACTTCATAAAGCAGCCTTCAGTCCCTTCATTTAGTTTGGCATTCACAGAACATCTAACCCTGAAACATTTGCCTTTACCTCAGCACTGTTTGGGAACAAGGCAAATATCAGGGGCAACAGATAAAGTGGTGGAAGTCCCTCTCCTAAACTGTGGGTGAAAACTGCAGGGATCCATCATGCACCACTATGAGAAGACCAGTTTGTTGAGCTGGTAAAGATACGGTTGGTTCTTAAAAAACGAGCCTTTGAACCACTGGTAGGAAAACTTTCATATTGGAGTTTGAGCTCTCAGAATATTACAGAATAGCATAGTAGGTGTCCAAGCTGATGGCAAGATTCTTGGAAAGCGTAATTTAAAAAAGTTAACTTTTTAAACTTCTCCTTTGAAGTCCATATTAAATTTTTGCTCAATAAAGATATAAACAGGCCATCTTCTGGACTGCTTACTATCACCATTGATGGTCATCTTCCTAAGGCTAGATGAAGATATGCATTCAATCTCTCTTAATCATTAGGGATGCTTTGCTGATCAGTGGCTACTGGTTATGACCCATGACTTGCAGGCAAGTGAAGCCATAGCTACAGTGGGAAATGTAAAGGTATTTGAGCTTAGCAGTCCAAAAACTACTGAGCTGACACTTTGTTGGTTGTTTCCTCCCTTCTAGCTTTAACAGTAACCTGACACATAGAAATCTGAATAAATTTGAGTACTTTAATCCTGGGTTTTAGAGCTCCCATGATATATAGCTGAAAGCAGCTGGCCCATTTTAACAGTAAGCTTCAGCTTTTCTTGTTTGCAGTCAGGGAATCTGGACACAAATGCTTAGAAATATGCTTGATACAACCATTACTTCATGCAAGTTCTAGGTGGTTGAATTTTCTGCAAAGCCAGCTGCCCTCTGGCATCAATTTATGTGGGTGATAAACACATTCTTCCCCCTTCCCTTGAATGCTGTTTCCCTTACTCCCAATTTTTATCGGTTGACGTCTTCTCCTCAGTGCATTGCATTTTATGAGTATACATCACTGGATTTCTACATTAGACTTCTATATCTCATTTTTGATTGTCACTTTAGCCCAAAAATTTTAGCATAGGGGTCTGTGTAAGAAATATGGGCTATAATATCCATTTGTTCAGACAACTGAAGTGAGCCTGTTGGTTAAAAACAGCTGGTTTGTTATAGCAGTTAGGATATGGAGTCTTAGCAGCTCATTCTCTCTCAGCACAACCCGCTGGGTAGTTTAGTGGTTTAGGTCTCTGGTTACGAAGCCAGAGGTTGGGAGTTCAATTCCCCACGGTCTCTCCTTGACAGAGGCTTGACTTGATGATTCATAGTGAGAAAAATAGAGGAATCAGTGCTGCTTTTGCAAGTCCCTGTAAGGACAGGATGATTGAGTAAATGGTCATGGTAAAATAATCAGTACATACTCTTTGTTAATTATTTAGCCAACACAAGGAATTTAAAGAAGTCAGGATAAATTTTAAGAGGGAAGTACAAATAAGGGAGATACCCTACTGTACTGATAAGAAGACTGAGTGAGTAGGCCTAGGTAAGAAGGAAGGAGCTTAATGGGTCAGTTAGAATGACCTCAAGGAAGTTAGGAAAAGGGAACATATACCAAATAAAGATGAAAATAAAGCAGACGTGGGACTTCCTGTGATCAGTTTAGATGCACCGGAGAGGCTGTACACCTTGGAGTACCTAACCAATAGGGAAACAAGGGAGGGACCATACGGCCGGGAATAGGGGATAAATATCATGCTACCTGTATTGATGTGTATGCCTACCCAGTTAGGAGACCTGCTTTTGCAAAAGTGCTTTTTAATAAAGGAGAGCTGCTTGTATTTGTGGTTGTCTGGTTACTGCATTTTAGTAACAAGGGTGTGAGGATTTCTCACAATAGGGTCCCTTCCAGCTCTGCAATGCTAAGGTGGTGGTGGTGGTGATTTATTATTATTATTATTAATTATTATTAATTATTATTAATTATTATTAATTATTAATTATTAATTATTAATTATTATTATTATTATTATTATTATTATTATTATTATTATTATTATTATTATTATTATTATTATTATTATTATTCAGTACTTCCTGGGCTTGTTGTATGTGGGGAGCATGAAAGCTATGTTGAACTCACTAAAGCAAAAGCAGGATAGGAATGTATATATACATTTTATATATATTTTATATTGGAGATTTGGTGAGTCAACTCCTCCATAAAGAGGAAGCTGGCATACAGTACTTCAATTTGCTCAAATGAGGGCGTTTTATTTCTAAGGTGTTGTCCATGTCAGTCTGTTGCAGAGAAACGACTGTTACTTTGGATAGTGAGAGCCGCCAGTTCGAATCCCCGCCTATCCAATGTTATCGTGTGGCACTTCATAGTTGGACACGTTTTATTTAGTATAAGCTTTCGCCGCCTCTTTCTTCAGAGGCACCAGCCAATGCCCATGGGGTGCATTTCGTTTTACTGGGCCTGTTTTCAAGAACGGGAAAACAACAGCGACCCCGATTAACAATCGCGCCTTGCAAGGGTTCGGTGACGGCCGAGGCGCCGGCGAAGGATCTCCTGCCCTTTCCACTTCGGGAGCGTGAAACAGGTGGCGATGAAGCATTCCAGGCAGTAGAGGGCGCTCGTACAAACCTGTCGCCCCGGAGGAGGAGGAGGAGGAGCCCGGAGCGCTTTCGCTCCTCTTTTGACCATCTTCTAAACATGATTTTATGCATGTTATATTGATGTGTTTTTTATCGATGTAAGCCACCCCGAGTAGACAGTCTAGAGGGGTGTGGGGTAAAAATCGAATAAATAAAATAAATTTAAAAAAATAATAAAAACAAGAGTTTAATTCCAGGTTAGCATCGTACTGCTCCTGCTCCTCCTCCTAGGTCTACACTTTCAAAAACAAACACTCGGGTCGCTGAAGTGCTCCAACGATAGCTGATGATTTCTTTTTCCTCGACAGCAAACCATCTCGGGATGGCGAGGGAGGGAGGGAGGGAGGGAAGGCCTCGATCCACTTTCGCCGCCGCTCCTCGGAAGGGTTTGATGGCAGGGGAGTGAAGACGCGGGAGGAGAGAATCGCTCTTCCCAGTGATTCTAAACCGCGTTTGCAGCTCGATCCTACGGGGACGGTGAAGCGTACCAGTTCAAGGGGATGGGACTCGTTCCCAAACCATTACTCTTCACCACCGCTGCAAACTAAAGTCTGGGTCTGCAAAACACGATCGATGCACCTTGGGAACCAAGCCGTCACCCTTTCACCCACACACTCGAGACCTGAACTCCTCGGTGAGACTAAGGGGATCTTTGCTTGGGGTAGATCTCCCCGGGATTGATTGCAGGATCAGACTGCTATGACCTATGGGGGCGGCGGCGGGTTAGATCCTCCACTTAAAGGGAACAGATGGGCCCCAGCTCCCTGTGCTCCGTTGCCGTTTCCTGGAAAGTACGGATCGTAGCTTTGGGGACGCCTGGTTCTAGATGTGACCTATTCTATTTGGAAACCGCTCGTCTCCCCTCCTTCCTCCTGAGAGCTTGCAAACGTGGCTCCTTTTTCAGCCTCGTTTCCCTACCCCCTTTTCCTCCGCCGAGTGCGGGGGATCTTCACCGCCCCGAAGGCAAACTGGAAAGCTGCTTTCCTCTTCCCGGACACTCCCACCACCACCCACAACTGCTGGCCCTAGGCAACCGGCTCTTGTCCTTGCCTGCACCGGGGCGGAGGGGGGGGGGGAGGAAAAGGCAGCTAAAGGAGAGGAAAGGGAGGAAGGCGATCCCGAGATGCCAAGCCATCTATCCCTCGGCTGGGGCAAGTTTCGATCCTTCGCCGATCCAGCTGCCAGACAGCACGCACTCTGCGCGAGAGCAACAACACAACGAGTGTCTCGCTTGGATCCTCCCCGCAAATCAGTGTCTGGGATTAGAGGAGGCGGGCGGGGGGATTACAATTCTACACCCGCAGAAATATATAAAAATATATAAATACAACCCCCGCCTCCAGTTGCCCCCCATACCCTTCTCTCCCCACCCAGGGACGGGGAGGCGCGCCTTCCACTAAGCGGGGTTCTATTTGTGTGTTTAGTCGTTTAGTCGTGTCCGACTCTTCGTGACCCCATGGACCAGAGCACGCCAGGCCCTCCTGTCTTCTACTGCCTCCCGGAGTTGTGTCAGGTTCATGTTGGTTGCTTCGCAGACACTGTCCAGCCATCTCATCCTCGGTCGTCCCCTTCTCCTCTTGCCATCACACCTTCCTAACATCAAGGTTTTTTCCAAGGACTCTTTTCTTCTCATGAGATGGCCAAAGTACTGGAGCCTCAGCTTCAGGATCTGTCCTTCAAGTGAGCACTCAGGGTTGATTTCTTTCAAAATGGATAGGTTTGTTCTCCTTGCAGTCCAGGGGATTCTCAAGAGCCTCCTCCAGCACCACAATTCAAAGGCATCAATTCTTCGGCGGTCTGCTTTCTTTATGGTCCAGCTCTCACTTCCATACATCACGACAGGAAAAACCATAGCTTTGACTATTCGGACTTTTGTTGGCAAGGTGATGTCTCTCCTTTTCAAGATGCGGTCAAGATTTGTCATCGCTTTCCTCCCAAGAAGAAGGCGTCTTTTAATTTCAGGGCTGCTGTTCTATTTAATTTTATTTTAATTTCAGGGCTGGGGTTCTATTTAATCTACCGCAAAGCTCTATCCTCCGGCTGGGGGTTATGAATGGGTGCAGCGGAAGCACCTCCCCCTCCGGACGTGACGCCCAGCCAATCCGCGGGCCCGCTGCGTGGATGGATGAGGTCAGCGCTGTGGTGTCGGGGAATGGAATGTTGGAAGTGTAACATTCGGAACCGGGCGACGTTCGGCGATCGAACCCCGCGGTCGGCAACGTTCGACGCGGGGAACGCCCGCGCCCGCCTCCGCCACGCTTCCCTGGGCCGGAGCTGCCTGGTCGCCCGCGCGTTGAAATGAATGGCTGAGTGGGGCGGGGGCTGAGAGGAGGAGGAGGAGGAGGAGGAGACGGCGGCGACGGAGGCGGCGGCGGCGGCGGTACCAGCGAGCGGAGGCAGCTTCGGGAGAAAAGAAGGAAGGAGGAGAAGAAGGAGAAGGAGGAGGATCTTTTTTGCTGGGTTCCAGCGCGGGGGCCCTCCACACGGAGCTCGCAGGAAGGCGGAAAGAGCAGGCCCCCCCGTACTCTCCCTGCCTGTGTGTTTGGAAGCTGCTGCTGCAAAAAAGAGGAAGGAAGGAAGAGAAATGCAGGGATTCGTAAGGTTACGGTGCTCGGGCTGGAAGATGTGATCTGGATTGGGGCTGCAAGAAGGCTTGGCGCTGCCCGACTCGCTCTGAAGCCGGGCGCTCGGGGGGTCTCGTCCTTCCTCCCTCCCTCCCTCCCTCCTTTTTTATTTTTTTTTTTTTTAAATTAAACGTTGCAGGGATGTTTTGGGTGAACTGAAGTTGCAGCAGCCCCAGCTGCTGCTGCTGCTCCTGCTACACCTTGATCATCTGCAAACCCCGTGTGTGTGTGTGTGTGCGTGTGCGTGCATGAGCGGGAGGGAGGAAGGGAAAGAGAGGAGAGGGCGGGACAGATTTCTCAATCTCGCCACGGCAGATTTAAGGGCAAAAGGCAGCTGGATCCGGCGAATTCATTTGGCCGAGGGCTGCCGGCGTCTTGGCTCTCTCTCTCTCGCATGCAAGCGAAATTCCCAGCCTCTTGTGTGAAGCCGCGCTGGGCGTGATTCTTCCCTGCCTGCCCCTGCTTCTCTCTCTCTCTTTTCTCTCTCCCCCTCCCCCCTTTTGCTCCTTGCCTCTGACTCCCCCCCCAAACTTCTTTCTCTCTCCCCCCTTTCCCCCCTCTCTCCCCCCCTCTTTATTGTGCGAGCCAAAGATGAAAGACAGGAGAGGAGAAAGTTAAAGAAATCGCCCACATGCGCTGCATCAGCCCAAGGCTTGGGGAAAGGAATAAAGAGAAGGTGGGAGAAGAGAGTTTAAAGTCTTTGCAGGCGGGAAGATGGCGGACTCAAGCTGAAAGTGTGGATTGGCAAACTTGGGCGATCTTTGTGTTTATTTACAATCCTCTTGACCCAGATAGGACACATGCAGGCCAAAAAACGCTATTTCATCCTGCTCTCCGCTGGCACTTTCGTCGTCCTTCTCTTTTACTTCGGAGGCGTGCAGTTCAAAGCATCAAGAAACCAAAGCAGGCGAGAGGCGCTCAGTAGTAGTAGCAGCAGTAGCAGCAGCAGCAGCAGCAGCAGCAGGAATGGCCCGCAGCACCCCAGCCCCGAGCATTACTGGCCCCGATTCCCGGATGCCCTGCGCCCTTTCGTTCCTTGGGAGCAGCTGGAGAGCGAGGAGTACAACGTGCACGCCTCTCCCCGGCAGAAGCGCGATGCCAACGCCAGCGTCTACAAAGGCAAGAAGTGCCGCATGGAGTCCTGTTTCGACTTCGCCCTTTGCAGGAAGAACGGCTTCAAGGTCTACGTCTATCCGCAGCAGAAAGGGGAGAAGATCGCCGAAAGTTACCAAAACATCCTGGCCGCCATCGAGGGCTCCCGCTTTTACACTTCCGACCCCAGCCAAGCCTGCCTGTTTGTCCTCAGCCTGGACACCTTAGACAGAGACCAGCTCTCCCCCCAGTACGTGCACAACCTGCGGTCCAAAGTGCAAAGCCTCCACTTGTGGAACAATGGTAGGAATCATTTAGTTTTTAATTTATATTCCGGCACCTGGCCTGACTATACCGAGGACGTGGGCTTTGACATTGGCCACGCCATGTTGGCCAAAGCCAGCATCAGCACGGAAAACTTCCGGCCGAAGTTTGACGTTTCCATCCCTCTCTTTTCTAAGGATCATCCAAGGACAGGAGGGGAGAAGGGCTTCCTGAGGTTTAACACCATTCCTCCCCTCAGGAAGTACATGTTGGTCTTCAAGGGGAAAAGGTACTTGACTGGAATAGGTTCGGACACCAGGAATGCCTTATATCATGTTCATAATGGGGAGGATGTTGTCCTCTTGACCACCTGCAAGCATGGGAAAGACTGGCAAAAGCACAAGGATTCGCGGTGCGATAGGGACAACGCAGAGTATGAAAAGTAAGTCCGGTGCTTTGAGTTTTTTCTCTCATTCTCTTTTTGCACAGGTGGCTAATATGACACTTTAATGACTTTTTCATTGATTCACCCTGTTCTGCATTTGGTCTTTCTTGCTGACAAAATTCCAGTGAAATCACAGACCCATTGGGCCTGTTTTTTTGGGGTGGTGGTGGAAGAGGAGGAAAAATATCTCATTGCTGTTTCTACTGCAAAATTTGCATCGAGGTGTAAGTTTGAATCACATGTATGGCCGATAGTGTGCAGACTTGTGTTTTCAGATTACAGTTTTCCAGCATTCCCGAGCAGAAAAGGGAGTTGTCCTAAAAAACACAAAACCCGCAGAAACCACAAATCTGTACACCTGCCATCATAGAGGGTGTCTGTCAGTGCCAAAGGGTTTGAAATGGCATTTAGATCTATCAGTGAATTTGGCAGATACAAATGCTGGAGCAAATACTGTATTGGGACTGCTTTGAAGCAACGGGATGAGCCCATCTGTTGTTGTCCAAATTCAAAAGCCACCGGTTGGAAATAAATAAAAGGGAACCTAATGTATAGTTAGGAGTGAATCTGCAATCGATTAGACTTGGTTGTGGGAATGGACTCCATTCAACACCATTAGAACTTGCTGCTCGGCAAATTATCGTTGGGTTGTGCTGTAAATCCGTGAATTCTCAAAGGTTCCCTCATGAATGTACCTGTATAAGATCAGGTTGTTCATTTTGTGGATTTGGTGAGTTTCCTTTGGTTTAGCTGGAGCCAATGATGTCTAGTCTACCAGTCTCTGCATGACCCATCCTAGGTGGAAATTAGCTGGGCTCCCTGTCTGTTCATTCTTTCCCAGTTATTCACTCTCATTAAGGTTTTCTCCCCATGGTTAAGTGTTCATCTTTTTAACCCTGATGACTATTGCCTTGAACAAAGTTCAGAGAAATCTGATGACTTGCAAAGTACGTGGGTGTGTATTCATTTATTCAGATGAGTACACCTAGCTTGCTTATCTGAGGTTTCTGACTCAGTAACAGAAATGAATCAATTTATCTACACTCGTCAGTGTCTAGTCTCTGTGTTTATTTTTCTTCTGCAAAACAGCTGTAAAATCAGTGAACAAGAGATGTGGAATTGCTCCGGCTTCAAAGCCGTTTGTGTGTCTTTTTCCATGTTGACAAGTATTTCCAGTGCTGTAAACATTTCCTGTGCTTTTTCCACTTCTCTCTCCCTCCCTCCCTCCTACTTTCTGATACTTTTATATGTATGCTTTAGTTGTGATCCACATTTAAATGCATAGGGTGCAATCAAAATCTGTTAACAGAGTACATTTAGAAAGATTTTAAGTTGCTGAAAACACTTTCTCCAGAGGTGAAGGAGAAGAAACACTTTCTTTGCCATTCAAAATCTTACCCTATTATCAGCCTAGATAACCTGGTAGTGTCTGAATGAATGTTGCAGGCAAGATTGCCTTTGTTGGGGATTGCATTTATGCCATTTCATGTAGCTACTTAATTTAGCCATCTTTTCCCAGCAGAAATTGCAAATTGTTCATACAGTATTTCAACATAGCTGCTGAGATCACAGTTTTGTGTAGCTACAACATAGCTATAGTGATTCTAATAATTCTATTTGGAGCTAATTACTGTACTTAACTTTAAATGCTGCTCAAAACTGGGCTTGCAGTTGAGATTCCTGAGTTAAAGTAACCCAATTGTATCCAAAATGATGTTGCATCAGGAGTGGTTTATAGCCTTAAAAGAAGCTTAAAAGGGCTGTTAACGCAGTTTGGATTGCTTGTAGCTACTGTATGGCAAATGTGTGTTAAAACTGGCTTGCCATTTCAAATTGTTTGCTAATAACTTGTAACTAGAAAAGTTTGGGAAATTGATCAGCATCAGACTACAAGATTGACCATCACTGTCTCCTTCAAGGGCACTTGCAGAAGAAACCATCTGACTTGTCATGCATCTGGAAGCAATCATGATGGGTAGCTCTTTAGAGGTCATGAGAATATCATGCCAGTGACGTTCAGATGTTGTGATGATCGCAACTGGCTATAGAACTCAGTTTTTAAAATTCTCTTTGCTTTAGTATCTGTACGTGTCAGCGTGTACATACAGGTGAACGAGCCTGTCATCTGAAACTGGTGTGCATCCATTTGTATGAAAGAGAATCCGATCTAATGCTTATATCTCATAAATAGGTTTGTTTTAGATTATGGTCTTGTAGGCTGGTGTAATGCTCTAGGTCTTATGCAGCAGGTTAAGTAGATTGTCTAACTTTTGTTATGTTGTCGGCTTTTCTCCCAGTTGTTTTATGTTTAAAGGCACAAGCTAGCTCAGAGTTGTGGCTTGCCAAGGTTTCAGTTCTAAGCCTTGTTATTATTCGTGGCCCCTAAAGGCAAACTTCTGTGGGATGACACTCATCCTTGGGTTCTTTTTACAAAGAAAGGCAAGATAAAAATATTTTAAATGAAATAAATACAATAAAAATAAATAAATGACATAAAACTAATCCTTATGGGAAGACACACGAGTTGCATTTCTTTTTCTATCCACAAAGATGCATCCCTGTCTTGAGGCACAGCAAAATCTTCAGAATATGGCACAGGTGGGTAGATAACTAGATTTGCCAAATCTTTTTTCACTGGAAGCCCCATGGTTTATGGAGTGGAACTTCATGCAAAATTGAAGCAACTGCTTAGTTTGGGATTTTTTCCCCCCAGTAGTGCAATTGATGTTTGCACATGGATCTTTTCATGCATGCATCTATGTATGTGTTTTTTCCCCCTTGATTCGGAACACAGCCTAGTTTAGGAGCGGGGTATATGTCTGTTGTTGTTAAAAGAATCTAAAAATCTTCTGTGATCGGCTGCCAGAGATCCACTGGTAGCCCCCACCCGCCCTCTGTCTGCCTGTACAGCCCTTTAGTTTTTCTAAGGCAGGTTAATTGATCTTGATTTATGGCTTTCCGGAAAAGATAAGGGCAATTACTTTTGCAAAATGCCATAGATGGTTAGGGCTGTGCTTTGAAAGACAGCACTTCTGAGAGCGCCTATTGGCAGCCCTAAAAATCACACAGAGACACGGATTCAATGTGGATTTATACTGCGCAGCCCTCCCCCCCCACCTTTTTTCTGTCTCCCTCCTGACCCCCTCCTTTTCTTTCTCCTATTCAAGTCCTGTCCATGCTTTGCTCCACACTTAGTTTATGAAATCTGACAAGGCCACGTCCTGAGGGAAACATGACTTTCAGAATCCTCATAGTATCTCTTTATAAGCACATTATATCTATTCTCACACAGGAGAGAGTCCTCTGCTAACTCTCTTTACCTTGCAGGGGAAGAAAAAGGCAGCTTTCGAGAAATAAAGCAAGGTGGCAGTTCCTGGGGATTTTCCAAAATGATTTAAAAGGCTATTTTTAAAACTTAAATTTGAGAGGGCTTTTTCCCCCCTCTTTTCTTTTTCTTTTTTGGATGGGGGAAACAGCGTCAGATGATCAGATTAGTTCCTGGAGCATAGGATTTTCAGCGACTATTATTGCTGCTGGCTGGATTGCTCAGTGGTTTAGGCGTCTGGCTGTGGAGCCAGAGATTGGAGTTCGATTCCCCACTGTGTCTCCTACGAGTCGATCCGGCCTGTGCGGCCTTGGGCAGCTTGCACAGTCTCAGGTAACCCACAGAAGAAGGGAATGGAAAAACCACTTCTATTATTCTTACCAGGAAAACCCATAATTCAGAATTGACTTGACAGCACATGATGATTAGTAACAGGAATAGTACTGCAGCAACAAGAAGCCTCCATGGATAAGTGCAGTGTATCTTACTACCTAGAATGGAAGATTGATAAGAAAGAACCTTTACTTTCCTGTTGTGAGCTCACGCCAGCATTTGTGTTGCATCCATTGGGATGCTGTTAAAATGGGCCATAATCCATTCAATCCACAAGGCAGGTTTTATTTCCTCTTAAAAAAGAACTTAGATTGCCTACAGCTTAGGAATTTGCTTCTACAGGTGGAAGCAAGTCAAACATTCCTGTACCTCCTGGTTTCCACTGATTCTTGATCATGAGTGTGCTGAGAAACTTATCTTACCTTGTTTTCTGTGATGGGCAGGAACATAGACGCATGGCAAGTGACCCATTGACCTGGTGGTATCGATCCTAGCAAGGCAGGCTGTACATGGTTGGCTGAGGAACTGCCTTTTGGAGAGCAGTGAAAAACTATATAATTACACTTATCTCACTCTTTCATTCTCTGTTCCCCCAAAATGCTTGCAATAGGAAACAGAAATCTGCAATCTTGTTTGGGCTCCCTTGAGATTAAATCCATTGGAGGATTTGCTTTTTTGAGTAACCTGGCTAGGATCAATTGCAATCTTTGTGTGGAATCAGATTGCATAGCAAACTGCTGAAAGAGAGCGAGTAAAGAACTAAGTTTTAATAATATTAGTTGCAATTAAATGTTGTCTTGGAAACTGCTGAGTACGCCACATGTTTTATTTGTCTGTTTCTTCTCTTTCTTACCTAAACTCTACTGATAAGCTTTTTAAGACCTATTTTGCAGTATGCTTGGGGAAAGTTTGATGTGCTTTGGCTCCACGTTCTATTAAGAAATCCATCTGCAGAGGCAAACTAATTAATTTTCATCACAGTTATGTATCTCAGCAAATAAAGCTTATGCTGACTAGAATGGATTGCATTACCTTGATAAGAGTAATTACACAAGGTTTAAGAATTTCCTTGTTTTTCGGGTGTGTATGGGTGTAATTATAGACCTTATATTAGTATGTATGTCTTTGAATGGTCACATTTAGGCTCACTTTCAGTGTCATTCAATTTTAATCAGTCTAATACCTCTTCAATTGTATTTTTTTGCAGTGGGGAAAGAAGTGGCACTGTGAAAGAATATTAATGTGTATAGCCTATGAGACTAGCAGTAAAATAATAGGTTAGGCTACTCAGAAGGAAGCCCTATTGAGTTCAATGGTGCTTATTCCCAGAAAAAGAGGTTTAGAATTGTATTCGTATTAACATAGCTAGTGATTGTAGTTAGATGTATAAATATTAGACAGGAAGGATTTTCTAATAAATGTAGCATACTTTGCAAAATGGATCTGAATGTGCAAGTAGATTAATGCTGTGGTACATCTTGTGACCTATCATGTTTACCAACATTATAGATACTATCAGAAAGAAGAGAAATTAATAGTGTGTCTGTCCAGAACTGCAATTCTGTCTAGCTACTCAAATCAAGACTTCTTCCTTGCCTTGTTTATATACAAACCTGAAGAGGTTTGTAAAAATATATTGAAATACTGATAAATGTTTTGATTAATTCTATTTTGGAAGGCCCCCTCCAACTGAAAGTTTGTTGGAGCTTTTGTATTTATTTGGAATCACTTTTGCTGCTTTTAATCCAAACATTCCCCTTTTCTTTCTATGACTAGGATCTGAAAGTGTTCACTTCTTGTGTGTTAGCTAAAGAAGGGGCTGATTGGCCAGTACTTGTTATGTCTCTTGTGAAGCCAACTGCCGGTGTTTGGAGAAAAATATGAAGGTCTTGGAACGGTTCAGCCCTAATCCCTACTGACAGTGTATCTACAGCAAAAGCTGTATGTGTGTATTGGACATGAGAGAGCCATATTTTAAGGATCAGAACTGATAATTAGGCCTAAATAAGTCAAGTGTTTGTTTTCTTGACCTCCACTGTGGGGGTGGTGGAGAAAGAATCTGGCCCAGAGGATGCAGGGTCTCTTGTAAGCAGCTTCTGGGGATGGGAGTCAGTTCATCTTAAAGGGTTGATGCAAGAGACTGTGTCAGGCTGGTCTTGTAAGATATGTCCAGTATATACATATGTATCCTGCATGCACAACAGAAAACAAGCCAATGTGGAATAATGGATGGATTGCCAGACTAGGACATAGGAGATGTGGCTTCAATTCCTGCTCAGCCATAGAAACTCGTGGTGGTGGTGGTGGTAGGCAGCAATGATAAACCACCCATTGAACTTCTCATGTAATGTACCTGAAAAACCATATTAGGATTGCCGTAAATTGAAAGTGATTTGACAGCACAACGACAGCATCAATGTATGCTGCACATGAGTGATGGAGCTCATTGGTGGGAGAATGCTAATAATCAGAATGATATCAGATATGCAGAACTGAATGAATTTGCTGGGATCACAAAGACATTACAGACCTATTCAGACATTAAGTGTGGATGATTAAAAACTCAAGTGGGAGAAACATGTTAGTCTTGCCCCACCTTTTATTATTTCCTTTGCCTTTTTAACTGTGGAGGCTGATGATGCTGAAAAAGAGAACCCCCTGTTTTCTCTGTTTTGGACAAGGGCTCATCAGATGAGTTAGAACGGGGGAAAGTATGGGTTTTAATTTGTATTGAGAACCGCCACGGATGAAGGAAAGTTCTCTCCTTCAGTCGCCAGGCAGAGACGACAATGGAAGTGAGAATGGAGGAGATAGGTCATATGGGCTCCCTCTCCTTCCATGTTCACTGTGCAGAGTTTGTAATCCCTGCATACAGCTGCTCTATGCCAGCGTTAGCAGCATCTGAATTTTGGGGTGAGTCTGGCATGGTAATATCTCTTTGATCCTAGCTACTGACTTAGTCATTTGGATGTTGCTAGAAATACATGAATCCACTGGGGGAATCGGCAGCCGCACCACTTCTGTAATGTGTGAGTTGAACCTCCTAGCCTTATTTTGCAGCAAAGTGCTGTTTTTAAGATAAATAGCATCAAGCATTTACTTTACTTCATAGATGGGTGTTTGACGGCTTGCTGAAATCTGATTTCCCGAGGTTTTCTGTATTCATTATCTGCCGAGATGCTGTACCAGGAATACCCAAGGAGTTGTCAGTGGATGTAGGCAGCTAACCATTTCCATCGTAACAAAGTAATAGCTACAGACTTCAGTTGTGTTGGTCTGTGTATTGTTAAATAGTCTGTTATGTGTGTAATGGGCTTTGTTCATGAGCTGTAATTGTTTCCAGGAGTGGTAATGCAACAGCTATTCATTGCATCAGCTGTAAATTACCTAAGGACAGAAAAATTAATGGATATAACCTTAAGTTATCCATGAGATTTGTAAGGGTGATTTAATAGATGAGGGGTGGGGCAGGAATTTGCATACTAGTATCATTTTTTAGAAACCTATTCATGGTGTTAGGCATGTATGTGGTAGACTGGTGTTTCTCAACTAGTGGACACAAATGGGATGCAGAATTCCATAACTGTTAATGGGGTTCTGGAAGGGTGATGAGCCATTTCTGTAGCATTTTGCTAGTAGTGCATTCACATTTCCTCCTCATCTTTTGTTCCTATCTCCTATTTATCCTGTTATGTACATGGTAAACAACAGCATGCTGGTAAGCCTATAAATACCCTTTGAGGAAGAAGAAGAAAAAAAATCATGGTGAGACCCAGGTTCTTTGAGATAGAGTGATTTGTGCAATGTAAGATATCTTATTTATTTATTTATTTATTTATTTATTTATTTATTTATTTATTTATTTATTTATTTATTTATTTATTTATTTATTTAATATCCTGCCTATCTGGTCGGGTCAGGACCACTCCAGGCGGCTAACAATCATAAAAAAATACAGTAAGACTATACAGTATAAACAATTTAAATAGTAAAAGCCTTACACAAGGTAAAAGAAACAGTAAAAGAGGAAAGAAAAAAGGGTATCGGGAATTATCTGATGGGAAGGCCTGCCAAAACATCCATGTCTTTAATGGATTCTTAAAGATACCCAGCGAGGGAGCCCCGTGAATCTCAGGAGGTAGGTTGTTCCAGAGGCGAGGAGCCACCGCCGAGAAGGCCCTTACAGTTTGAGAAGCTGAGGATCCCCTCTTTGGCTTCTTCAGTTAGAACAGCCAGGCAGGAGATGATGGGGAAAAAACACGCTCCCTAAAACCCTGGATGGCTGGTACTATACAGAGCTGTCAACACTATATTATTTGGACTAAAAGTTTTACCTTTTGTAAGATTAAGTCCTATGTTTCTGTTGTAAAGGTAGATGAAATAATTGTTATAGGGTGTCAAGTTGGAACCGACTTACAGCAACCCTAATAGGGCTTTCAAACTAAGCGAGATGTTTAAGAAGCAGCTTTAGCAGTTCTACTCCCTCAGTGAGTTTCCATGGCTGAGCAGGGATAAGACCTCCTGAGACCTAGCTCATCACTCTACCCCAATGGTAGAGTCTGGTAGAATCTTGGGTTCCAAAATGTTCTTGGACTGTAACTCCCAGAAATCCTGGCCAGCACAGCTAGAGGTGAAGGCTTCTGGGAGTTTCACTTCAAGAACGTTGGGGGAACGAAGGTTGGGAACCATTACTCTATCCATTACACAGCATTGGGTATCGAGATAAAATTATACTTTTTGCCAAATATGCTTATTTTCTGGATTTCACCTCTGTCTGGTGAAGAATTTTGTTCACCTTTGCAAGGGTACATTGTTTCCGGTGCACCCAATCAGTGATATTGTTATTAGTTCTTTGTCTGCTTCTTTTAGGTGCTGTGGTCTTTCTCTTCATGAATTGCTAGGGAATTCTTTTCATGAAATTTTGCAGCTTTGCATGATGTCCAACAGACCTTACAATTCGAAACTGAATCCCTTGTGAAGTCATGAAAGCAGACTGTTCTTGATAGAAAAATTCAAGGGATTGGAGTTGGCTGGCCAGGCAAGAAATGACATGTTTCCCTTCACAAAAGAGACACAGAAAAAGATGTGAGAAAGAATTTTGACTTACAAAGAGGCCTTGATCCACTAAAAGTTTCTGCTTGGCTGTGGATAATATGAACCAGATAAATCTTCTGGATAAATATTCATAACAAGATGAAGGATTTTTCTTGTTTTTTAGCAAAGAGATCCATCTTTCTTGCATAACCAATGCATAATATTGAAGTAGTATTAAAAATACTTTGATACAAACATCAGTGGAGAGGTAGAACATTCTCTGTGTCCATTTGCTTGGGTTACGTTTTGCTATCATTTGTCTCTCCCTTATATTGGGTAGAGTGGGCGGCATATAAATTAAATCAAATCAAATCAAATAAATAAATAATATCCAATTCCTTACGTTAGAAAAGAGCAAGTAGAGTGATCCATCTCTAGAGTAAGTGAACGTATGGGATTGCTTGTATATGATATACACATACTCAGATGTGTTTAAGGCAAGAATTGATCCCCTTTGGTGGTCTTGTAAGGGCACTGATGTCAAATTTTTGTACTTAAATACTGTACATGAAAAGTTGCCTCCTGCCTCTTGGGATAAGGTCTAAATATGGTAAAATAATGATGATTCACTGTTACAAAATGGGCACATACTAGCTGAAAATCTATAGCATAGTTACACAAATGATGTAACTTTTTGACACAAGTTGCTATAAGTTAAGGAATCTCCTCAGCCGTTATGTGTTGCACAGTGAGTAGCTTGAATCGGATAATGTCTATGGAGATTTCTTAACTTACAGCAGTTCGCTTTCAAAAGTTACCCCATTTGTATAGCTGTGAAACAGGATTTCAGCCGTTGACTGATTAACGTGATTAAAACTGACATTAAAAATATAACACCACTTAATAAAAATGCAACTATGACCACTTCAGTGGTCAAAAAACAAATCGAAAAACATTTCCCATATCAAGGGAAAGGTAGAAAGATGTTTGCTTATCTGCAGTCTTGAATAAGGGATTGAGAAAACAGTACATGCACAGTTTGTACCAAGAGTACACTGTGGTTCAGAATGCACATACTGTGCACCCACTCATTCACTGACATTGTAAAGGGAAACCAACTTTGCTTGTTGGAGAAGTTAAGGTCTTTGATCTTGTTAGCTTCAGCAGTAATTCTAAATCAGTCTTGGTCTGAAAATGATTGTCTGAATTTAACTACTACGATGTTGCTGTTGTTTAGTCATTAAGTCGTGTCCGACTCTTCATGACCCCATGGACCAGAGCATGCCAGGCCCTCCTGTCTTCCACTGCCTCCCGGAGTTGGGTCAAAGTCATGTTGGTTGCTTTGATGACATTGTCCAACCATCTCATCCTCTGTTGTCCCTTTCTCCTCTTGCCCTATAGCATCAGACTATTTCAAAGACTAGCTCATCCCTACCAGTCTGGTTGCAGCAACCACTGTTCTAAACAGCAAGTGCAATAATTCTTGTAAGATAGTTTATAGTAAATTAGGCGGGGTTTAATTAACCTATGCAACAAACATACCCCCCCATCCCTAGTTCTTTTGAATACTATCAACTGGTCTCTGGTTTTCCTGTTTTGTTTTGAATTAGCGCTGATTTGGCTAATTAGCTGGCTATGAAACAGAAATATTTAGAGGGTTAAAATGTGGATTGAACAGGCTTCCAGCTCATGTTGTATCTTTTTCTCATTTCCCTTCCTTAATCGTAATGGACTGCAATGATACGCTTGGGTTTGTGCCAAATGTGGTCATATGCAGGTTTTTTGCCATCCAATTAAAACCCTGTTCTAGTTTCTGGCATCTGTATATGGTGCCTGTCTTTGATAACCTTTTCTTCCCTGTGCCATGGGACTTGCTTAGTTTAAAATGAGACTTCAGTTCCTTTCAGATCTCCTTCCATGAAATTTAGGGAGAGGTTGGAGCTCAGTGATAAAGCACATTATGTGCAGAAGCTCCCAGGTTCCATCTTGAACATTTCCAGGTAGGGCTATGAGAAATGCTTGAACCAGAGTTATGTAAGTTTTTTGCCCTGCTGGATTTTATTTATTCCCTCCCCCCCCCCCCCCGGTTTTCCTCAGGTATGTACAGTATTTGCTAGAAAGAGTCAAACGTGGGGAAATATATTCTTGTGGATGGGTTTCGTGCAGAGAGTCCTTGTTCTTGTTTTGTGGGGATGCATGGCAGGCCGCTAATCCCACAGGTAGAGCTGTTTCTGTATCCATGGGAAACCGTCGGTGGTTGAATTTCTCCTTGTTGCAAATCTCTCAAGCGCAGAAGAACACGGTCGATGGCAGCCAGGGTGAAAAATAACCATGCAGCAGGATGTAGCTTGGTTTCTGCTTATGGGAGGCACCTTTTCCTTGGCTCAGCTCTTGTGCTTTTGACATGAAAGGATGGTTTAGGTCTCTAGCTGCAGATTCATCAATTTGTCAGAAAAAATCATAAATTCATGATTCATGAACCTTGATGAACCCTGAATCAAAACAAATGACAATTTTTTTTCCTGATTCGTGCCCATATCTGCTCTGGGGAACTCTGCTGACTAGAATCTGTGATTTCTAGACTTGGATCTTCAGGAGTTGTTGGGCTAGAATCTCCCCAAAGAACTGACCCTTGGCCATTCTGACTGGGACTGATGGGAACAATTGTCAAATAACATCTGGAGATCTAAGCTTTGGGACCACTGGGCTAGATGGACTTGTGGACTGACTCCCATGGAAGGCAGCCTCTGAGCTGCTCTCGACCTAGTAAGTTGGCATTGGAATAGCAATGCAGTTTGGTGTCCTCTAGGCCAGTGGTCCCCAACCTTGGGCCTCCAGATGTTCTTGGACTACAACTCCCATAAGCCTTCACCACCACCTCTGCTGGCTAGGATTTCTGGGAGTTGAAGTCCAATAACATCTGGAGGCCCGGGGTTGGAAACTACTGCTCTAGGCCACTGGTTCTTAACCTTGGGTTACTCAGGAGTTTTGGACTGCAACTCCCAGAAGCCTTCACCACCAACTGTGCTGGCTGGGGTTTCTGGGAGTTGCAGTTCAAAAACATCCAAGTAACAAAGGTTAAGAACCACTGCTCTAGGCCACTGTTGGCACAGGGCTAAATCAAGTGATTATAGTTCCAGCTAAACTGGATCCATGAAGTAAATGGAGTGTGTCAAGTCAGCCCTTGGATTTATTGGGTCTCTTCTCACTGAGCCTGACAAATGAATTTAGATCAGAATGAGATGCATGTCACAACCCTTTGTATCTTTCCTAGTGGAAATGAAGTCAAGTTAGGTTGACTGAGGCTTCCTCACTATTGACTTTGTGTAAGATTGGAGTTTTGATCTTTCCAGGCTTCTGTCTTAACCATAGATCTAGAAATATTATTTTGGTTTATAGGCTTGCGGGCTCTTGTGCTCAACATCAGCCCCTCTCCAGTTCCCATGATAGGTGCTTGTTGGCCTTGGGGTACAGGGAAGGTAGGAAACAGAGCAACTTTCCTTCTACAAATTTTGGAGCAAGTGAGATAAGACGTTGCTTTCCCTTGGGTCCTCAGCTCATGTTCCTTAACTTGTGTTGCTGGTTGGAGAGGATATATTCCTGTCTTTTAGCAAGTGGATTAAATATACATGTGTTCTGTGCCATCAAGCTGCATCTGATTTATAATGCTTCTAATAGGGTTTTCAAAGTAGGTGAGATATGTTTGAAGTGATTTTACCAATACTACCCTCACCTAACCCCATGAGTTTCTATGACCAAGCAGGGATTCAAAACCTCATCACCTGACCATAACTCTTTACTGTATTTGCTATCCTAGCTCTTGAATTGAACGTATTAGCGGTAAATCCTACTGGAAATCCATGGGTCTTCCACATGAACACAGGCTCAGTCCACAAAATGGGAGCCAAAACTTGCCCAATGTGTATATGTGTGCACTCACATATACCTGTACAATTTGGAGCAGGCATTCTTCACCAGTGACGTGTGAGTGTGCCATTGAAGAAGGCGCATCAGGATTCTACAGGAGGCGTTTGTAGTTTAGAAATACACATTCAGTGTTATAATTTTCCTTTATCTTTGTTCGTCTCTGAACTATCCTTTAATTAATATTAAACAAATAAAAGAAGACCAAAAGGATTTTTTAATCCTTTGAATTTACAAATGCTTTGATTTTTGGGGGGGGGGGGGTCACAGTTTTAAAAATGCAATTATTATTGCAGGTGGCAGGTTTGAAAAGAGGGTGGAAGATATTTATCCAAATGGTTGTATGTTTTTAAACAGTGGTGTCAGACTGGTAGAGAGTGTAACAAACAAATTGGAGAAAGGCAAAGGGCTTGGTATTTATGATGTTTGTCATGGCGTACTTTGGATTTCCAAGAGTATGATTGTTGAGGATGTTGCACCAAAGAGCACAGACAAGTCAGAACTCAAGAGCTGCAGTCACGTGTATCAAACCGACAGAGACGGTTTGATGATACAGCAGGGTTGTTGAAGCCTAGCTGGTTGATGCTTGGATGGGAGACCAACTGGAGATCCTGGCCCTTGAATCTCTTGACAGAAAGAAGTTGGGCTAGAAATATAATGCACATTAAATAATTATGCAGGAAGAAAAAGGACAAGGATTGTCTCCAAAATCCTAGAAGTGATGTTGCTACCTCTCTTTTGAACCTGGATATCTCACTTGAACTAGTCTAGTGTGCTATGCTTTTTTTAAAACTAGTGTTGACTTTAGATAATTCTGCCTGTGAATACCTTGGCAACTGGTTCTGTAAAAAGATGTAATAGGAACATCTAGAGGGCTGCATTTTTCCCCTGGACAACTGCTACTCTTTCGATGTTTTTTCCTCCTTCACTCGCAGATAACTGCCGGCACATTTGATAACAGTATCTGATTTACAGGTGCAGCCGGGGAGTTTGATGTTTAACTGTTGTAAAGTGTGCCATCCAAATTGCACCCGCTATCTTCTGCAGATGCCAAATCGGAGTCTGCCTCTGCAAATCAAACTCATTATTTGCAGATGAAGGGAAAGAACAATTTGGGGCCCGTAGCAAGGGAGATTACACTTGAGAAGAAGAAAAAATTGCTTTGCTTCCGGAATCTTGCTTTAGCATTCTTTCCACACAGGCAGACGATATGTCGTATCCTTTCTTGAGAAAGTCTATTTGATTTACTGCCCAATGTTGTACAGGATGCTGGTGGATGAAAATTGAATACAGTTTGACCAATTTGAGGGTGAGGGGGATAAAATTATAAATTTTTTCTTACGTATCATTATTCTTGGGTTTGCTGACTGACCAAGAAAGGGATCTTGGGCTTGTAGGAGAGAGCTAAAGGAAAATGTCAACCCAGTGTGTGGCTGCTGTTAAAAACAAGGCAGCATTTCCATGTCTCATGTAAGGAGAAGGGAATGTAAAATAAAACTCTCAATGTAATATTGCTCTTATATGAATCCACAGTACAGCTAGATCTTGGGGCATTTGTACAAAAGGCCTAGTTAAGTTTTTAGCTGGAGAATGTTGACCTAAAGTGTGGATCTACCGACCTGTTTAATTCAGTCATGTTACGTATCTGTGTGAATCTTCTTTCCTCACATGTGGAGTGCAGCAGTAAGTGGCTATAATGGTATATTGAGGACTAGGGTGTGTTACTCAGAAGTGTTTTGATTTCCTCTGAGCATATACAAAGTGTTTTTCTCTGCTACATAATAGGTGCATCCTCTGCCTTCCCACCCGCTTAGAATCACAAGATGTGGTTATGCAGAGAACTACAGTTGAGCCCTGCTTAACGATTACCCCGGATAACGACAAATCCGCTTCACGACGATGTTTTGCGATCGCAATTGCAATCATAAAATGATGTTTTAATGGGTTTTTTTCGCTTTGTGATGATCGGTTCCCTGCTTTGGGAACCAGTTCTTCGCATTACAACAATCAAAACAGCTGATTGTCGGGTTTTCAAAATGGTCGTCAGCTGCTCAAAATGGCTCCCCGCTGTTTTTAGGAGGCATTTTTCGCAAGACAGGTACCCGAAAATGGCTGCCGTATGGAGGATCCAAGCTGGATGATTGGGTATTTCGCCCATTGGAACGTATTAATCAGTTTTTAATGCGTTTCAATGGGTTTTTTATTTCATTTGACGACGTTTTTGCTCTACAGCGATTTCGCTGGAACGAATTAACGTCAAGCGAGGCACCAGTCCTGGGTCTGCTACTAATAGGGTAGAAGGACCAGGGTCGTGGTGGTGTCTGATTCTTTTCTCCTAGTACTTCCTGCTCAGATCTGAGTAGTCCGTTGAGTCACTCTTCCTTTAAATTTTTCTGCTTCATATTGTTAACTCAAGATATAAATGATCTTTGTTAATGTACCTTTAACTGAAAAAATCTTTCCTAGAACAACAGTGCCCTCCAGTTGGATCTTCTGTGTCATACAGTAATTAAATCATTGTGCCAAGTCCTTCCTTAGCCTTCGAATTGGTGGAGGTTTCTGTATTTTTAAGGTGTAAAAGCAAGGTAAAAATACTGCAGAAATTCCTCCTTGTTCATCAGACTGCAAGGTCAGCCTTTGATCTTGTTTCCCTGTTGGCCATCATGCCTGGTTTTAGCTGCCGACTAGAGAACTGACATTGGTGTAGACGGGACAAAGGCAGACAACGTTTCTATATTTAGGCTACAGTCCAATGCATCTTTACCCCATCGCTCTGAGAATTTATTTCAAGTTGAGTCAGGTTCAGTCCTGTTAGCATTACCCTGCCCAAAATGACAATAGAAAGAGCACAATAGTAGGTTCCCTTCAAGAGGATGGGGCATTTCTAAAGTGAGCACATAGCTGTTGTAGGTTTTTCGGGCTGTTTGGCCGTGTTCTTGAGGTTTCTCCAAACAGTCCAAAAAACCTACAACAACCATCGGATCCCAGCCATGAAAGCCTTCGAGAATACATTAAACACACAGCATTTTGGAAGGACTCCACAGGGGATACTCCTGTTATACTTGGATTATATAAGAAGAATTGTTCTGGATCAGACAAGAAGGTTTCTCTGGTCCAAAATTCAGATCATGCAGTAGCCAACTAGAGATCTGTTGGGAAACCTTAATCAGGCTATGAATGCAACAGTATCTTTCTACTTGATCTTCCCTGAAGCAAATATATAGAGGCATGCTAGCTACTGACAATTTTATCTTCTCTTTCTCTCTGTGGAATATCTGTGGCATCAACCTGATGAAGGATTGAGGTTGTAAATTGTGGCATTGCGTTTTGTGCTCCCTCCCTCCCCTGCAAGAGTTGCTTTCAAATCAAAGAGGATCAGAGTCCTGATCGACTTTTGAAGCAATGGTAGGAAGAAGGAGAGGTAATAAGCAAGTGTCAGTGTACCCAAACAATCTGGAAATCTAGATTCCTTCCTGAAAAATGAAGAAGAGCAAACAACGAGGTACTGCAACTTTCTGGAAAGCTTTGTTTTTATTAAAATCTCTAGGCCAATGGAGTGAATAAGTTTGAAATGTTTCTCCTTTCTAGGAGACCTTATAAAATTCAAGGAGATGAGTGAAATAAGATTTATGTCAGCTTTTTTTTAGAGTAGAAGAATAGGGCATCACAGAGTCTTTCTTTGTCTCCGCACTTCTGAATAGAAAAATAGTAAAAATTGTAGAGTGACTTGTGCAGAATAAAATTATACATATTTTTGTCTCGGAACAGGACTTAGTGATGTTTGAGAATCCAACCCTTCTTCAGAACTCTTAAACTCTCAGCACACATAGCTCTTTCTTTTTGAGATATATCACATATTTTTGGTTAAGCCTTGTAGTTTCCAAGGACAGTCTTGAGTTGCTGTGTCACAGATGGATGGCTCCCTCCCAGGCATTTCTTTTCCATTTTTAATAGGATGCCATTTGGGCCCCCTCCTTTTTCTCCCCTCCTCTCAACTTTGATCTGCTCTCTCTGGTTTTTTTTTTTAAGCATTTCCATCTTTTATATCTCCTTGTCAGATTGACATTTTAGAGTTTTCAATTGCTTATCATTTTCTTTTCATTTCTTTATTTTTGGGTCTGCTGTCATTCTTAAGCATTAACAGTTTGGAATTGAGATAGTCGGAGAATTGAGGAGGCTTGGGTCAAACTGGAATAGCAAAGCAACACTAACTCTTACGTGTCAGGATTGGACATTTTAGCCTCTTCCATCCTATCATGGTTTGTTGCAATATCTACACAGAGCAAGATTTTCAGGGCTCTCTCGGGCAACAGAAAATCAAGGAGATGTGGTTTGGGACAAAGGCTAGTAAGTGCACCATATGGAAAATGTGTCCACCAGTGGCAGCTTACTCCTTAAAAATGCACTTGGAATAGCAGGTTTCCTTAGCCCTCTTTCAGCTGAAGCTGCAATCTCAAGGGCTTGTGCTCTACTGAATGTCCATTTCCAAAAAATCATTGGGGGGGGGGGGAGGCTTTCAAACTGTGCTCCTATCTATTGCTTATGGCTATTGACCATAGCTTAGAAACAGTTTAGGAATATCATAGCCATCAAGGCCAGTAACTTGAATGTTCTGGGGGCTTTAAACTATAGGAATAAATTTTCCATACTCTGCTATTAACTTTACTTGCCCGGCATCTATATTTAGGCTGAAATCCTATGCATACTTGGCTGGAAATAGGCCCCAATGAGCACAGCAGGGTTGATTTCCAAGTAAATCAGGAGAAGATAGCCCTGTAAGATCCTCAACCTTTGCAGGCATGGATTTGTCTTTTGTGCTTCATCCTCATTTAATGCATCCTGTGGGGTAGTGTTATGTTGTTGCTGTTTAGTTGTTAAGTCATGTCCGACTCTTCATGACCCCATGGACCAGAGCACGCCAGGATCTCTTGTCTTCCACTGCCTCCCGGAGTTGGGTCAAATTCATGTTGCTAGTTTCGATGACACTGTCCAACCATCTCATCCTCTCTCGTCCCCTTCTCCTCTTGCCTTCACATTTTCCCAACATCAGGATCTTTTCCAGGGAGTCTTTCTCATGAGATGGCCAAAGTATTGGAGCCTTAGCTTCAGGATCTGTCCTTCCAGTGAGCACTCAGTGTTGATTTCATTCTGAATTGATACATTTGTTCTCCTTGCAGTCCAGGGGACTGTCAAGAGTCTCCTCCAGCACCACAATTCAAAAGCACCAATTCTTGAGCGATCAACCTTCTCACTTCCATACATCGCTACTGGAAAAACCATAGCTTTGTATGCGGACCTTTGTCGGCAAGGTGATGTCTCTGCTTTCACCCTGCTTGTAATGTATGTACTGTATACAAAATAATGGCTCCTTCTCAGTGTGAAAGACTGGTTAACTATTCAAAAATCTTTAAGCTTTGATAGCATAACAATGGGGGAGAGCATAAGCAGTATTGTGAGGATTCTGTCTTCAGATATATGGCCACAACCATCAGGGTAGGAACCATTTTCTTCTTAAACAACAGTGGGAAATGTGGAGAGAGGATATCTTAATGAGAACTCCTGGCTATGAAACTGTGCTGTAGACAATGTGTTTTGCTCACTCTCGATGATATAAGCAATAGTAAGCTTTTATTTGGTTGTTGCTAGAAACATGTATGTGTTCCTATTCAAAGAATTAAAAAAGCTGCATGCAGAAGCATATTATTGTCTAGTATCAAAATGTTCAATTTAATGGGCAGGTAGTCAGAAGAGAGAACTGTCCTTGTTGCATTATATCTTAAAGCAATTCAGTTCAGATTTATTGCTTATAACGTATACACTATAAAAACTCTATAAAATGGGGTGCAGGGGCACACAGACAACAAAGAAAATGGAAAGCTAAAGTTAGACAGAAATCAATTGAAATGACTTAGTTAAGCTACCGTAGTTGTCAACCCAATAAATGAAAAAATCCAGCAGCAATAATTTCAGAGCTTTGTTGACATTTATTAATTAATTCATTTTTAAAATAATTCTTCTTTACTACTTAACATAACAATTCCAAGTGATCTACATACAAAGTATACAGCTAAGAGATAGATAAATAAAATGGTGACATCAAAGTTTAAGTTAGAACCTCATCATGATATGTTATACAACTTTTCAGTTTTGGCATTTAGGGATAACTGTTGGCCGTAACTAAAGATAAAAATGTACCAGGGTACAAATCAAAATAATAGGAACAATCAGATTTCTCCAGTATTTTTCTTTGACACTGACCATAGCTAATGCTAATAAGGATAAGACACTGTTCTTAGTATTTTGAGATCTTTTGAAAAAAATAAATATAAAAATCTATATTTGACATTTCATTTTTGCTGTTGTTTAGTCGTTAAGTCAGGTCCGACTCTTCGTGACCCCATGGACAAGAGCACGCCAGGCCCTCTTGTCTTCCACTGCCTCCTGGAGTGGGGTCAAATTCATGTTGGTGGCTTTGATGACACTATCCAACCATCTCCTCCTCTGTCATTCCCTTCTCCTCTTGCCTTCACACTTTCCTAACATCAGGGTCTTTCCCAGGAAGTCTTCTCATGAGATGGCCAAAGTATTGGAGCCTCAGCTTCAGGATCTCTCTTTCCAGTGAGACATTTCTTTAGAAAGAACCAAATTAGTTTTATTGAACAAAAGCTTCAGTCCTGTATACAGACGCCCTGCTGGCTGCAGTGGGACTTAGTTCTGGCTCAACATGTGTAGGAACTCTAAAAATGAGAGAGAGAGAGATCTATTTTTGCAGCGCTAAAATTAATGGTTGCAGTGTGGCTATGGGGAGGATTTAGACCAAGAAGGAGAGAAAGACTGTTCATCCTTTGTTTTGAAAGAGTTGAAATCCTATGTTCAAAAAAGCTCACAGACAAATCTCCAGTTAGTGTGTGTGTGGGGTGTGTGTGTGTTAAGGTGTTTGTAGATATGCAGTGTGAATTGTTGTAAATTCATCCAGACATTTTCTTGTGTGTATTCTTTATTCAAAATAATAGATGAGCTGCATGGACAGTTTCTTCAATTCTTGATTCTCAAGGGAAGTAGTTTAGTGTTGATGGTCCTATATGGTGAAGGCTGTCTCTGGACACACTCTGTCAACCTCATCATCACTAATCACAGTGATCTATTGGAAGAAGCAAGTCTGAAAGAACCCTAGTGTTCACTGCCAGATCACATGTGAGTTTTTAAAAAAAATTGAGTTGGTGGTGCTCAGGACCTGTTTCATCAGCACTTCCTACTTAATTTCGAATGTGGTCATTTCGCTTGCAGCTCACTTTAGACAAATGAAGTTTATCCTGTTGAGATATGAGGGTGATCAGAAACTCTGCCTCATGGTCCTGCAGATGGAGATATGAAACAAGGGCTTGGCATCACCTGAATCTTTCTTTGAGGGCACCACTGCCTCCATCTTTCTCCTTCTTCCCAACTGCTGTTATCAGAAACACGAGGAACCCTCAGTCTCTGCAATAGCAGGGGTGAAAGATGTAATGTCACTTTAACACGCAGGTAATTGGCCTCTTATTTATCTAAGAAATCTTGTTCTCAAGTTGCAGTGCAGCCAGCATTAAAATGGAAATACAAAGATCTATGCGGAAAGCCTTGGCTTTCCTAAAGAACAATGGAAGTGGGACTTGCTTAATATTATTCTTATAGTGAAGCCTGCAGTGAGTCTAAATTAGACATCTGTGCTAGTTTGATGCCAGTTTAACTAGCATGGAGCCATCCTTTGGTATTTTGCTGAAGATACTTGGAATTCTCTGCTAGAGAACTCTAGCAGCTCCCTGAATTTGTTGCAAAAATTGTAGGAAAAGTATAAATCCTATTCCTAAAAAAACCCTCCGATTTATTAATGTGAGATATTGTGCTTCTGTATCCATAATTCAAAATGTCAGGAAATGGCCCAATATTTTTCTCCTGTGCTATCCTTTATTCCATGTATGTCATCTCTTAAATTTTGATTACAACTTATAGAGCAGGAACAGTTAAATGGCCTGCATTTCTAATCTGAGTGGAAGGTCTTGCTGTACAATACAGTGGTGCCCCGCTTGATGATTACCCCGCTCCACGACAAATCCGCTTTACAATGATTTTTTTTGCGATCACTATTGCGATCGCAAAGTGATGTTTAAATGGTGAAAATCTACTTGACGATCCGTTCCCTGCTTTGGGAACTAATTTTTCGCTTAACGACGATCAAAAACAGCTGATTGTCGGGTTTTCAAAATGGCTCCCCGCTGTGTTCAGGATGGATTCTTCGCTTTACAGGCATTGGAAAATGGTAGCCTTACGGAGGATCTTCGCTGCACGATGAGGTATTTCGCCCATTGGAACACATTGACTGGTTTTCAGTGCATTTCAATGGGTTTTTTTTAACTTTCGCTTGATGACGATTTCGCTTAACAGCGATTTGAACGGAACAGATTATCGTCATCAAGCGAGGCACCACTGTATTGCTGTACAATATCATGCCTGCATTGCCAGTAGGGAAAAGGATGCCAAGCTTTACATGACAAAGAGCAGCCTGGATTTTGACAACACCCTTCTCAACAGTCAAGATGATCTATAGCAGTGGTCCCCAGCCTTGGGCCCCCAGATGTTTTTAGACTACAACTCCCAGAAGCCATCACCACCATCTCTGCTGGCCAGGATTTCTGGGAGTTGAAGTCCAAGAACATCTGGAGGCCCAAGGTTGGGGACCACTGATCTATAGGATATCCTTTTGTGCACACAAAATGACTCCAAGCAAAGGAAAATCCCATAAGCTGACTCCCTTTTTTTCATCCATTGCCACTGCTCACCCAGACACAAAACAGTGTTTTTCAGCATAGCTGAATGGTTAACACTGGTCAATAGGAGGGAGCTATGGTTGTTACCAACGGTATAAAGCTATGATAATGGTGATGTGAAGATAACACTCCTGAGTTTTGGCATGACTCACCTTGCTATCATGCAGTTGGGAGTCCTTTCCTAATCACTGTCAAGACTGTATATGAAACAGAGTTCATTATAAATCAGATTTGTTCTTTCTTCCATTATCATCTGTTCTGGCTATTCTGGCAGACTGTGGGGAGAGCAGGGATCAGGCATGATTCCACTTCTACTTGAATGTCAACTGCTTTTATCCTTTCCTCAAGCTTCACATAGTAGCAACCAGTCTAGCAGCCTTCCTGAATTGTTCCTTTTCTTTCAAATGCAAGCTCACATTTTCCCCCTATGCTATCCTTTATTCCATGTGTGTCATCTCTTAAATTTTGATTACAACGTACAGAACGGGAACAGTTAAATAGCCTGCATCTCTAACCTGAGTGGAAGGTCATTGTGACTAATGGTTGGTGTGTGTATTTAAGTAAATAATCATGCTCCCCCCGCTTATCTTTGTAATCAGACTGTGCACACAGCGCACTCATTGTACACAAAATAAGTCTTTGTTGTACATGGCTAGTGAGTTTCTAGTAAGTGAAATCTGGATAATGAGCTGGCTGTATAGCTCAGTGGTTGAAGTATCTGGCTGCGAAGGCAGAGATTGGGAGTTTTGATTCCTCACTGGCTCCTGGGAGAAAAGCCAGCCTGGGTGACCTTGGGCAAGCTGCACAGTCTCAGGATGCCCTTAAAAGAAGAGAACGGTAAACCACTTCTGAGTATTCTTTAACTGAAAAGGTTGCCCTAAGTCAGCAATGACTTGGTGGCACCTGATGATGATGTTAATTAGAAATATCAGTGGTCCCCAACCTTGGGCCTCCAGATGTTCTTGGACTTCAACTCCCAGAAATCCTGGCTAGCAGAGGTGGTGGTGAAGGCTTCTGGGAGTTGTAGCCCAAGAACATCTGGAGGCCCAAGGTTGGGGAACACAGTATTAGATAACAGCTGTGCAGGTCTTGCTATGTGTGAAATAAAGTGCAAAATTCATCAGAACCTTAGGCTGCGTTGGCTCCCTTTGCGAAAGCAGAAGGGCTGGGCTGTTCCTCGATAAAGGAGTGTTCATATGAATAGCTTTCAGCGCCATTAGATTTGTTTTTTTACTTTGCTGCTTGATTGCATGGTGTACCAGCCATGTTTCATTCCAACCTCATGAAATCCACTTTTGTAAACTTTGTCAGAATGGGTGGATGTGAGACACTGCTGGTGGTGCTTGAGAATGCATGGCGAACTTCCCATACTGTGTCAAGACATGCTTTTGTACGTGTGTGGCTTCCCATGCTGATTGCCACGTGCTATTTTAATTCCGGTTAAATTATGTTTGTATTAATTTCCCCTGCCTCATTTGCTAGGCATTGGGACTTGAGTCCACAATAAGTCTTGAACTCAGAACGTGGAGGCTTTAGCTTGTGCACCAGTATCCAGTCTTGGTTAAAGAAGGGAACTGCAAAAAGAACATAGGATTTTGAAGACCAGAGGTTCTCCGTGTCCCCACTCCTCCACACACCCCTTGAAAATTGCTGGTGTTAGTAAGTCATTTATATTTTCCATAGTCTACAATTTGAAGCTCACAAGAAAGATTTGAGCATTTCCTCTTTTCTTCATTATCAGCTAAATAAAGATAAATTATGAAAATTACAGACCCAGATCTTGAATCTTATTTGATAATGCAGTCCCAGGGAAATGCCTTCAGTCTTCATTTTAAGAGACAATAACAAGCTCAGGTCCAAAGACAAGTATTCTTGATTGTTCTGTGGGTTGGTTCATTGAAACTGTTGAACCATAATTTGGGAACGTCTTTAGGCCAAAGCAGAAAATTAGATGTATCTTGATCTTTATAAAGCTTCCAGGTGGGGCTGATTCTCAGATCTAACCCATAGTTGGATCCTTTCCTCCTTTCTTATGTGCCCTGATCTCTCAGTTCTTAGCTTGATTTTGGAAGAGACTCAGATCATTCTTCTTTTCCCGACAAAATGCCAGGGGAGAAAAAAAAAAATAAATCAGTAAAATGACCTTGTCCAAGAGCATCAGCGCTGCACGACAGTAATAGGCTTCTGGATGCTTTCTTTTTAGCATTGCTTTAGAGGAGAGGGAATATTTTGCAGTTACACTTGGATAAATTTACTTTCTACCTGCTGCTTTCAAACAGCGCTCATTCTTATGCACCCGTCACGTATATTGTTTAATTAAAAACAGAGTTGCTTGCAACAAAGTGCTGCTTCTAGAGGCCTTCCCTCTGTGCTAGCACCCCTCTTCCAGTGAATAAAACAAATAGGCATCTGGTATTTGTTTTGTTCTAACACAACCCTCATGACATGAAGACTGGTAAAACATGATTTTCTATAATGGCTGGTGTGTACATGTGTGTTGAAAATCTCCTCATAGAAACGATGGGTCCGTATGCTTCTGCTTTTTCTTTTGAGAATCATTTTTTCTTAAGTATTTGAAAGTTGGTAATGAAGGCTTCTCCCCTGCTTTTCTTTTGGGGTGTGTATGTGTATGTGTGGAATATTGGGGTGGAGAGAGGGAATTGTAGTACATTTTTTAAAAAAAGCTCAGTGCTAAAAAAGAACTATTAAAATGCTTCTCATAACTTACCTCAATACTAAGTTGCAGCCTACAGGTGGTTATTATTCCATGCTAAAGGCTGGGTGTGAGGCTGAGAAAGGGGTACAAGTCTGCAACAGTAAAATTTAAACCATGCCACCTTAACTCTTAGGTTATGCTTCTTGTTGCTGCTCTGTGTCAGCTCTCAGGAGAGTATCCCACACCTCCATTTTAAACAGGCCATGGTCCAGGGATATTTGAAGGAATGCAACTTCAGTAGCAGCAGAATGCCTGTACAGTATATTATATATACCACATTGAGTTGCATGGCCGATAATTCTGGAATAAGTAAATAAAATGGCTATCAACTTTCTCTTTGGAAAAATATTACTGTATGTGTTTTTGACATTTATGTGAATACAAAAGATATTTTTGTGTTGTCTTGCTTCTCTCGCCTTCGTGGTAACTCTCACTTCATAACAGTACATGGCGAGCATGGTAAGTTTTCAGACTCTTATTGGTGGACTTGTTAATGTTTGGGAAATCACTTTTAATTTTTTTTTTGTTATGTAGTGTATGCATAAAAGCAAAGGTACTGAACAAAAGCACTAACAAAACAAAACAAAATAATAGACCTTTTAGTAAGACAAAACAGTATTAGTAAGCCTTGAAAAATTATTTAAGCCAGCTGCAGTGATTTACAAATAGAAGAATCAAGGTGTCATGGAGAGAACACAAAGGTGCAGCTTTAACTAACTAACGAATTGGAGTTATTGAAGATTCAGCCAGATGATCTTCGAAAGGAAGGGAAGTCTGTAAAGAAGTTACCACAGTGAAGATATGCCTCACAGTGGTCACTGGTCCTTGTGAATTGCCTATAGGTGAAACTATAAACAAAGCTTTCTCTGCAAACACCTGAACGGTTGGGCTGTTACTCTCATGTCGATCTCACATGCTTTTCTACTTGACCATTGTGAGGAAATGGTGTGCGGGATCAGATAGAGTTTTGAGCTGATCCAGCAGGATTCCTGACACGCTTATTAAGATGTAGTCATGTTGTGATGAATGTCTCAATCCTTTGGAACCATATGGCTCCCTTCTGATATAGATGAAGACCACACATGGCCACCCAGGCCACTGGATGTGGAACATAATGATAGCTGGTATATAGCATCAGCTTGGCCCTTTATTATGTTTTTATGTTCTCATTGGGTTTAAAATTATTAATCTGTAAGAGGAATTATGAAGAGAAAAGTTAGGACTGAGAAAAGGGAAGCACACAGGATATAGTTGTGTTTGAGGCAGATGTGAACACATATATAAACATACATGCATACTGGTATAAGCTGACTTTTTGTCCGAAAAAGATTTGCCTGGAGTTGACATTGGTGAAAGGAGACATTTGTGCATAGTTAAAGCAGTAAGATCTTCAGATGGCATGTGTTTATCTTTCTAATGTTCTCATGTTGTCTACCAGTTAACCCAAGGAATAAGAATGCAGTTTAAAAGTATATAATGTCTATGAGCATTTATGATGATAGCTATTAGTTGTTATTCCTCTGAAGTGAGTAGTCCACACACAAAAAAGCAACTCTGTCCCATACACCTGAGTGTATTTTTGTCAGTGTGAGACATACCAGCTGCCTGAAAGAGGAAGAATCAACCCTCTTTCAAAAGCTTTTCCCCTTCATTGTTTGGAAACAAATGGACTCCCTTCAGGCAGCTAGGCAGTATATTTGAAAGTTCGCAGTTAAAGTCGGAAGATCAATATTTTCATAGATACATACACTTCCATTCAGGAACATTTCTATACATTGCACAGTTTTGTGGCTGCTGTTGATTGTCCTCTCACCTCACAGCTGCAGGACATTTGATATATCATAGAATCATGTACAGGCGGTAGCTGTCAAAGTCCGAGATTTCTTGTAGAAAGGTGTAGAAAGCAGGCAAGGACAAAATTCTGGTGACTGTTGGGGCTTGGAGGCACAATGTGTGGCAAAACATTTCCTCCCCCTCCTGTGATTGTGAACCCCATTCTGCTTCTTGCCTATGGCTTAATCTGCCTCAACTATGTCTTCAGTAATCCACTTAAAAAGCAAGTATTCTCCCTCTCACATTCTCTGTAGAAGACAGCTTTAACGAGAATAAAAGAAATGCCATTGACTTGACTTATTTTTGGTGCTCCTTTAAATGTAATAAATATACTCCATCTTGTCATGTGATGTATGAACTTTTCACGGTTGGGTTGTTGGTGCATACAACCCAAGTGGTTCCCAACCCACTCTCAACACCCAGATCGTTTTAATGTCAGGAGAGTTTATTCATTGGATCTAAAGAATGAGAATTTGGTCATTGGATTGGGTCATGGGTGATCTGGGATCTAGTGCCCCCCCCCGTTTTCTCCACAGTGACAAGGATGGATCTCAGCGCATCAAGACACCTCCATGAAAAATTAACTGCCCTAAGATTTTATTTATTTTTTTACTCTTTCACAGGAGTGGAAGTGGACAGGGTTTTTTTCCTTCTTCAGCAGAAGGATTAGTCAAACAAAACAAGATGAAACAGGACAGTAGAAAACAAAACAGAAAAATGCTCTGCTCTGTTTTTTTTAAAAAAAACTTTCATTTTGTGCAAAATGCAGGATTTTGTGCAAGAAACAAGATTTTGGGAGGGGTACAAAATACACATTTTGGGGCAACCTGACCACTTCCATTGATTTTTTTAAAATTTGCACAAATTCCAAGCATTGAACAAGCTCTTGCAGTCTTGCCTAGAGGAGAGGAATGTTCCTGAACATTGCTCGTACTTATCTCTGACAATGCAATAAGCTACCTAATGGGTGACCTTGTGCCAGGTACCCCCTCTGACCTCCCACAGGAAACAGCAGGAAAGAGAGGAGCAATGTAGGGGGGGGGCACCTTGAGATCACTTGAAAGAAAGGCAGTACAAAAGTGAAACTAAATATCAATATCAACAACAATATTTGCTATATTAGGATAACAGAACAGCATATTATCAGAGGCAAGTGGTGGATTTTGGAGTGGCATATATATTGTCCAGCAAGTTTTAAATAAAATATGCACAGAATTTTTTTGAAAGAACAAAAGAAGCTAACTTAACAGAGGACTTTAGCAAAAGGAATCAGGAATTTTTGAGCTGGTATACAACCAGGCGGCTAAATGTTTTAGAATAGTAATTAAATATTACATTTTGTTACTTCTGAGAAAAGGGAAGGAAAGGGTTACTTTCTAAAGTGCAACTGTAATGTAAAGTGTTATAGCTCAGAGGGTTGGAGCACCTGACGGCGGAGCTGAAGCGTTGGGAGTTCAAATCCCCAATGTGCCTTCAAGGGCAGGGGCCACCAAGATCACCCTAGAGCATGTGTGCTAATGAGGCTGCATGTTCTGTCACTGGTGTGGCCTTGGGCAAGCGGCGCGACCCTCATGCCACAGCAGAAGGAGAGACTGGAAAAGTACTTCTGCAACCTGTACTTCATATCTAGAAAACTTTGTGAAGGACTGCCATAAACTGGAATATACTTGACAGCACATAATTATTATTAATTAAAGTCAACTAACTCTTTTTGGCGCTTGGGACTGTAAACTGTACCTGATTGGTACAGTAACCAAGCTCTAGTACCAAGAGAAAGATGAGAAGAAGTACAGTGGTGCCTCGCTTAGCGATGTTAATTCGTTCCCAGAAAATAGCTGCTAAGCGATTTCATCGCTAAGCGAAACACGGTTTCCTATTGAAATGCATTGAAAACCGGATAATCTGTTCCAATAGGAATGAATTGCCGTCCTTAAGCAAAAATCGCCATAGGAAACATAGCTAAGCCAAATGTGGTTCCCCAATTGACAATAAATTAAAAAAGAGTCAGAACAAAGTCAAATTTGGTTTATGATTTCAAGCATTTTAAACAGTAAAATTTAACTTTATAAATAACAGGAAAACATTTAAAAAACAGCAAACATGAGGCTGTTTAAGCCATCGTTAAGCAAAACGGGGACCCAAAATTTAATCGCTATGTGAAGCATGGTCCCAACCATCACTAAGCAAAAATCGCCCATAGGGACCATCGTTAGACGAAGCGCAAAAACGCTCCGGAAAAGTCATTGCTAAGCGATTTCATCGTTAAACGGAGCAATCGCTAAGTGAGGCACCACTGTATATGTATTCATGAAGATTGTCTTCTTTGGGCTGGTCACGTTGCTGGTCTGAATATACTGTATTGCTTTTAATGTGAGTTGGCCTGAGGGGGAGAAAGGGAATGCATTTTTCAGGAGACAGCGCACTGCCATTTGGGAAGCTGTCGCCCATAAGTGAAGACTGTTGTTCTCATTGAGGGGGTCCTGGAAGATTACCTCTATCAGACCAGATGCTTTTGAAACTTGCAACCCTTTGCAGTTTAGTTCTGGATGTGAGATCAGAATGCACAAAACTATGTTGTAAACATCTCAGCTCAGTATTGGGGGGGGGGGGAAATCCAGCATTGTTTCCATTTTGTTAGAATTTGCCATTATCCAGCATCTACTTGTGGTTTTGTCAGTCTCTTTTTTTGTATAAACATGTGGTCTTTCATTCTGTCTAGATTCGTGGGAGGAATTAGTTCAAATGCCAGAGTTGTTTTTTTTTTCTCTCTAGCAACGCAGAGCGACATGTTTCTTGCTCTACTAATTACCCATGCTTTTCATTTACAGTAGTGATTTATATCGGTAACACTCACTATGAAAATCTTGCATTCTCCATAATTACTGACCATAGCTTTTGCTAGTGGAAAAGGCAACTTTTAAAGAAAGTATCTTTCCTGCTCTGAGGTCAGATATGTAGAGCTGTAATCTAAAGCTTCCCTTAATAAGTCGAAGCCAGCCAAAATGTTCAGGTGTGCAGAACAATGTAGTTCTTTGTGAGATTGGCAATGAAAGAAGAAGTGTTTGTCAAAAAATAATAAAAAAGCATGCCTCAAACTCACATTACAGCATAAAGAGATGACATTGGAAATACCGTGTAAAGAGTCAACGCTTTGAATCACTGCAGCAGCCTTCTTCAGAAACCATCTGGATTCTAGTATAATTTGCCACAACATGCTATAATAATTTTTAAAAAAAATGTTTTTAGAGCTAAACTTGTTTTGCTACATCATATTAGGATCAATTGTCCTCCCTACTTGGACATTAACTCCCATTTACTGTGCTGATATTGTGCCATTTGAAAATTGCCCCAAATCTACCAGTTTTATTCTGGTTTATAAAGGCATGGAAACAATAGTGTATTAGTAGCCCATTTTGCTAATTGCATTCTTCTCGCCATCCCAGAAAACTCTTAGGAAACTCCGCTACTGTGTAAATATTATCCTTCTTTCGGGCATAAAATTGTCTGTTTAACTATAGACAAGAAAGAATACTGTAATTTAGTGGCTACTCACACGCATTTTGTGTCCTACCATTGCCCCTCTATCAAAGAAATGAGGTCCCACCATGATGGAATCAAGAAATCCACTTTTTCTGAGATTTTTTTTACATGTACTGTATATGTTTACAAGCATTTTGTTCTTGCACTAATTGTTCATAATAGGTGGGCACGAGAAACAGTGAGCATCCAGAATTACCAGTAAGGTCATTGAGAGTTGGATGGAGCTGTGGCCCCAAGCTTCTGCCTGGTTTTGGGAAAACCCTGGCTTCTCAGCTCATCCTGTTCAGCAGGTCACCTCTTTATGATGTATTTTGTCATGGCTTTCCTATGGTTCTTGGTTGGTCTCCAGTTCAGTCTTCAGAGCCAGGATAAGTTTGGTGGTTGACATGTTTCATGTACTTCTGTCATAGCAAATGTTCTCAAGTGTGAACCATTGTACAACACAACAATTACACATTGTTCCAGTGGTGTGTGGAGGAATTTGAGAACCTATGAAACAGATGGAAATTTTTTGGTCCTCCAGTTGCTGTTGGATTACAGCAGTCAATGAAGGTCTCGGGGGGGGGGCACACATTCATTACCTCTGCTTTACACTAATAAACTACTTATAAAAATTGGTCTAGATCCCGCAGTTCAGGCTGATGCATTTGCTAATCTAGACAAGTGCTTGACTCAGTGCTGACATGCAGTTTGAAGAAAGCAAGCTATTCAATTCTAACCAATTGACTGCATTGATTAAATCTTAATAGGTTTGAGTATGGCTGAAACAGGAGTTTTGAAGGAAAGGCTATGTTGGTCAGATTCCTACTGGTGTTTGTGAAAGATGTGTGCAACTTGTTGCATTTGGTTGTGGCTAATTTATAAGATGCTGGGGCTCATCTCAGCTGCACAACTGGGCATGTGACCAGGGCAAGTTATGCAAACCTTAGGTTTTTCTATGCTAATAGTTTTCTAGTCATTCTCTCCAGAGAATGGTGCATTCATAGTTATGCCTTAGAAGCATTATTTTTGTGTGAGATAATTAATATGGATTCCTTCTTCTAAGATGGTGCCTGGTATCTTTTTTTAAAGTGTTGATTTATTATTTGGCGATGCCTGTTTAATTATTATTCTAGGCATCCTTCAGTCTCGAGAGACTATGGTAACGTGCTCTGAATAGAGGACTAGGAACAGCGTCTAGTGTGGCTGAGAAGGCCAATTCGAGAGTGACAATCCCTTCCACACTGAAGACAAATACAGTCTGTCCTCTGTCCAGCTCCCTGATTTTGTTGGTTTTCTTGTATTTCATCTGTGGTCTCCCTCTGGGGCACTTTCCCAGCATAATCCTCCATACAGGAGGTCTTTTGGAATCTGACCATCAGCCATTCTCACGACATGCCCGAGCCAGCGTAGACATCGCTGTTTCACTAATGTATACATGCTAAAAATTCCACCTCGTTCTAGGACGTGGTGGTGCTGTGGGACGTGGTGGCGCTGTGGGCTAAACCGCAGAAGCCTGTGCTGCAGGGTCAGAAGACCAAGCAGTCGTAAGATCGAATCCACGCGACGGAGTGAGCTCCCATTGCTTGTCCCAGCTCCCGCCAACCTAGTGGTTCGAAAGCATGCAAATGCGAGTAGATAAATAGGTACCATCTCGGTGGGAAGGTAAACAGCATTCCGTGTCTAAATCACACTGGCCATGTGACCACGGAAAGATTGTATTCGGACAAACGCAGGCTCTATGGCTTGAAGAGCGGGATGAGCGCCGCCCCCTAGAGTCGGACACGACTGGACAAAAATTGTCAAGGGGAACCTTTACCTTTACCTTTTCTAGGACTACTCTATTTGGAACTTTGTCCTGCCAGGTGATACCAAAAATGCACGGGAGACAACGCATATGGAACGTGTTCAATTTTCTCTCCTACCATTCACGAAGGGTCCAGGACTCACTGCAGTACAGGAGTGTACTTATATTTAAGCCTTCTGTTTATTTCGGGGACTGTCCTGAGTAATTATTATTATTATTTACCTATTCTTCTGAGTCAACCGTGGAAGAGTATCTGTTTGTCTATTACTGTAGTGCCACCTTCATGCTCTTCAACAGAATTGTTTACAGATTTCTTTGGGTGAGATCACATTAAGGGGAAATCAAGAATGATGCCAGTATTTTCAGACATTAGGTTTGAAGAACAGAGAGCAAGGAAAATTAGAGGCTGTCTTACTGCAAGTAACAGTACCGGTAGTTATTCAGATCTGAAGGCAGGCATAACCTGGAAGCTTTTATAAAGGTCAGGGGAAATTGCATGATCCATTTTGGCCTCCCTGACTAATTAGTTGAGAGGATGCATCCCCCCCTTTATTTTTTTTTTCTTTCTCTCTCCTTAAAAGTGCCTGCTATATGATAAGTTGCTTTTGAAACTCTTTTCCATTCTAAGACTCTGTTCTCCTTGAATTATTGCAATTAGCTTTCTGGGTTTTTGTTGTTGTTTTTAGCAGAATCTGTCCATTGTATTGCATGTTGAAAAAAGAGACGTGGGAGAGGGGAGAGTAGCTTCTTTACACATTCATTTCCTTCCCTGTGTAGTTGGGTTGCTGCCAGCTTCTGGGCACTGCTTTCATGTCGAAGGATAAAATGACTATTCAGGTATCATTTAACCAATGTCACTGCTAGGGAACCTGAGCCTTCTTGCTCTATTCCCAGCAGCATTCTGTTGTGCATACAAGCATCATCTGAAGTGTAGGATTTCTGCCACAGCAGTGTACAAGGACCTAAGTGGCAGGGTGCAGAATTGAGATGGAAGAGCAGGGCTGGAAGGAGGGATAAGCTGCTCAAGATCTTGTGATCCCCTGTATTTTCTGGCGATCTCCTACCTAAGTAATAATCTGGAGACCTGATTTGCTTACAAAATCAGCTGGGATCGGACATATTTGCGGTTATTATTTCACACAGTGTTTCAGATTATATTAGACAAAGTAATACTAGATAATAATTCCGCATGAATCGCTGCAAGATCTTATAAATACGTGATCCATAGCTCAATATACATCTTGGAAAAATTACCTTTTTGACTGATTCCCCCAGGATTCTCCAGTCTTTCTTTGGAGTGAGGTTTTGAACCAAAAAAGGGGAACTTTTTCAGGTGTTGACTTTCTGTATGCAGCAATGCTCTCTAATGTTGGTGTAATCCATTTAGAACTTCATGTAAACGTTGATTAGTGAAGTTGTGACCATGTCATACATCTCATACATCAACCTTGTGCTTTGATGTCGAAGACAGATGTTTGATACTTCTCTGGACTCAGAGTGGGGGGAAATGTCAGCTTTAGCATTATGTTCTCTCCTAGGGCTGCAATCCTGTATCTCCTTAGCTGGCAGCAAACATGCATAGATTGCACAGTCATTTGTCTGTTTTCACCAACCTCTGGACAACTCTTGTATCCATTATATCTCTGTGGCTGTATCCTCTTGGGTGTTACCATGTGCAATGCTAAAACTGTGGGCAAGGCTGCTACTGTTTGATGAGGTGCTGGTCACATGTGCAGTAGTTCCAAACAGGACCATGACCTGTATATGGGATATATAAATGTAAAATACAAAAACTGAACTGCAGGAGGGAGAGAGGGCAAATTAACGGCTCTCTTTTTCTCTACACACTGATCCTTGGTACATCTCTTTAGTTCCATATTGCCTGAACTGTCCTCTGTTTTGAGAGATGGGCTATAAATTCCAAACTGCTAGATGAGGGGGAGCTTGAAACCAACTTGCACACTGCACTGTGTCCATCTAGGAAGAGAACTTGACCTCAGCGTCATCAGCCATGTGAATCTGGGACGTTAGTAACAGCATATATGTTTGGAACTATCCACAAGAACTTGATGCGCAGCCTTGAAGATTTATTATTGAAAGCTTGCTGTTTGTTCGTTTTGTTTCATATTCTTAATGGTCGATTAAAGATATCACCTGTTCCAGAATTTGTATCAGTTCCAACAGTGCATCTTTCCCCACAGTAAGCCAGCACTGAGAAAGTTGGGTTTGGGGAGTGTTTTGGAGGCCGAACTGCTCTAATCAGAGAGTCTCTTGTTGGAAGACTCACCTTTGGCATCTATTTTTGGGATGATCTTGGGTGCGCAGGTCCATCTTGGCCTTGTTGCTGTCCATCTCTGCTGGATGGCTCAGTGGTTGAAGCATCTGTCTGCAGAGGTGGAGGTTGGGAGCTCAGTTCCTCACTGTCCCTCCTTGAGAGAGCTGGACCTGATGATCCATAGGGTACTTTCCAGCTCTGCAGTTCTAAGAGGATGATGAACACCATCTGCAATATTAGGAGGTGGGGGGGGGGAAGAGCTGGCATATTTTAGGGCAGATGGAAGGAACACAACTAGATAATGCATGTGAAGTGCTTTTTCCATTGAAACCGCATACAGAAATGAAGAAGGATTTGGTCTTCTGTTGTTTTGTTTTAGTCATAATTTTTTTCCCCATTTAATTTGGGTGCTCGTTTATTAAACTGTAGTAAAACAGAGCTGGGGAGGGCTAATAATTTGAACTGCAGTTTCCAAAATTCCCCAGTCATAGCCACTGGTCATGCTGGCTGGGGATTCTGGGAGTTGCAGTTAAAACAGTAACTTTTCCAGCCTCTGAACAAAAAAACTGGCACTTTATTGGCTCAGCAGAGAAGGAGCAATGAGCATGTGGTGCATCTTTGCTTACAAGCTCCCCTGGAAGAGTTTTCTTTTTTCTTTTTCTTTTCTTTTTTTCCTTTCTTTTTCTTTTATTATTATTATTGCTGTTGCTGTTGCTGTTGCTGTTGTTGCTGTTGTTGTTGTTGTTATTATTATTATTGTTGTTGTTGTTATTGTTATTATTATTATTATTATTATTATTATTATTATTATTATTATTATTATTATTATTATTATTATTATTATTATTATTATTATTATTATTATTGATGGCTTCCTGAGTGAAACTGTGCCTTGCTTCACTGCTGCAAAGAGGAGAAGGAGAAAAAGCAGTAAAGGCCAGCTCTGACCCATCAGCTTGTGATTAATGGCAGGTTTGCCTGTAATGAAGGTTTTGTTAGTTAGCATCTTGGCACCATGTTATTTCTTTATTTGAACTCATGTCTGTGGTTGTGCAGGAAAGCTGTGATGGATATTGACTAGGCTAATCTTGACTGTATGCTTAATCACAGTGCACAGCCAGGCAAGTGTATAGTGTTTCGGAGAGTGGCTATGGGGGAAAAAAAGAGTACAGCGACGCGGGTAAACTGAGCCCGTGTAATTCTTTGGGGACGCTGTCGAGGATTGTTATTGCATTAGAGTGGGAGGAGTTGCCAAGGAAATAGTGCTGTACAATTAAATGGGGCTGTTAACAGCATGACTGAGTCAATTCATTAATGACAACGGATTATTTTCCTTCCTGCTTTCTCTTTCCCTCTGGGTGAGGATGTGTGAGGAAAAGAGACAGAAGGGAAGGAAGGGCTTGATAAGCATTTAGGGCCAGGGTGGGGGAACGGTTGGATTTCCAGATGTTTTGGACTTCAACCCCCAGAAAGCCCAGCCAGCATACTCAGCATTAAGGCTTCTGGAAGCTGTAGTTCAGAATATTTGAGTTACTGGAGGCTTCCCAGCCTCTGGTTGAGGGAGAAACACTTGTTCTGCACAAGGATTCTTCCATGCAGCCAGATGGTGGTAGCAGTGTTTGTGGATGCTTCCTTCTTGTTTGATGGCACCACCAAAGCCTTCTGGTTGAAGGAGTCTGAGCTGGAAACACAAGGAATTGGTATATCCATTGGTATTAGAAATCAGAAGGAGATGTAGGATGTAGAAAAATGTAAATGTAAGTAATCTTTACTCTGATTTTAAAATGTTCAATGTGTTTTGGCACATGACCTTCTTCAAGTGCAATATTTTAGAGTTGAAACTTCATTAACTCATTTGGTCTGCACCAGTTCTGAGTACTACCAGAAGGCCATGTGCTAAAATGCATTGAGCATTTTTAAATGAGAAGAAAAATAATTTACATTTTTCTACCTCCTGAGACCTAGTTTCTTATTCTGATTTCTGAAGGAGTCTGACCGATCAAGAAAAATGAGTGATAAGAACCCTCAGAGGTGCTTAACAGGCCTCCTTGTTTTGCAGTCAAACAAATAGCAAGAAAGAAGACCATAGGAGGCTACTTAGTCAAACCTTCTGGTTTGTCTGTCTCAGAATTGATGACTCTTGACTGTCCACAGCTGTCCAGGATTTTAACTCACATTCTTCCCTAGTCTCACCTGGAGATGGAACTTAAAACATCATGTATGTGAAGTACTTGCTTTACCAAAGTATTTGCATCTTGCTCCGTCTCCAAGCTAGATCTAATAAAATAGAAGATCATGCCAGTTTGAATTGGAGTGGAAGGAGTTCCTCCCACACTGGCAATAGAGTTTATACCCAAAACATGCATGGGAATGCAATACTGTTTTATATATATATATATATATATATATATATATATATATATATATATATATATCTATTTTATGTTGTTAGCCGCCTAGAGTGGTCTTAATTGGCTAGATAGGCGGGATATTAAATAAATAAATAAATAAATAAATAAATAAATAAATAAATAAATAAATAAATAAATAAATGTGCAGCTCCTTCCTTCCGTCTGTCCGTCCGTCTGTCCGTGTTCTTTTCACTAAGCTCAAGATAGCCTACACTACTCTCGTCCTGCCCACAGCAGTCCTATGAGCTGGGCCAAGCTATCAAAGAGTAAGTGGCCTAAGGTCAAGCTGTTGAGTGGGTGGCCTAAGGCGGTGGTCTTCAACCTTGGGCCTCCAGATGTTCTTGGACTACATCTCCCAGAAGCCTTCACCACCACCTCTGCTGGCCAGGATTTCTGGGAGTTGAAGTCCAAGAACATCTGGAGGTCCAAGGTTGGGGACCACTGGCCTAAGGTATCTCACTGAATTTCTTGAGTCATTATGGACTTGAAACTAGGTTGCCCAAACCCTGATCCAGCTCATTCTTGCAGTCTGCTAGAAAGTAACACAACCTTCCTGTGATGCATGGAGTAGGATGCAACTCATGAATTGGAGCCCAGCCAGCAGCTTGGAAAAATCACTCTCCTTGTTGCCTGTTTGGATGGAATTGACAAACCTGAATGCAGCTATCAGGTTGCATTTCACTGAGTGTGCCATGGGATCTACAGCGGTGTTCTTCTAGCATGCTGAAGCTCTTTTCACTCTGTGCTGTTAGCGTGTTTGCAACAAAAAAAAGGAAGAGTTGGCGAAAAAGCCTTTTGCAGAGTTAAAGAATCTGATGCAAAGGGCTGCTGAAGCTTACGTACACACAAAGTCTCATTGTCTTTTCCTTTCAATTTGCTTTTTTGCAGCTCCGGGGCTGTTGAGTAGTTGGGAGGAATCGTAAACATAACATAAATAAGGCCAATTTTCAAACTGCGAAATTCCATTGCCAGTAGTCCTTTAATTATTGCTGCTAATAGCCACCATGAAAACAGTAGTAAATTGCATCAAAGGTTTATTGGGAGTATAAAAATGAGTAAACAAAACAGTGTGCCTTGGAGGCTTTTGCAAAAGTTGCGTCTGCAGCAGAAGTTTGAACCTGATGTGCTGTATTTCAAATAGGTATTAATTGCAAGGTTCCCTTAGAGGCAAATCTGTTTTCCAACAGCAGCAACAACAAAAGCCAAACTCTTTTTAGATGGAGGGCAGGGTACATGCCTGAAAGGAATCCATTCATCTAGTTTTATTCTGTTTTTCAAAGGAAATGGCAGATTGGGGAAAATCTATTATAGTTTTTACAAGGGGTGGCATCTGAGGCTTAAGAGTAGCTCCCAAACCCTGTTGCAAGAGGTGCTGTTTTACACATTAAATTGTACAGTTCATGTTTGTCTAAGAGGGTTCTGGGTGTGACAACCATGTTCTCAACCATGTCCGTCCGAGAAGTCTTGAGTGTCAAGATGGCAAGATTGACCTTACCCCAGTTGTACCGGAATGAAAAAAAAAAAAAAAGCAGAATCCTCTGCTGGATGTGGATGATGGTTTTCGTTCCAGCCTATCTGGTCGGTGCTGGCCTGAGGAAGGCTGCATCGGACAGTGCTTGAGTAGATGTCGCCACCGTGAGTCCCTTTGCAGGAAGAAAGGTTGAATTGGAAATAAACTAAATAAACATATAATAAAATAAATTATGCGGCCTGCTCTCAAAAGCTGAAAACAAATACTTTGCTTGAAATCCTGTTGCTTAGTATAGTAAGTCACAATTAGACTTGGCCCCTTGACTCAGTGGGGGTTTGATGAATCAACTCCATAGGTTCCATTCTTTCAAATTGGTCTGTTCTAACTGCAACTTGCTATGCTTACTTGAAGGGGTTGTGTGTGTGTGTGTGTGTGTGTGTGTGTGTGTGTGGGAGAGAGAGAGAGAGAGAGAGAGAGAGAGAGAGAGAGAGAGAGAGAGAGTTATATTCTCAGAGCATGATAACACAATTTTTCTGTTTCATAATATTGTGCAGCTCCAAGGGAGAGTATTTTTCTTTTTAAATGAGAGGAGCTGAAATAATGGAAGCTGCTTCCTCTAGGTCAGTGGTTCTTAACCTTTGTTACTCAGGTGTTTTTGAACTGCAACTCCCAGAAACCTCATCCTGTAGAGCTGATGGTGAAGGCTTCTGGGAGTTGCAGTCCAAAAACATCTGAGTAACAAAGGTTAAGAACCAGTGCTCTAGGTCAATGGTCCCCAACCTTGGGCCTCCAGATGTTCTTGGACTGCAACTCCCAGAAGCTTTCACCACCACCTCTGCTGGCCAGGATTTCTGCGAGTTGCAGTCCAAGAACATCTGCAGGCCCAAGGTTGGGGACCACTGCTCTAGGTGACTTGTTCATGGCCCTCAATAGACCTTTAAGGATGGGACTAAACTTTGCAGTGTTAAGCAGTTAATGATGGTTAAGCCATCACAATGGTACACGCAGTTCAGTAGGGGTGAAGATGAGAAAAGAAGCATTTCAGCTTTGAATGTTTTTGTGTTAGCACCAATTAGATGATACTCTGACCTTTTGGTTTTCCTGGATTTTGCTTCAAAAGGTACTGGTATTTGAGTAATTTGGTATTTGAGATTTTGACACAGTCCCAGAGACACAAATCATAATCATAGGCACTATTCTATTTTGCTGTTTTTAAAACCTTGTTTAGATATTACTGAATTCAGCATATTAATCAGAGGCAGAAGTAAACACTCCAGTCTCCCCTCCTGTTTCCAGTTTTGTTGCTCTCCTGCATGTGGAGAACACTGACAGCATCGCCTGCATTTAGGGGCTCTCCATATGAGCGTTTTAGTAAACGTGCAGAACTCCCATGTACAGAGGAGACTGTCCTCATCAGACTTGTCACCCTGTTGTCTATCATGTAAACAACAGGTAATATTAATTTTTAATATTACCTAAATGAAAAACTGAACAACATTACTTTGCATGGTGCAGGGGGCACACACTTACCAACTGGTTCAGAAGTAGTCGGAAACCGTATTTTCTGCTATATTAATTAGTGTGAGGTTTGTGCCAGAAGTGTTTTCTTTCATCAGAAACATCCACTTCCAAAGAAGTCAGTTTCCTACGACTTTACAACTTGGAACTGTAGTCTGCTTAGAATTGTGGTGAAAGGTGAGGACAAGGGAGGATTAAACTGTTAATCTAGAAACTGTAGTTTAGAACAATACCTCAGTTCTCTAGTCAGATACCAGTGGAAGCTGTGGTCTGTTTACAAGCAGGAGCAAAATCTTCTAACCACTTAGGTGGTCCAAAAGAGGAGGAGAAAAGTAAGTGTGAACCCAAGAGTCATAATTGTTTGTTCATGTACACAGGATAAAATTTAGCTTTAGAACTCAATAAGTGCTTTGGATGCAGAAGGGCACCTCATTTCACATTGGGCAAGGTTTCCTTAGCTTCAAATCAGTGACAGTCTTTTTCTGAGGTTTAGTTTCCAAAATGTGACAGAGTCTTATTACGGATTATACTGGCTAAGTTTACTTGCATAAATCGTGGGAATAAATTGCTGCCAGTTAACAAGTTGCCACTCCTATTACTTACTGTGTGCTGGTTGAGTGACTTGGCACTCAGCAAGAAATTTGAGCAGCAACTTATTAATTAGTGGCAGTTCACCACTATGGTCAATATAATTACACTGGCAATTTATGCTACTGTATTATGTCAGTGTAAATCGTCAGTATGGCCTGAATAGGATTCTTTTACAGTGGTGCCTCACTTGATGATGATAATCCGTTCCAGCAAAATTGCTGTAGAATGAAATCGTCGTCAAGCAAAAGTAAAAATCCAATTGAAATGCATTGAAAATGGGTTCAATGCGTTCCAATGGGTGAAATACCTCAGCGTCCAGTGAAGATCCTCCATAGGGAGGCCATTTTTGGTGCCTGTAAAGCGAGGAATCCGTCCTGAAACACAGCGGGGAGCCATTTTACACAGCGGGCGGCCATTTTGAAAGCCCGACGATCAGCTGTTTTGATCGTTGTTAAGCAAAGAATCGGTTCCTGGAGCAGGGAAGCGATAATCGTGAAGCGATTTTTCCCTATTAAAACATTGTTTTGCGATCGTAAAAACTTCATCGTACAGCAATTTCCTTGTCTAATGAGGTAATTGTCAAGCGGGGCACCACTGTTTTTGGTCTGAGGGGTTTCCCATTGTTTGTAAAGGGGAAATATATAAAGAATTGCAACGTTGTCATTGTCTTCTTCTTCTTCTTCTTCTTCTTCTTCTTCTTCTTCTTCTTCTTTTAAAAAAGGAAATTTGTATGAATTGGTGATATTAAACCTGCTTTTAGGAAGGAATGATACCTGCCAAACTTCAGACAGACAACAGTATTTAAGTACGCAGATCAAGTAAGCCGGCAGATCCTATGTGCAGAATAATTTTTTTTCTTTTCTAGATATAGACCTTTCTGATAGCGAATATTTCTATCATTCTCACTTCAGTTTTGAAAGAATTGTACGTAACACACTTTTCCCCCTCCCCCCCAACTTGTACACACAACGCAGAAGGCAACAGGAAAAGAAACTGCTCAATTTGTTTTGTTTTTATTTTATATTACTTGACCCAGCTCTTTTTTGTGTTGCGTGTACAGAGTGTTTAAGGCCTTCAAAAACACCAGCCGGTGGTGTCTAGCCTTGAAAAGATTCTTGGCGCATTTATAAATGTGCTGTCTCTGAATGTAAACAGTGTGAAAGGTTAAGAATGCAGAAGGTTATTAATACCCCAGGTGAAAATCTGTTGGTGACCTCCTTCTCCGTATAAAATGAGGTCTAGGAAGGCTCCCCCGCTAACAGTTGTTAGCTTTTCAGAAAACGTTTTCAGAGAAACGTTTTTCTGCATTACTTAATTTTGCTGTATTGCGCGACCTTTTCAAAATACCCCTCTCAGAGTACTCCTTTCACTCAAGGATTTGAGGTGTCTGTAGCTCTGTCGTAGTGCACACTAGAGATAGGCACAAAACAAAACCCCAAACCGAAAAACAATGAACCAGGCTGGTTTGGGGGGTCACTTCATGACCCAGTTCAAGGATTCCGTTTTGCCAAAGCAAAACGAAAGTCTGAACTGCTTCCTCTTTTGTGTTGTGTTTGCTCTGGCCAAAGGGGATGCCCAGCTGCCCCTTTTCCACTGCCCCCCGTCCCCTCCACCTACCTGCTTCTGCCACTGCTGCCACCATGGGTGGCATTTCTCAGAGGCAGCAGGCCTGGCTTCCCTGCCAGGAGTTTGTTGCTGCCTCTGCAGAGCATCTGCACCTGCTGGCACAGCAGATAGATGGCTACCTCTGCAGAGACAGCACCTGGCTTCCCTGCAAGGAGCCTGCCACTGCCTCTAAGCATGCGGCAGAAAAGGAGGTAGAAGTAGCAGGAGGAGGTGGTTCATGCTAGTTTGTGGTTAGCCATGACAAACCATGACAAATCACCAGTCTTCTGGTTTCTGCCCGTCTCTAGTGCACACATGTTGCATGCACAAGGGCCAGCTTCTGTCTCCATCATCTCCAGTTTAAATTTAACTGGAAAAATCTCTGCTCACAGCTTTGAAGATAAGCTGCCTGCCTGGTGTACTGGTTAAAGTGTTGGGCTAGGATGAGGAAGAACCTGGTTCAAATTACCTCGTTGGCCATGGAGCTTTACTGGGCGACCTTCAGTCAGTTGCTGAGTGTCAGATTTACCTATCTTGCAGGACTTTTGTGAGGATAGGGAGGTGAGTTTACATTGAGTCAGGTTGTTCATCTCTCCTGCCTAGTGTTCAGCGCAGGTTTTCTAGCAGGATTTTTCCATGGGCTGTAACTGGGCCTTACCCCAGGGTACCAAAATTTACTCTGCTGGATTTACAGTGGACCCTCGACTTACAGACGGCTCAACTTACAGACTTTTCGAGTTACAGACTTCTCTGGCCCCAAAATTTAGATTCGACTTGCAGTCATCCTAGGTGAAACAGTGGTCTCATTTGCTCTAAGGCAGCCTTCTACATTCCTGTGATTATAAAGTGGCTTGTAGAGATGATCATGTGTGTTACTCTGAGCTCATTGGAGGAAGTATGGGATTAAAAGATAATCAATAACAGGTATCCCATAAATTAATTGAGAATGCCTTTGCTTTGTCCTTCCATCTACATGTTTTTTTTTTTAAAAAAAGTTTTGTGGGAAGGTACCTGAAGACATTTCTGGAACAGGTTTCTGTGGAGGTCTCTCCCTTCCCCCAGCATGTTTTGCATATTAATATAATTGTGGCATGATATTGGATTTCCAAAAGAAGCTCATTGACTTCCCTGTTTTGGCCTCTGCAATTTTGAAAAGTTGATAGAACAGGGGTTGCACATTAAGTTTGGAAAGGGAGGGAAGAATTGAGGGCCTGGAGGTTTGGGGAGGGGTGAAGGAAAGAAGCATAACTGAGAGAGCAGTTTTAAATCTCAAAGGCCAGACCATGTGCCTTCAGGGAATCTATGCATGCAGAGCAGTGTGATCTTAGAGATGACAGAAAGTGATTAGTTAGTTGACCTTGTGTGCAGAATGCATGCATTTAAACTAGCATGCTATGATGGTCAGAATTCAATAGACACACACTGTGGCTTTTAATTGCTTTAGAGTGGTGGTGATACTTTGTCATCCTTATTATTGTTAGTTGTTTTTAATTCGGCGGGCTTGTCGACCTCAGGGGTTCAAGTTAGAATTGAGACCTCTTTGTGTGGAGGTACCGATTAAGAATCTCATATTGGTTCGCAAGGAATAGGCAGTTGGAGTTAATAAGGAAAAGAATTCAGCTGGGCCACCCCACTGAGAACGAGGAGACAAAGCATGCATTTTTTTTTTAAAAAAAGGGGGGTTGGTGAAAGTATGTAGAAGCAATGAAGGCTAGAAAATTTTGATCCAGATTATTCAAATTCAAATTCAGAGTCAAATACTAGTTGTTACCAATATGATTTATAAACCTTTCCTGCTCTCTGGTTATTCTGGACTACAACACCAGTTATCCTCTGCCAGAATGGTATCAGTAATGTTGAAAGGATCCTATTGACAGGACACATACACTCATGTTCTACTTCACAAGTCAGTCTTAGATTTGATAAAGTTTATGTTGCCTCATAGGATGGCATTGTTCCCATATTGTGGAGAGCAGTAAATAGAGAAGAATGATTTACCCACAGATCCCTAGACTGCAGGGGTGAACAATTTCCTAGGACTGTTGGGGTGCATTGGAGGGGGGGCTATATGGCCATGGGATTAACTGCTGACATTGCAGCAATAATTCAGAAGCAAATGCTCTCTGTAGTGGAATAGGTAGGGTACTAGGGCATCTTCCTCCAGCAGATTTGTACAATAAAGAAGAATTGTTTAAGGCCGTGGTTCTCAGCTTCTTGCCTTCTCCATCCTTGGGGTTACCAGTCCCATAATTCCCAATCAGCGCAGCCAGTAGCTAGGGTTGTTTGGAACTGTAGTCCACAAATAGCTAGTATGGTGAAGTGTTGAAGAGTAGAGTAGGAATGGGATTCAGGAGGCCTGGGTTGAAATTCCTACTTGACTGTGAAATTCAGTGGGTGGCTTTGAACTGCTGGATAATTCACTGGTTTAAGTATCTGATTATGGGCCCAGGGTTGGGAGTTCAATTCTCCATTGTGCCTCCTTAATAGGCTGAACTCGATGATCCATAGGGTCCCTTCCAGCTCTGTAGTTCTAAGATTATGATGATGACAACAACAACAACCTTGCCTCACAGGGTGGCTGTGAGGTTAACATGAAAAGAAGAGCCATGTACGCTACCTCACTGGAGGAAAATTAGCATGTAAATGCAACATGTGCACACATGTATGTATAATCTATGCTATGTATCAGGGAGACACCTCGTTCACAATTCTTACTTTCCTACAGCATTGAACAGTTTGAGGGCTGGTTGAGGACCACAGCCTCGTGTGGGATTGTTTGATATAAGGAATGTAGCTTGGCCTTCCGCAATATGTATGGCTCTGCCATTTTGCCGACAGATGCTGTGGGCAGAGGATGGATGGCTTTCCATGTACTACTCTGCACCATGTCACATCTCTTTTTCCCCCAGATTTTTCCTTGAACAGCAGTACCGAATGTTGTCCCTCATGGAAAACATGCATGTTTGGGGCCACGTTTTGATTCCTCTGATGGGGTTCAGTTGAAATGCAACAAATGGCCCCAAATTAAGCGCCTGTAGGGGAGGGATATTACCAAAAGGCATTCATTAATGTCATACTTAAAATAGCTCATGGCTTCCCCAAAGCGTGCAGTGACCTCTCTGCCAGACTCCATGCATTAACAACCTTGTTAAGGGCTCTAGGAACACTTCCCCCATTAGCCTAGCCTAGTCTAGCTGCTGATATGAATATTTAACACTATACGCAGTTCTTCTCAAAACTGTGTTTTTCTCTTCTTTTCTCTCTCTCCCCCCCCCCCCTTTAGGGAAGGGTGAAGGAAAATTTTGTTCTGATAAACATTGAAATACATTGAAATTCTTACCTGGCAAGCCCTTAAAATAGGATCATTATAAGTGTGCCTCGGCCAAAAGCCTATGACCCTATTAGACTTTCTGTATTTCTCTTCCTGCCCCTGTACTCTGAACCTTTCCCCCCTTATTCTCCTTTTTCCTGGCTTATCTCTGAGAAAGTTTGCTTTAATGCCATTGTGGTTTTGCTCTTTTTTTTTTTCATCTCTGGCTTGGCAAAGGCCTCTCATTTCCAATCTTCTCTTTTCCCCCCTCCCCATCCTTTCCTTTTCCATCCCCTTTGCTACCAAGGAGCCAATGAGCGGCATCATTGCTGACAGGATTTGTGTTTGAACTTCACTTGAGCAGAATAGATGCCCTGCGACTCTGTTTAAATGAATTCCGGACATTTCATGGGTCGCTGGCCCCTTTTTATCCACCACAGGAGGGGGAAAAAAGAGGAATGTCTGGAAGGCAGAATGACTTTTGAGGGCCCTAAAAGATTTATTGTGTCTGGAGCAACCCCAAACTTCTCAATTTTTAAAAAAATGTTTGGATTGTAGGCAGAGTAGCATGTGTCCACCTGCTTGTAGAAACACTGATGTTGATCATCATCATCATCTTTCTTCATATCAGAGCATTGCACAATTTAAAATTATTGACACATATGAAATACAGTAAAATTAAAAAGAAATTAAAATGTTAAGATAATTAGACTCTTTTTGAGCGGAAGTGGGTTCTTTCAATAGTGTTATATTGGCCATTTGCTAGATCATTTGTGCACACGAGGAGGCATAATTTGCATGCACGTAAGTATTGCATTGATTGAATTTCTCCACAGTCAGAGAAAATTTGTTCTGTATCCAAGTGACCCCATTTTTCTTGCTTAGTCTTTGATCTTCCTACTTTGCTTCAAAGTCTATTAAGTGATTTCCAGATGTTTCAGTTAGAATCTTGCCCTGTGGGAGGATAATATTTATCATCATAATAACATTCAGGCCACCCTGTCGCTCAGAAAGTTAACAAAGTTGTTTGTGATCTACGACCTTTTCCTCAGAGACAATCTTTTCCTTGCACTTTTTAAATCAGGCCAACAAAGTTCTCTAGTGCCATGTATTTGGTGGAGGTCAGAGAGCAGAACTTAGTGGGGGGAAAAGGTTTGCTAAATATGTAGTTGAGAACCTATATATTTAAGGGACTCGGAAGACGTCTGAAGGCTTATCTCTTTTGCCAAGCATTTGGCAGCTGGTATACAGGAAAACTATATCAGAAATTCCTTCTGAATGTAATTTGACAAGACTTCTGAATGTTGATTCAACAAGGTTTTAACGGTGTTTCCTGGTTTTAATTTGTGCACCGCCTCGAGTAAAGTGCCACCATTTTCTATAAGACACACATGGGCAACCATACCCTCTAATTTTCAGCCTCGCTGGGCAGGGCTCCACCTCTCTTGTATGACTCCACCCCCCACGTGTTGGAATCCATTGCATCAGGAATCAAAGGGGCTACGTGGAGGAGGAGGAGGAAATCTGAATGGAGGGAGGCAGAGTCGTGCGTCTTAAAGGGAACCATGCATATAGGAATTTCTGATCACTTTGACATTGTTTTCCCTCCTTACTTTTGAGAAACTAAGAATTGTGGCATCTGTAGGAGCTGCAGAGCTCTAGAACGGGGATAGGAAGAGAAGAGGGAAAAACTATACAGGAATTTTGTTATGTACGTACACTGGCACAACTCCATCAGTGCAACTGCCAGTGGCGAATTGCTGCAGGTTACGGTATCAACATGGGCATTTCCAGTTATCTGCTGAACCGTGTGACTGCTGTGTGGTAGGAAATGCCTACACCAGCTTCTTAGTTTGCAGCTGTTTGCTGCTGAAAGTTATATTGATGGAGTGGTGTCAGTGGGGTAATTAATAGGATTCTGCACATCATCTTAAAGAGACATTTGTGAATAACTGGTTTATAGACACTCACTTGCTATGAGATCCATGGTGAGAGGGATTGCCTCTTGATGAACGAACAAGAAAGCTCTTTGGCCGTGTTCTGAAGGTTGTTCTTCCTAATGTTTCGCCAGCACTCTGTCCTCTAAAGATGCCGGCCACAGAGACTGGCGAAACGTTAGGAAGAACAACCTTCAGAACACGGCCAAAGAGCCTGAAAAACCCACAACAACCATTAGATCCCGTCCGTGAAAGCCTTCGCAAATACATCAAACAAGAAAGCGTTTGTAAATTCTTTTGTGCAGCTGCATAAGTGGCTAAAATAGTAAGGAAAAACTGTGGAAAAATCATACCTTTTCTAAAAGAGTATTCAAGGTTCATTTGAATACTAAATAGGGAACAGTTGGGGTGTGTGTATGTGTCTGTCTGTGACAGAAGATGTTTATAACAAAGCAAAAATAATTTCCGGCGTCTGACCGATATATTGTTCTAAATATGGTTTCAAAAAGTGAGAGGGACGAGGTAGACTGCTTAGTTGTTCATGCCTGCAATTTCATTTGTGACGCTCCGTGTTCCATAGATTTGCTAAGCCTGGCCACCACTGCTGCTTGCTGTCTCCCATGCTATTTTTGGAATGTGTTTGTTCTGGCCAGATGTACAAGATAAAAGGATCTCTCTGGAGATCCTGTACGGAGCTGACACCCGTAGGCAAATCTGCACAGGATGTCGGGAGCACAGGGGATGTTCCCAGGAGCTGGAAACAGCCAACAGCTTTGCAGGGAGCAATAAATAAATAAATAAAATAAAAAGGGAAAAGGCGTCGGCTCAGCCCTAGTGCCACATGCTTTGCATGCAGAATGGCTTCGGCTTCTGTCCCTAGCTTCTCCAATTAAAGAATCTCAGGTGGCCACGCTGGTAAACATCTCCACTCGGGGAATGGCAGAGCCGCATGAGTAAGGCAATTGATCCAATTTTTCTATAAGGCAGCTTCATATTTGCATATATGTTCAAGCTGCTTTCAGGAAATCCTGTTCTTGCCCTCGATGACCCCATGGGCTCTTTTCTGTCTCTGTAGCATTTCTGAAACACAATGTGCAAAAAACGTATCCTGGGGGGAAATTATCACCGAGTAAAGACACCCACCCACATGCATGCCTTGTCTTGATCAAACAGGTATCCGAGGTAACCCATAATTACTCTGTGCTTTTCCCCCCACCTTCAGAAATGTCAAAATGTTTTTATGTGGCCTCTTTTTTTTAAAGAACATAAACTGTATATGCTAAAGTATGCTGTTTCAAAATGTTGAAGAAAGAAATATTTCCTGCCAAGGCACTTGATGAAATAAACACTGAACAGATCTGGAAACCGCATGCATGCGCACGCACACACGCACATAATCACAAATATCCCTGTCTCCTTGCCTCAGTTAGTAGCATCTTTGCCACCTGGCATGATACGGAATTAGCAAAAGAGAATTCTGTTTCTTATAGAGGTGGGCTCCTTTCGGAAAATGAAATGAAATGGAAGGAGGAAGGGGAGCATGAATTCCTGAGGCTGAATTTCCCAATTGGAAACTATTCCAGCTGTTTTGAGAGTTTCCAGGAAACAGCAGTTCACGATACACAAGGGATTCATGCATCTTGCCTCAGACTTCCAGGGTATCATATGTAAGAAAAAGCCAAGCATATGCCTCGTAGAGGAGACATATGGGCATGCAATGCCAGTTAAATCAATTCAATCTCCACAGAATACTCCCCGAAAGATGGCACTTAAAACTTAATCCCACCCTCCATTCCCTAAATAACTACCTGACTTTTTTTTTTTGCTTTACTTTGCCTGTAACTAGCTTTAAAATGAAATCTGCCTCAAGTAGAGACAAATGCATTATTTAGAACAGATGCTGTTTAAAACTGAATTGTTGCGACCCTCTATTAAGGAGGCTTGTTGCAAACCAAGTGTTTATAGTCAATGTTTCCCAAACATTTTTCCCCCAGGTAATGAACATCCACCATTCCATGGTCAGTGGCTATGTGTGCATTGGCAGCATAATGACATCTGAGTGGCTGGGAGCCCCTGATTTGCAATGTCTGGTCAGAGTAAACAGTCCACCCGCATATGTCGGTGTGAGTTGTTATCACCATACCATCCTGTTTTGGAATATTGTTGAGTGACACTGTAACATGACTGTGTCAAGGAGCAAACAATGGAGTATGTAATTCTATCTTGCCTTAATGCAGGATGTCACAGATGCTGCTATCGTTATGAAGCTATCATAAAGTAAGGACTCCTGAAACAGACAGCAGGGGCACAATTACTTATTCCTCAGTTGTTTGACCCTTTAAGGATGGGGGATGTCGACAGGCAGTGCTGACTGGACTACCAATCTCCTGCCAAACCTTGACGCCCTGCCTGAATTCCCAGACCCTCCTCTGCAGAAATGTTGACATGTTTTTCTTTTCTGAAAAATCAATCCTTGTATTCTATTGTTGCAGCCCTGTGAGTGTCTTTCTTATTGTTTCCTCTAATTTTCTTCTGCATTTCTGTTTCCCGCTTCTTGTTGTTGTTGTTGTTCCAGTGCATCGTATGGGTGACTTAATAGCTTCGTTTGAAAACCCTCCACTCCTCTGAAAGCGCAGGTTCAAATCCCAGCAGAAATAACGTCAGCCACTTCGCTTTCCGAGGTGGACTAATTGGATGCAATGATGCTCCTGTCTTTGTCCTCCTCGTCAATCCGTAGACAGTTCCCATCATGCTCCTGGATCATTGCTACTGCAAATGAGCAGAGAATGAAGGCCACCATGTCTTGTGGATAAAAGCAGTATATGTTAGGTTTTGTTTACACCGAAGCTTTTATAATAAAAATGTTCTTTCTATGGATCGTACTTCGTTAAGAAGAACAAAGTGGCTTTAAAACAGAAAGATGATGATTTAAGCAGATGGTTATTCCCAGTTTTGATGTCTTTGGGCCCGTCAGGGGCTGGATTAACCTTACATACATCCGAAATTGCCTCTTTTCGCATGAGTTGTTTTTGCCAGTTAAGATTTTCATGTAGTTTAGATGATTTCACTGTGTTTTAGATGATTTTTATATTGTTCATATTGTTCTATTTTTATTTATGTAAGCCGCCCCGAGCAGACATTGTCTAGAGGGGCAGGGTAATAAATAAATAAATAAATAAATAAATAAATAAATAAATAAATAAATAAATAAATAAAAGTAGGGCCTTCTCTGTTGCTATGACTAGAGATCTGGATGAGGACGAAAGAGATCCAGATTCAGAATGCTTGCCACTAGGCCACAAAGCTCCTTGTGTGACTTCGGGCTGGTCATGATCTCTTAGCTTAGTCCTGCTTCACAGGGATGTTGTGAAGGATGAAGATGGAGAAGATGAAGTGCACCACTTCGACTTCCTTGGAAAAAAAGTATGATGTAATAACATCATATGTAACATATACATACAATAGAATAAAAAACATGGTTTTGCTAGGAGCAGGGCCTTTCCTATGGTGGCTCCAAGTTTGTTGGATGATCTTTCAAGTCCCTTGGATGATCTTTCAAGTCCCTTTCAAGTCCCTTTCAAGTCCCTATTGTACAATCACATGGTGACACATGCAATTGTACAATAGAATACTGAAACTCTTTCATTTTAAATTTTATCACATTTTCATTAACTTTGCTTGTGTTTTCTTCCTGCCTTTGTTTTACAAGTCTCTTCCTCACCATACTTTGAAATTCTTATGCTTTTTTGGTGCATTTCCCTTAATCTGCACATTTATTTACACACTTTGCCCAATTTATGTACTTGATCCCAGTGCCTAAGGCTTGTTTGTGCATTCTTTTAGCTTCTCATCTTGTAAAGTGTATGCATAGTTTTGTGCAATTTAGTTTTTCAGAAACTCCTCATAAAGCTTGCAGATTTAAAAGGTATGTGTGTTTCTTATAGTAGTTCTTGAGAAGTGCAAAAATGCTCTTTAATGCAAGTTATCAAAATGATCAAATGAAGGTCCTTTTCACCCCTATTGTGCTTCCGCCTTTCCATATTAAAAGGTGTTCTTGTTCCTGTTCTGGGGGCCTAATGATGGCCCTGCTGAAGTCCAGCTTCCACCTTCACAGTGACTAAACAGTTACACCCAGTAACCCTTCAATGGAGTGTGAAGGTAGCTTCTCTCTCTCTTGCTCCAGTGGTTGTGCCCAAGCAGCAGATATGCTCAGGGACACTGCCATTGAGGGTGGACGCTCTTTTAGCCCTTGTGACTATTGAATGTGCAAAGTTTCTTTCTAAAAGTTATCGAAGACTGGGACGGTATAGACGTAAATCCAGTTGTTTGTCCCAACTGGAGCAGACCTACTGAATCAGTGGAACTTACACAAGGGTTGACTCACCAAATTCCCAAGGATTTCAAGTGTCTATTCCAGTTTGGATTAACAATTTGGATTTATGCTGTAGATTATAATAATAATCTGATATTCTGATTTTTTTTCCACTTCCCCGAAAAAAACTGATTTAGTTTTGATGTCCTCTTAAATTAGCAAGTCTTAAAAGTGGAAAGTAGCAGTTTGTTTCCCAGGATGAACTGCTGGATAGCGCAGTGTTTTAGGTTTCTGGCTGGGAAACCAGAAATTGGGGGCTCAGTTCCCCACTGTGCCTTCTTGAAAGGGGCTGAACTTGATGATCCATAGGGTCTCTGCCAGCTCTGCATGCTGCTGCTACTTCCTCCTCTTTCCCCCCCCCATCTCCTTCTGCAGATTTAACAAGTGCTATAAATGACAAGACACAAACCACTAATTTTATCTGTTCTTAGTTCTGAAATCATTAACCAGTGTGTAGCAAGTTCATTTCTTCCGGAAATCAGATCTTCTGCCAGTTCATTTCATAATTTCTGTATTACTCATTCTTCTTATTTGCTGCTATCCTTGAACTGACTTTTAATGGAGGCAAACTGAAAGTTTATCACCAGAATTTATGTGTTCCCTATTCACAGAAAAGCATCATAGTTCATTTTATAGCGAGCTGATTTAGGATTGTGTTTAACCTTTGGTACCTTTTGCAGTACATCTTTTTCCCCCTCCTTTTTCTGTTCTCCCTCCTTCTGCTGCTTGTAATAGCAAAATACAATTGACAATTTGCTACCTGTTTATTTATTAAAATGTTTCCAATGTCTACTTATCTCCATATCAATGGGTTTCAGAGTGGGAGGGAAGCAGTCCAAACACTTCACTTTTAAAAAAACCATAAGATCAGGGTTAAAATCCAAGCGCATACGTCAAAACTAAGTGATTGGAAAAGCTACTTTTTGAACTACATTAGTCTTAGACTAGATACATTAGTCTTGGTGTGGTATTTGGAAAGTTTAATTAAAAAAAGGCACTTTTTAATTCAAAAAAGGAACTTTTCCTATTTCTTACAATGGTCAAAGTGTATTATAATTTCATCTTCCCCCCCCTCCCAAATAATACATCATAGCTGAACTCCTCATACTCTCAGGAGGGAGCACACCCAAGCCTCTGCTCTAATGGCTTGTGGCATCTTTAAAACCTTTCACGGAGTAGAGTAGAAACAACTAGGTAAGATGCATCCCATGTTGTCCTCTGTGTGGGTGTGATGCACATGTATGTGCCTACCCACACCCAAACATAGAAAACAGCACTGCAAGAGTTGTTGTGTGACCATTCTGTGTAAAACCTTAAAATAAGTGCAAAAGGCATTCATGAGAGTTAACACTAGTAATATCACGAAACACATACACCTATCATTAGTTGAACTCTAGTGGGATTGGAACTATTTTAGCTCAATCCTGAACAGATAGCATCAAACTTTTTGGTAAGTTCTAAGTCAACAGTTCCTCCCTGGAGTCCCCCTTTGACATTCTTTCCAGTGAGAATGGCAGCTTTCAAAATACAAATGTTGTACTTGTTTTCTTTCACTCTCCTTCTCTCTTCCTCCTCCTCCCCTCCAGGGATTTTTTTTAAGTTGGAGAGGAGCCCATGGCTGGCTAGTTGGTATTTGACACCATTCTGTGAAATCTGGATTGCCACGGTGACTCTGTTCTCTTAGTTGGTACCATTCAGCCATTTACTTAATCTGCTTTTGTATCCCCTTTGAGTCGGCTAGCTGGAGTCTCACAGGTTTGCTGGGGCTGAATTCATGGCTGAGGTTGATTCTTGGCGCAAATGGGTGTGGGAGTGATATATAGTTTACATTGCCTGCGTGCAGCTACAAGTGAAACGTGTCTTAAAAATGTGCCCCCGCACATATGTGGCACACATAAAATACACAGCTTTCCCTACTTCTCTTAACAGCATTGTAGGACTTTGTGTCTCTCCAGCTGACATTAAAGAACTTCATGGTGGAGCTTGCAAATCTCGCTGACACCCCTGCCTTGATGCTGCCTTTTCTGCCAAAAGGCTTAATGGTGGGAGAGAATGCTGGCATGTCAGCACTAATTTTCAGCATTTAACTGTGAATTTCCTGGCTTTTGTTTGCATCTAAGTCAGAGCTCTTATTTTAACCATGCCGCAGCCCCCCACCAAACACCCACCCAGCCAAAGGAGCAGCATGGGACAATGGCTGGAAGAATTAACTCTTGGCAGCCTACCACACATAGGAAGCTATGGATGGATTTTTTTCCAAAGGTACCAAAATGAGCAGGGGACCAAGAGCTATTGAGGCTGACCTGACTCATTTGGCCAGTGGAAGGAGCCCGTGGCTTCCTGCAAGCTACAGTTGGTTTCCTTGTTGTTGTTTTTCTTGTAGATCATTAGCCAGAGTTAACAAGTTGCTAGGGTTTAAAGAGGAGGGTGCATTTTTAAAATGTTGGTACGTGTGCCAGTCAGATTTTTGATGGAATCTAGAGGAGGAAAAGGGTGATGGAAAGTGAAGATGATGACTTCCATCTTATGGAATCTTGAAAGCAAACAGGTACTTTGTGTGGTTGTGGAAGGACTGACAGAAGAGTGGCTGAAGTAATATTCTGGGGATGTGGGCCTTCTGTTTTAATTAGTTCGGAATGCTTGTGATGTGCTGGAATGGTATTTTGTCACTTAATAACCTTGAGAATCGTGTCTTTTCATTAAATTTTGCACTTGTTCCCATTCTTCTGTGGCCTTAGCTACTAGTTCTTAACAGTTTATTCTCAGTTCCTCTGCCCCTAAGCACTCTAGCATTCCCATACATGCATATTCCATTCTGTTCAAACTTGTCTGTTCATCTATACTGCATGTATTGTAGCAGCTTGATACCATTTCAGTCATCATGACTCCGTCCTCTTGCATCCTGGGATACATAACTCTGAAGAACACAAGAGTTCTCTGTTAGACAGCTCTGGTGCTGTAACTCGGGGGGACCTCACCACACTACAAATCTCAGGTTTTCAAATGATGGAGGCATAGCAGTTAAAGTGGTATTAGAATGGTACAGATAGACTCTTATGTCCTGAGCTGCACCACACCTGCTTGGTTTTGTCCTGCTTTTGCTGGGCCTTTTGCCATGCTGTCTCCTTGTTCCGAGGATTCTTTTATTCTCCTCTGTTGGAAGCCTCTTACGGTATTTTCTGCATTCAGTTTTGCTCACTCTTGCACAGCTAACAGCCAGCTTCTAACCATGTACATGGTATATTTATATATGAGCCTCTAAGGTGAAGATCATGTGTCTCATGAAGTAGATTATTATTCATGGGAACTCATGCTGTAATAAATCATAGCATAGGCATCCTTCAGTCCTGAGAGACTATGGTAACATGCTCTGAATCGAGGAGTGTCCTCTCCAGAGCATGAAGCCCGGGTAAGGTAATATGGAGGATAGGCTGTTACCCAAGCAGCAGATCCCCCCTCTCCACATTGCTGAAATGGTCCAATGGAAAGGCAAGAGCCAATACAACTGGTTCCAGCAATGTCGCAGGAGTTGGCAGAACGACACATGCTGCCTTCGGGACTCCAACTGTAATAAATCAGTTAGTCATAAAAGCGCCTTATGACTCTTTGCTTCGCTGCCACAGACTAATAGGGTTACCCCTTGAAAAATGGCAGTCCTGTGTAAGACTGAGAGGGAGAAGAGGTAGCCCAAGGCTCAGCCAAGTTGTCATATTTTCCCTCACCATACAGTAGTGTTCGGTTTGCCAGAAAGCTCATCAGCCTCCCCATAGTGTGTCTATCATGTCAGAGAACTCAACCGTCAGCTCACACACCTTTTCTTCAGGATTGCCTGCAAGATCAAGATGTTGATTACAGATAGGAGATAAAATAGTTTGACAGAACGAGTCACAATGCCTTTTTGGTAAGGATAGATAGTGAAGACCAAGTCTGAGGAGGTGAAGAAAGCTAGTCTACCTGACAGTGAGAGAGTTGGGATTAGTTAGCAAGAGGGCAAGGTTAAGAATGAGAAAAAGGCAGGCTCAAGACCGAAGATGGAATACTGGTACTGGCCTTCCAGAGCAAGGCAATGGTTTGATGAATAGACACCATAACTATTTCATTAAGAAAATATCTGCATGTGTTGGTAGAAGCATTTATACCCAGGAGGAGCCAATGATGTATCCTGGGGGCAGAGCCATGCAGAACGTAAACATTGCTGCTTCATCAGAACCTGCTGACCGACCACTGGTATCTAGAACACTGGACTGGGGACAGGTTACTGGTCTGCATCCCAGTAACTGTGGGACTGGTGCTGTAAGATCCTTTTAGCTTTCTGTCCTGAGCTACTCATTTGATTAGCCATAGATGGAGCAGTTGGCCAATGGTTGTCTGTAAGGCTCAACATTGTTCGGTCTTGACTCTTTCCCCTGTTGCTATCCCATCTTCTCTGGGAGGTAATCCCTCTAAAACTGTGCTGTCTTCCTTCCTCTGCTCCTCTGCATGCTTGGGTCTAGTTATTAAATAGTCTTTCTTTACTGCCTCTGAAAGGCAGGAGATCTTTTGTGTACGTTTGTTGCTGGGAAACAAGTAAAGACCATTAGGCTTTTGAAAGTTTTGTTACTATCCATTTAACCTCCGTTTTGCACAAATGTATGTTCAGCTGTGCCTCTCCCTCTGGTCTTTGCTTTTGCAAGATGGAAGTTTCTGCCCCCCCTTCCCCTCTCTTGCCCTAATTCTCAGGAAGCCGAGAGGCTTCCCCATCTAATAGCCATCCAGATGTTGAAAGATCAAAGGGGAGCTTGATTGACCCATATAACTGCATTTTTCTTTTGTGTTGCATGCAGACTTCAGTTTGTTTAAAGCGTCTTTTGACTTGAAAAGCGCAGAATGTGCTAGAAACCATTAACGCTGGGGGCTGGGTGTCAGGAAAAGAAGGGAAATGGCTAAATGGATCCTCCCCACAGAGCTGCACTGTAAACAAGTGTTTCCCTTTAATTTTGTTTTTCTGCTTTTAAAAGGACACTGGAGGCTTCATCACTGCACTCTGTACCCAGCCATCTCCTTTCTCACCAAAGGAAATTCTTGCAGAAAACATAGATGCCTCCCATAGAATGTTAGCATAAATTGGCCCTTAGGAAAGTGTTGTCTTTTTCATGTCCTCTTTGCTTATATCTTGCTCTTGAGTAACAGTGTCTGTGAAATGAATTCATTTGCTTCCATTTTTCTTTCCCAGCTGGATTTCCAATGTTCTAGTTGCATGTTCCTCCTGAATTTCATGTGGTCTGAGAACACGAAACTTCAGTGTTACTAAACTGATATTCAGTTGTTTTTAAGTAGTGTTTGCAAATCCCAATGGAGCATCGTGTGTGGGTGAGTTACTGGCTTACAAAACATATGTTTCATTTATTTATTATTTCTTCGTTACATATCTATGCTGCGATCAAGAGTGATGTGTGGGTTTCTTCCTCTCCAGTTTACCCTCACAATACGTAGTCCTGTAGGCCTGTTCGGCTCACAGTGTGTGACTGCTGGTCTCTGGTCATCCAGCACATTGCATGGCTGAGTGGGGATTTCAACACCGTTTTCCTGAGTTCTAGTTCAACATTCTCATCACTAGACCATATCCATAGAGGCATATATCACCATTGCCGAATTACCTCCACTTAAAGATCCTATGACTTCTGTCCTTTAACACATTGTCATTTGAAGAGTTATAAATACATAGCATTCCCAAATCTCAGACACTTGCACTCTCGGCTTTCCCCCCTCCCCATGCGTTAAACAGGCAAAAAAGAGCTTGGACGCAAATTGTTCCAACAAATTTGTTGCGCTTTGCTATGTGATGCGGTTTTTTTCCCTCCTGAGCAGTGTAATCTATTGGACTAAAATATCTTTTTGGAAAAGTCATGATGTTGAGGAGTGGAAATGGCACATTCCATTGTCAGTCAGTTAAGCCCACTTTGGGCTGTCTCTGAGTTCATGAAAACAAGACCAGCTAATGGTAAGGTAAAGGTTCCCCTTGACATTTAATCCAGTTGTGTCCATCTCTAGGGTGCGGTGCTCATCTCCGTCTCCAAGCCATAGAGCCAGCGTTTGTCCGTAGACAGTTTCCATGGTCACGTGGCCAACGCAACTAGACACGGAACACTGTTACCTTCCCATTGAGGTGGTACCTATTTATCTATTTGCATTTACATGCTTTCAGACTGCTAGGTTGGCGGGAGCTGGGACAAAGCGACGGGAGCTCACTCTGTCGTCGCGTGGATTCGATCTTACGATTGCTGGTCTTCTGATCTTGCAGCACAGAGGCTTCTGAGGTTTGACCTGCAGTGCCACCACGTCCAATAGTAACCCTGTCCCTAATACTAACCATTCACTGGAATCCCCATAGAGCCCAGAGGCAGCCTCACTGAGTGAGGGTTAAGATCTGTCGTTTCTCTATAGCTATGAAGGTGGCCACTACATTTCAAGCGAGGTAGGAGAATTTCAAAATATCATGCGGCATAGTGCAAAGCCTTCTGAGTTACGATTGTTTGGCTTGCTTTTGTGTTCGTACGATATCTAAAGCTTGGCTTTCATATTTTGTTTCTAATGTCTATCTCACGTTTTGAGGGCCATTTTAAAGACCGCCGCTGATTCACTTCTTAATTACCTAGCAAAAACCTCCCTCTGTGTGGTTTGCTGACTCCTAAGGGCAATTACTAATCATATCTAGGCCTTGATTTGATGGAAATGTTTATTCTTAAATTGCTAGGTATTGGCCTCTGTGGTTTTGAAATATTGAGCCTTCTAAGGAGTTGGTGAAAACTGTGTGTGGCGTGTGTTTGTGTGTTAAGTGGTGACTCCCAATACATGTAAAACATGATGCAAAAAGGATTTTTTTTAATTGTAGATTTTGAAGTCCTTTCTGTGCTAATAAAATTTCTGTGGTGCATGGTATACAAAAAAGTAGCCTCTAGTACTAGAGATGTCATCTCTCCTATCTCTGTTTGCACAAAACACACAGTTAAAAAAAGTAGGGTTTTTTTTCTGTACAAATGTTGCTGTAACAACCCCCCCCCCAATTGTCATATTTCACTGATGGCAGTTGAAATGATTCTGACGTATTCTCTTTTTAGCCCAACTCTGCAAAGTTCTGCCAGGTTTCTAATTTTGATGAAGCGCTCAAATCTGAAGCCTTAGAAGGCTTTCCTGTGGTATACCTATAGCTTAAAGATTGTCTCTCTGATTCACTGGTACATCATTGGGAAATTATAATTTCCCTTTGCACAACTCTGAAAATAATACTTTACTGGCATTAGTGTTTTATTGAATGGAGCGATTCATTTGCATGGACTGGTACCCAGAATATGTATACAGTGGTGCCTCGCTTAGCGAGCACTCTGCTTAGCAATGAAATCACATAGCGACGAACTTTTTGCGATCGCAACAGTGATGGCTTTGCGATGTTCCCTATGGGGGAATTTCACTTTGCCATGATTGGTTCCCTGCTTAGGGAACCGATCATCGTAAAGCCACCATTTTCACACAGCTGATCGGCGGTTTCAAAATGACCACCGGGAAAAAAACATGGCCGCCCGCTGTTTTCTGGGACAGATTCCTCACTTAAGAGGTACCAGAAATGGCTGCGCTATGGAGGATCTTCGCTGAACGATGAGTTTTAAGCCCATAGGAACGCATTAATTGCGTTTTAATGCGTTTCTATGGGCTTTTTTATTTCGCATTGCGATGTTTTCGTTCAACAGCGATTTCGCTGGAATGAATTAACGTCGCAATGCGAGGCACCACTGTACTGTCAAATACTAAGCAGTTGCTTGCATTCTGCCTGAGTCCTGTTATAACTTACCTTCTCTAGAATGGTAAACTTATTGTCTTTATATAGTGGTTCTGCACTTATGTGCATGTGATTTATGCCCCACCATATGTACTAAAGAAGAGCTAGCAAATGGGTCATGCACACTATTAAAAAAATCAGTTTCTGATCAAAAATAGTCTAATTATTTTAACATTTTAGTTTGTTTTTAATTGTATCTATATTTTATATACAACCATAGCTTTAGATTCTACAGTGCTGTTATGTATAAAGGATGTTGTGCTATCAAGAGCTGGGGTAGTGGATAAAGTGATGGAGTAGGACTTGGAAGGCTTGGATTCCAATACCTCTTTGGCCATGGAAAGTAAAAGGGAGCACCGTCATTTCTTAAATAGCTCACCTACCTTGAAAACCCTATTAGGGTCATTATAGGGTCAGACACAATTTGACGGCACATAACACAATAACAAGTGGTGCTATAAAAATTAGATTTTTGAGAGTCGCCGACAGAACATGTAATGTTTCCAAGCTCTTCTCCAAGAAGGTGAAACCCGGACAATTTCTACTGTCCAACTGGTAGTGCTTCAGCACGCCATGTGTTTTTGTGCCTCTATCCTGACACAAACACGCAGCATTATTTAGGCAAACATAATTACACTTGTCCTTAAATTGCTTGCTATGGGCACCATAATTTAGATTATCTTGGTGCCAAATTTAGGTTAGTTTTTTTTTTAAGAGAGTGTAGTTTTAAATGCAGAACAGTTCCCTTCTGCCCTTAATCATCTTCTCTGTGTCGTGCCTCGCCTCTTAGACTGTACTGTGGCAGGGAACCATTGGGTATCTTGATATAATTAGCCAACCCATTTCTCCCTTTTGCTGCTCCACTTCTATTTGCCAGAGGTCTGATGTAACTAAAGCAGACACACTATCCTATTACTTGAGTGCAGGAGCAGCCAAAAGTCTGAATCATAGAAACTCCCCAGATGCCAGGATAACAGCTGTGGTCTTCTGGTCTGTTATTGGTCAAACAGCCAATTGTTAGGTTAAGGGGAAAAAAACAAAACAGCATCCAAGGAAACCAACCGACAACTTCTTAAGTGCATATTCTTGTGATAGTCTTTGACTCTATTATCAGGGCAGAGAAAAACCTGTTTAGGAGTTGTTGTTTTCCTGGATGCCACAGCTAGGGGAAGTTCCCCCCCCCATGTGCCACAGTTAGGGGAGAGGCAGACTTTGAGTTAGAAGTGGCAGCAGGGCACAGCATGTAAAGAATATATAGCAGAAAATAGCAGGTCAGCCATGTGGAGAAATAAAAGCAGAAGAGAGAGTATATTTTCAGTAGCAATTTAGTGCATGATTGATCTCCTTGATGCTGTTAGTGGCGTGTTCATAGCTGAGTGAGCCCACCAGCGGTTGATTGTTCGTACTCAACATTTTGGGAATTTTTGGGGGGGGGCTACAGGGAAAGTGAACTGATGAGACTATGGGTGTGTGTATGTGTGTTCATGTGCATTTTAAGTGCAGTTTTGCCAATGAATTTTTAAAAAACACCATGATTGGATTTACCCATGACTGCACTTCTGGAAACGATGTAGTTTTTCTCTCTCCTTCCCGGGCATGATTTTGGACTTTTTAAAGGAGTGCGTAAATAATGACGGCACATGTTTTGTCCAGCATTTCTACTGCGTACCTAATTATGCATAGAATCACATGTGATAGTAAAGATACACAAAACAACGAACAACCTGGTTATTCATTTGTTACATTTTTCTCTTCTGTTTTCCTTCTGGTCAAGATCCTCACTTTGTCCTCACAAGAACCCTGTGGGGTAGGTTCATAAGTCATGGGGAGCAAGTTGATGACATATAACAACAACACAGGAGTTGATTCACTAACTAAATCACCAATGATTCAATTGGCCTCCTCTAGTGCAACTACACTAAGCAACAGGATTTCACCCATTGATTCACAGTGTCATTTAAAAGGCTTAACACATTTCCAAGACTGGTATATTTCCTGTTAGATGAGTTTGGGTGGATTCCTACCAGATGCTCAGTGCATTTAGTTGGCAAGTTTATCTACACATGATGGAAAACAGAGAGAGATGTGACAACACCAATTATTGAATATCTTATTGGAGATATTGCTGGTGTTGTGAGTGGCTGCTCTGATGATTTGGCATACATTTAAGCTTTAATTGTCTTGTCTCATATTATATCCTTGAAACTCTGCTAACAACTGATCACATTGTTCATATTCTTCCTTTTAAACCTGTCTGTGTATCTCCTACCCATTTCTCTTACTGTTTTCTTAAATGATCCTTTATGCAGCTGCTGTTGTGCTCTAGCCCAGGAATGTTTTGCTGCAATAGACTTAACGAAGCTCAATTTTAAGCATGTCAGATTATTAAGTTATGTAGAATACCATAGTTGCAACAATTAAGATGAAACTATATAACTTTGGGATTGTAACCAAGCAGAGTCATAAGATATTATTACAAGTCATAATCGCTCCAGTACTTTCACAGTGTAAACATAACTTGTTAGCTGCTTTTGTAGTTATGTAGTTATTGGATTCCCCTGTATTCTCTTAGTCTGCTATGTTTTCATCAGATCTCACCCGGAGTACCGTGCCCAGCTTTGGGTACCAGAGTGTAGGGAAAAAAAGGGTTATCAGCAAACCGGAATGTGGCCAGAGGAAGGTGATTTTTTTTTAAAGGTTCCCCTTGACAATTTTTGTCCAGTCATGTCCGACTCTAGGGGGCGGCGCTCATCCCGCTCTTCAAGCCATAGAGCCAGCGTTTGTCCGAAGACAATCTTTCCGTGGTCACATGGCCAGTGTGATTTAGACACGGAACACTGTTTACCTTCCCACCGAGATGGTACCTATTTATCTACTCAGATAGTAAAAACTCTGGAGAGCAAACTCTGTGAAAAACAGCTGAGAGAACGGAGTACATTTAGCTCAGCAAATGGCCATCAGATATTTGAAGGGCTATCACATGGATGGCGAGGCAGGCTTGTTTTCTGTGGTTGCAAAAGGTAGGACTCAAGGTTCAACTTACAAGTAAGGAGATTGTGACTGAACATGAGGAAGAACTTTGTTTCATTAAGAGCTGTTCAATTATGGGATAGTTGGTAGGTGATGATCTCTCTCTTTAAAAAAATAAATAAATTGAAAGGAATACAATAGCTCGGCATTTGCTGCTTTGGCAGGGAGGTTGGGCTCAATGATGCTGTGGATCCCTTCCGGGTCTAATATTCCGGGATTTTGGTTCAAGAGCCAGTTTATACGTGCTGCATGCTGTTGCCTAATGCCCTACCGTGGCTATTGTGGTGAAGTGGATGGGAAGAAAGTGTTTTTTGCCATAAGCCAGCAGCTTGTTGCATTTTGATATGTATTTTTTAAAATAGCAAAAAAACCAAACCAACACAAAACCACAAAACCCTATTGTTCTTGCTGTTTTTGAGAACGTGAAAGCAAAGAGTTGCTTTATTTAAAAATGTAGTGACAATAATATCTACACCTCCACCCTCCTTTTCAAAGCAACTCTTTAAACTCAGTTTGGAGAGACCCAGGATCAGATTCTGCAACAAAACATTCTGACTGACAATGACCTGGTCATCCTGACATACATCACAGGGTTCTTGTGAGGATAAAATTGGAAAGAAAACAATGCTTGCAGCAGCATGAGGCAAAACATGACACAGCGGTTGAACCATGTGATATTCCTGATCCCTCATTTAGTGAGATCACATACCATAATTTATTTAAGTAACCTGGCTGGAAAAAAGTTGTAATTAACTTTTGTTGTTGTTTAGTCATTAAGTCATGTCCGACTCTTCGTGATCCCATGGATCAGATCACACTAGGTCTTCCCGTCTTCCACTGCCTCCTGGAGTTGGGTCAAATTCATGTTGGTCGCTTCAATGACACTGTCCAACCATCTTGTCCTCGGTCATCCCCTTCTCCTCTTGCCTTCACACTTTTCCCAACATCAGGGTCTTTTCCAGGGAGTCTTCTCTTCTCATGAGATGGCCAAAGTATTGGAGCCTCGGTTTCAGGATCTGTCCTTCCACTGAGCACTCAAGGTTGATTTCCTTCAGAATGGATAGGATTGTTCTCTTTGCAGTCCAGGGGACTCTCAAGAGCAGTGGTCAGGGAACAGGAGTAAATTACCCCAAATGGGGTAAAAATGAAAATCCTGGGGGTAATGAGGATGGTTGTGGCAGCGCAACCGTCCTCATTACCTCCGGGCATTTTATTTCCGGCGATACTGTGTGTAGGCGGGCATTCTATCACGGGGAGAGCGAGGCCAGGCGAGGAACTGCACAGGGCACCCACCTGCCCTCCTCACCTCCAAAGTGGGGTGGTGGTGGACCGGGCCAGCTGGAGTCTTTGCCTGGTGGAGCCCTGGCTGGAGCTCTCCTTCCTGCCTGCACCCACCGTGCTAGGGAGGAGGCCCCCTTCCCACGCTGCCTCACCTGATGTCATGGCTGGTGGACCTGCCGGCCCTGCGGTGCCCACCTGCCCTCGCCAAGGATGCGATTTCCCGGTGGTGTGGTGGCTCCAGACTGGCTGCTCGGGTGGCAGCCGCAGGTCCTGGGCAAATGCAGAGGCGGGGAAGGGGGTCGGCCGCGGACGAGAGCAGAGGGACAGTGCTGGGAGGGGGTGGGGTAATGTTGGCATATATAAATTTTTTTGGGGGGTAAAAGATAAAAAAGTTCCTTGACCCCTGCTCAAGAGCCTCCTCCAGCACCACAATTCAGAAGCATCAATTCTTCGGCGGCCAGCCTTCTTTATGGTCCAACTCTCACTTCCATATATCGTTACTGGAAAAACCATAGCTATGTGGAGCTTTGTCGGCAAGGTGATGTCTCTGCTTTTTAAGATGCTGTCTAGGTTTGTCATCACTTTCCTCTCAAGAAGCAGGCGTCTTTTAATTTCGTGGCTGCTGTCACCATCTGCAGTCATCATGGAGCCCAAGAAAGTAAAATCTGCCACTGCCTCCATATCTTCCCCTTCTATTTCCTAGGAGGTGATGGGGCCAGTCTCCATGATCTTAGTTCTTTTGATGTTGAGCTTCAGACCGTTTTTGTGCTCTTGAGAGTCCCCTGGACTGCAAGGAGATCAAACATACCATTAGTCAGATGTTGTGTTGCAGTTTTGCATCTTAGCATGATCGTAGTCTTATCATCTCTGCAAGCACTTTCTATATGGAGCAGCTAGAGTGAGTTTTTACGGTTAATCATTTTCATTTCATTGAAACAGTCCACCTCGAAGGCAGAACATTTGGTATATATATTGTTGAAACCTTCAGGGGGAGTGTGAGAAGTTACTTTTAAAATGAATGCTTACAGTAAGATGCTGAAGCCATCCATTAAAAAAAAAACACAGTGACAGGGTGTTCCTCTGTAACCCCGAGCAATATCCTCAGTTATTGCTAGCTTCATTTCTTCTTATTCATCTTTATTTCTTCTTAGAAGTAATTTCACATCCTCCGTACCCAGGCTCCATTTGCTGGCGAGGGTGGTATCTGGGTCAGCTTGAATTCATTACTATTATTTTATTTTATTTTGTCTATTAATTATATTTGTATGTCTCTTATAGAGCCAGCTATTCAGAGGTTATTCTGTTTTAAAGAAGAACAGTAATACAATTTGTTTAAAAAAGACAAAACTATAAAAGCACAATGCAATACAAAAGCAGCACAGAGGCAAATACAAATCCTGAATAACAACAGTAGATTGGTGATGTGTTTTAAAAAAACAACGAAAACCAAGAAGCTACAACTCAGAAGAGAACAAAATAGGAGATATGCCACCAACCTATGATGGGAATTAAATCACAAAGGCCTGGGGAATCTTTTTCCTGGTGAATTGTTAGCAGCAGAAAAATTTGCTAGGGAGAGTGTCCCATACCTGGGTGTAGGGGAAACAACCAAGAAGTAGGGTCTGTTCAGTAGCTGAGCTTCAAAATAAAGGAATATTTTGTGGAAGGCATGCCATCTGACGCTAAGGCCCGCGGTCCCTGAAGGGCTTATAGTAATAATTGCATGCCATCACATCAATTCTAACTTATGGCTACCCTTTCCAGGATTTTCTAGCTATAAAGTACTCAGAAGTGGTATATTATTCCCTTCTTCTGGAGATCCAACGGGACTGTGTTGCTTGCCCAAGGTGACACAAGCCAGCTCTTCTTCAAGGAAGAACAGGAGGAAATCAGATTCTTAACCTCTGCCTCTGCAACCAGATGCCTAACTCACAGAGTCATCCAGGCAGCTAAAGCGTTATGGGTCAGAACAATCACCAGTACTTTTTCGCTCAGGAATGGGTGCTAACACGAGTATGGCAGGACTGATGCAATATATTTAAGCTGCTTAAAATTTCAATACTTAATATAAAATTTCACTATATGCTCATTTTAATAAAAACTTGATTCAGAAGTAAACCCTTCCCTTCATTTCTTTATGTTCTCTTCATTTCAGATGTAGAACAATCTTATATACAGTAGTGCCTCGCTTAACGATGATAATCTGTTCCAGGAAAATTGTCGTTATGCGAAAACATTGTAAAGTGAAATTAAAAACCCCATTGAAACACATTGAAAACCGTTCAATGCGTTCCAGTGGAGTAAAAACTCATCATCCAGCGAAGATCCTCCAAACGGCGGCCATTTTCGCTGCCTGTATAGTGAGGAATCCGTCCCTAAGCACAGTGGGGAACCATTTTAAGCACCAGGTGGCCAGTATGCACTTCCATCTCTCTCCAAGAATTACCAATTCTTGTCTTAAACTAGCATGTGGAGGGCAAGCCATTGCTTTTAAGATGGTGCTGGATTCCAAATCTGACCAGCCAGTGTCTAGAGGATCTGCATCTTTTCTCTAAAGTGAAAGTGAAGTTAGCTTTTCTGTTGTACTTTGGCTTCTGCTGGATGTTCCCATTTATTCCATATTGTGTACAAGTACTTTCTACAGTACTTGCTAACCGGCAAGGAGCCTTTTCTAAATTAGTGCAGCAAACTTTAAGGAGCAAATCAGTTCCTATTTTCTGCTCAGTGGTCGTCTCTGAAATCAACATAGAACTACAAATTTGTAGTGTAATAAAACATAACTGTATATAACAAAATGTTTGCAGAAAATGGTTAATGCATAAATACAAAATAGACGTGGTCTGCCTTAAATCTCTATTACTGTGGCGGTAAGGAAACTTTTATTTTAAAATAAACTGAATTTTAGCTGCAGACTTTTTATAATATCCTGCATTTAAAAGAATTAGCAAAATTGAGGTGTTTCCCAAGCTTAACAATAACAGCTAAAGCTCTAATTGATTGACAGAAAATAGGATATTTTACTCAGCAAGGCTAAGGATTAAAATCACACTTTAGGGTGGGCCTAATATGACTCTGGTGTGTTACTGTGTAGAAGAAAATAAGGGCAGCTGTTCTTTCTTGATTTGTAAGCCGCATCACACTTCCTTCCCTATCTCTAAATGGTGTCAATATTTAAATTTTTGCAATAAGGGAAAGTACTTAAATGTAATTGATTTATTCAATCACCTGTAATTAATCAAGTTAAAAACTAATTGGTTGGCAGCCCAAGAGTTTTATATAATTAGGTGACACAAAAGGTTCTGAAACTTTCCATCCCAACCAGTTCCCTATAAAAAAATACAAAAATACAAAAACTTTATAGTTAGGACATATTTTTTGACTCTTGCCCCACTGACACCCCACTTTTCCCCCTAGGCTTAGTAGTTTCCTGTAAAGCAGCATCCTTCAGAACTCAGCAGAAATTCCCCCTTTTTTCAGGCCTATTGCTCTCAGAAGCTCATTACTTTTAAGTAGACCAAAAGAGAAATGTGGAAAGCAAATCATGGTTGAAGCAGCAGAAAATTCTTTCCATGGAAGTTATTAGTTCTTGGAAACTTTCTGTAATTATTTCAGCCTAGTTTCTTAAATCATTTGAGCTTGCTGAAGGCTCAGCCTTGGCATTTTTAAAAATATGTGCTGGCTTTTATTTGGCATGAGTAAGAGAACTTGTGTGTGTATGAAGTCTGTCTCTCTTTTTTTGTGGCAAAAGAGACAAATGTTTTGGAATCTCCAAGCTGGGCTTTTATTTGAAGAGAAAAGAAAATATCAATATATTATTTTTTTAAAAACCAAATTAAGGTTTTTAAAACTCTTTCAAAAACTTTAGGGAGGTGTAACATTGCTTATTGCAGAATACATCATGCGGAAGGCTGGACTGGAGGAATCCGAAACCGGAATTAAGATTGCTGGAAGAAATATCAACAACCTCTGATAAGCAGATGATACCACTCTGATGGCAGAAAGTGAGGAGGAACTAAAGAACCTTGTAATGAGGGTGAAAGAGGAGAGTGCAAAAAACGGCCTGAAACTCAACATCAAAAAAACTAAGATCATGGCCACTGGCCCCATCACCTCCTGGGAAATAGAAGGGGAAGATATGGAGGCAGTGACAGATTTTACTTTCTTGGGCTCCATGATCACTGCAGATGGAGACAGTGTCGTGGTATGGTTAAACCGGCATTTGTTCCCTGAGATTCTGGAAAGACTTACTAAAAGAACAGCTGCAAGACATCACAGCTGTAGCTGATAAGAGACATTGTATATAAGGCAAAAACGCCAGTACTTGGTGTGGGTTAATGTTGGTGAAGAGTTACGTGTGTAGGAGTGTTCGTTTGCTGTTAACTGCTGTATATCTACTGTTATTTTCTACTACTACTGCTTATCATCTCAAGTAAAATACCTCTAAAGAAGGACTGACTTCGTTCATTGTGCTTCTTTCTGCTGGACATCTGCTAAATTCTTCAAACAAAACACAACAGACAGCAGCCATGAAATTAAAAGACACTTGCTTCTTGGGAGGAAAGTGATGACAAACCTTGACAGCGTCTTAAAAAGCAGAGACATCACCTTGCCAACAAAAGTCCGAATAGTCAAAGCTATGGTTTTTCCTGTAGTGATGTATGGAAGTGAGAGCTGGACCATAAAGAAAGCAGACCGCCGAAGAATTGATGCCTTTGAATTGTGGTGGTGGAGGGGGCTATTGAGAGTCCCCTGGACTGCAAGGAGAAGAAACCTGTCAATTCTAAAGGAAAACAACCCTGAGTGTTCACTGGAAGGACGGATCCTGAAGCTGAGACTCCAGTACTTTGGCCATCTCATGAGAAGAGAAGACTCCTTGGAAAAGACCTTGATGTTAGGAAAGTGTGAAGACAAGGGAAGGGGACGGCAGAGGATGAGACGGTTGGACAGTGTCACTGAAGTGACCAACATTAATTTGACCCAACTCTGGGAGGCAGTGGAAGACAGGAGGACCTGGCGTACTCTGGTCCATGGGGTCACGAAGAGTCGGACATGACTAAACGACGAAAATTGCTTATTACATATTATTTTACCTTGTTAACGGAGGTGTTTTACTTTCATGGGTTTTTAAGGAAGCATCTTAGCTTGCTAACTGCAAGCTCTATTCAGCAATGGAAAACAGACCTGAGAGGTTGGTGCTCACTGTTGTTGTTGTTGTTGTTGTTGTTGTTGTTGTTGTTGTTGTTGTTGTTGTTGTTGTTGTTGTTGTTGTTGTTGTTGTTGTTGTTGTTGTTGTTGTTGTTGTTGTTGTTGTTGTTGTTGTTTTCTGTCAAGTTGATTCGGTTCCTACTTATGGTAAATCTTTCTAGGGTTTTCTAGACAAAGATTACTCAGAAGTGGTTTATTATTCTCTTCTGCTCTAACTGTTATTTCTTCCCCCACTTCCCTGGAAGATGGTATAAGTAGTTTATTGCCCATCGTTTCTGTTCCTTGAGAAGTCAAGTAGAAGAGAGAGCACCATCATAATAGTGGTGGGTATTATGTGCAGGATTTAAGGATGGAAAATATTTTATTTGAACTCGACCATTTAAGTGAGAGTAGAGATTTCTCACCTAAGACTAGTTACAAGAAAAAAAAACTCTTCAGAAATGTAAACCTCAAGGTTTACGGGGTGCTTCAGACGGGCACATAAAAAGCACATAAAATGATATACATATGTATGAAAATGAAAACAGTCAAAATGTGTACAGTTGAAAAAACATATGCAAACGTGTTGCTGAATAATGGGGAATTTTGTAAATTAGGATGCATAAATAACAATACACAACAGGAAAGTTCACCACAATTGTACAAATTCCAGTGCAGGTTAGGAAAAATAATAATCTTGCTGCCTTATATGAAACAAGGATGACAAGAAAATGCAGGAGGGATTGAGAGAAACAATGAATTTGAGACTGAGCGATTTATCTCACCTCTGTTGGCATGGTCAAGCATAGGTTCTGCACGGGTTCCTATACTTTCTGTAGGAGGACTCCTAATAGCTTCTATTGCAGTCTGATAAAAGGAAAAAAAAAAGAGGCACAATGAATTCTTTATAGAGTTTCTGATAGGGTTTTCTCCACCCTTACCCGGAGATGCCAAGAGTTAATGCTGGAACCTTCTTAATGCTTCCGGAATCCCTTTGACAATTCTAACTGGGCCTGGTGAAGGGACGTTGGTAATGCCTTTTCATGTACTTCTTCCCCTGCTCTTTTTCTTTTCTTTTTTAGTTTTTATTTATCTAAAATATAAGCATAAACATAAAATACACAAATCAAAATACAATATAACTGTGTTCCCCACCACCGTAGACGGTGTTAACCTATAATGCATATAGTGTATGGTCGCTATTAATTAGTGAAAGGAAACACTCACAAGCCACCATTATCAAAGGTGTTGTGTTAGATGCTAAATTGTTAAACAAAAGAAAAAGACACGACAACACTATGTTGTTTTTACGTGTCGAACAAGGGGATGCTATGCATCAGACAAGACTCATTTAGAGCAGAACAACACACATGGCCTTGCTTTCCACACCAATTGCTAGTAATTTGTGACTTCCAAATCTCTCTACCCCCTGCACAAACACACTTGTGCGTGCGCACACACACACTTTTCAAGAATTACCCATTCTTGCTGTAATCTTCTTCCTCCATCTATATTCTTCCTCTTCTTTTACTGTTCTCTACTCTAGAACTGCATTTGGATCTTTCCCCTTTCCTCTTGTTAATACATATTCCAAGAATCTGCCCCATATTTCATAAAAACTATTCTTTTTCAACTTTCTTTACCTTTACAAGTTAATTTATCATTTAAAGCTATATTCCATATTTCACTATACCATTCATCCATTTGAAATTCAGATTTTGATTTCCATTGCCTAGCTATTACAGTATTAATCTCACTGCTGTTAATAAATTACTTATCAATTCTTTAATCATCTTATCATATTCCACATTCTCAAATATTGATAACAAAGCGATCTCAGGATTCAATTCTGTCTTTTCCACATATCTCATTTAATTCTTTAAAAATTTGTTTCCAAAATCTTTGTACGTTTTCACATTCCCACCACATATGTACCAATTTCCTTCTCACATTTCCAACAGACATTCAGATAACTATCATTAATTTTATTTAATTTTGTTGGTGTTAAATACCATTCTCACAGACATAAATCTTAAAACCCTCATATTCCACATCTTCCTCCATTCTTCCTCGTTTATCCTCTGCTCTTTTTCAAATTACCACTTCAAGCAAGAGGTGGACAGGAAGTAGGTCAGCTTTTACTCTGTTTCTGTATCTCTGGGTAAGGGTGAGAGGGTTTCTGCAGTGTATCTCCTAGAATTTCTCATCTTAATGAGAAAAGGATGATTAGCAAAAACCAAAGCTTGCTATGGCTGGCATTCTACTGATTAATTCTCTCTCAATGTCAGTGTTTCATATCTTTAAAATAGAAGTACCAATTTGTGGCTTTTCCCAGTTCTCTGTTCATGGTTATTTTGGGTCATGTTTTTGAGTTCCTGTGGGCTGAACTCCTGTTGCGCAGTTCTGTGTGCCCAATGATGATGATGTCATCATCAGTGGCCAATCGCAGCTAATGAGATGGTGGGATGCAGTTGTCCACGTAATGCTTTAAAGTTCTGTGGGGCTCTTTGTTTACTTAGATATACAGTGGTGCCTCGCATAGCGAGGTTAATCCGTTCCGGATTAACCATTGCTATGAGAAACATCGCTCAACGGAACAAAAAAACCCATTAAAACGCATTAAACTTGGTTTAATGTGTTCCAATGGGCCCTAAACTTACCGTTGAGCGAAGCTTCTCCATAGGGGCAGCCATTTTCGCACCCTCGCAAAGCCATTTTGGAACCGCCGATCAGCTGTTCTCCCCCGCTTCGTTGTGCGAAAATCGCTAAGCGAATTGCTTAGTGATCGTCGCACAGCGAAAAAACGCCATAGGGGCCATCGCTGAGCGAACACTCCAGCGATGGCCCGGACCCCCTCGCTATGCGAATTCATCGCTCAACGGAGCGATCGCTAAGCGAGGCACCACTGTATATCAATGAACCTTACGGACACAATTTCAGAAAATGAGTCTCTTCTTCACAGTTATATAACAGACAACATGAGCAATTGTAACAACAACAAAATGCTACAATTTGTTCACCCAAGACCTTGGCAAGAGCACCAATATAGAAGTTGCTTGTAGAATTGCAAAGTTCAAGTGTCCTTTTGAATTTCAATTTCAGAGCAAAATCCAAGATAGCTTCCTCAACTGGGTTGGGTATCAGTAACATAGAAAAATCAGCTCCACATGTGGAGTCTTCAAAACCTTAGAATAAAATATCAGTTCAGCTGCACAAACAATTGATTCACTGTGTGGATTCAGTCCTCTATCACCAGCAAATAGATAGGAATGGTATCTAGACCAAGTTGGCAAGGGCCTTAGCAATCTAAGTGGCAATAGTAACTCCAGTTACTACTACTGTTCTCCAGTTCTTCTGCTCTTTCTGATTCAAATGTCTTACAGCCCTGCTCTTTCTTAGTCCCACTCCTTTGGGGTGAACCACTATTTCATAGGAGTCGTAGACACAATGCAATGAAGGTGTGTGCACTTTATGATTTTGTAAGCTGCCGCGAGTAGACGCTGTCTAGGAGGGCGGGGTATAAATCGAATAAAATAAATAAATAAATACACCCAAAATCGTTAAAGGGAACCTTTAATCAACACTGCTGCTGATGTCATCTCTGTTGCACTTATGGAGCTGTGCGACAGGATTTCAGCCAGTCTACTCGCCGGCTGTCCTCTGAAGATGCCGGCCACAGAGACTGGCGATACATTAGGAAGAACAACCTTCAGAACACGGCCAAAGAGCCTGAAAAACCCACAACAACCACAATATTTAAAGCTGAAAACAGTGAGTATACAACGGTGGTTTACATCATTGAGAGACAATATTGAAAGTTAAGAACAATGAGTATAAAGAAGCAGCTTACATAATTAAAAGACATTATTAAAGCTAAATCAATAAGTATACAAATATTAAAAAGGAACAAACACATACTTCTCTGTGAGATGATAAGGACAAGTAATACTAAAGACCCTGTCAGAGCAGTCATGCATAGCAGTCTATCTAAAAGTCACACTCGTGTAGCCAGTCGCTGAGAGAAAGCTTGCTTGAAGAGAAAGATCTTTGCCTGCTTGTGGAAGGACAGCAAAGATGGATTTTCTGTTCCTTTATCATTCCTTTCTTGCCTGGAGTCAGTTCTTACCTTACACGTGTATGCACATTGCTTAATAACTGCAACACCCAATGATTGTGTGTGTGTGTGTGTGTGTGTGTGTGTGTGTGTGTGTGTGTGTGTGTGTGTGTGTGTGTGTGAGAGAGAGAGAGAGAGAGAGAGAATGGGCTTTTCGAATATAAAGTTTTCTTATTAACATTTCAGATGCCTTTTGAGAGCGTGCGCTCAGCTGCTAGTCCTCAAGTACACACTCATCCAACGATGTGGCTGCGGGTGTGCAAATCAGTCTTGAGTGGCTTCCCAATGGCTCACGAGATAAATCTGTTTTGTGATAATAAAATGATGCAGAATGCAAAAATGACATATAATAATTAAAGTAAATGTTAAATGGCCCCTTTTTTTGTCACAAATGAAGCAGGAGATGCCTGAGGAAATATATCTAACCCCTCTGTTTGATTGAAATCTCAAGCAAGTTTGCCTGGTCTTCAAGTTTGAAAATGAAAGGGTGCTGGCTGGATCTCTCAAAAGAGGCTCTTAAGACCAGCGTCAAATGTCCAACAAATATTTATCTTCGGCTGTTACCTGCCTTACCTCAGCAAGTAGCAAATAAGGATGGGAACTCTGGGACCAAAGAACTCCCAGTCCCATAATTTGGCAGGAACTCTTCCCCCCCCCCCGCCAGATTATGGGACTGAGAATTATCAAACAGGAGGAGGTAGAGCAGCCATTTACCTCCATGCTGTTCCTGTGCTGTTTCTTTGTCCCTGTCTCTTTGTGAGAGGCACTGTGAACACCTTTGCGAGCCGTGAAGGTTCCCTGCAACTCACAAGGGTGGATGGGGAAACAAAACCTATGGAGGCTGATTCCACACACTATTTATGCTGAATGATGGGACAGAGAGTTCTGTTCCCCCAACAATTCCATTCCTAGTGGCAGGCACTGAAAGGAAGACATCAGAGAAGATGTGGTGCTTCATATGCTGGAGTTGATGGTCCTTCGGTTACTCTCAGGTTGCCTTATATTGACAAGGGGGGCAGGTTGAATTATCTTTTGAGTTCCTCCCAATTTTATGATTTCACTGTTTGTACCTGTCGGTAAGAATTGCATCCATTGGACGTCCTTTTGCACAGTATTCCATGGAGTGGATGGTATGTCTGTTGCTGAGTTTGTGCAATCACACACACACGCACACGCACACGCACACACACACACACACACACACACACACACACACACACACACACACACACACACACACACCCCTTTCCAGGGAGATGAGAGCCTCAGCTGCTTGGGCTGAACAATTGCGTTGCTGGGCACTATAGGTGCTTGTGATCGCTAGAAAGAAAATCTAATTATTTGGCATTTCCCAGGCAAAGCGCATTTCATGATGTCTGCAGCATGTTTTAAAGCATGTTTGCAGTTCTCTTGGTGACCAGTGTATGGACAGACTTGCTGGGGGGACGCGATTCATTTATTTTCCCTAGTGGTTTCTATGGCCGGTTAATTAGGTCTCATGGTTTGTGTAAAATGTTACTATAAATTTTTTTTTGCTTTTAGAAACAAAACTGCGTAAGTTTCTTTCCTAACAAGATGATAGGTTCCAAAGGTCAAATGTTGCTTTTGCCCTTCCTGCTTGTTTTTTTCTCTGCTTCTCTTTATTTTTTGCCCTTTTCGCCACCTTTTCAAACGTTCTAGGCTTGTTTTTTCCCCAGGCATGCATTAAAAACTGATTTTTTTTGAGTAATAGATGCACTGACTGTGCTGTTCAAGGAAGGGTCACATTAGCATCTGGAAGCTGAATGGTGGCTTCATTTGGAAGTATTGCTATATTACAGTTTCAGTGCCATAAACAATTAATTATACCTTAGTGAAGAAGTGGATTTGTCCATGCAAGCTCGTATTAAATATAGCAGTTAGTCTTTAAGGTGCCACGACATTTTTGTTTTCTTTATTTGCTATTTTTCTTTTGGTGTTGGCCTGCTTTAAAGCAGAGAAGAAGAACATTTTGAAGCAGAAATATATTATAGTTTATTCTTCTAAAAATTGAAACAATAATGAGTTGAACACAATATATCCCAAAATATTTGTTTCTTATATTTGAGATTCTCTGAAGGAGAAATTTGTATTTTATACCACAATTGTTAACCTATAGTGCATATAGTGTATGGCCGCTATTAATTAGTGAAAGGAAACACTCACAAGCCACCATTATCAAAGGTGTTGTGTTAGATGCTAAACTGTTAAACAAAAGAAAAAGACGCGACAACACTGTTGTTTTTACATGTTGAACAAGGGGATGCTATGCATCAGACAAGACTCATTTAGAGCAGAACAACACACATGGCCTTGCTTTCCACACCAGTTGCTAGCAATTTGTGACTTCCAAATCTCTCTCTCTACCCCCTGCACAAACACACTTGTACGTGCACACACACACACTTTTCAAGAATTACCCATTCTTGAAGATATATGTTGTCCATCTTTCATCACCAAGGAAAGGAGGTGACTAGCAGCTGTTGCATAGGAGATTTGCGATCAATCCCATACGCCAGTGGTTCCCAACTTTAGGTAACCCAGATGTTATTGGACTCCAAATCCCAGAAACTCCAGCCAGCACAGCTGGTGGTGAAGGCTTCTGGGAATTGCAGTTCAAGAACACCTGGGTTACCATGTGGGAACCACTGCCATATGCCCTTTTGGAGCATCCTGTCTCGACCTGTCTACATTTCTATTAGAAATCCAACCAAGCTAGTTCTGCCTGCACCACCTGATTCATGCCCCCTGCCCTTCGTTCCTTCTGTATGCCACCATGCTGCTTTCTTTGAGTACCCTTTCTCATTAGATACTAGATCTATTAGCATTCAGTTGGAGGAGCTGGAAGTTTAACTGGAGGCAAGAATCTTTCCCAGTCTTATTTAGAGACAATGGGTAGGGAATTGAATCTGGGATTTCCTGGAATTACAAGATGTGCCCTACTTAGAAATATTTCTGCAAAAGCAAGTCCTCTGAAGAACTGAGATCTCGGGGGGGGGGGTTATGGTTTGAGGAGAAGGGTAGATCTCTCTCTCTTTTTAAAACTTAAATACAATTTCATATTTTTATTTCTTATCATATACTGTATTGTGTTTGAATAATATTTAAAATATGAAATCTAGGTAATCTCATAGCAGTTTCCACCAAATTCTCTGCATGACAATGCGTGTTTCAGCATCTCATTGGGAAAAAAATGCTACTAACCACAATATTGTACATAACTTTTATAAACCAATATATCGTCTGGATTTAGGGCAAACAAGCAGCTCTTCTTAAATTATTAAGAAAGTCATTCCTGTTAAATTGTATTGTTCCCATCTAGTGTTGCTTTTTAAAAAAATGCATTTTACCTTCATATGAGCAGAGCATTTTTAGAGACATTTTTAGGCTACATGGTCCCCATAAGTAGTAAGCAGCTGTGAGGCTTAGCAGCTTGATGCATATGGAATTTACAATCCACTTCCACAGCAGCCTGCAATTTACTGTGTGGAACAGAAAATTGTTTGCTTGTTTCTTGTCCTGGCTAGGCGAGATTCAGATTAAAATAAAACGCAAGTGTGTCATAAACGGCTGGGAAATTATGCCTGTTCAGTTGTGTTGGATCCTTGTGAACCTTGCTGATAGGAAAATGTAGTGTCTTGTTTCAGATAAGCTTTTTTTATTGGTTGGTTGGTTTGTCTCAGGGTGTCTTTTGTACCAGATGCTAAGGTGTATTAGAAGTACATTCATGTGTAAGACTTAGGCTGTCCTTCATACTAACATCACTTCTAGGGAAAAGAATCTACGTTGGAAAGCAAATACTACTTTTTTGGTAATGGTCCAACTGCTCATGTTCTGTTGTTTTATGGAAGTGGACCTAGTGTTTCATAGTGGTTTGAATATGAGCTATAAACAAAAGACTTTTGACACAGTTGTTACACTGCAGTACTGCAGCTAGACCTCTGCTCGCGACCTGAGTTTGATCCAACACTCAGGTCCGTGGCTTGAGACTAACTCAGCCTTCCATCTTTCTAGGGTCAGTAAATTGAGTACCTAGCTTACTGACGGTGGTGATGGTGGTGGCGGTACTGGCAGTGTGTAGCCTGTATAATTGTAAACCGCCCAGAGAGAGCTTTAAGTACTATGGGGCTATATAAATAACACATTTTGCTTTAAACAATATTTTACCATGTCAAATCTTAGTTTCAAATCAAGTTTCTTGTCAAATCAAGTCATAGTCAGAGTACAGTGGTGCCTCGCAAGACGAATGCCTTGCTGGATGAAAAACTCGCAAGACGAGAGTGTTTTGCTATCGTGTTGGTGACTTGCAAGACGCTTCTTCTATGGCCGTGCTTCGCAAGACAATCCCCCCCCGCAAGACCGATGCCTTGCAAAACGAAAATAATTCATTCGTCTTGCAAGGTTTCTCATTGCAATGCATTCCTATGGGAAACCGCTTTTCACAAGAGGAACATTTTGCAAGACAGCGCTACTTGCGGAATGAATTACTTTAGTCTTGCGAGGCACCACTGTATGCCCATTTGATTCAATGGAACATATAGAGTAGTTCACTCATTAAATCCCTATTGATTCAGTGGGCCTACACTTGTGCAATTTGCTACATGAAGCAACAGCAACAGATTTTGGCTAATGTTCCTATTCCCCAGAGACTGGTTCAGATGTGGTTGTTCATCACTTCATAAGCACAGTAGGGTAGAAATCTGGGCTAGGCTTGATAATGTGGCCATTGGTGAAAGTCCATCTGTTTCATGTACACATTTTTGTTTATGATTCCAGCCACAGCAGTCGAGAGAGAGAGTACATCTTCTGAAATGGTTTAGCATATTCACGACTTTAGGTAAAATCCTGAAGTTCTACTAGTATACAAAGTTTATGTTTGTCTGCATGAAAATATCATTCTTTTGAAACACCTTTATGTGTCAGGAGATAATGGTTTGTTCATGTGATGCATGGTGGTGATTGTCAGTAACTTTTGAAGCCCATCTAATTCTGGCAGCGAGGCATTCTTTTCTTGTCACATAAGACATACTTGATAAATTTTCATGGTCTGTGGACATGGTTTGGTAATTTTCAAACCTTCGATCCAAGGTGGAATTGCTGAAGAATTATTGAGAGGAGACTGAAATTGTGCTTCCCTCTTGCTTTGAGTTGATGCTTGCTTGGCACATTTTTCATCCTCCATGAACCCATTGCGTTAGCCTTTTGGGAAGAGGAAAATAACTCTGCTTTTTTTAAAAAAAACAGTAGAATCCTGGTTTGAATATCAGCTTGCTTTGGATGGATTTTGGAAAGAGGAAAAGGCAGGCAAGAGTAGATCTACAGTTATCATGAATTTTTGTAGTAAAGTTTTAAAGCTTGCTACTCTTAAGGTGCATCCATGAGCATATAAGCATCATAGTCTGAGGCTATTTGATCGAGGCCCTTTTAAGTTGCATTCCTTAGTGTCAGTCTTCAGAGATTTCCTGATTCCCCTGCTGCCATTATGAAATCCCTTTCCTCCCAGTAATGAGTTTTACACATCTCATGCTTTCTTGGCTGCTGTTATACAAACTTCTCCCCAGAAATCCTCATATGCAACACTCTTTTCTCCATAGAAAGAATAGTGGCATTAGGATTGCTTGGGGGGGGGTAGAAAGATTTTTCTCCCCACCCTTTTTCTTCCAAAGTACTGGAATTCATGAGTATACACATGTGTGGTTCCAGGTCTGTCAAGCCAACAGATATTATCTTTTGGTATCTGAAGGGCTGTACACATCTATACTAAGGAGAAGGACTTTTTGGTGTTATTGCCTCCCCCCTAAGGAATGCTACCCACTAGGTGACCAGGAGAATTATTACCACAGTAAGTCCTTTCTTTGGAGGATCTGGCTGCAGAGCCAGAGTTTGGAAGTTCAGTTCTCCATTGTGTCTCAAAGGAGAGGAAGAAAAGAGCCAGCCTATGTGGCCTAGGGCAGTGGTCCCCAGCCTTGGGCCTCCAGATGTTCTTGGACTTCAACTCCCAGAAATCCTGGCCAGCAGAGTTGGTGGTGAAGGCTTGTGGGAGTTGTAGTCTAGAAAACACTGTAAAGAGTTGCCATAAGTCAGAATAGGGCATCAGAACAGGTAATAGAAAAGGGGGTTGTTTCTTTGATGCAAAGAATGGATTCCATTGTTTGTCTGTTTATTCTCATGGTGAATCTCTGGAAAAGACCTTATTAAAGTCTCTGTAGGCAGTCTGAGAATGATGCCTGCAGTGATTTGTAGAAATCATTAAAGTCTTCATTTAAAGATTACTGGCTGTCTCGGTCTTAATTTGTTAGACCTCAGATGACCAGCCCTTTACCCTCAAAGCTAACTGCTTGCAAATCTAATTGAAGAAGGACCTTTCAAGGCCAAAACTTTGGCCCAGACTCCCTCCCCTTTTTTTCTCAGTGCTATACCTCTGCCAGCACAGGCTGCCACTAATTAGATTGATGAAAATGGGAAAGAAGGTGCAGAGAAAGCTCGAAAACATATTTTGATAGCTTCAGGAAGGGTTGAGAATCCAGCCTTCCAGTTCATGTTGTCACATATGAGGATGGGCCAAGGAGGGCAAAATCCGAAGGAAAACTAGGGTGGGCTAAGTACAGAGACTGCGAAGAGGAATACTTGTGTGTTACCGTTGACATGCAGGTATGAAACCTAACCTGTCTTTTGTTTCTAAATGGAAGGTTCTGCTGCGAAGGGGAAACAAGTTTGTAGCTTGACATAAAATGTAATAAGGATAGCATCGAAAATATCAAAGGGATTCTGAAGTGGAGGTAAGCTACGAAATGGTCTAGAATAGTGGTTCCTAACATCTCCAAATGTTCTTGGACTAAAACTCCCAGAGATCCTGGCCAGCATAGCTAGTGGTGAAGGCTTCTGGGAGTTTTGGTCCAAGGACATCTGGGAACCCCAGGTTGGAAACCACTGGTCTAGAAGAGCAGTTATGTGTAGATGTTGTTGGACTACAGATCCAAGAAGCCCTAACCCACATGGGCAGTGGGCAGGATTTCTGTGAGTTATAAACCCGTTGGGTCTGGGGGCTCAACCCTGAAGATCCCCCTTTAAAGTCTGATGAAAACCTGACTGAAAGTTTTCGTCAGCCTCTTAGAAAAAAATATGGAGTCACAAGGAAAGCACTGCTTTTCTTCAATTCACATTCTTATGTCCGATTCATTCACAGTTCTCTGTGAATACTTCCATCTTTTGTATATACTGTATTAGAGATACCAGAACTTTTGAAGGCATTATTTCCCCTGTGGAAAAATGAAAATTGGGGAGGGGGTGGAGAGGGGAGAATGGAAATATAAGTACAGTAATACTTAATTTCTTGTTAAACCTGAATGTATTGTACTACTTCTACCATATAATGAGTTAGCATATCAGGTTGCATTATTTGAAATATTTATAAAACATAAAGAGTGCTGCTATGCATATTTACATAGAAGTGCAATTTTTAAAAAGAACATAGCATTACAGCCTGAAAATCAAAATGCTTTAATTTTGTAGAAATCAAATGGCAAATGTATCTAATATTAGTCACAAACTGCTGCACCTTCCGCTTCCTATGTTTCTGCACCCACGTTGTCTGACCAATATTTACCCTTTTCATGATCCTGTGGAGTAGTGCAGACTGAGAAGAAGAGTGGCCTAACATCACCTTACGTATTTCATGACTGAATGCATGTTTAACTACGAGGGCCATATGTCTTTAGCCACTCCATTTGAGTGGCTTCCAGAAGGTAACATTCATTTTGAAGTTGTTCTTCATTTGTACAGCTCTTCAACCCAAGTCTGAATTGGAGATGAAGAACTATAAAAAGGTAAGTTAGGGTTTTGAAGCCCATCTGCAGTGAATGGCCCGTGGATAGCAGATAACATCCAGGTCACCTAGTTCCTATATATTCTTGATACTATATCTGGAGATGTTGTTGTTTAGTTAAGTCATGTCTGACTCTTCGTGACCCCATGGACCAGAGCACGCCAGGCCCTCCTGTCTTCCACTGCCTCCCGGAGTTGGGTCAAATTCATGTCGGTAGCTTCGATGACACTGTCCAACCAATTTGTTTTCTGTTGTCCCCTTCTCCTCTTGCCCTCACACTTTCCGAACACCAAGGCCTTTTCCAAGGAGTCTTCTCTTCTCATGAGATGGCCAAAGTATTGGAGCCTCAGCTTCAGGATCTGTCCTTCCTAACTGGAGATAGAAATTAGCAAATGAAACTTTGTGCAAATATCTGACCTTTCTTTTGTCCTCCACCTTTGATGATGTCTGTTCTTCTTTGGGGTGATGTGTAAGTGGCTACCCTGATTTTTTCAGTACCAGCTGTTCTACCACACAAACTTTGAGACTGAAACATGCCACTACTAGATGCCACCAGAGCTAGCTAGAAAGCGTCACCTGCCTATCACGATTCTTCAGTCTCATTTATAGGGAAGATAGAATAACTTCTCAGAGCAATTGCATAATTCCCCACCACCACTGTCAGCCAGCCTTCCCGTCCCCATATAATGTGCTACCACAGGATGTGTGTTACAACATACATGTTGTATCATGTAAGATTATTGTGAATCCCAGTGGCTAGGCAGCATTTTCTGAAAGCATCAACCCCAAAACTTTGAGGATTTTCATGATTTTTTTAGGTATCCCTCAATAGACAAACTGGTGGCAATCATGGTTTTTGCCATGATTGTTTATTTCCAAGGGACACTTTCCCTGCCCCCAAATGCCAAGATGAAACCTGCATTGCGTTATTTAATCTTGGACAGCTTTGTTTATCTCTTTCTCGTAGACAAGCCTAAAAGCTTTCCAACAGTTTCCCCTTGTTCTTAATGTTTACTCATTTAGACCCCTTCTTCCTTACATTATCTGAATTTTACAGATGCTTAATATTTAGCTCCCTTGCTCCTCAAACATGCTGTACATGTGAAGCATCTGGGAGTAGAGGGGCCAGGGAAACTGTGGCTTTGATGGGCTCTTGCTTAGTTATTAGCAGCCAGATGCAATAATAATTGAATGTGATCTGCAGTTAGCATTAGTGTCCCGAATTTCGAAAGGTTCCTTGTGTTACATGAAAAATTGTTTTTCCAGAAATGATAAAAGTCTAAGAACAAGATTATCATTTGTTGAGTTGGTGAACGTTGCCTCTCCTGTATGTAGGTGAGGCCACCTTGTCAAATCTTGGCCAACAGTTCTGAAAGTGGGCTGGTTCAACTCATGTAACATATAGTTATTCCTTTATTTAGGTCTATATATCATCCTTGCTTTAGCTTCAAAAGCATTCTCTTTGTTCTAGCCTAGAGTTGCCCTTAGGCTACGGTAATGGAGCTTTCTTAATTTGATAGGTAGCTGTCACCTTGGTATCCCGCAGGTCAGTCTGTACAGAAAGACTAGTGTTGTCTTATTGACGGTTGCATTCCTTTAATTCTTGCAAAAGGCAGCTAATCCTTGCAGTTTATCACTGAAAATATGGGCTGATAGCGGCTACACATATTTGCTTATCTTCTAGCATTCTAGAATGTTAAAAGTATTTTGTGTGTCTCTTTATGTGTGCATTCTGTCTTCATTTAGAGATTGCTTTGCATGCTTGAAAAGCTGCTTTCTAAAGGGTAATGGAAAGGGGACAACCATCCTATATTTTACAGTGTCAGTGTTCACAACTAATTGGGAATGAAAATAATGCTTAATAGCTTCCACTCACACAGAGCTGCAATAGTTGTTATGAATAGGTTGGGAGGATAATAATTTACTCTCCCTAAATAGAGCTTAGAAAGTCACTTTTAACACGCATGCACATGTTGAAGCTATCAGGAAATGAGAAACAATAGGATGGTGCTTTGGGACAGGGCATCATTCTATAGCATCATTCTATGGACAGTATTTTTAAATGCAACTTAATAAACTTGCTTCTAAGAATGGGAGGATCCACTGGTGTCCAATCCTATGCATATTTATTTGGCAACAAGTTAACATGCTTTCCTCTGGTCTGTCCCCAACCCATTTGGTTTCCTGCCTTTTAATAGTGTATCTATCTGCACGTAATTGTACAATAGAAAGGGGAAGCTAGGAGAGATAGAGGAAGCAGATGGGACATACACTTGACAGCAAAAATAAAAAAGTATCCCTTAATCCTAGGATAGGATGATGGTGTGATCCATCAGATTAGGCAGAGAACTGTTAATTTTAGGATTTACAGCAGTTGCTTTTATGGTAGATTCTGGCTCTGGTACTCTTCAGCAAGGTGTATGTTTACAAACTGTGCTCGTGGTAATCCTCCAGGAAACCCTAGGATTTTGAGGGTTTCTCAACTAGGAGATCAATACTGGTGAATAAGCTCTTCTCTAAATCAGGTACTGTTGCCCACCTTCTCAGTGCCTCAAAAGTCTTCCAGGGTTCAATCTTGGCTCATGTGATGTATTTCTTGAGTCACATCACCAATATAATAAAAGTAACACACGCTGGTAACATCTCGTATAGATTATTGCAATGCGCTCTATGTGGGGCTGCCTTTGAAGACGGTCCGGCGGCTGCAACTGATCCAGAATCGAGCTGCGTGGCTGGTGAGTGGTGGGGCTGCTAGGGAACACATCAAGCCAATTCTGATTCAATTACATTGGTTACCAGTTGCTGCCTGGGCCCAATTCAAAGTGCTTGTTTTGACATATAAAGCCCTAAATGGCTTGGGCCCTAGATACCTGAAGGGCCGCCTCCTTCCATATGAACCTACCCGGCAGTTAAGATCTAGCCAGGGGGCCCTTTTGAAAGAGCCATCCTTCAAGGAGGTAAGAGGAATGGCTTGTAGACAAAGGGCCTTCTCGGCAACTGCCCCCAGACTATGGAATGCCCTCCCGACTGAGATTCGTCTGGCGCCGACGTTGATGACATTTCGGTGCCAGGTCAAAACCTTCCTATTCCAGAAGGCTTTTAATTGAAATAATATCAACTATGGGTCCTGATGGCAATTTTTAGAGTACATATTTTAATTGTATTTTAATTGTTTTATCTTTTACTGTATTTTAATTGTATTTTAATTGTTGTAAGCCACCCAGAGACCTTTGGGTAGAGTGGGCGACATATAAGTTAAATAAATAAATAAATAAAAATATGGGAAACCTGTTACCCTGTGTTATGATATCTAGAATTGGGGTGGCCATGTTAGTTTGTTGCAGCAGAACCACAAGGAATCTTAATGACACATTTAAGCTCAAGAAGCTTTATTTGGCATATGCTTTCATCAGCTACCCTTATTTTGTCAGCTGCATAGATATTGGATGTCATTCTCCCCAGGTGATGGAAAACAGGTGGGAGGTGTACAGCGGTTTTACTGTGTGTATATGTTTGTGTGTGTGATGTGACAGTTTATTAAGAAGATTACTTCCACAGAATACTGTTCCCAGAATCTCCCAACCAGCCTGGGCAGGGGCTTTTGCTCCAAAATTTAAACTTTTCTGAACTATGAAGTTTGCATAAATCTTAGCCAAGAGAGTTCTGACCTGCTTAAGGTACCGCCAGGTGAACCAGGAATACATGAACCTGTGGGGATCATACTTCCTGGGCCAGCATGATGTGGTGGTGGTACCAATGTTCAGATTTAGCTATGAAACTCATTGAGTGTCTGTGTTTCCTCTGTCTGACCTCCCTCACTGGGCCGTAGTGAGAATAAAGTGGAGTAGAGTTCTATAGACTGCTCTCAGCTAACCCCCCCCCCCAAAAAGGGATATTCATTTAATTAATAATAATAAATAGTAATAATAGTACAGTGTCCTTTTTGAGCAGGTATACAGTTTCATCTGGACAAGGGTTTTGAGCACAATACATTGTCAGATATGGTGTCATTGTTGTTTGTTGTTTGTTGAAATAAATGTAATAAAGCATGGTCATTTGAAAATCTGATTACCCATACGAGTAATAAGACTTTTATATGACTATCTCCATACCTGCCTTCCCCCAATAATATTTCCCAGAATTGCTAGCAGTCTGCAAACTGTCTTGTTAGATAATATGGTATGGAAAAATGTCCCTAACAGATTCGGGGAGGGGGGGAATTGAAAGGTGTAACCATAATAAATTAACTCCTACAACTTTACTTTAAAATGGTTTGTCGGTAGGAATGTCCTTTCTGTTGGTTCTGTGAGCAGCTTAATCTGTCTTACCTGAACAAGGTTTCCTTTCTAGCTTTCGTGTGTTCCTTTTCTTATTCGTGAGTCAGTCATGGATCACTGTGTTCTGCTGAGCCTGTCAAAGGACAATTCTTTCCAAAATTATGTTATCTGTGGTAGCTTTCCTTTTCTTTCCTCTCTGTTTTTCTAAGGTTTTATGAACAGCTTTCAAAGAGATGAAAATCAGAAGTTTTTGATTTTCCTTTTATTATCACACCCATACACACACACACCAACCAACCAACCAACCAACCAACCAACCAACCAACCAACCAACCAACCAACCAACCAACCAACCAACCAACCAACCAACTTGGGCTGGAGAACAGGTGCTTAATTGATTCCTGTATCATGTCATTAGCCCTTTCATCCAGCAATCATCTTCACCCCTCTTTGGCCTTTTCCTGATTGAATTAGCACAATTGCTTAAGTATGAAAATACACATTGCTACTCCCAAATAGCATACTATAAAATATAAATTAGCAATATCAGGATCAAAGTGTTTAGAATATTAAGAGCAATATGTAACATCATTATGACCAATGAAATTTTAACTTCAGAGTAGCAGAGCCTTTTTTGTAGTAGCCCCAATGCGGTGAAAAAACTCTCTTTGTGGGTTCCCCTTTTGCAGAATCTTGCAGTTTATTTGACTTAACGGTTTGGTATTTCTGGTGTTTTTAATGTAAACTGCCTTGGCCCCATTGGAAGGCAGTATATAAATGTTTTAAATACATAACAAATGTGTCTTATTCCTCACTGCTTGAAGTATATATCCAAATAATATGTAGAAGTAACAACTAGATATAAAAATGCTTGAAGGTTGGAGTTCTAAACTTTTTATGAGAGGACGCCAAGGTTCATATAGTCCAACCCTTTGCTAATGCAGAACCTCCGCAGCAAAGTATTTGCAATTCAGTGCCTTAGATGGCTTTGAAAAAAAAGTGTGACAGATTTAAATCAGCTGGTCCTATCTGTGGACATCATCCCTGACGTGTAAGTGGAATTTCTATTTTCAAAGGTTGCCTATTTCTGAATATCTTTTGTTGGACGACAGCCATGGGCAAATACTGTTCCTTCAAGGCTTGGAAAGGCTCCTTTTGGGTGAACGGATTACACCTCCCAGCAATCCCCAACTGGCATGACTGGTGGAATGGACTCAAAGAAGGAACTTGTCCAAGCTCTGATTTGCTTTTTTTTTTGTCCCACTTGTGGGTACTCTACAAACTGAACTGACTAATAATAATAATAAAAAAGCACATGTCAGCCTGATCCAGCAGGGCTGCTTATATATTCTTGTTTTGTTTGGGTGTCTCGCCATAGGAAGGACAGAAAGGCTAATTTTGTTGTTTTATGTGAAAGGGAGCATAGGAAGGTCCTCCAGGCTGAGTGAAAGCATTGGTCCTTCCTCCTAGTATCATTGTCGCCAGCTAGCAGCATCCTTGCAGTTTCACTCTGGATTCTTTACTGTACCTAATTGGAAACACCATTGGTTAATCGTGAGACCTTCTGCATACCTGGCAGGCTACTGGCATTCTGAGTTTTGCAGATTCTGAGAACTATATTCCAGAAAACTAACTTTTCCAACTTCTTATGCCAAGCATGTGCTCTAGCACTGAGCTGAAGTATAGTCTATCCCCGCTCCCACCAAATGAATGGACTATGTGTCAGCCTGTTGTTCCTCCTGCCTTGTGTTCTCCACTCTGTTGCTCCAAGACCTTTTCTTCCTAACTTGGCTCATTGGAGCGAAGCTGGATGAAAAGTGTTTCAGCCAATAGTGCATAGCACCATAAGGAACAGCTGAGGGATGATTCTGCTTTTCTTATCTGAAGGCTCTGTCATGGAAGATAAGGGGGGAAAATGCCTCCCTTGTTTTTTGTGTGTAGGGGTGAGAAGACTGAACCAACACCCAGGAGCCCTCTCCCTTTGCATTCAGGTTGGCTGTAGTTATAGGGTATTAAGACAGGTTCACGGGAAGCTAACTCTTGACACTGGAGGCTCAGACAGTAAAGTGACTAATAATCAGATTGATTGTTTGCAGGAATGGCAACCAGATCAGATAAGTTTAATTGGCTACCAGGGAGTTTGCAAGGCTCTGCTAAGCGGAACTGTACTTGGAAACGTGAGTAGCCTTGTGAAGGCTTCCAAACTCAGTGCTATGAATTGTAAGAAGAAAGGTTGGCTAGCAAAGTCGTTCTGGTCTCCTAATCTAATGCAAGCACAGAACCGACAAACACAGCCTTTCTCATACATTTCCAGGAGGGTAGCCTTGTTAATCTGTTTAAAGCAACAGCGAGTCTTCTATCAGCTTGTAAAATGAATAGGCTTAATTTGGCATTATATTTCATGAACCAAAGGCCACTTCTTTGAATGCATGGAGTATAGCCTCAGTAGGCAGGCTTTTATACACATACAGAAGGAAAGGATTGTGAAATGTTGTTTGTGGAAATGCAGATGCTTTCAGGAATGGTGAAACACTAAATTGTGGTTGTTAAGGGCCTTTTGCAGTCCTTGACCAGAATTGTATTTGTAGTGGCAGAGCATAACTGTGCTGCAGGTTGAGTGCTTGATCATTCTTATGCTTGCTGGGGATCCTGCTGTTGGAAATGTGACTGTTATACTGAAGGAAATCGTAATGGGATTCTGGCCATTAGCAGCTGCCAACTTCAGATCTCAATGGTGGTTGTTAAGAGTTTGCTCAGAAGTAAGCTCCATTAAGTTTGATGAGGCTTGTTCCCAGGGAAGTGTGCATAGAATTAATGCCTTGGTGTGCACCACCTATGTTCTCTGTGAATTTAGAAGAAGTAGCCATGGTAGCCTGTGCGGGCATATTCACAGAATCTTAAAATCATCGTAGGGATGGAAGGGACCTTGGAGGTCTTCTAGTCCAACCCCCTGCCCAAGGCAGGAGACCTCATACTATCCTGGACAGATGACTGTCCACTCTTTTCTTCAAAACCTCCAGCGATGGGGCACCCACAACATTGGGAGGCAAGCTGTTCTACTGCTTAATGGTTCGCACCATCAGGAAAGTCCTCCTCATTTCCAGGCTGGATCTCCCTCTGACAGGTTTCCACCCATTGGTTCTTGTCCTCCCCTCAGGCACAATGGCGAATAAATTGATGTTCTCTTCCCTGTGGCAATCCTTCAGATATTGGAAGATGGCTATCATGTCTCCCCTCAGTCTTCTCTTCATTAAGCTAAACATACCTAGTTCTTTTGGGCATATATTTCCCCTTTGTGTTTTGCCCAAACGTACCTTTTATAGGTTTTTTTATATATGAAATACACAAATCCATGGCACTTTAAAGACTGTATATTTTAATGTGAGCTTTCATGGACAAATCCACTTCTTCAAATATATGGAATGAAGTTTCTCTGTGAAAGTATTCGCGAAGGCTTTCACGGCTGGGATGTTGTGGGTTTTTCGGGCTCTTTGGCTGTGTTCTGAAGGTTTCACCAGTCTCTGTGGCCAGCATCTTCAGAGGACAGTCTGAGTGCACAACAACCATTTCTCTGAGAACTTTCTTAGTGTATAAACGACTTCTTAATGTGGTTTGAGTCGGATTCCCATAGCTGAATCATGGTGCTAAAAAGAACCTACACCTCTGGTGTAGAAGGAAGCACTATGGTTATTTCTTATTTCTAGATCAAGACCAGGGAAATGGTCATATCCTGTCAAGCTTCTCAGTCATTCAGGTTGTGAGCACACAGAGATCTATCTATTTGAAAGAAGACTTGAAAGGGTGGCGCACACAGTAAAGAAATTACAGTAAGGAAATTTCTCTCAGTTAGAGGAGTCTTTCTTTAATAAAACTTACCTTTTTAGTATGCGTACCTGCAGTGAATGATTTATGGGAAGGTCTTTAATGTATTGCTTTAAGTAAGTATCAAATCTCTGAAAGTGCTGCATAAAGTCAGGAACCTTTGAAACCAACTCATAAATATTGCCCTACCATTCCTCTGTATTTGGTTCCCGTAGGATGTGTTGTGCAGTTCATCACCGCACAGCAACTGGAAGATATTTAAAGCATGTAGACATTAAAACTTAAACCCTGTAGTAATGTAATTATTCCATCAGTCGCAGCATCCCAAAATAACCTCAGACCTTTGGGATCTGAAGATGTTACTGCTACCGGGCATGTGTTGTATTTAAGCAGACGAAGCTGCTTTTGGGCAAAAGAGATCTATTGTTACACTAGCTTTTATTCCAGAAGCTTTTCAGGTGAGCCTTTTGAAGGAGTTTTGTTTTTGTCTGATCAGATGTCACCATGAGAATTCCATGCAGGGCCTTGATACCGTAGTCCTGTTTTACTTAAGTTGCATAAATCATAATAAGAGTTCCTGCTTTTATTTGGAGTCTTCAGAAAGGTTTTTTAAGGTCCTGGGGTTAAATAAATTTCATAGTTTTAACACATGCAAATCAGGCCAGGAATGCAAATATATTATTGTCCATGCAGAGACAGAGACAGTAGCAGTTAAAACAACGTTCATTCTCTTATCTGCGCAAGAGACTCTTCCATAGGTAAATCAGTTTGTGAGCACTGAGCATAAAATTAAAGACCTACAGAGTGACTGATGAAAATATATGCTATTTTTCTGTTGTAATATGTAATATGTTATAATATGTAATATGTTGTAATATGTATTATGTTGTAATATTTAATATGAATACCATATGAATACCATATTTAATATGAATACCATAAGTCATAAGGACATGTTTGAAAACTTGGTTGGAAGGATGTAGGGAGAATGATCTGTGGCAGTTCTGATCATGGGTGGCTTTTATTAGATCAGCAGTTCATTCACAACTTGTGTAAGTTTTCAGTCTTTGTAATTTGAAAGCTTGCATCTTCAATCTAGTTGTAGTTGAGCCTAATGAAAGCATTACCCACCTGTGGAATTTGGATTTTACGTACTCCTATAGGTCAACATGGCCTAATATTTTTGGTGTGGGTCATATTTCAAATGTCAGTGCAAGTGAAATATATAGTGAAGTGTGCTTAGGAACATAAAAAGGTGCCTGTGACACGCTCCTATGTGTCCCCAGATTATTTCACTAACCTGAGGCCCACAACATGTTCCCTCTTTTACGGTGCCACCAGTTAATCTCCGTCAACACCCTTTAATTAGAAAGATTGCGGTCCATACTGAGTATAAAGTTGAACAAAACAGGTTTATTGGTTACAGATCACATAAACAGGTTCTTCAAAGACTTAAAGTATTCAGGAGTTTAATAATAACTTGCTTCACTCTTAACTCTCTTAACATTCCAAGTGTTCCACACTCTTAACTGCCTCTCTTAACTCCTGACTCTTCCACACTCTCTAACTTCTACAGACTAACTTTTCACTTCAGATTCCCCTCTCTGACTCCAACTGACAGACTAAACTTCTCTCTTATCTGACTCACCCCTCCCTGCTAGTTTCTCTGGCCGCGCCTACCAGCAGCTGTCATTGGTGTGTGCCAATAACCTCATACATGAGCCAAAGCAGGGTGATCACCACAGTGCGGTATATCCAAATTACATCATTGATCTATCTTCTTCAGTATTATCACTAGTGATATGCAATGACACTTCAGGCTTTTGGACAGATGAGTTTCTCAGCACTATATGAAGATGCTGGGGATTATACCTGGGACCTTTTGGTTGCAAAGCCATGTGCCTACCACTTAGGAATCAACCTTTCTCTTGGGTTTTATGGCATTATATGAGAGATTGAAATGTTGACTTGCATCTGATGGTGGATATCTCCTAACAGAAGCATCTCTGTCAGTGGAACCACAAGGAGACAGATGCTTCTCCTCAACACAGCCCTCTTTGCCATCAAAACCTGCCCCAGAGAGCCAGGAAATATTCTGGATCTAGTTTTGGAGTGGCATGGGGACCTTTATTTTTTTATTTTTAAGAAAGTATTGTTGCCTTTTACCACATTGACATAGGTTTTTAGCTATTGTTTTCTTCATCCGTATCTGGGAGAAATGTTCAAACGTAGGTGTGGCATTCCATAAATTCACTCTTATGTAATATTTATTTTTGGCATGGACAGGATCCATCTTTCGTGGATCCAGTGTAGACTCCTTAAAAATCACATCTGAAAATAAATTTAATGATTTGTTTTAAAATGTGCAAGGATTTTTTAAAATGAAGTATTTTTACATAAAAATAAGTACTGGTGTTATGTTCTAATATCTAAGATCTGTTGAAGCTGATTGCATCCTTACCGTGTTAACTTAAAAGTTGTCAGCTGTACTTTCAGGGAGCCCTGAGACCAAAAACAGAAGAGATCTATAGGCGAAATCCTGAGCTTATAGTGCAAGATGGAACAAAGCAGAAATCCCTTGGATACACAGATTAACTATTAGGCTCATAATAAATAGTGGGAAAGCTACCTTCATAGGCTAATCTTATTTTCCCCCCAAAGCACATTGCAGATAAGAAGCCACTGCTGCACATGCTCACTATAAGGAATATTAATTCCTTTCTCAAACTAAAGTTATATTGGGAAAAGATTAACCTCCTAGGATAAAATTTACTCCCAGGATCCTATGAATCTCCCTCTGACGCTTTAAATTTGGGGACGAGGTGTGGTGCTCAAATGAAAGTTTAGTAAAATAATAATACAAGAGTGGAAAATCTGCTCCACTGCTACTGAATTGTGCCACCCAACAGTACATAGACATAATTTATTATAGAAGGCAAATGCTATTATTTGCCTTACCCCATGGGTTTAATGGTTTGATAATTTGTCATTATTATTGGAGGATACAATGCACCAGGTTTGTATTTTACAAAACAGCCACTTTACAAATACTTCAGACAGCCCTGGGGATGTACAGCAACCCTATAACCTTGGAAAAGTTAATGAAAAAAAAAAAACAGTGAAGCCCAACAACTGTGAGATAAGATGAGTTTTTGAAAACAGATTATTAATGTATGGTTTTGCCATTTCTGCAGTTATAGGATAAGTCATATTTGTGCTTTTTTTGGATTAAATAAAAGTTAGCTAAGCTGTTGGGAGTCTTCCTGAAAAGCCTATTAATATCCACATGTTGCTAAAAAAACTTAATTTTCTTGTGGCATTTTCTGCTGAAGCAGTCTGATAACTGTTGATACTATAAACTGATGAAAAGGAAGAAGCTCTTCCTTTATAGGGACTGCATTCCTTCAAAGTGTGTGCACCCATGCATGTGCGCGTGTGTGCGCGCACACACACACAGAAGGGGGCAGCAGCTATTTGACTCACTGACTCACTTCTGGCTGCACAGAACAAAATCCAGATGCTATGAATGCCAGGTGGCTGGAACGTGTGGGTACATGACTGGAGAGCAAGCAGAAGCGTAACTGAAAAATGTTCACGCTGGGGCAAATCATGCTGTCTCTGAACATTCAGAGAAACTACTGTATATCCAAAGTTTGATCAAATACACCTTTAAAACATCTATCTGTCCTTCCTTCCTTCCTTCCTTCCTTCCTTCCCTTGCATTTGAAATTTGTTTTAGTCTAGCTTTCCACTTAGCTCTTAAAGTGCTTTCCCCTCTCTGCTTCAGGACCAACTGTTTCTGACTTTCCTTAGCCACCATAACCATATTTCTATAGACAGCTTGAAAAGATTTTTAAAAAAACACCCTTTAACTCTCCCACCCCTCCATCGCTAGACTTTGGAGAAGAGATACTATGGGACTTGTAGTACAAAGAACAGCTTTTCCATTCTGTGTTTTTTTGCTGTATTGCTCAGTTACTTCCAACCTCTGTGCCCTCTTCTTTGACCTTGTGTGGGTGTAACGCTAGATCTCTTGCAGACCACTGATTGCAAATCAGAACAGTCGGGCTTGGAAATGCTTGTCTGATTCTCATCTTTTTTCCCATTTCCATACTGAGTTTACCCTGATTTAGAGTTCTGTTGACATGCACTCTGACAGGTTCTCTTTGAAGATCAGCCAACAAACTTAGCTCCAATGTTTGTTTGAGATAATGGATCTCAGCCTTTTAAAAACCATGACCTGTGTGGATAAACATAAGGATCCCAGACCCACGTCCTAACCTTCGGCCCCCAAAATGTTATTTCTCACTGGCATGTTGTAATGAAAGTCACATCCAAGTATTTTCAGATTTCAGAGGAAATATTTATTTTTATCTTAAATATTGTTTATATTCATTACAACATAACCTAGCAATAAGGAATCATCAAGCCATGGAGGATCCCAACGGTCATTTAGTCTAACCTTCAACCAATGCAGGAAAGCCTGCACAGATATACCCTACCTGAAAGAAGGCCATCTAATCTGTATTTAAAATCCTCCAACTTTCTGAAGCTGACTATTGCACCGTCAAATGACTATTAATGTTCAAGAAAGATCAAGGAGAGATATACCCTTGATCATCAAAGGATGCTGAGGTAAACTGCATATGAAGAAAGGAATAAATTGACTTGAAAGTTGTCCCTTTTTCCAGATACTGGTACTTTGTAAAAAAAAAAAAGAATTATAAAAGGAGAATTATATATAACATCCACCTTCCTTTAAAATCCTGATATATGTGCCCCTGGTTGAGAATTGTGCCTTGTGTAGTACACTATAGTCTTTTGTTAGTGGATTCTGGGCATATTCATAATCCAGGCTGTGAGAGGTAGTAATTAATGTTGAGCAAATATGGAGTACAATGGAAGGGGGTTATTTAAGCAGCTTACTGATACAGCAGTTTAGGAAATGTTTACTGGCTGTAGTAACATTATTTCTGGTTGCCTGTCTTAGTTTGTTTCGAATTAATCCATCTTTTGCATGGAAGAGAAATGAATTGAGTCAGTAACTTCCAAGAGTTATGTAAAATCTGTTACAGTACCAAATAAATGTGCAGAATTTTATGTGCGCTGTGGAAATTGGAATGTCAATTTGACGCAAATTCTCCTGGAGTGTGGGTGAGTTGATCTGTTTCTCAAATGAAAGAGTTGAAAACTGCCATTTAGGTAAGATTCCAAAGCTGAACTGTCCTGTTTGCTTGCATAGGAGGTATCAGCCGTATTTACTGTGCCATAATGCATCTGGATAAATCTGATCAATGTATTGGGTGCCTTGCTAAGCGTCAGAAATTGCAATGTGTACATTTATCATAAGCCAGAGGGCTGCAACACTTTCTCCTGCTCGCTCGTTTTTCTCTCTCTCTCTGTAATTAAAATTGTTGCCTACCAATGTAATGAACATGGCAGATGCAAAGGGTACAGTCAATTTAGTCAATTCCAATCTGTGGTGCAGATTTTAATCTAACACAGTACTGTGTGGCATGGAGCCATCTTGACTTTAGATGACTGCTGACTTTTTAGGCAACTCCTCACTGGTGAAACTTCCCTGTATTGGACGCAGAGAGTTATTTTATTCATCTGACCCCTTTATTTTCCTAGTCATTTGATGCTCACGCCACTGTTCTACAACAATGCAATCTTAGGACCGATAGGTAACAGATGGAATGGGAGAAATTAATTCATAAAGAATAGGGAGATACAGGCCAGAATCTTGTTGGCTTATGTGGCCACCAAAGAGCAATCCTGCATCTTTTTCATCCCCTCCAGTGGGTTCTCATTTGTGTGATTATTTCTGTACTGGTTGCGAAATAAGCTGTGTGGCCCGTCACATAAAGGAGAGCCAGGGGTTGGGGGAATGGGGATGCTGCACCATTGCCTTTGTGGATTGCCTTAACAGGATTCTGCCCATCATTTTAAAATGAAGCCAGATGGGGCCAGGAAGTGTCTCTAGATCAGGGGTTTTCAACTCAGTTTACCAGGGGGCCGCTAGAGGCAGAGTCTGGGTGAGGCTGGGCCGCATCAGATTTTCCACCAAGCGGAGCAAGAGCCCGAGGAAGCCGCCCAGGAGTTTCCTTAGCTGACAGACAGGTGGGCTGGCTGGCAGGCTGCAGTTCTGGATGGATGGTGCAAGAGGTGCTGTCTTGGGAGAGAGTCGGCGAGTGAGGCAAGGGTTTTTTTTTTACTCTTGACAGCAGAGGATGTGTGGGAGCTTTGGGGGGGCAGGCAAGGCGAGGGCCACAAACTATCATTCGGGGGCTGCAAATGGCCCCCGGGCCGCATGTTTGAGACCCCTGTTCTAGATGATGATGGATGCATACTTTGCAGTGGTAGAAGTGCTTGCGTGTCCCATGCATCTTCAGGTTTGGTTGTGAAGGATTTCTGTCTAACACCCTGCTGCTGATTCCCAGCCATTTTGGTAAAATGGACCAAGGGTCTGCTTTGTAATAAGGCAGCTTCTTATGTGGTTTGGGGCATATTTAGCTCACATATTTAGCTTTATACAGGGTAGCTGTACACAGACCTAAGGTTCTGTCCCAACTGGTTCCTTACAGTGGCTCATGGTTTGGGACCGTTCTTCCTCTTTCTTTTATGGGTGCACAGACATCTAAGCCGAGTTTTAAAAATGCCCTGAACTGTTGTTCTTTCATGATACATGTTTATGTTCAAAAGGAATTGAACTGCCAGGTTGCCTGGCACACAACTGCTGCTGAAGTAGGCTTCGATTTTTCTGAATCCGAGGTCTGAAGTCTTTCAGCCGAGTAGTTGTTGCAGATTGCTTATGCTGACATCATTCCTGTTGCACAGGCAGAGTTGCGCACCAGGATTTCAGCCGACATTTTGAAATCAACATTTTCATTTTGCTTTAAAAACATTGTTTTTAGAAGATTATATTTAATGCGAAATGTACCATTTTAACAGTAGTGCTGACACATTTTCCAAAGTTCTGAGAGCGTACAACTGCACTCGGTATGAATAAAACAAATACTTGAAGGGCTCATGTAAGATATCTCACTGACTATACAGTGGACCCTAGACTTACAGTCGGCTCGACTTACAGACTTTTCAAGTTACAGACTTCTCTGGCTGCAAAATTTAGATTTGACTTGCAGCCAGAGAATCGACCTACAGACCAGAAAAAAACCAAAATGGAACAAAAATGGAACAAAAACAGCTGGTTACTGATTAATTGGTTTTCAATGCATTGTAGGTCGATGGAGACTCGACCTACAGACTTTTCGACCTGCAGCCACCGTTCCAGTACGGATTAATTCTGTAAGTAGAGGGCCCACTGTACTGAGGTAAAAGCTATACTTGTGGTAAAACAGGCAGCCACAGGTCCTGGTTGTTGTATTTTTTCAACAGAGTGTGGATCTCAGCCCTTAGCTTTTATGTTGCCTCTTCTGGTTCATTTTTGTCCTACTTTCTTTGATTTATGTAAAGGGAAATGAGATCATACACTATACACCTTCTTTTATGAGGGTCTATCGTCTGGCTTTAGTTTTAATTTCTGTTTTAAACGGATATAAACTACTGTAGATAGCAAAGCCGTATAAATATTAGCTCTCCTGTTAGAATATTGAGATTATTTCAGATCTATTGAAGAAGTTCTTCAATGTGTTAAAAAGAACACAAGCATATATATTTCTGATGTAGAACAGTAAAAGAACTGATAACAGATTTATTAACAGCAGCAAGATTAATCATAGCAAAGAATTGGAAATTAAATCATGATTTTCAGTTAAATGATTGTTATTAAGAAATTCGGAACATAGATTAGTGATGGGGAGTTTTCATTGACTATGTATTAATAAAAGGGAAGGGTTATGTACTTCAAAAAATCTAGAGTATGCCGTTTTGGAAAGGGAATTAGGCTTCATAATTGAAAACTGATTTAACATATACGTATTTGATTGGTCCTAATGGAACAATGCATTGTTGTGTACAGTAATTGTGTAATTAATGTATATATTAGATTTTTTCCTTTTGTTTTGTATTATCTTTCTGTTATTAGGTATTTTCTTTGTTTTGTATTTCTTTTTCTTAAAGAAAAGCACACCACAGCAAAATGAAAATATGCTTTCCTTCCTTTGACTAAGAAGAATCACGTACGCTCTGGTGAGGGAAATGGTACGGGGGGGGAGAGTTGATTCGTGCTTTGAAAATGCTGCTATAGAGAAACCTGTTAGTTCATAGACTGAAGATTTGCATGCATTAAAGATCCAGCTGTAATACCTTGTTATTGTTAGGTTTAACTAAACAAACAAACAAACAAACAAATAGTAACAACTGATCGATAGAGTTTTAGAAGAGGTAGCCATGTTAGTCTGTGCAAGCATAGCAGGCAAAATCAAAAAGAAACAAAAAGAAAAGAAAAACAAAAACGACAAAAAAGGGGCACCTTAAAGACTGTTATACAATATTTTAATGTGAGTTTTCGTGGACAAGTCCACTTCGTGGAGACATATGGGGGGGGGAATGAAATGCCAGATGAAAGACCAATTACAGTATACAAGTAAAATGTACTGAATATTCAGTGACTCTAAGAGTCTTGGGTATTTTGTTACATCTCACATGCAGCGATTTATGGCCTATGTTTGGTGTTAGGTTGTAAACATTCTTTCAGATGACAGAAAACAGATGACCGGCATGAGCAAAAGGGAGGGGGAGAAGAGGTGAATAGATTGCTAAGAGTAAATGACCAACCCCCCCCCCAAAAAAAACCCCACAAAAAACAAACCACAACCCATTATTTTAGATTATAACTTGTGTGATCTCTGAACGTTGGTCATCCTTTCTGGAAGTTCAGTTCTAAGGTATTCAGAGAACACTAAGACTGTTACTAAGAAGTCCCTTCTTGAGGAGACAGTTGAGGTGGTATAAATCAATCAATCAATCAGTCAGTCAGTCAGTCAGTCAGTCAATCAATCAATCATATTTTTGTGGTTCCCAGCCTTCTTCCTGACCTCTTGTTTTTTCCAGTGTTTTTCCATTTTATAGAATCCTTCACAAGTGGCAATTCAGAGCTCCCCCTGGCATCGTTTCACAGCCCCTAATGCCAGCTTCTGGTTTCGTTCTTGTCCTTTTTGGTACAGTGGGGTCTTGACTTAAGAATGGCTCGAGTTAAGAACATTTTGACTTAAGAACCACTCTCATAGGAAAATATTGACTTGACTTACATACTTAGATTTGAGTTAAGAACTGAAAAAACCCACGTGGGAGGCAGGGAAAGTGCAAAATTTGAACTTTCAGTTAACTGTTGGCCAGTGAAAAGGGTGCCTGTCTGCTTCCTCACTCCTCCCAGCGTTTAGAGAGTGGATTGGGAGACAGTCTTCGGACTGCCTGGTACTGTACTGCCTGGACTATATTTTCCCTGCCTTCCCTGAACCTTTCTTGACCTAAGAAAAAAAGAAACAAAATATCCCCCTCTAGTGGTTGAAGGCGGAATAGCAGCTTCCCATTAGTTTCTATGGCCAGAAAAGAGCAGATACGGATCAAATGGTTTTCAATGCATTCCTATGGGAAATGCAGATTTGACCTGAGAACTTTTTGACTTGAGAACCGCCTTCCAATATGGATTAAGTTCTCAAGTCAAGACCCCACTGTATATTGTTAGTCTGTGCAGCCCTGGGAAGTTTTTGGAAACAAGAAATGCCCTCTCCCAGATCTCTCAAAGTTGCCCATCTTGAGTTAAATTGAAAATAATGTTTCAAAGTACCTTAGTTAAAATTTTAAACATAGGTATTGTCATATTCTTGCAAACCTTTCTGCTGTTTTAAAGCTTTCCAAAGCAACGCAGTCAAACTCCCCTTATCTTCTATCACATTTTTTTTCCTAGCAGAGGGAGATTATCTCAAAATCACCCGGATAGAGTCTTGGGAATTTAAATCCGTGCTTCGGTTTTCAAATCTGGTGGGCTGTTTTGTGTCGAAGTTGCGTGGAAGTTGTCCTGGAGTCTAATAGCTTCCCCTGCCCAAAAATTTTTGAATCTTTTTGGAAAATGATGGGCAGGAGTGAGGGGAACATCTGCAAGGATACACTGTCTTGCCCAGAGCTTGGAAACAATATTTTTTGGAGTACATTCTGGGCATTGTGGTCCAAAGTGGGACTGAAATTCTGGGAGTAATGATCTTTTTTTTTTTTTTTTAAAAAGGCAAAATTCCCAAACTTTGATCTTAGCTCCACACGTCGTTTACTGTGAGATGAGTCTGAAATGCAGCCTGTGATCCTTGCATGCAGTACAGACGGAGCTTTGTCTTTGATAATCTCATTGGGGAATGCAGTTTCAAGAAGTTACAGGCTCCCTGGGGTGGGGGGGTGGGGGTCAGGGGAGGCCACAAGCATCCTGCTTAAAATATAAAGCAAGTTGAAACGGAACTTTCTTGATTTTGGCTTTTTGAAGTGCACTGTGCCTAGAAATCTGATCTTGTATTGTTGAAGGAGACCGCTCCTGTGATTTCTGTACTTGCTGTCTTTTTTCATAAAGGAGGGTGCCGCTGTTATTTTGAGGCCTCCCTGTCCGTTAATGTTCTAACTCAGTGTTAAAGAAGAGCTGAAAGGTTTGCTTTAGTGGCACTTGCTTTATTAGAGCAGTAGAGAATCAAAGTATGAGAGAGACTGTACCTTTTGGGTTGCAAAAGCCCCATGTTTGGACTTCCCATTTCTCTATCTTTTTGTCCTCCTTCCCAGACCTTTCCTAAAACAAAACTTGCCTGTACACAAGCTTTTTATTTTTGACCTCAAAATGATCCCTCCTCCCAATAAATGTCTCTTATCGTTCTTCAAATGTAGTCATACTTCCTGAAGTTATCATAGGTCCATCAGGAAGGATATGCATTTATTCCCGGGGATAGATGGTACTCCTGGGCATTTAAAAACCACGACTAGTCCACATGCCATGAAGGGAGTGTTCCTTCACTTTTTTTTTCCATTGTTGCCTTCTTTATCTAACTGGAAGAAATATTTGCCATATAACTCCTACTCTTAACATCTGAGGAAGTGGACTTGTCTACAAAAGCTCATATCAATATATACCGTATTTTTCGCTCCATAAGACGCACCTTTCCATAAGACGCACCAATTTTTAGGAGAAGAAAACAGGGAAATATCTGTTTTCTTTGCTCCATAAGACGCACAGACTTTCCACACCCCTGTTTTGTGGGGAAAAAAGTGTGTCTTATGGTGCGAAAAATACGGTAGCTGTTAATCTTTACGGTGCTACAACATTTTATTATTTCCTCCTCCTCCTCCTCCTCTTCTCCTTCTTCGTGGCTGGAAGAGTGGAGGTTCTCCACATACTGTAAAGCAATATCTCCTCTTTCAACAGTTGCTTTTACATGAGGAAAGATGGAAAGCCATGCTCCTCATCCTCTCCACAGAGTATATAGAGTTTATTAATTACAGTAGGACTGCTGTGTCTGTGGGGAAGTGGGTTCAAGCCCCCCTGCAGATGCTGAAAAACATGGAAATACAGTGGTGCCCCACTTGATGACGTTAATCCGTTCCGTTAAAATCGCTGTTAAGCGATATCTTCGTCAAGCGAAAGAAAAAACCCATTGAAATGCATTGAAAACCAGTTCAGTGCATTCCAATGGGCGAAATACTTCATTGTCCAGTGAAGATCCTCCATAGGGGAAGCCATTTTCGATCGCTGTCTTCCGGAAATAGGTCCGGAAAACAGCGGGCGGCCATTTTGAAAACCCGGCGATCAGCTGTAAAGGTCGTCGTGAAGTGAAAAATTGGTTCCCGAAGCAGGGAACCAGTCGCCGTGAAGCAGATTTTCCCCATTGAAACATCGTTTTGCGATCGCAGTAGCAATAGCAATCGCAAAAACCTCATCGTTAAGGGATTTCGGCGTCTACCATGGTAATCGTCAAGCAGGGCACCACTGAATACATTTCTTACATTTTTAATTGTTTAAATTGGTTATTGTTTAATTTAAAATTTAATTTAATTTAAAATTACATGTCTCTGTTGGTCCTTCTCGATATCTCAGCTGCCTTCGATATTGTCAACCATGGTATCCTCCTGGGGAGGGTCTCCGAGCTGGGAGTCGATGGTCTGGCACTAGCCTGGCTCTGATCCTTCTTGGAGGACCATCCCCAGAGAGTACAGCTTGGGGAGAGTGTATAGGCTCTGTGGAATCTTAATTGTGGGGTTCCGCATGGCACGATTATCTCCCCAACGCTGTTTAATATCTACAGGAGGCTGCTGGGTCAGGTCATCAGGGGGTGTGGGGCTTCGTGTCATCAATATGCTGATGACACCCAGCTCTACATCTCCTTTTCCCCAACAACAGTGGATGCTGTTTCGTCCCTTCAGCACTGTCTGGAGGCTGTATTGAAATGGATGCAGGTGAATGGTCTGAGGCTGAACCCGGACAAGATGGAGGTCCTGAGGATGGGTGGCCCCAGTGTCAGTGGTTTGGGGAACTCCATCTCTTTTTTTGGGGGGTGACTCTTACCACAAAGAATTCATTTCACAGTCTAGGGGTCCATCTTGACCCGGCGCTTTCCATGGAGACCCAGGTAGCGTCAGTGGTCCATACTGCCTATTTCCATCTTTGGCGGATTGCCCAGCTGCGTTCCTATCTTGATGTGGAAGCCCTCACCACTCTGGTCCATGCGCTTGTAGTGTTGCGATTAGACTACTGCAATGTGCTCTACATGGGGCTACCTTTGAGATTGATGCAGAAGCTACAAATGGTGCAGAACGCAGCGGCCAGACTTCTTACTGGGATGAGAAAACATCAACATATCTCCACTACTCTGGCTTCCCTGCATTGGCGGCCCATTTGTTTCCGCATTGATTTCAAAGTACTAATGATGACATATAAAGCCTTAAACAGTTTAGGACCTCAATATCTGGCAGAACGCCTCCTTCCACCTAGATCTACCCAAATCACTTGCTTTATTCAAGATGGGTGGCTGAGGGGCCTAACGCCAGGGGAGGCCCAAAGAGAAGGAACAAGAAAGCGGGCCTTCTCGGCAGTGGCCCCTCGCCTCTGGAAAAACCTCCCCCCAGAAATTTGTCTGGTACCCTTGCTGGGTGTTTTTAAGAGCCAGCTCTAGACCTGGCTCTTTAGGCAGGCCTTCCCTCCTATCGATACCTAATTTGCCTTCTTCAATTGTTTTATTTTATTTTATTATTCTTGAGTGTTGTTAGCCGCCCAGAGTAGACTTCGGTCTAGATGGATAGGATAAAAATTAAATTAAATTAAATTAATAAATTTCATGGTCTATAGCCCTCTAGTGTCTAGATCTAATAAATACACCCCCTGGAAATATGTTCTGCGGAGTTTTATTTAGTATTTTCAGGCCGTGGATAAGTGAATCAGTGAATATTGATGCTGCAGATAGCAGGGCCTTACTGTATTGGCATGAACTGTAGGATGAGGCAGTCACATCTTCCTTGCAAACCTATTCCTCAGATGTTATTTGGCCTCCATCCCTCCCACTCCTTCTCAGTTTGTACTAAATAGGTGATGTATGCAGTGGGGTTGTGGAGCCAGGGCTCAGAAGATCAAAGCTTTCTGAGTAGCAGGAACTGTGACATCAATTGGTTCCCTGCTGAATCTTTCCTGTTCTCCTCAAATTTTAGCTGCAGTTCGTAGTAACAGTACATTTGTGCAAGGTATCTCTCCTATAATGTCAAAAATTAGAGTGGGCAATTAAGAACTACTAACTTTACAAAGCACCTGCTCATTTGTTGATATGGACTGATCCATCAAGCTGCATTTTTGTACTCTTCTTACGAGACTTGCTATAATGAGTCCCAGCACTTCCAAATTTACCGCTGCGCTATATATGGTAGATATGTCACAGAACACAGAAAGTTATTTTGAAGGAAGGTTTCGTTCCTGTTGCTTGCTGTAGTGTTCAAGCCGTAATTCGTTGTTACTTGAGGTGGTGTGCAAAGGGCAACCCACTGTGTTTTTTTTCTATTGTGCTTGCTACTTTTTCATTATTTCTGGTTAGTTTTTTTTAAATGAAAATATGGCTGATGAGTGAATAAAATAAAACCTTTAAAAAATCCTGTCAGAATGCCTTTGAAAAGTAAATTAGAATATTATCCATTGTGATATTACTTTGAAATGTGACTGCTTCTCTCCCCTCTTCTATCTGGGCAACTCATTGCAAGTCACTATGCTTGTTGTTCTTAACGGGATATAGTCGTGCTTAGACATGTGAAAAAGACCAACCATCTCTCTGAAACGTGGAGGGTAAAGAGCAGTACTGCGAGCCAAAGGCATTGGACCTGCCAATAGGTGTGTCATTTGTGAGAAAGCTCGTTCAAGTTCCTTTTTTAGATTATGGCTGTCTTTCCCTAAACATAGGGTGTATGTAATCATTTTTAAGGGAGTTACCCATATGGCAGAAAGGAAGCTGTGGCGAGCAGTCTCTCTGAGAAGGGAAACTGTGGCCAGCCTGTGTGTTCTTGATCTCAGTCTTCACAAGGCATGGTGGTCAAGGAGGAGAGAAGTGGAAAGAAAGAAATGAGCTGAAAAGACAGAATGCCTTCCTTTGTCCTGCCTGCTTCTTTTGTTGTTGTTTAGACATTAAGTTGCATCCGACTCTTCGTGACCCCATGGACCAGAGCATGCCAGGCCCTCCTGTCTTCCGCTGCCTCCCAGAGTTGGGTCAAATTCATGTTGGTCACTTCAGTGACACTGTCCAACCATCTCGTCCTCTGTCGTCCCCTTCTCCTCTTGCCTTCACACTTTCCCAACATCAGGGTCTTTTCCAGGCAGTCCTCTCTTCTCAAGAGATGGCCAAATTATTGGAGCCTCAGCTTCAGGATCTGTCCTTCCAGTGAGCACTCAGGCTTGATTTCCTTTAGAATGGATAGGTTTGTTCTCTTTGCAGTCCAGGTGACTCTCAAGAGTCTCCTTCAGAGTCACAATTCAGAAGCATCAATTCTTCGGCAATCAGCCTTCTTTATGGTCCAGCTCTCACATCCATACATCACTACTGGAAAAACCATAGCTTTCACTATGCGGACCTTTGTCAGCAAGGTGATGTCTCTGCCTTTTAAGATTCAGCCTAGGTTTGTCATTGCTTTCCTCCCAAGAACTGGTGCCTCTTTTGCTGATCCTCAAATGCTCACCTGGATCATTTGTTAATATTAAATTGGAGCAGATGTATCAGGGTAGGTGAAAACGTAAAGGGTTGAATTGAGGTTGATGCTTCACATGTGGTTGAGCTGCAACTCCCAGCATTTCTCACCATTGGCTATACTGGCTAAGGCTGCTGGGAGTTGCAGTGCGGCAGTGTCTGAAGAACTGCATTTTGCCCATCCCTGGCTTAAATGAATGGGATCGTGATATCTTGTAAAGAACGCAGGCAACATTTTAGTCATATGGCTTTATTGTCAGTGAGAGGCTACTTACTGAAACCTACCTCAGTAGTAACACATATTTCCGTAAATTGCTGGCATCCACATAACATTGAAAGCTGGCTTTGCCATGACCTCTTATAAAGCCTTGAGTTGGGTTTTTAAATATCTTGTTACTGCAGCATATTGAACTAAAATTCACGTTGCCAAATGGAGGAACAGATGGGCCTCGGAATGCCTTTTCAGCCATCTGGCCAGAATGCCAAAAGTGTTCTCTGAAGGAGAGAAAAGTGGCTCTCGAAATGCACTGCACTAGTTTTCTCTTTGTTGGCTGAGTTCTCGATCCAGACCAGTGGATCTCTCAGCCTTTTAATCTTGTGTCTCACTAGTCCCTCATGCAGTGGAACCGAGGCCCAGCATATTGGAAACAGAAATGTCACCTTTTCTAGGAAGGACACTTAGATGTTTGCAGGTATTGTGTTATTATGTTTGCCATTTGTGGTAAGGTAATGGTCAGTTTTACTGCTCCATCTCTGCTCTGCTTTCCACCTCCATCTACCCTTGGAACGGATGCTTGCTGTTCAATTATCCTTCCAATGCTGTGAATTGCTTAAAAGAGAATGGCTTTGCGCATGGCTGTCTTGGGCCTATTTCCTGTTATTCAAGTATGACATTGGGTGGGTTGACACAGACCATTACAGGAGAGAAGGCCCCAGATGTGTAATATCTGTCCCATGCTCAGGTCCTCCTGATAGCCAGCACATGCTGCTGTTAAATGCCGAATCAGTTCAAAATGAATCTGAACTAACATTAGATCTGATTGAAGGTTAAAAAGCCGACCTGGCACATAGAACTGAAACCTGGGTGGGAGATGAGCAGCCCTTTCACAATTATTCCTCCCAGGATATTTGATGCAGCATCATGACAGGTCAAGGGAGCAGGGAAAGGGCATTGCCATGTTGTTGTTGTTTAGTCGTGAAGTCCTGTCCGACTGTTCGTGACCCATGGACCAGAACATACCAGGTCCTCCTGTCTTCCACTGCCTCCCGGAGTCTGGTCAAATTCATGTGGGTTGCTTCGATGACACTGTCCAACCATCTCGTCCTCTGCCGTCCCCTTCTCCTCTTGCCTTTACAGTTTCCCAATATCAGGGTGTTTTCCAGGGAGTCTTCTCTTCTGGCCAAAGTCTTGGAGCCTCAGCTTCAGGATCTGTCCTTCCAGTGAGCACTCAGGGTTGATTTCCTTCAAAATGGATAGGTTTGTTCTCTTTGCAGTCCAGGGGACTTTCAAGAGTCTCCTCCAGCACCACAATTAAAAAGCATCAGTTCTTTGGTGATCAGCCGTCTTTATGGTCCAGCTCTCACTTCCATACATCGCTACTGGAAAAACCATAGCTTTCACTATGCAGACCTTTGTCGGCAAGGTGATGTCCATTAACATCAGCAGGAACTCTGTCCTGTTGGGTCCAGGTGTGGAATGTCTTTACTGCATGCTGGACCACTGAGACAGGACTGGTGTTAGTGTGCCATTCTCACCCCTCCCTGCCAGACCCCCATAGAATATGTCTCCACTGCTGTGTTGAGGTTCTCCAGACTTTTACTTCTTCGAGATTGACCGGTGTCAATCTGGAGTTCACGGAGGCCATGTCTGCCATGGGTCTGTCCCAACATCCTATGGGATTTATGCATGATGCAGGTCCCAGATTTGATCTGGTGTTCATATCAGGAAAGGAAAAGAGGTTCTTCTTCATGGCCTCTGTGAATGTGCACACAAATGGGTTTTACTGCGCCTGCGCAGGACTCCTCGGAATATTCTAGAGCTTAAAAATGTGTGATTAGTAGGACGTTACCCCATGGTGCACATGCTCCGCCTGCCTGTAATACCTCAGTTCCGAAAAGTCCGCCGCTGTCAAGGCTCTGACCATAGCAAAGCTCAAGACATCAAGTCAAAATATGGCAGTCGGACTAATTACCGGTGCCAGGAGATAGGAACACATTTCCCCTGTCTTGGCATGCTTTCACTGGCACCCTGTCCATTTTCATATTCATTTTTAGGTGCTGGTCATAACCTGTAAAGCCCTTAACGCTCTAGGACCTCAATATTTAGCAGAACGTCACTCACACAAAATAGCTATCCACCTCACATGCTCCTTGCTGTCTTTGATATAAAGAATTGCAACAACACTAGGAACTGAGATTTCTAGGCCATGGCTCCTTCCCTCTGGAATCAATTTCCTGTAGGGGTTTGCCATCACCTACCCTCTCTGTTTTTAGGAACTTAATTAAGACTGAATTATATAAAGCTGTCTTCTACTATTGTGACTATTGTCCTGAGATGTTCAAATGGTTGTTTGAGTTTTAAAAAAAATCTGGTACATCCCTGCTCAACGCATTTCTGCCTCTAGCCCACATAAATGGCTGACAGCCACTTCCAAGCCTGTGCAGTTTGCAACAATTTGGTACTCACCTTGCAAAGTCTGCTCATTCTTAATTTAATAGGATGTTCAGTTCCATTAGGACTGACCTGTAGGCTGTTCATATTCAATTTTCTCACTTTTTTGGTCATTTTGAAGGACATTCTAGAAACTGCCAAAGCCCATGTTTTAATTATATCTTTATTAGGCTGAGTAAAAAAGCCGAAAACCCTCTGTGTACGTTGTCAAGATAAAATACTTCTTTGTCAGGGTAATGCTACAAAGAGGAGAGGATGGAATAGGGAAGGACTGGCGGTAAAGCAGAGATCTCTGTGTGCCTAAGACATAAAGGGGACAGAATTGCAGATACTAAAACACCACTTCTTAGATGTTAGATTTCACTCTGAATGACCCCTAGTTTTGCAGAGGGGGCGCAAAAAAAAAAAAGAAGCAATACATTTTGAACCTCCACTTTAAAAAATACAAGGGAAAACCTATGGTCCCCAAGAGTGTCTAGAAATGGTAACTCTAAATGGGGTGAAAGGAAGCAGAGTGGAATGGCTCTATACTTGGATTCTTGTCTACCAGAATGGAGTTGGAATAGAGAAATCCTTCAGATTTAGAAATAAAGATCTGATTGTGTGGTAGAATTTTAATTCTTGGGCCAGGATACAAGTACCGGTATGGTTTCAGCTGCAAATCTGATCCTGTGAAGCAGAACAAAAAAAAAGCCTTTAAAGAAGATCACTTCAGGAAAAGCCTCACTGCTCATCTTTTCTTGCTTTTGAAGTGTGTGACCTTTTTTTAAAAAAAAAATCCATCAACATCCAAACCAGGTCAATTTGCAGGAAGGGTATTGTTCCATCTTTGTGTGACCACAATACAATCTGGGATCTTTTCCTGCAAATGTAGAAATGCCACATGGTGCTTCTTTAAGCAGTTCTGTGTTTCCCTTGCTGGTAGCTGTGGAAACCTTCACAAGGAACTCACGTTCTGGATGATCAAGAAGGCTTATGGTTTTTGGTGTTGAAGAAAAACGCAGGGAGGAGGAGACTTCACATGAAGACTGCTTTCCACAGGAACTTGCTCTTCTCCGCTCTGAAGCGTATTTAAGCTCTGTCAGGGTCTTTTGCTAATAAGTGGTCTACTACCATTTAGCTGTTAGTGGAATTTGCCTGGCTCATTAAAAAAAAAAACGACACTGTGAACTTCTAACCTCTTCAATATTGTTATTGCTTATGTTGTGTTTTGGAAAAGTTTGACTAATTAGTACCCTTACGGGCTTGCAACTTTCACAAATTACCTTCAGCATTGCATTTTTATGGTGTGGTTCTGAGTATCTGCACGGTTGTCTTTTAAGTCGAGGGGAAGCTGAAAGATATGTCAAGAGATGAGGGAGAAGGAGTGTTTAGATATGTTTTTAATTTGAGGCTGTGGAGATTGGAGTCGTAGACTCAACAGTTGGAATCATTAGCATTCCTTTGTGTTGACAAGGGATTCCATGTGGGGAAGTGGTGCTTTTTTAAAAAATTGTGGACTTGCACCTCTCAAGGAGCCTCGTAGCACAGTGGTTAAACTGCTGTATTGTAGCTAAAACTCTGTTCACGACCCCAGGTTCGATCCCAGATAGCTGGCTCAAGGTTCTTTCGGCCTTCTACCCTTCCAAGGTCAGTAAATTGAGTACCCAGCTCACGCGGAAGGGGGTGTACACAAAATGTAGCCTGCAAAATCAAATTGTACACTGCCCAGCAAGTGCTTTAAGTGCTATCGGGCTGTAAAGAAGCAACACACTTTTGCTTTTGCTTTTATGCTACTGACCTTTACTCATGTAGCATTCTTCCAAAATATTGAGCAAAAAAGGAGTACTGTAGAACTATCAACTGGCCTATAGCTAGGCTGCAATCACTATGCAACCTGGGATCTTAATGGTTTTTTAAGTCAATTCTTAGTTATAAAGTCCTGTATAGATGTGTACTTGCAACTCACTTGTATTTCATAGTTCTAAATGTTAGGACTCTGTTGTACCTGTGAATCAAAATGATCAAGAAGTTCAATTTTTATAATAAAATATGGAAAGTGGTGGCGCTGCGGGTTAAACCGCAGAAACCTCTGTGCTGCAGGGTGAAAAGATCAGCAGTCCTAAGATTGAATCCACGTGACAGAATGAGCTCCCATCACTTTTCCTAGCTCCTTGCCAACCTAGCAGTTCAAAAGCATGGAAATGCGAGTAGATAAATAAGTAACATCACGATGGGAGGGTAACGGTGTTCCGTATCTAGTTGTGGCCATGTGACCACGGAAGCTGTCTTCGGACAAAACACTCGCTCTGTGGTTTGGAAACTGAGATGAGCACTGCGCCCTAGAGTTGGACATGACAGGACTAAATGTCAAGGGCAACCTTTACTTTTACTTTATGGAAAGTTCGGAGGCCATAATTCTCTGTCTTCCCAATTTTAGGGTTGGGTTTTGGGTTGGTTTGTTGCTGCTATTGCTGTTAGCCTTGTGGGCTTACATCTTTTGAAAGGTATTGTGTATCAGTGTGGATCAGCAGCTACAGTGATGAACTGGGACTTGAGAGAACGAGCAAGGTGAGAGAGTTCACTAATGTATAAGGTATCCCTGGGAGATGTTGGTTTAGTCACTGTTCCTTAGTCTGGCCTTACTTCACGGGGAGAATAGCTGTGTATACCATCTTGGGAGCACTGGATGCAAGGTGGGATGCTTGAGAAACAAATAGATAACCAAATTTCTATTTATAGAAGTAACATTTGAGTAATATGTTTTATTAAGGTGGGCTGAAGTATCACAGAGTGGCAAAAATATTACTTACTGAGTATCTCCCCTGTTGTGAACGAACACAATTATATGTTGTAATAGGAGGATTTTAAAGTCGTTGCTGTTGTAGTTTAGTTTAAAAGAATGAAACAATAGTTCATGCAAAGTGGGACCAACGTGGAGATTTAATCTTCACTTCTGTAAATCTTTTCTGATTGGACTTCTTTCAGTCTGGCAGGGTGGAGGAGAGCCAAAGTAAAGCTGCGTGCCAGTAGAAAATGCCATGATTACTCATGTCCAGATGTGATCATCTTTCTTCTTCTTTAATTACAGCTCTATTTGTGTCACTGTTCCATTTACATACCTGCCAATAGATTTTTTTTTAATGCCCGGGCAAGGCACTGGGAAATGATAGCTTAACCCTAACCGATTTGCACAAGTTAGAATGGAAAGAAAGCTTTAAGAAAGTAAAAATAGTCTACCCTCCTTTCTTTGGTGGTTTGTGGATTTAGGGGTACATTTCACAATATTTTTTTTCAGGAGTGGCTCCCCAAAATAGATTATTTCCATCTAGATTATTACATCTTGTTGGCCTTTGTTAGGGACTTGGGAAAGTGTTCAGGATCTGGCATTTCATACAACAAGTTCCTGTGATCAGTTTAGCCCTAGTCTAAGAAGTCAAAGGAGGACCAAAGACTATGTTAAGGCTAGAGCTGTAGTGCAGCTATGAAAAACAGTTGCCCAGAAGGCTTTGAAGGGATGCTCTGATTTAATAAAATAATACAAGTTTTGAGTGGCAAATTTATCTCAACAGAAACATGTGGATTACAGTCCATTTCTTCGAATACGTATGTACTCAGAGGGGTGTGTGTGTGTGTGTGTGTGTGTGTGCGTGCGTGCGTGCATGTTTGTGTGTGTGTATGCGCACGCATATGTGTGAACACACGTACTGAACACATGGTTAGCAGGGTGTTGACTGTGAGCTCAGAAAAGAATTCCATAGAGAAAATAATTGGCAATGGCAATTAATGGTTGACCATTAAGAAGATTTTAGCTGCTGCCACTTTCTGTATCTGAATTTTGCTCTGATCACATGTGTAGCATCACACTGACAGCCAAATAAATCTCGTGTGCACCTAGACCTATGCTCTACCATCGAAAACTGTGGGTTGTCACCTGTGAAAGTTCATGTTCTGACAACTTTGTTAGCCTGACATGTTATCTGGAAGAATTCCCTGCCGTCTAAAGAACACCTTTCATATCCTTGGTTCTCTCATTGGAAAGAACACCTTTCATAACCTTGCTTCTCTCATTGGGCAGAACCAGCCCAAAGTTTGGGAGCCGTTCATTACTCAGAGAGAAAAATGGCCCAGATTGCAGTTGCTTGCTGCAGCTGTGTAAAGAGGTGGCAGTTCCTAGTTTCTCCCAAAGGCTAATGCTGTGAATCACACCTGTGATTGGATGTGCATAGATGAGGAATAATGTAGTCTTTTGTTCAGATTTCCACTTTAAATCCCAAGGAGATATCACCTTGATAATAACCTGCTTACTTAGTGAGTAAGGCACAGGAGCTTTTGTGAGATGTATTAAAAGTGATCTCTTGGCTTTACATGACTTCCATTGTGTGTTTTTTTTGTATTGTGTGCTGTTTTCTCTTTGGAAAATTCTGCACCAGTGATGAATGCTCTCCCAGATCCAGGCATTTTTAGGGCTCATAGGAGTCTTTAGAAAAGAGGGCAGTTGATTGCTTTTTCTTGCAGAACCATTCCATTAGATTCTGGCCTCAGGTTCTTCCATCGCCTGTGCAAGTTGTGAGGCATTTTCGTGAAGTCTCAGTTGAACAGTGAAGACAGTATTATGGCGGACAAAGTCTTAAGATGCATGGACTGAATAGATACTAATGTACTGAACCACTTGTTTTATTGAGAGTCTTGCTAAATGCCTAAGTGCCTTTGCTTTATGGTTGACTTGTTAGTAAAATGGTCGTTTTCCCGCCTCTTAAAACAAGCCTTAAGATGAGGAACTGTAAGAAGGAGGATCAAGAGCCTTGACTTTGTCCTTCCACAGTTAGAACCAGCTGGGAAGTGGACTCCATGTTGCACGGTCCCTGTCTTTCCTGCTCAGCGGCAGCTTGGAATTCTAGATAAACTACAAACACCTTTTAAGACAAGTCTTAAGATGCACAAATTACTAAATTGGGAGGGCAAGGGTGTGGTGAAGGATGAAACCATCCCTCCACCTGCGCACCCTGCATCAACCGCAGTGCATCTGTCTCTCATTCATTCTGTTGGCCTTTTCTGTTGTCTCAGTGGTGAATCTCAGCTCAGAGGCAAAACCGTAAATCTGTCTTCCTAGCATGCTATTCCGTTCACCAATAAACTTGGGTTGCATCTTTTTTATATATCGAGAGCCTGAATTAGAGTACTTCCTGGATTATAATAATGTTATATAATTTATTCTTCAAAAACGTACCAAATTGAGCAGCTGAGGCAGCGTCCCCAGAATGTGTGTCCTCTTTTTGGAACCGTGTAGAATACGAGCCTGGAATCTATTTGGCCAGAGTTGCAGTTTCTTTCTCGGTTCACTAATTCCGTGAACCGCAGCCTCTGCTTGTTGTTCAGTTCAACACATGCAAGCTGGAATTGTTTGCAGAAAATGAATGTGTCTCCCTGAACGATCATGGAGGTCTCTGCCTCTAAGGCTGGTAAGGAAGAAAAGCAGGAGCGCATAGTTGGCATGCGGAAAATGGGGGTGGGGGGGGAGAGGAAGCAGCTTCCAGCTAGAAATTTTTGACTCTGATTCTTACAAAAATACAAAATGGCCTACCCAAAAAAAAAAAAAAAAAAAAAAAAAAAAAAGGAGAGAATTAAATTACACTGAAGCATACCAAGTATGTAAAGTAGTGTGTATGTAGAGGGGTAGGTCTGTAGGGTGGCCACATCCTCATCACAGGAAAAAAAAAGAGAGTGTTGCATCACCAAAACAAAAGTCAAAAGAGAACATGGATCCTCATGAAATTGTATATGCTCATTTACATAGACTGATGCCAAATTAGAAAAAGGCATTTGTACTTTATCTAGAATTCCAAGCTTTGGAGCAGGAGAGACTGTGACCGTGCAGCATGGAGTCCACTTCCCAGCCGGTTCTAACTATGGATGGACAATGTCAAGATTCTTGATCTTCCTCCTTCCCTTATCTTCACTTCACAGAAAGAGCACATCCTTGGGCACCTGCCCTCATGAGTTCTGTTTCTCTCTAGTCAAGCTCAAACATACTTCTTAAAAAAACAATAAAAAAACAATGAAGCAACATCTGTTTGGAACGGGAAGTACCCTTTGAAAGCCAAAAACGTCTACAGGAATGGGTGAAAGGACAACATATGTGACAAAATAAACACTGCAAAGTTTTTTCTTTTGTTTTTTTTGTGTGTAGTAAATTTGCTGGAGGAGGTAGGGTGGCAGGCAGTACGATATAGAAAGGAAAGAATGCAACAAAGATAGCCTGTTCCCCCCCCCCCCCAAGCTGGAAATTTTTTTCTCATGTTTGTTGCTTGGCTTGAAATAATACTGTGTGGATTATGTTCATGTGATCATTGACACAAAACTTCATCCAACCTGTATTCAGGAATTTTGTTTGTAATAGGAGAAAGGCTTTTCTGTTGCTTTCCTCCTATCAGCAAGACTGTCCCTTTCACCAAAAAGGTGAATCTTTACCAAAGTGTATTCTTTTAATCTGTATTAATCGGCATGTCTGGGATATATTTTTGAAAAATATAGGTTGTAAAGAGCTCCTCCCAGTGTTAGCACATACAAGATTTTTGTTATCTCAACAGTAAGTTCTTTTTAGGACACACTGGCTTTTTAAGGCATTAAAATACAACAACGTCATAATTTATTTCATGAAATCACGAGTGTTGAGAAATATGGAGTTTAGGGTATATCTAAATACTGTACTCCGATTCATTTATTCTTGTTTGTGGGAGAGAAATTTTGAAAGAGACTGAAAGGTTAATATTGTATATCTTAAAAACATCTTTGATGGATGTGTTTCTTCCTTATTGTCCATGCTAAACAGAGTGGCACATACATCTGTTGGTACTTTTCAGTGTGGCTTCTTGTAGGTCGGGGCTGAGTAATGTCCAAAGGGACTATGAGTGGAACATAATCTCAGAGGACGCCACCTGCTCCTGCATCCTACTTTCCACCAAAATACTTTGTTTTTCTTTCAAAAACAAAATTAACTGAAAAACGCCCCATTAAGTTTTCTAGTAGACGGAAACATTTTTTTAAATTAGCAAAGTATCGGGTTTGGGAGGGGGACATGGGTGCTGGGTGGCAGAAAACATGGCAAAATTGCTGTCTGCATACTATAGCAAGGGTGTTCTTGAGCAATTTTAAGAACAAGCTTAATTTGGGATGTGTGTGGGGAGTTGGGGGGCCTCATTTGGTCCTCTGGAACGCCTAAGTGGCTTGAGGATCACTTTGCCTACTCTTGTTGTTGACAGAATGGAATAAACAACAAACGAGCTTTGAGAGAAACAGATTTTGTCTGGATGTGTCATATTATCACATTTGTAAAAGATCCTGGTGTGCTGTGATTTCACGCACTGTTGTCTGAAGAAAACCTTTCAGTAGAAAAGGAGAGAAAAAACATCAGCTACAGGGCAAACAAACACGCTGTTTCTTGTGGAACCTCTTCAAAACCCATTTGTGACCAGAGCCAGTTATAGGGCACAACTCCCCTATTACTAGAGTTGCCAGATACATGGCGGGTTGGGGCGGAGAAAGACAGAGGACATTAGGCATTGTCTGACGTCTGGAAACCCTATCTATTACAACAGCTCCACTGGCTGCCAAACCCCAGTATGTATCTCCCAGTATTAGGCTTCATGGCTTCTGAAATCTTCAAGGAAAAGCCATTTCAGTAGCTCCTTTAAAACAGACTTTTAACAATTAATTGGACAGTGAAGAGTCTTGTCTTGATTTCGGGGTGCTGCACTTTGTTATCATTTTATGTGTGCTATAATGTGTTTTTCCTTCTTAAGGTGTTTTCAGCTAATCGTTTTAATACTGTCATAGGTTTCATTGTTTTTCATGTAATTGTTGTTCAGTCATTTGTGAGCTGCCTTGGGTCTCTTCCCTGGGAGAAAAGTGGTGTAAAAATGCAATAAAAATACATAAATAAACTTCAAAGGCCAGGTGCATACCTTACGATCAACACGCTGGGTCTTTGAGTTCCTTTTCTTTCACTCTTCCTATTATCAAGACAAATAATAAAATGAGGAGCTTTTCTTTAATAAAAAAACAGCATAAACCGCATTGGGTCCGTCTTGCTATTTTAAAGAAGAAATTCTATATACAATTTTGCCTCCCTCTCTCCATCTCCCTCCTGCCGATAAGGGAAGAAAACTTATCGTATCTGTGCCAAGTAGAATGAATCAGAAAATAAGCGTGATGGCTGGAAGTTCAGGTTTTCCGCATTAACAACTGATGCCTCTGTTCCAGTGGGGAAGCAAGTCAGTTTTGGAAACTTCCCAGTAGCTTATTAGTCATGGTTTCCAGCAGCCAGGGAATATTGCCCAATCTGTTCTACACGCCTCCCATATGGAGCTTTATGGGGCATTTTTCCATCTTAACAACTGGAAATCCAAGGGACTGCAGTTGCTCCAAATGGTTCATGAAGGAGAAAGAATATCTCTTTGGTCTTTGCCTTTTTTCCTTGTTATTAGGAGAAAAGGAATGTTTGCATCTTCATCCATCTTCCTGGGATGAAAAAGCAGATATTGTTGCCTTTAATGCGGAAGAATTGGCTTAAAAATCAGGTGTGATAGAACCGTTCTGTTTAAATTGTTTGTTCTGGTTAAATGTAAAAAAAAAAATCTCATGATTTGGAAACAAACTGGGACATTCCTGAGTGTTCTGTCTTTCTATTTGCAGGGAAATGTTGCTTTGCTTTCTTCTTATTTTATTTGTTCTTGGCATTGCCCAAAGCTTAGATCATTGGTCTTCAGATATTTCCTCCCCTCTTCTCCCATCTCTCTCTTGCAGGATACTTCCTGGACAGCCAATTTATTTCCAAACACGGCATGAAACCCCTTTAATTGAAAATGAACATCACAACATCTGATGCTCAGTGGTGCTCAGGTTTTGAATTGAGCCTTTTTGAAGAGCATTGCCTTGGCCCCAGTTGTGATGATGGTGGAGGACTCCTGTGAAATGCTCTGGCTCTGTTTCATCACCTCTCACTGTGGAGTTAGATTCATTTCAGCCATTGCCAGATGTACGAGATACTGTAAAATGAAAATTTCCTCTTAGCAAATTAAGACTTGCTGGCCCAGGGGAACTAGTTGGGTTAGAAGGATTTGTTTGCCGTGAGACTTTGCAGTGAGATTTCTCCTGTCAATTTAAACCATAAACTGATTTACCAGCAAAAGATCATCCATCTGCAAGCCTGATGTTTTATTGTTCTGCTTGTCTAGTACATTCAGTAAATTTTAATGGAGGTTTTCCTATTGTTCTTCCAGTCATCAGGTTTTGATTAACTTCTGGAACATGTGTCTACCGCGTAGGTAACAGTGCAATTTAGATGGAATTATCTATAGGGTAATTTGTCATCTTGTCAGAGCCATCAAGGAGGTAAATTCCACAGGAAGCAGAGTCGCATTATCTGATAAATACTTTCAGTCTTAGATACCAAAGTCCTGAATCCATATGTGTTGGTGAACCATGTAGCAATCTCTGGAAGGGTTTCTGTAAGCTTTGCTCTTACCTCACTTGGTTGTCATGAGGATAGACTGTATTTTAGAAATGGAAGCCTGTTCTTCTTCCTCTCCTACCAGAGGCTGGATGTCACCATAGCTGTACTGATTCGAGATACACGCATATGGTATATATTGCATCCCAACAAGTCTCTAAGGTTGTTCTCCATTTATTGTACTATCAGTGATCAGCTATAGCAATCTGTACTTTTTGTTTCTCATGATGTGGCTTAAATATTCTAACTGACTGTATTTTATTAGTTTTATGATTTCTTGATTTTTACAGATTCATCTTAGTAGTTCTTGGCTGGTCATCATAATTTCCAATGCTTCTGCCTTTTTTATGGTTGTGAAATCCACCATTCCATGCCATGTAGTAGAACTGATAATACATAGCAATGTATATAGTGAACCTTCTCAAAGAGAAGTTTAGGTTTCTGTTGCACATTACATTCTTCATTATAAGGCATGTTCTGGGCCATCTTTGTTTTAACTTCTACTGGATGGCTATTGCACCTGCTGCTCATAGAATCAAATCCCATTTCTTTTTTGTGGCCTCTGTGAATCACATACTGAGTGATCCATGCCTGCGCGGAGCCTCATTGGAAAATTCTAGAGCTTCTGCGGTAGCAAAAAACACATTAGAATAAGGCCCCTCCCCCTCGTATGAGTACCTTGGCGCCAAGCGTCCCCTTTCAGTTGTGTCAACCACCACTACATTAAGCAGACTGGTGTGACAGTGGGGAGGACAGGCGGGATCACCCAGGGTGTGAATCACAGAGGTCCAGTCGAATTGCACTACTGTACAATTACAGATGGGTAACCTGCCATTCTCTTATGCTTTTCTCATTTATTGTGGATCTCTAACTGCATTTCTTGGGCTGTTTGGCTTTTACTCAGTGCTATTAATTTGGTTTGCTTAATCATTTTTGGTTTGTATTTGTCACTGAATTCATTGTTTTTATTGAGTAACCTTTGCAGACCATTTAAACTATCAGACGATAAAACTGTACAGATTACATACTGAGTGTTGTCAATAACCTCCCCGTTAACAATAATGCTATCATTTAAATCAACAAGTTATTCTCTAAAAGTTTTCTCAGAGTACAAACAAGCACAAGCGGAGGAGTGCTAGTGAGTTCCATATTCCTCTTCCTATTTCTGTATTCCTCTGTTACATGATCTTCAACTTTCATTTTAGCTTTTTCTTGCCAGTACGGGTTCCCAGTTGAATATTTCTCAAGACCTTTATCTACCAAAAATCTCCAGCAGGTTGCCATCTTGGACACTGCCTAGAGCCTCTATCATAATCCATAAAAACAAGGACAACTAGCCATGTTTACGTCACGCCGTCTGTCTCCAGGTACATGTAGACAGAATAGTGCTTTCCTGATTCCCAAACTGCCTCTACATTAAACTTCTTTGTACATCTTGCCTTGTAAATCTTAGTCAGTGAGCTCATCAAAGTTATTATTCAGCAGTCACTGCAAACATAAGCTGATAAAAGTGGATTGATGACTCAGAAAACACAGTTTCCATTGCAGGTGTTTCCAGGTAGATCTGGTTAAGTTCTTTGGAAACCTTAAAAGACTTTGGCCCACTGGGGCTCTCCATTCTTTTCAGGATGACGGGAAAATTGGTAATCTTGAGAGAGTTTCTTGAGCGCCGTAGAATGATCCCGTTTACAAAATGGCCGGGCATCTCACATTTAATAGAGTCATCAATGGGTAAAGCCTGAAGACCAGTAGTTAAACCTGGATACTAATTACAAGGCAAAGAGGTTCTTTCCCCACTACTTTTATTTCGGGAAAGGGGATTGGAGACAGGTGAGTGAAAATCCTGATCTCCATGTTTCATAATGTTCCTTGGTCCATATAGGACATTCTAGGGCAGGGGGCAGGGAACTTTTTTACTTTTTACCCCCCGCCCAAAATTTATTAATGTTGACATTACGTCCCCCCTTGGCTCTTGCCGTCCGTGGCCGACACACGCCCCTCCTGCGCTCACCCGGGACCTGTGGCCACTGTCCAGGCAGCCAGTCTGGAGCTGCTACATCGCTGGGAAAGCGCGTCCTTGGAGAGGGGAGGGAAGGGGGCCTCCTTGCGAGTGCACTGGGCAGGTGGGCGCAGGCAGGAAGGAGAGCCCCGGCCAGGGCTCCGCTGGGCAAAGAGTCCAGCTGGCCTGGTACGCCACCCTCCCTCCCACTTTGGAGGTGAGAAGGACAGGCAGGTGCCCTGTGCAGTTCCTCATCAGGGCTCACTCTCCTCGCGATGGAATGCCCGCCTACACACAGCATGGTCAGAAATAAAATGCCTGGGGGTAAAATGCCTGCAGCGACCATCCCCATTACCCCCAGGATTTTCATTTTTACCCCATTTGGGGTAATTTACCCCTGTTCCCTGACCACTGTTCTAGGGGGTAGGTAGGGCTGGCAGCTGCAAGCTGGCACTCAGCTTTAAAAGACTGCAAGACATCTAGCTTTTTTCTTCTTCTTAAATTGGGACAAAAATGTATTCCATACCCTCAGACACATGTACTTCACAGATACCGGGAGAAGTATCATCAGTTGCCATCCCACTGAGCTAAATAAAATGTAATACAGAATGTAAAGGTCACTTCCTGTGGTGGAATTTGGTTACTTACATAATCCTGTGGTTAAAACAGGGAAATGTCCCTATGATGAAGTAGCCGTGAACTTGCCAAAGACGCTGTCTATGTCTCCCTGAAATGTTGAGCTTTGCAGAATGACAGCAAAGAAAAGCTTGTCATAGACAGTTTTGCCACAGTGGGAAGAAGAACAATCTTCTGAAAGAAAAACTCGTAGATACATCGGAGGTCTACAGCTGTCTGTTCTCGTGTCATCAAACCCTCTGCAATCTTGTTGCTATTGCAGGCATCCTAGTCTGAGCCAGAGAGGCAGTTTAACATCCCTTCTCCTGAGTGGCTTTGTAGCTGCTGCTGCTGATGATGATCTTGTCATAGGACAAAGAGATTGCAAAGGAGGTCCATGGGAAATGTCAACAGCAGGAGCAACTCTGCAAGGCACGGGAAATCTTGGAAAGGGAAGGGAGGTAACGTAATGATAGGAAGGCACACTGATTTTAAAAATCCCGTCATATTGCCGTTTCTTAAAATGTCATAATGAAGACTAGGAGGAATGGGGTAGTCACATGTTTATATAAAATTTTTACACACACACACCATTTTATTTACAGAACGTGACTAGTCTTTTTAAAAGTTCCTAAAGAGCTCAATTCTTAACAAATATTCATTATCTGTTATTAACTGATGTGTCCTTATTCCTGGAATATTTAATATAAACGTAATGGTCACAGCAGGAACGTGAAATGCATGATCCATTGCTCACCAAAAAGTGCAATGTTTCACTTTTTTTTGGCAGTTGCTAAACTTGTTTGCTTGTCTGTGTGCTTAACAACGTACCTTTGGCACTTCTTTTGTAGAGAAGAAGGGGAACCACATGTCCCCTCGATGACTCATCCGTGATGCAGCACTTGGACATAACTAGCCGCCTTGGGTTCTTTTTAAGGAGAAAGGCAGGATAAAAATATTTTAAATAAATTTAAAGAAATAAACTAGTTGCCTTTAACTAATTTCTTTTTCCAGTAGCAAAAGTACAGCTACATTCTTAAGACTGTAATATAAGAAGGGAAAATATAATTCCTTTTGTGTTTCAAATGTGACTTTTTAGTTGCCTTTATAGTTATGAGGTGTGTGGACTAATGTAATAATGCAGCTCAAACGTGATGCACTGCTGCCTTCTTAGAACCATAGCTGTAAAAAATAATAATAATACATGTTTCAAAGATTTACTTTGCAGGTTCTGGTTTCAGGTTTTCTTAACCTACCTGCCCATGATTACGTGTCCAGTCAGTGTTACCTGTCTACCTCTTTTTAGAAATACTATCCTCAGGCCTTTTCTGTAGGCTCACCAGTTTGTCTGTCCCCTTTTTTGTGATGGAGGAGTAGGCTAGGCATACATTCCAATTGACTAAACACTCATGATAATATGGGAGGGGAACACTCTATGTATAGGCACAATTCTCCACCACTATAGCTTTTGGGGGAGGGGGATTGGAGTAATGTAAACTACACCTAGATGTGGGTGTCTCGTTCACATGTACCTTACTTCTCTAAGGGAAGAAGAATGTACACTTGCTTCTCTAAAGATTGTCGATCTAGTAGGTGCATAAACAATCCCAGTGCATGCTGTGCTCAAAAGTAGTTAATATTCACTTTCCGAACTTGATGTCACTCTGTACACTTTGAACTACAATTTCCATCACCTCACTCTTGGCCTTGCTGGCTGGGGATAATGGGAAGCACAGTCCAAAACCTCTGGCAAGACCAAAGGTGGGGGAAGGCTGGGTGAGTGTCAGTCTCCTTCCTGACTGTGAGTTGCCACATAGTTATAGTGTTGGTCTGCTGCTCAGGAGGAAAGCTTTCTTGGCCCCATGGGTTCTGTGTTGAACAGGGAGGAGAAAATGCTCTGTGCCTTCTCCTGTCTTTTTTGCTATGAAGATATTTAGATCACACACTGCAGGATGTAAACAACCCTCTATGGGGAAGCTGCTTACGGAATTCCCAGGAAACCGGATTGAATCTCCTTAGCATGGTTAGGTATGCAAATGGCTGCTTTAAATGGCAGATTTCAATAAAGCTATTTATGTGAATAATCTACAGCAGAGCTTGTTTTATTTTTAAAGTTGCTGTCTTAACTTTCTGTAGGCCAGAGCTAAATTCTATTAAGAGCAGAGCTGTTTTTTTTTTCCAGTGTAAAACTGGAAAACTGGGGAAGGCCAACCCAATCTGCATTCCTTTGTTTTCATTGTTTTGTGACACAGGATTAGTAGAGCACCACGAGAGTTTGTCCCAGTACTGTCTCTTTCTGTATTTTATTTTATTCCTTTTTTATTTTATTTTATTTATTGACCATCCTATATCTGTAGATCTCAGGATGGGTCTAAGTTGACAGATGCCCAGCTGGCATTTTAGCATGTGGTACTTCACCACTAAAATTTATGCCAGCATAGATGTGCACTACGATTGTGACCATGGCTACACATGGTCTATTTTGTTTGCATTATCAAGGGAAATAACCCATAATGGAGACTCTTTCAAGATTCTTTGAGAATACACCACAGATAATGAGGCTGTGGTTGAGGTAGCACACAGGTAGCGAGCATCTGAGATATTTGTTGGTATCTGTGTGGAAATGTCACATCAGGAGGAGGAGCTTAAAGGGTCTCCTCTACCCCTGCGCATTATTTTTGCCAAACATTTTTATTGGTTTGGAGCATGCTCCTTTGTTCCCACTGCAATTGAGAATCAGTAAACAAACTCAGTTTTCTGTCTGTGGTTTGTATACTGAAATGTCTGAACCCGCAAATCTAGTTTGTCTTTCTACTGACAAGCCAGAGAAATAAGCCAAGAGAAAACTGTGGGATCATTTCTCTGACTTATTGGGAAAGAGAGAAACCAGATTGCTGGTTTCACATGTCATAAGCAAACCATAGGTGGAACTTCTGTGGTTGCATGCCACCTCTTCCCGAGTGAACCAAAATTCTGTTGTCTTACTGTGTAAAATTACATTCTGTGGCTCTTCAGTTTCTCGTCAGCTCAGAACAGGAGCAATCTTAACATGTTGCTGCTACATCCAGTAACAATTTGTATTTTTTTCCTTCCTTCCTTCCAATTTGTATCTTTCTTCTCCTTACCACAACAATACACCCACAACAAGACACACTAATCACCCATCTCCTGAATAGGACAAAAGCCTATCTCACAGCCATAAATACTCCACTCCCAAGCAAACCACACCAGAGCACAGAGTGCTGTCCTCTGAAGATGCCGGCCACAGAGACTAGATAGGAAGAACAACCTTCAGAACATGGCCAAAAAGCCCGAAAAACCCACAACAGCCAACAATTTTTATTGTTGGCAATAAAAGATTTGAAGTGTTTTATGGGCAGCGTGTTAAGGAAGGTTTTAGGCCATGTTATAACCAAAAGGGGAAAAAAAAAAGCAAAGGCAAGAAATGGAAAGGAAAGGAAAGAAAAAAAAGTTGAAATGCCAGAGTCTGACCTTGGATTGTCCTCTGTTCTTTTTTTAAATTATAAGGATAATGACTGCCCATTATTCGGTTGTTTGAACTGCATGCAGGTGGGCTGGGTAGTGAGAAGAAATGGAAGCTTCAAAGACAGACATGAGAAGTCTGGATACTGGAAGAGAGTGGGTGAGTTTGTTCGCCTCACATTGGATAATATAAATATTTTATCTCAGAAAACAACCTTTTGAAGTGAGAAGTGACAGCTGAAAGAAGCCCAGAGGCGTAGAACTGAAAAACTTCTATTTAAGCCAAGTGTGTTTGTGGATCTTAAAATAAATTAGTCATTTCATATTGTGGTGGCGTATCTGTTGTCCCTTCCTCACAGTGTCTTATGCAAGTGAATACAACAAGAAATAAAAATAGAAATGGGGCATATCCGCTGAGGGACAGTCCTTGCAAAACATTTTTGTACATCAGTACAGATGCTTCCTGCTGCAAAATACTTGGGTAACAGAAGATGAACACCTTTCACATGTTTCTCTCCCCTTTAAAAGAGCTGCCTGCTCTTTTTCTCATATTACCTCTGTGTAGTTTATAGAGAAAAAGAAGCGTTCAACATAGAATGTAATATATGTGTGTTTTATTCATAGGAATGCATCCCTGCATACAAAATACTGGCTGGAATCCTATTTGTGTGTGCTCATATAATTCCATCACTGTAGAATTCAGCAGCAAACAGTCACAAGTTAAGAAGTCAGTGTAGGCATTTGTTATTCTTCACTTATTTGCTTGACTTTTATGCAATCACAGATGCTTACGTTGACTTCTTAACTTGTGGCAGGTACATTATTGAACTTCACACCAATGGATGTATGCTGGCAGGTGTAACTAACAGGACTGTGGTCACTACTTCAGAAGCAATATATGTTTGTAGTCTGGATCCATCTGGAATCCCATTTATACCCTTCTGATTTTTCCAGCATACTTTTGGATGCCACCATCATCATAATAATCTTAGAACTGTAGAGCTGTAAATAACTCTAGTGATCATGAAGTCCAGCCCCGTCAAAGAGGCACAGTGGGGAATCGAACTTCCAACCTCTGTCTCTGCAGCCAGATACCTTTTGTAACCTAGATCCATTTGATCTAGAAGCAAACTAATACAAGCCACTGCAGAGTACAGGTGACTGAAATCTATTAGTACATTGGGAAACAAGATTAGGCCCATTGATGAACCATTTCCTCTTCATTCAATGGGTCTGCTGTGCTTGGGGACTATGCAGTTTACCATTGGGACATGCCCCTCTGCTCCAGTTCTGATTGTGTACTTCTCATACTGTCTGGAGAGTTCATACTGTTTGGAGAGTTCACTTGTTATTAATTTATTGTAATGAGATGCTAGCTTAAGGGCCAAGAAATCTAGGAAAACCTCCCCCATCCGTTTTCAGTGTACAGTATATTCACACTGAAGTATGGGTAGATAGTGGACTAAATTCAGTGATCGTTCCAGCCGTTGAAATCAGTGAGACTTACATAATAAGTCCTTTTCATTTCAATGGGTCTAGTCTAGTAGGGTATCATATTGAATTTCACCCGGTGTGCCATCTAACCATACAGAGTGAATAACTAGAGTGCCAAATAGTGTATCATGTAGACTGTCCTGCAGAGAGATGAGTGGGAACCATATAGTTCAGTTTAGTTAGGAGGAGTGGAGTTATTAAATCCTGAAAATGCTTATCACTGAGCATTAAAGTATTGAGCAGTAATGTAACTTTGACATCCCAGCACGCAGTGTTCCATCTAGTTTTCAGACCCATTGCACTGGAGCCTCACCCCATGTGTGCGGACAGGGGTGGGGTTCCTGCCAAAGCCGGAACTAAACAGGCAACAACTCCGGAACTCTGCATGCATATACAGTTTAGAGGGAAGGTTGCGAGCATAGCAATGTGTGCGTGTTATTTCTAGTGTTTCTAAATTGTTTCAGTGAAATTGGGCCAGTCAGCTTACTTGGCTTGGCTGCTGCCCTATATCAGAAAAACTTACAGTATTTGCTTAATGTAGGACAAGTGTTCCTTGTTTATCTAGTGTTAGAAGGTGCTCCATCAGCTTAGTTCCCTATGGGTTTTCTCTTTCCTTTTACAAGAGTATTTTTCCTTCAGTACGTGTCCTATTTGGCTCAGTTGCTGTAACTTTCTAAATTCTATCCTCTCTCTCTCTCTCCCCCGCCTGCCAAATTGCCTCACCCTACAGTCCTAAACTCTTTGTCTTCCCTGCTGTGCTGGGAACTATGATGTCGTCCAGCTGTATAAGCTTTTCATAGGATTCAACCATTGTTTTCCCCGACTCCCCTTTTTAGGGACAGAAATCTTTTGGTTGGAAATTACATCTTTCTGTGGTGCTTTGGGGCCTATTAAAGCTGGGTCTGTGTGGGCTTGAGAAGCCCTCTTTTTCACGATCACGCACAGTTGGCAAGCAATTTCATTCCACAGAACTTCTAAATATTGATGGGCCTAGTAAGTAAGAATAGGCCTCACACTGTATTTTGTATTCTAGTTACCGCCGATAGTAAAAGATTTTCTCCCTTGTGGTAGTTAAATAGGGGGATATCTACACTACAGGCTGAAATTGGTTTAATAGTCATCCTTACTCCTCAAAAATCCCTGGGAACTGTAATTCTGTTCGGGCTTTATATTTCAAGCAGGGGATTTACATCACCTGTAAGCGTACTCCCAGTTTATTCTGGTGCCTAGGATATCTGTTCAAAAACCTGTACCTTCAGGCTAGTGGTAAAAAACAACAACAACAACCCTATACTAATAGAAGGCAAAAAATTGGAGCATAAAACAACGCTTAAAGGAACAGGAAGGTTGCGACACAGACGTAAAAGGAGAAACAAGGAGAAGCAGAAGAAGACAAAGCCTTTTATTCATTTGCTATCAATGCCATCTGTAAATTTTGTTGTGTCGTGGGCGAGGAGATGTGGGAAACACAGCAGCATGAATTGAGTGTGGCATTTGAGGCTAGAGGGAAGGAGAATTAATAACAAATGGCATTACGTTCCATGTAGAATATATTTGCATGTATCATTTCCTCCGTATATCTTTTCCTGACCTCTCAATTAAATGCATTGCCTGTAGCTGGCCAAATTCTCTCCCCGCAGACTCCATAAATCTAATGAAGGTTGCTCTGGGATATGTATTATGTGAACTGTTTACACATGAACAAAATAATCAGTTCTCAAAAGTAAAAGTAAACATAACAAATCAGAAGAGTTCTTTAGCTTCAAATTGTAGGTGGGCTCTTTGCTGCGGCGTTTGGGTGAGATTTAGTGAAAAAGTCTCCCCAGCTCTACAGAGAAAAGCAAATGCGCTCTTTAGTGAGATACTTTGAATAGGAAGAACTTCTCAATTACAAGGATGTACGTGGAATGTTTAGATATATCAATATGGACTCTACTCACTTCTGTTTCAAATGTTATGGCTAACAATGACTAGATGGCACACAGTTATTATTGTTTGTTGAAAACAAGAGGGATAGTGCCTTTTGCAAGCTTTCCGGCAGTTGATTCCAAACACTTATGGAAGAGCTTGGGGCCTCTTGAATGGTGGAGGTATAAATAAAATAAAAAAGTAATAAGTTAATAAGCTGTTTGGGATGTTACAAACCAGCACCACCAATTTACATTCTGTGCTAAGTAAAAGGGATAACTGTGACTACTTTTTAAGTTTCTGCTATGCTGACATGCAGACTGAAATTACACCATGTAAGTCTGATGATGTCATTAATCATAGTTGCATTTTGGTAATTGAAATGTTCATCTTCCTCCTCAAGTTTCTTAGACTCCCTTAGTCTCTCTCTGAAACTTTTAGGGACAGCGCGATATAAGCAAGAGGTCTTAAATATCTGAAGATTGCCAGCAGTGGCTGCAGCAAAACTGGTGATGGCAATTTTCGGAATTATTGTGTATAACTTTGTAGCTGGACTTCAGCCAATATGCTAGTGCAGCAGAAATTCATTTATTGGGTTTCAGCCAATATGTAGTAACCAGTAATGTGTTCAGAATTTGTATTTACTCGGTTTTGCATACAAATGTGACGAGCTGTTAACACTTAGTTGTTTTACAGATTCTGTGTCTTGGAATCTAAAGAAAGGTTCCACACATGGATTGTCAGTGGCCTGACATATAGTGCTGACATGCTCTGAGGGTCTTCAATGTTAATTTCACAATACTTGATCAAACTGTTATGAAATATATGGCTGAAAAAGGGGGAAGGAATCTCTGAAGAACCCCTTCAAGCAGATCCATTTTAAATTGTTTACCTTGAGTCTTCAGAGGTAGTCTTCAGAGTCTGCTATATACTTCTGTATAGGCTGCAATTATTCTCTAAGACTTGGGTAAAAAGCAGTCAAAATCTGGAAGGGCAGTTCACAAGTCACTGCAAAATGAGCATGCTTTTTGTCAGAAGCAAAAGTCAGAATGAGACTTGCTTTGGTTCAGTGGTGATGGTGGATCAATAAATGGGGGATTTATGCTTGCCGTCTCCCTTTTAGGTATAAACTGCCTGCCGCCATCCATATTGGGGGAAGTAATGATTGAATTTCAAGTGTCTAGTGTTAAAAATTAGTATCTCCAATGAGCAAATGCATTAAGACTCATTGGAACACCTGCATCAACATTCGGTGCCAAGAGAGGGGAAAAAGATTTTAAAAATTCTGCTCAGTATTCACGCACAGAATTCCAACTGCGGAAGCTGCTGTAGCAATCTGACAAGGTGCTGAATATGCATGGTTGCACGCCTGATTGTATGACCCAGTCATGTGATCGAGCATGTGACCAAGCATGACTGGAACCTTCTTAGATCACTATGGCAGCTTCTGCAGTTGGGAGTTCTATGCATATCAATACTGAACAGGATACTGGCCTAGGGTGCTTTTCCCTGCCAACTGCCTGTTGAGAGAGAATTTGTCAATATTGAGTTAATTTTGAATTAAGCCTTGGGGGGTAATATACAATGTTTGAATGAATGAGGACAGACTTAAAAGTGACACTACATGATGACATCAAGGGTTTTTATCATCATACTCTGCCTGTGAAATGCAGTGCCCTTAAGTCACCTAACACCTAACACCAAACCCAAAGACATTTGGGAAGTTGATGTTGTATCATTCTTGTTTTAACCCAGACCTTTCTGCAAGTTATTTGAGGTAGCTTTAGCATCCGTTTATCCTGCACTGTTGAAATTTTTATTGCTGTCTTGGTTGTTTGATTGCCTGTCTGCCTGTCTGTCCGTATATTTTAGTCATGATTTTTATATATTATCATTTAGTTGTGTTGTTTATATGTTATAATATACTAAGCCAATAGATTTATCAGAGGCTGAATGTTCATTTGTTTATTCAGCTTATAATTATTATATTCTGCCTCCAAGCCAAGATGGTTGATAATAATGAAACGCAGTTGAAGAACCAAAATCTTCATTGACACAAAACATCAAAACAACTAAATTAAAAGACAATTTAAAAATGCAGTAATAAAAGAAAAAGACCACAGCCAGCCAATGATTTTCTCTGCTTTAGCAACAGAGAAACAAAAATGTATTACCCGTCACTGGCTGGGGCATGTAAAGGAAGATATTGATTCTTTCTATCTAACACAGTTAATACTTATTTTAGCTGAGTTCCCTCTTTTATTGGAAATGTCAAAGAACTGCAGGAAACTTATTGCCTCAATTCTCTCTTTCCTCCTGCTCTTTCTTCCTCTTCTTGCTCTCCTCTTCTCAGCACATGGTGGTAATAGCACTACACTGCATGGATACTGGTAATTGTTTCTGATTTATCATGGCTATTTTGTATGTGCTTATTTTTCTTAGATACATTTTGGCTTATACGGAAGGCGGCACAGTGAAGTTAAATATGTGATTGTCCTTTCCGTCCAGAAAACTAGCATTAACTTGATAGAACAGTCTGTGAAGTATGCAGGCTCGCCTCAAGTTGTATTCTCATTCTTGAAGGCGTTTTGGTAACATCAGAAACCCAATGGATATGCTGTTGGGTTGATATTTACTTGTGTGATTTTGCTGAGTCCACTTTTTAAAATTGAGAAAGAAGCTTAAAGCAAATCTGGTTATTAAAAAGGTAAAGGTTCCCCTTGATATTTTAGTCCAGTCGTGTCCGACTCTAGGTGGCGGTGCTCATCCCATTTTCAAGCCGTAGAGCCAGCGTTTGTCCGAAGACAGTTTCCATGGTCACGTGGCCAGCGTGACTAGGGAACGCCGTTTTGCCTTCCCACCGAGGTGGTATCTATTTATCTACTCGCATTTGCATGCTTTCGAACTGCTAGGTTGTTGAGGAGCTGGGACAAAGTGAAGGAAGCTTACTCCGTTGCGTGGATTCGATCTTATGACTGCTGACCCTGCAGCACAGACACTTCTGTGGTTTAGCCCACAGCGCCACATCATGTTTGTTTTTCCTTCCTGATCTACCACATTCCCCCCCCCCTTGGGGGATTTTCATTGTTCCTTTCCTTTGAATGAATCAAACTGGTCTGAGAACCAGCTAAACAGAATAAAATGTACCTTCTAATTCATGTTCTGCATGAATAAAAATTGTGACGTCACTGGCCAACAGAGTCAAGATTTCTCAGGTTAGCAGGTAAATGTGTATAGGCCACTTCCTTGGTCAACAATGTTTTTTTTCCCCAGTGGGACTTGAAAATGCTTAGCCTTTAATGGGTTGTGCCCTGTCTTAATCTTCTAATTGACGCGATGAGATGAGAAAGTATTTAACCTTGATTAAATTTTACCCATCATTTGCTAAAACAGAGATCTTGTAGTTTAAAAAGTTCTGATTTAGTGACATCAGATATTATAATTAAATAATCTGCTGTCCTCTGTTCTTTTTTTTTTTCCTGCCCTATGTTTTGCATGTTCAGGGTTACTATCCCTTGAAAATTGGGTTTTTCCTGGATGGTTCTGAACAGGGACAGAGGACAGTTCTGAACAGGTCTGGGTTGGAATGAGTAGTGAGCGGTTGGAATGAACGGTGACTGTGTTTATATTAAGAAACTACCAGACAACTGCTCCTTCTGTTGTGGCATGATTCTCTGCATGGGGTTGCCTTCTCAGCATGAGCTTGTGTCTGTGCAGGCTATAATGAGACATAGCTCTGTCTGCTTTGTTTATGAGTTAGGTCAGCCCTTACAAGGTGGGGGAAGTGAAGGGAGAGAAAAAAATAACACTTGCCAATGGTGAGTGGAATACAGTACTTTATTTAGCAACCAACAAGCATGCCACAATGGGAAGAAGCGAGTTGGGATTGCCCTCCAGAGCTGTAAGGCTTTCTAGTGTGGTTGCAAATGCAGAAGTGTCCTGAAGGGTAAATCCAAGTCTGTAGACTTGCATATTAAGCATCTCATATTTATGCAGAAGTATCTTTGTTAGAGTTGGAGATGGGGTGGTATAACATATGTATGAACCTGGACTTTTGAACAAATTGCAAATAAAAAATTGGATTCATTGATCGAATTGGAATTCGATCACCATGTTTTGCAGTCTGTTTCAGCTTTCCTCAGCAAGGTGCCATTCAAGATATTCCTGTCCATCCCATTTAGCCATTGGTGGAGTTGATGGTACTTTTAGCCCAGCACTTCTGGGCCCAAGATTGGGAACGGCTTATCTTTTTGCATATGATCCATGTTGTAATCCTTGATACACCCAATTGTTTCCTTAACAGTGAAGCAAGGCAAAACCAATGAAATAAACAACAACAAAAAAGTGCTGTATTAGACTGGAGGAAACTGTTTGCTTTTTAACAGCTTTTCTCAGTCATGCTGTTGTCATTATATTTGCTTTGGCTAACTCTTGCTTAAAATGTGCAATTCCCACTCCTCCCTGTTTGGATTACCGGTTGCTTGTCTTCTCAGACAAGAACTGTAAGCTATTTCTAGTCACTTAGAAATGCTGCCGTAGACGTTTTTCTGATCATGCACAATGACTGCAAGGCTGAAAGGACTGCATTCCTGTATCAATAGAATGTCTGGAATTGTCCGGCTTGGGGTATAACTTACTGACAGACCCCAGCTGGAATCAAATTCTAGGGAACGATTCTGGGCTAGTTTCTCAGTCTGAGAGTTTTCCTGGTAGTGGAAAGTTTCTAAGATGCCTGTCCTGTCTTGATTCCCTGATCCTGCCTTGACGGGGCTGTGCTAGCTTTCCCATCATTTCATCCCTTTAGAACAGTGCTTCCGAATCTTGGGTCCCCAGATGTTCTTGGACTACAATGCCCAGAAATCCTGGCCAGCACAGCTAGTGGTGAAGGCTTCTGGGAGTTTTAGTCCAAAAATATATGGGGACTTTAGAAAGCCATAGGCCTCTCCAAGCAGCTTTAATGGCAATGCGTAGTTCCCTTCCTCCCCACCTGTGACTGGTCACTAATCTTATCTGGCCCATAAAATGTGGCCATAATCTTCAAATAACCCTGAAGATTTCTGTTCTTCTGATCCTGAACATCTGTATCCCTCCAGATGGTTTAGTCTCCATCTTTTGTCAGTATCCTGGTTGATGGCCAGGGATGGTGAGAGCTGTAATCCAAGGACATCTGGAGGGTTGAAAGTTACTCATCTCTCCTTTTTAGGTATCTCTGGCATGTAATGGCACTTTAGTAACTTTGTGCTGGTCTTTCCATAGCCCTGTACTCTGTCCAGTTTGCCTTCTGCTCAGAACTATCAGCTGAACTATCACTATCAGGCATCTGATAAGCCATTATATGCCTTGTAGGCTTTGTTTTGGTTCCCTGTTCACCTAATGTTTACCTAATATTTTATTGGGGAGTCTTCATAAGTTTGTGAAAAGCTGTAAGGTAAAGGTAAAGGTTCCCCTTGACAATTTTTGTCCAGTCATGTTCGACTCTAGGGGTGGTGCTCATCCCGTTTCCAAGCCATAGAGCCAGCGTTTGTCCGAAGACAATCTTCCGTGGTCACATGGCCAGTGCAATTTAGACACGGAACACTGTTACCTTCCCACCGAGGTGGTCCCTATTTATCTACTTGCATTTGCATGCTTTCGAACTGCTAGGTTAGCAGGAGCTGGGAGAAGCGACGGGCGCTCACTCCATTGCGTGGATTCGATCTTATGACTGCTGGTCTTCTGACCCTGCAGCACAGGCTTCTGCGGTTTAGCCCGCATTGCCACCACGTCCCAAAAAAGCTGCAATATTTCCTTAAATAAAAGAATATAAGTCTTTGCCCTTGAAAAAACAAGACAGCCAATAAAAAGAACTTGCCTGCTTTCCAGAGCAGTAACATTAACAGCATATCTGCCTGCCTGCCATCGATCGTTCTGTCTGTCTGTCTGTCTGTCCGTCCGTCCGTCCGTGTGAGAGAGTGTTTCCTATTGGGCTTTCAGGCACAGATAGTGTCACCTGACAGAAAATGAACTGTTAAAGCCATGTACATATTATCTTGTTGAAATACAATATATCAGATGTTGGAGTATCATGGAAAGGTTAATAAAAACAGATTGACTACTTTATGGCTGTGTTTAGCTGTTCAGTTTAAAAATTCATAGTGTTTCACACTTGTAGACCTCACCCCTAATTCTGTACCAAAGTGCGGTGATACAAAGTTATTTGTGTAGGACAGGTGTCATTGCATATGCATTTCTTCTAAGGTGTGAAAGATAGGCTTGGCATTTTTGTCTGATAGTGGACTTATCCACGAAAGCTCACATTGAAAAAATATAGAAGTTAGTCTTCACCATGTTTTTGTTGCCTTTTTTACTTTTTATTTCTGTTTTGCTTTTACCTATAATGCTTGTACAGACTAACGCTGCTACCCCTTCTACAACGTGGCATTTTTCAAGCTTTTCACCATGTCTACTAATGGTAGAAGAGGCTTCCAAAATGGCCAGTGTACTGGCGTGGTTTAATTTGAAGAACAGTATTTCATATGTCATGGAAAAACAACAAATAAAATAACAGACCTGAACTTTAGGAAAAGGAGTTTGTATTGTTAGTTTGTGGCAGATATTTGCCTCTGAGAATCTAGAAGCTGTGCTGCCTACTTCAGGCGGCAGCTTGCTTTCAATATGTTTTTCTTATATGTGCGTAAATCTACTAGAGCATGGTCACCAGTCTCCAGCATGTGTCCTTACTACTTTGAAACAGACCATGCAACAAGCCCCTCCCCAGGTGTTTCCCGTAACTGGGGTTATAGGAAGGAGCACACCTTTTACAAATGGCAGGTTGGCTTGATCTGCTCCCCCCCCCCCTTTGCTTTGTCAGTGGGGTTAGGATTTTGCTTTATTTTTTTCAGATGATAACTGCTATCTTTGGTAAGATCAAATCCACGCGATGGAGTGAGTTCCCGTCGCTTGTCCCAGCTCCTGCCAACCTAGCAGTTCAAAAGCATGTAAAAATACAAGTAGATAAATAGGTTCCACGTCGGTGGGAAGGTAACGACGTTCCGTGTCTAGTCATGCTGGCCACATGACCATGGAAACTGTCTTCGGGCAAACGCTGGCTCTACGGCTTGGAAACGGGGATGAGCACCGCCCCCTAGAGTCAGACACAACTGGACTAAATGTTGAGGTGAACCTTTACCTTTAATATACTTACTGTATTTGGTGAACATATGAAATCTGAAGTGTAGGGTGTCGTAAAAACAGGCAGCTCTTGGTCATCTTCTGTGGATTAATACAACACTTGAAGCTATTTTAGACCAGAGGCCAGAATAATCTGTGCTGTTGGGGGGGGGTTGTCTCTACAATACACCTCTTCTCATTTTTACCTAACAGTGTCTGCAAACTTTATACGATAGCTGTGCTTCCGCCTCCTCACTGAAACATCTTTTGGGCTTGAAGCAGAAATTAACTGAAGCAAAGTCTACTTAACCAAGGACTGCCCCCCCCCCCCGCCCGCAGCTTCTTTTGTATAAATCAGGCTGGATTATAGATATTCATACAAACAAACAATGTTCTGGATGCCTTTCTCCCCTGAAGCATTCTTTGATTATGTTACTCAGTGCTAAGGAGATGAAAAGAATCTGTTTACAATCAGTTTGGAAGGGGAAAAAAATGTGGGGGCAGAGCTGTGCAAAATGGCTGTGAGATTGCAGACCTGTTTGACATTGTAATAGTTTACTCTGTGTGTTATAAAGTGGCTTAAATATCATGGTCTAGATATTGTCATCTGGGGAGGACAATGGCTTGGGAGCTCATTGACTGCACAGACCTGAATCTGGGCTGTGTTTTTCTTGGTTATGAGTGGGTACCTTCTATCTTTGTAAGCAGGCTAATGGAGAATGTAGAGAAGGGGCTGGCTGGATTCTTGGGATGGGGCTTTTGATCTACATTAGACTTTGGGGTGGTCAACTCAATGCTGGGAATTGGGCTGTTGTTCAGAGAATACACAGAGATGACTTGCTTCTGTTTATTGCAGCTGGTCTTTCTGATGTTAGACATTTTCCCCTGAGAAGCTCCTGTTTCCAGACTGTTCTTTCAGGAAAGTGAAATCTTGGGAACCATGTTATCTGAGAAACATAAACTGCCTTATTCCAGGTTAGATTTCTGTCCTCCTGGTCCAATTTTGTCTAGTGTGATCTGCAGTGCCCCTCTGAAGGTGCTGGCCTTTTGATCCCATGGGGCCTTCACTATTCTGCATTACAAGTCACAAGAAGTGGACTTGGTCACAAAAGCTCACACTGAAACATAGCAGTCAGTCTTCAAGGTGCCACAATGGTTTTGTCGTCGTCTTCTTCTTCTTCTTTTTAATATTTCTTTTGGTTTTACCTGGTAAGTAACAACTAAACTTTTGAGGCATAATGTTAATTCTGAAAAATAAGAGAATCACCATTCATGTCATGAAATGGTAGATGCATAGTAACTTTTACCTATTAACTTCTGCAATGTTGGTTTTGGAGGGGTACAGAGGGTTGGTCATATCCCCATTTCAGGCGTCCCCATGTAATTAAAAATGTGTCACTAGCATTTGTTGTTATGTGCTGTCAAGAGGGAACTGATTTATAGTGACCCTAATAGAGCTTTAAAGGTAAGTGAGATATTTAAGGAGTGGCTTTACTAGTTCCAATCAACCCAGTGAGTTTTCGTGGCTGACTAGTTGTAGTCCATCACTCTATTCACTGCACCACACTCAGCATCAAAATACAAGATAGCAATTAACACGTTGGCTGAAATCCAGCAGTAAGTTGCAATTGGAGTATACTGTACATATTGAATCAATGTAGCCGCCTAGAGTGGTCTTAAGTGACTAGATAGGCGGGATATAAAATCAATCAATCAATCAATCAATCAATCAATCAATCAATCAATCAATCAATCAATAGTTGACTCACAAAATGTGAAAATCTGTACTGATTCTGTGGGTCTACTCTAGTTGTGACTTGCATCAGATTTCAGCCAATGTTTTAAGATCAATCAATCAATTGTAATTAACCCAGACATGTTAATGTGTTTGGAAGCTAAGTGAGAAGAATGATGCAGAGGCTGAAATCCTGTTGGTTACCTTAGTAAGTTGCACTAAAGTAGCCACTGTATCTTGACACTTCTGCTTCAGGGGTATGTGTGAGTTCTGGTGATCAAAACCATTGCAGAGAGTGAAATAGGTCTTAGATTACAGACAAAGTGGCCTCTGGACTCTGTCTTGTATGGCTACTTGTGGGGAGTCTGTCTTCCTCAGTGACATTAAACAAATGCACAGGAACAGTCTCTGAAGGACTCTTAATTAGCAGTCTGCTCAATATTGTTCAATACACAATTAGAATTAGCACGGAAGTAAAATATGACTGCAGTGCAGAAGGGTTTTCCCCAACCCCTCCTCCTGTTGCTGCACTTTGCAGTCCGTAAATAATGTTTAGGAACAGGCAAGACTTCCTTGGCAGAAGCTTTTTTGCTCAGAGCAAATCCACCAACTATTTGTTTCTGCTACAAGGGGAAGTCGATCTGCTGTAAACTTTTGGCAATATGTTCTTTATAATTTAAAGCACTGGTGGAAGCTTTCAGGGATTGTAGCTCCTTTGGAGGCTTTCTGCATCTCCTTGGACGTATCATTTAACCCAGCTTTTCTTCGCTGCAAATTGAGAGATTCATCACAAGCGTTCAGAATATGCTGATAGTCAGACAGCTGCTGTGCTGATGCTGTGGTTCTTATGATAAAATGAAAAACGAGGGTTGTAGTGATGGTGTGAAAGTGTAACTTGTGACATTGCCTTCCCACTGTGGAAGTACTCTTCCTCTGAGCACTAACCTACACTACTTTCAAGTTACTGTATATCATCCATTGATAATTGTGCTAGCTTTGCAAAATATGACTCAGACAATGGCAGGGTACCTTTTACACCCTTCAGTAAAGCGTCTTTTATCAAAGAAGCTCAATATGGGAAATGTATCGGCAGGAATTTTTCCTGAGAGAGAGGAGAAAAGCTGAACTGTGGCATTCTAGTATGACTTGTGCCACGACAATTGTGCGGATTTGTTTAGGCATCCTCAAGTAATAAATAAATTCAGAATTATGACTCTAAGCATTTCATTGTCCATGATGATGGGTGGTGTACGTGGCTCCTATCCCTTTCACTTTCGTCATCATCGTTTTAGAACTGCAGAACTGGAAGGGGCCCTATGGATTACCGAGTCCAGTCTCTTTCAGGGAAGCACAGTGGAGGACCAAACTTTGTAACCAGGTACCTAAACCACTGAGCTATCCTTCAGAATAACCTTGCAAATAGTCTAAGAGCTACTCACTGTTGCAAAGTCACTCCGAGAGCTATATGTCCAACAGGATTGTGCTCTTCCAGTCTTTGCCAGATATTACAGTTGCCTCACTCTGTCTAATAATAGGGCCGGTCCTGTTTTTTTTTCTTTTTGTTTCATTGAAAGTGCATTTGAAAGTGAACAGGAATAGCTAAGTGGCCACATATATACAGTATTGGACTATAGGGATCTCTGGCTTAATCTAGCAGTGCCTCTTTTTACATTCTTATGAATAAATGAATGTGGAAAATAGAGAAGACGAGCACGTGGAAAAGAGAGAGATTTGAAATGGCTCATGGTCACAATGGTTGGGCAGCAGCGAATGGGTGTGATTAGTGTGGTTTGAATGCATAGCTGCAGAGTTTGTTCAGTTTTAGTTCCAAGTGGTATAAGCTGTAAAAGACAGTTGTTAAAGTTTCCATATAACCTTTGGTTGGTTGGTTGGTTCACCGCCACCCCTTTACTGCATTCATCAGTTCAGTCTTGTGCCTTGTGTCTGCTGGCACCGTGTTGAGACATTGATTCTACCATAGCGCTGATGAGAGTTCCTTGCCAGCTGAATCCCTAATCACACTTCCCTTGACAGCCAAGTCCTGCCTCGCCTCTGCCCCCCCCCCCCCCGGGGACCATACGAAACATCCAATTCATTAGGTCTGCTCCTTTTCTGACAGGTGTTTATGTGTGGAAATGCAATGAGAAGTATATAGTGTTGGATGGCTGTATTTGTTTTCTTCTTGGTTTTTGTGTTGTTGAAAAGTGCAGGAAATGAAATACGTAGGAGAGATGGAGATAAATGCGAGAGAGGTGTAAAAGGAGCTCAGTACTGAGGACAGAGTGAGCCAAGACCAATTTTCAAGTGTTCCAAGAGAAAACAAACCAAATAGACACCTGGCCTGGTTCAAATCTGTATTGAGCATGCTGCTGAAAGATATTGAAGGATAAACTGTTATGAAAAAGAGGAGTCTTTTCTTTTTACCTCTGAATGATCCTGACTGTGTTTGAGAGATGAGCTGAGTGATGCATTCTAATTTTTAAAGAAGATATTAATGAAGAGTTCATTTAGAGTTTTTCAACCTGTATGCTTCTTTGTTGTTGTTGTTTTTAAAGCAAAGTGTGATGTCATATACTACCCCATAGCACTTAAAGCACTCTCTGGGTGGTTTACAATTTAATTATGCACGCTGCACACTCCGCCCCCCCCCCCAAGCCGGGTACTCAATTCACAAACCTTGGAAGGATGGAAAGCTGAGTGAACTTTGAGCTCAAGGTTGTGAACAGAGTTTTGGCTGCAGTATTGCAGTTTAACCACTGTGCCAAGAGGCTTAACTGCTACAAGACGCAGACATTTTAAATTAGTAATACTGATGGACGGGACAGGAGTTCTGGTGTGTAGAATATCAGTGGAAAGTAAATCTTAAATTACTCAAATACACAATTCTAGAGCGTATCATAAAATAGAATCTCGGTTCTGCTTTCCCTTTCTACCGAGTTTCAAAAAAACTGCTTAAGAGTTACCGTGTTTAAAATTCCTCTAATCAGCATTTGGTGGAATTTGAGATGATGAGTAAGAAGAATATGTTTTCTTGTTGCATGTTTTGTGATGAGTTAGCAAATAAGCCTTATTTGGGCATTGCATACTGAGTTGTTTTCAATATGCTCCCAGCCTCTCCCTTCTCCATTATTGCTTTCTTCACTGGAGAGAAATGTGTCTGAGGAGAAGTTCTTACACATGCATAGGGTTTATATGGGAGAATCTAGGAAAATCTGGCTGTCACGTAGAGCTTATGCATGAGCAGGAATTTCCCATCTTCAGACACATTGCATAACTGGGCTAGTATCATGCTGTATGATCTTTTGGAACTGAAGACATGACTGAAAGCTATTCGACACTTTTTACTTTTATTAGATGTCCCCCCCCCCGACAAAGTCTACTCGGGGCGGCTTACACACGCAATAAAAACATAACAATATAACAAACATCATAAAATCATCCAAAACATCATAACTTTAACACTTATTTAGAGCATTGCCAAGATGAAATAACTCAGAAAACAAAGAAAAAGATAAGCTAATTGACTGGAGGGAAGGGCTGCCTAAAGAGCCAAGTTTTTAATTGGCTTTTAGAAACACCCAATGAGGGTGCAAGACAAATTTCTGCTGGGAGGCTGTTCCATAGCCGAGGGGCCACCGCCAAGAAGGCCCGGTTTCTTGTCCTTTCTTTCCGGGATTCTCTTGGCGTTAGGCCCCTCAGCCAGCCCTGCTGGCTATATCGGGCGATTCGGGTAGATCTAGGTGGGAGAAGGCGATCTGCCAAGTATCGGGTAGATCTAGGTGGGAGAAGGCGATCTGTCAACACCACTTTTAACTGGTGGGTCCATCCTGCAGAATGGGATTTGTAATTTTGTGAGAATTCACTTTTGGAGGGCTCTCCTTGAGTTAAAGCAAAAGAGCTCTCCGGGATGGAATCCTAGCATCCTCATCCAGCTATACTCAAATGTCATGTCTCCACACTATGGGATTCCAGTTAAATTGGTAGGCATTCAACTACTATAACTGCATAATATATCTTTTTACAGTCTGAGTAGGTGAGGCAACCTTGGAACCGTGATTTATCTGGTTTACTTTTGAGGGCTTTGAGCAGCTATTGAGGTGGTTTGTGTCACATCTCTATGTAAAACTAAGATCTGAGAATGTGACTGTTTTTTTTAAAATTAATCTTTTAAGCTCTGTCTATTGAAAAGACGTCTGGCAAGTCCAGGCACATGCAGCGAATATGACTCAGAATTCTTGTTTAGTGGTCCAGCGTGTGCTGCACTGAACGGCTGTTCAAATATTGGGTGCACAGATGTTATATGTACACAAATGAGCAAACAAGAGTGCAATAATCATCATCATGTTTCCTGGTATTGGAAATTTTTTGATTAATTAGCTTCATATTTGGAAGACTAATCTAAAATAGGATAAACTGCAGTGTTTTTTAAAATAGTTCTCCCATGTTAATAGTGATTAAAACATCAGTGCCTGTCCCACATTATTATATTTCCAGTGTGTGTTGTGTTCATAATGTGTTCTTTGTTCTTTGTGAGGCATGGGATTGGTGGTCAGGTGATATACCACAATCCAGAGCTTGGAAGTAACTTGTTGTTGTTGTTTAGTCGTTTAGTCATGTCCTGACCCCATGGACCAGAGCACGCCAGGCCCTCCTATCTTCCACTGCCTCCCAGAGTTGAGTTAAATTCATGTTGGTCACTTCAGTGACACTGTCCAACCATCTCATCCTTTGTCGTCCCCTTCTCCTCTTGCCTTCACACTTTCCCAACATCAGTGTCTTTTCCAGGGAGTCTTCTCATGAGATGGCCAAAGTCTTGGAGCCTCAGCTTCAGGATCTGTCCTTCCAGTGAGTACTCAGGGTTGATTTCCTTTAGAATGGATAGGTTTGTTCTCCTTGCAGTCCAGGAGACTCTCAAGAGTCTCCTCCAGCACCACAATTCAAAAGCATCAATTCTTCTGCAGTCAGCCTTCTTTATGGTCCAGCTCTCGCTTCCATGCATCACTACTAGTTACATGCAATTAAGTAACTAGTTATATGTAATTAAGCACATGTATTTTCTTTTTCCAGTACATTCTCAATGCAACATTCTCTTGCAATGTTACTCAATCTGCTTATAGCCTTATAGTCGTGTGGCCTTACCAAGTGGTAGAGAGAGCTTTTATAGGTTTCTTACTGGAAGATGAGGGTGGGAGATTTGTGAGATTGTGTGCCTTATGTGTCAAAATAACTTTGCTGGCTTTAGGTGCTATACCTTGGCTTCAGCTCTGGGGTAGGATGCTTACTGCTGCTTCACCCCAGGCCACTACTTGAAGCTAAGCCCCTCTGATCTCTTTAAGCTGCCTGAGTTGAATACTTCCTGGGAGCTACCTGTAAAGCACTTTTAACTTCTTTTAGTAAAAGACTATAAGGTCCAGTAATTCAAAATCTTCTACCTGAAAACCTGAACAGGGAAAAATGAAATCTCTTATCAGTAGCATTCCTTCCAGCGGTAAACCACTTGCAGTTGTTAAGTGCTAACTTGAATTCCGAGGGATGTAAAATCTAACCTCATTTCCTATATAAGAGGAAAGTAACATCGACTTCAATGGCTATCAATAGGAGGCTCCCTATTCATTCCTATTGTTTTGTCCTTGGGCTGAAAGGATCACTAGTTTTGACTTTTTTTGTGCTTGTTGTTGGGGGAGGGGCGTGAGAAAAAAAAAACGGTTATAGCTTCCGGTATCTGAATTGCAATGTGGCACTGTAACTCCTTTCTACATTCTCCATAGTTGCATTGGGCTTTTATTTAGTTAGTTCGATTTCAATCTTGCCTGGTGCTCACAAAATCCTGAGAGGTAGGTCAAGCTGAGAGTTTTCTCTATGTACTAACTGCCTTCAGTATCTACCAGCTGCCAACACTGTGAGAGATAGCATTGTGTAGTGATTAGAGACCTTGGCTGATACTCTAGAGGTCAAGTCTCTGTTCAGTTCAAAAACTCATTTGGGCACCTTGGGCCAGTCATTTGAGCCAGCCTGACTTCTCTCACAGGGCAGCTGTAAGTAATAAGAGGCAAGGGGGCGGGGAGGAAATTTATGTATTCTGCTCTGAATTCATAGGAGGAAAAACAAGATATAAATGGGCTACAGTCTGAATTTACCAGTATAAACTGTTCTTATAATTACGTAATATCTACGGAGAAATCAACCAACTTTTTATGTAGGAAGAGTGAAGTTTTCTTTTTCAAAGAAATAGTTATCATCATTAGGAGACAATAAAATGATCAGGAATGTTAATTACATACATTGAAGAAAGGGAAGAAACCTTGCTTGCCCAGCTTTGACGAAGATGATTTATAATCAAAAGCTTGCTGTTTGTTCCTTGGTTTCATATTCTTAATGGTCAATTAAAAGTATCACCTATTCCATTTGCCCTCTTTACCTTTGTCCATGGTTTAGATTGTTAAGAGTCCATGAAAAGTGTGGGGCAAGAGAGAATATTCTAGTGTTAGCCGTTCTACTTGCATAGTACTGATTATAATAATTAAGTCTAATCAGTACATTGTGATTAAAGAAGAATGAGTAACATGCTGGAAGTTTTCAACCCAGGTAATTTTTCTCTAAATTTTACATTAAACCTGTTAAAATTTCAGACCCCATTTAAGATCTGTCACTTGTCATTACATTTTTCATACCCCTCTGGAGCGCTTCATGTTGGTGCTTGTAATTTAAGTAATTCAGAATTCCTTTAATAATCATATTCACCTGACCCCAGAGAAGCTCTCTCTCTCTCTCTCTCTCTCTCTCACTCTCTCTCACTCACTTACACACATACACATACACGCACGCCTCATAGACATATTATACAAACTGTGTGGCTAGGGACACTGTAGAAGCACATCTTGAGGAGCCCGATGATTCTTCCAGATGATGGGTGCTTGTTTTTTGTCCAGTTCTACTACCTTGAGAAACAATTTTTGGGAGGACTATAGCTGGATAAAGACATTGGCAAAGCAAGTACCAATATGCCATAAGCGGATGGCATATACCAAGATCCAGGTCTATAGATCCTGTGTCCTGAGTGTCCTTGCGTGCTGTGCACAAAGGGTTCAGGATTCCCTCCTTGCTGCAGTGAGTCCTGGATCCTTTGTGCACGGCAGGAGAGGAAGCGGAATACATTCCATATGCATTGTCTTTGACGCATTTTTTGCATCACCTGGCAGGACAAAGTTCCAAACAGTAGTCCTAGAATGAGCTGGAATTGTTAGCATGTATACATTACTGAAACAGTGATGTCTACATTGGCTTGGGCATGTCATGAGAATGGCTAATGGTCGAATTCCAAAAAATCTCCTGTATGGAGAATTAGTGCATGGAAAGTGTCCCAGAGGGAGACCGCAGCTGCAATACAAGGATAATATAAGGATATCTGCAAGCAGGATCTGAAGGCCTTAGGAATGAACCTCAACAGATGGGAAACCTTGACATCTGAGCGTTCAGCCTGGTGGCAGGCGGTACAGCATGGCCTCTCCCAATTTGAAGAGACCCTTGTCCAGCAGGCTGAGGCAAAGAAGCAGTCCCAGAACAAGTCAAATCAGGGAGCTGGACAGGGGACAGATTGTATTTGTCTTCAGTGTGGAAGGGACTGTCAAATTGGCCTCCTCATCCACACTAGACGTTGTTCCAAGACCTCTATTCAGAGCATGTTACCATAGTCTCTTGAGACTGAAGGATGCCAGCTAGAACAAGAATAGCTTCCAGAACCCACAACTTGCATAGCTACCAAGAAGATAAAACAAAACATTTCCAGCATGCATTGTCTTGGAACTTCCTGAAGGAAAGGCAGGATTCAGGTGGGTACATATGCCTGCACACATGGAATGTGGAGAAATCTCACTGAATTACTTAACTCTCCATGAGACAGGCTGTCACTACAGATGGAGATAGGCTGTCAAGTCTTTATTAACCTTGTCAGCTTTCTTGTCTCTAGCATGAGAATGAAATGAGTGGGCTTCCCCCACCCTTGGAGTATTGTGCAACCTTTGGAGCAAGACTAGTGACTTTTCCTTTTGTCAAGGAAAGCGCAGGCATGTAGCAAGGTCCAGCTGATCAGTCAGAAAAGACACAAACAACCCATCACGTGCTTATAATTTTTCAAAACCTGCAGAACAGCATAGCCAGTACTACAGATTAGCTACATAATTTGCACAAAAGTTATAAACATGAAAGCTTTTACTGAGCCCTGGAGGAAATATCAGATTTTGTTACAACTGAGGGGAAAATGTTGTGGTTTCTTGTTCTCGTGCACAAGAATGAGACAAGTGAGAATTTATATCCATGGCACATGCATACATACATTCATGTATGTAAGTTTGTGTTTATTTTGCAGAGGGTATAACCTCAGAAGAGGTTGGTGAAGAATTTCACCATATTGTCCAAAGTGGTTTGCCATCATGTCATGTTGCTAGACCCACTATTTTTTCCATCAGGTTTATTGTCTTTGAGTCAACCAGGTATCCATCCCACCCAGGCTGTAGTGTAACATCTCCCATTTCAGCTGATTCCATACAGCACAGTTATTCATTTATTTATTGGACTTATATACCGCCCCATAGCGCTACAAGCACTCTCCGGGCGGTTTACAATTTTTAATTATACAGGCTACACATTGCCCCCCCAGCAAGCTGGGTACTCATTTTACCGACCTCGGAAGGATGGAAGGCTGAGTCAACCTTGAGCCAGCTACCCGGCTCAATAATGTTAGAACACATTATTTTACTCACTACAAATTGAGAGGTGTGACATGTGATGTTATAGTTTTGTATTATCTTTAGAAATACCTGTAGTTCACCTGTTCTGTTAAATTTGGCAGAAACTCAGCTTCTTTCAAAATAGTACAGTAATGATTTAAAAAATTTTATTAGGTTGATTTTTTTAAAGAGCCTATTTATTTTAGAATAGAGATGGTATTATGTTTTAGGAACCAGCCTGAAAAATGTGCTTGTCAAATGTTGTTCTTTTTTAAAATTCATATTTTCTTGAATTAAGCTAATCTCAAAAAACAGATGTTTTAAAAAGGATGTATTTTATCTACCCTAAAGCTATCATTAAAATATTGACAGGTACTGCTACTCACCCTGCTGATTGTAATCACCTCGTTGTTACCTTGTGTTTTCCCCCTCTGTTATGTCTACTGCAGTCTTCCCAATTTTCAGTGCCATAAAATAAAGATTATCAGTTCCTTGCACAAATCATGGCGATGGAAGTGTCATTCATGTGCATTACATACCAGGGGACATTTTGTGAATATGTGTGTAGGTTAATTCTTGGTTTTTCCTGAGATTAAAATACACACATTACCATGACTTGGTAAACGGAGACAGTCTTTATCCGCCTTCATAAAAGATTCCAACTCACTGAGCATATAATTGCTTACAGGAGTGATTTTGAAAATATTTTCCTTACTTGTCTCTATTCTATAGAAGGAAGTTTCTGAGGCTCTGTCCTACTTCAGTGTGATCAAGGAATGGAACTGTATTGATGAAAGATTAGGTAGGATTAGTTAGACAGGGTCATTTGTGATTCAGTGGCTGCTATTATGTTATTCGGCAAAGGTGATGGAAGACAACCAGCTTTTCTTCCCAAAAACTGGGTTCACCTGAAACAGAGGGTTCGCAGTCCAGAATACACTGTTGTCCATGAGTGTATATTTTTAAGTGGGGAAAAATTAATGTATTTTTCATTTATTCTTATAAAGAAATAAAGCTTGGTTGGAAACACTCTTGCAATGAGCCTACACTTTCTGCTTTGTCCCTGAAACTGAAAGCTATCCCAGTGAATTCACATCCAAAGATACAGGGATAAGGGTCCATGCAAAATGCAGCCTGTCTGCTAATGATGAAAGCAGCCTATGGTCTCTTTCCCTTCCTCTCTGAAGTCATTTTTTTCCTTTTCCTCCCACCATTAATCACAGTTTTGTCTTAAAAGGTAAAGGTTCCCCTTGACATTTTTAGTCCAGTCGTGTCCAACTCTAGGGGGCGGTGCTCATCCCATTTTTCAAGCCGTAGAGCCAGCGCTTGTCCGAAGACAGTTTCCATTGTCACGTGGCCAGCGTGACCAGGGAGCGCCGTTTTACCTTCCCACCGAGGTGGTACCTATTTATCTATTTGCATTTACATGCTTTCAACCTGCTAGGTTGGCAGTTTTGTCTTACATACAGTATGTACTAACAAGGCAGGGACTGAAACCACGTATTGAATGTGCACATCATTTTGGACCAGAGAATCTGCTTTTAACTGTGCTTTCCATTGATATAAAAATATGAAGCCATCACGAGTACTAGAAGGTGATAACTTGCTCTGAGATTTTGTGATATAGGATGTGATATAAATGTTTTAAATACATGAAATAAGGACAGGGGAGTGCTCCAGAGAAGGGAAGAGAGAGTGTAGAATCCAGCAGACCCAAGGTTTTGAGATCTAATACAGTAATACAATTGCTAGCTGAAAACTGTAATAATACTCTTATCTGTTTCTGGAGAATCCACCAGCTCCCACCTTGATAGTTCTAGTATCCTAAGAGTGGCATGACATCTGCACAAGAGCACTATCCCTTCCCTGTGTGCCTTTTCATGTGATGTCCACTTAGGCAAGATAAACACGAGTTGGTGTTTTGCTTTAATCATATCATGCAAGGAAAGGTAAAGGTAAAGGTCGTGTCCGACTCTAGGGGGCGGCGCTCATCCCGCTCTTCAAGCCATAGAGCCAGCGTTTGTCCGAAGACAATCTTTCCGTGGTCACATGGCCAGTGTGATTTAGACACGGAACGCTGTTTACCTTCCCACCGAGATGGTACCTATTTATCTACTCGCATTTGCATGCTTTCGAACCGCTAGGTTGGCGGGAGCTGGGACAGGCGACGGGAGCTCACTCCATCGCGTGGATTCGATCTTACGACTGCTTGGTCTTCTGACCCTGCAGCACAGGCTCCTGCGGTTTAGCCCACAGCGCCACCACGTCCCTATCATGCAAGGAAGTGGATCTCAAATGGTGTCGTGTGCACACTCTTGGAACACCAAAACAGTCAAGGTGGGCAGTGGCTTTTAGAATAATTGCCAACAACTGATAAGATTATTATTACCGCTTGCAGCTCACAATGGAATTATTACTTTCCTTTCTACATTTTTATTTCCAGTAGTAAACCATTTGCGTTTTACTGCTGTTATTTTTATGTACTTAAACTTTACTGTAAATTACAACTACAGTAAGAAAATGCCTGTAAATGTCTTAGTGGCCATTTCAGAAGAAGTGGGCCTTTTTCTTTCTGTCATGGTTGGATCCGGTGACTGATGGAGTGTGAAATGTGAAAGAGCCACTCGCTTAGGCTCCTTGCTCGCACCATCCATCTAATTAGTCTCTGCACCTTATTTAAGAAAGACAGCCTTATGTTGTTAGTTAATGTGTTCAGCTGTTTCGGGTGGACTCACAGACCCTGGTTTTTATTTGTCCACCACTAGGAAATATGGCAAAGCAAGAGTGTAATCGTATGCTGTGAATATACCTTGAATCCACAAGTAGCAAATACTTTATCTCAAATACTTAAAAAAAGGGTTTTTTCCCCTTAAATATCAGTATTTATAGCTTGTGGATTTAAGTTCAGTTCTGTACCTTATGTTTTATTACATAAAATATTATCACACGGTCCTAATCATATGTTTCACAGTGTGCCTTAATTGGAGTCATTAGATTAAACTGGTTTCACATAGAAAGACCTTTGTACTTCCCTTGGGATAGTTAATAGACATTATATGAAGAAGAGAGAGGGATCCTTGTGCAGCAAGATCCAGTTCTCTCATATAACCAACTTATAAATAGATATCTCAGTATCTCTCTTGTTTTCCAGTATGGGTGTTTTAGTCTAAGTTTATGCTGCTGCTGCTGCTGTTTAAACAGAAAATGCTGGAGCAAAGTAGAGCTGAGTGAAACTTATTTATTAATGTTAGACTGCTTACAAGCAAGCAGGTAGTCTTTTAACTATTAAAAGCCTCAGGCTGATGAACTTTCCCAGAGTCTCTAATGCTAAATGTCCCACAGGCTGTAAACCAGAACTAGCAAATCATGTCTGGATTGGTGCTCAGCAATCCTGCTCAGTCTTCTGCTAGGTTGCCTGTCCTGTTACCTATTCTCCAGTGCTGTCTCAGCAGATCAAGCATCAGCACTGTTGTGGCCTAAAAAGGAATCAAAAGTCATACTAAAGAATATATACATGGAGATTTGTTTAAGATTTATCCCCTGAGAAACAAATGTTAATACAGTGGTGCCCCGCATAGCGAGGTTAATCCGTTCCGGATTAACCTTCGCTATGCGAAAACATCGCTGTACGGGGCAGGAAAAGCCTATTGGAACGCATTAAACAGCTGTTCGGCGGCTCCAAAATGGCCGCCGGATGCCCCAATCGTCGCAAAGCGAGTGCGGCGATTGGGGCAGCTCCGTATAGCGATCCCCAAAAAGGGATCGCTATACGGATTCTTCGTTATACGGTGCGCTCGTTAAGCGAGGCACCACTGTATTAGGAAACAAACTCTACCGAAAAGTCTCGGTGAGCCTGGTATTTTTGCGTAAGTGGCTGGGACAGAAAGAAGGAGACAAACAGACAGTGGTTGTTGTGGGTTTTTCGGGCTCTTTGGCCGTGTTTCGCCAGTCTCTGTGGCCGGCATCTTCGGAGGACAGCACTCTGTGCTCTGGTGTAGTTGGCTTGGGAGTGCAGTATTTATGGCTGTGAGGTAAGCTTTTGTCTTTTTCTGTAGATGGGTGATTAGTGTGTCTTGTTGTGGGTGTATTGTTGTGCTAAGGAGATTATCTGTCACTGTGGTTGATGTGTTGTGAACCCACAACAACCATTAGATCCCGGCCGTGAAAGCCTTCGCGAATAAACAGACAGTGTCCTGGAAGTAGACCACCTCAGAAAGTAGGACGTCATGAGGTTTCTTATTTCCAAGAGTGAATGTGGGGAAAGTGCAGCTGCCCTTGTGGCTGAATGGCAACTCCCACCCAACATCTGGATAGCTGCACTAGCTGATGGTGAGGAATGGTGCAAATTACATTCAACCTGGACGTGGGAGGGTGGAGTTTTGTTTACCCCTGCATTGGACCAAACAAATCTCTTAGGAGATTTGGGATGGAAAATGGAGGAGCATGAGGCAAAAGGTTGACAGTTACCACTAGAGATCCCATAAAAGAAGCAGAGTCAGGGTGCAGCAGGAACACTATAATGTTACCAGTCCTAAAGGAATCATAGAATAATTAAATTGGAAGGGGCCTATAAGAACAGTGAGTCAACCCCCCCTCCTCAAGGCAGGAATTCAAATCAAAGAAGATCTGATAGATGGTTGTCTAATTTTCTCTTGAATGCCTCTGGCATTGGAGCACCCACCACCTCTCGAGGAAATTGGTTCGATTGTCGTACTGCTCTAACAGTTAAGAAGTCAGTGGAAACCCATTTGGTTTTATTCTCTCATCTTTTCATTCATTCATTTTCAGTGGGACATAAATAAACTCTTAAACAATACAAAATGTATTATTGCCAGCAGACTGGTATTAAAGCAGACAGGTAGCGTACAGGCCATGTTCAGAGAACTGACACTTGTTCTTTTGTAGGTGAGTAAATAATGATAAACCTAACAAGTGATGGGTGAGCTCGAAGGCACTTCGACTATATTAGTAAGCTAGAACCACAGTTTATTACTTTAAGCAAAGAATTCTCCAGTCACCAAAATTCACACTCCACTTCAGTGTGTGAGCAGGCAAATGCCATTGAAGGCTTTATGCTGTATGCATATTGACTTAGTGGTTGCTTGAGTAACTTAGGTCAGGGTGGCGTTGCCCTGTTGCTGACATTTAGCAGCTGAGCATGAAAGAAGTGGGTTTTTTCCCCTTTTGCCTGCATCTTTCTTGGCTTACAGCCTACATGTTTTTTTTTCCGTTTCCCCTAAAACACTGTCATCCTTCAAATTTCATGTTGGTTAATGTTTTGCTTTTCTGTGATGTTTATAAGCCAGCTTGACAAAGCTATCCAAAGCTTGCAAATCAGGAAAAGATTGGTTCATAATTCCAATGAGCTGGAAATTCACTAGGCCAGCTCTTCCCTAATCTTGTGCTCTGAAATGTTGGACTATAACTCTCATGATCCAAAGCAAGCATGGTTCTTAGTTATGCTGGTGGAAGATTATGGAAATTGCTGTTCAGCAATAATAGAAGGGCATCAGGTTGGGGACAATTGTGCTAAGCAGTCTTAAGCAAGTAACTTATTTGGACTTCCATTTCCTTGTATCAAGGTCTCTATCTTACATAGATGGTGTAGATAGGTGATACTGTATAAGGGCTTGTTGGGCTAGTTTAGATTTTACATTCCCATCTTATATAAACTGTGATTTGTTACCCCAGGAGAGTTGAATGCATACCTACTGAAAGTACATGCAGCATTTTGAACAGAGAAAATGGGAAAGAACTTATCAGTATTGTAGTGAACTTGGTGTTTGGATTGTGGAGGCAGAGAAGATACCACTTCAACTTGAAAGTGTGCACAGGTGGCATGAAATAGGTTTTAAGAACTCTCTGCTGCCGCACAACATACATATTTATTGTACATCTTCTCTTCTTATCTGAGCAAAAGAGTTCCATGGGAAAGACACTTGTTGTTGACCCTGTGCTGACATTTCTGTTTTGCCTTAAGTCAACCATTCAACCTGTTGCTTTTCAGGAGCAAAGTCTTTGTGGATGCTGGTAGGCAGCTTTGGTGATTGTTTACAGACCAGAGAGAGAGAGAGAGAGAGAGAGAGAGAGAGAGAGAGAGAGAGAGAGAGGTCATATAGAGTTTGCTGCTTATTAGCAACATAAATTAATGCAAAGTAATACATCTAGTACATTTCTCTTCCTCCCCCTCCCCCTCCCCCTCCGTCTCTCTCTCTCTCTCTCTCTCTCTCTCTGTGTGTGTGTGTGTGTGTGTGTGTGTGTGTGTGTGTGTGTGTGTGTGTGTGTGTGTGTGTGTGTGTGTGTGAGAGAGAGAGAGAGAGAGAGAGAGAGAGAGATGCAATTTAAAATATACATACTTTCACATAGGTAAACAAACTATTCACCGCTTCTAAAAGAGTGCTTGACTAATTAATCTTGCATTGCTTCCAGGCAATATTCTGGTTTGAATTGTTCTGGAAGTCGGAATTCCACAACTCTCTGTGTGCCCCCTGCTGTTTGGATTTGGCACACAAAAGGTGCTGCTAAGGCACCCTGGCACTTCTTTATGAGTGAAAAAAGGAAGCTGCCGAATATCAGCTTGTCCATCTTCCCTAGTGTTGTACATGTGGACTGACAGCAGCTCCCTAGAATCTTGGGGAGAAGTGGTTCACATCACGTATCATCTCAAGGGGTTGTAGTGTGTTACCGTGGCCCCATATGTTGCCTCCAGATAATCACTTCCTCTTTGTGGAGAAAATATATCCAACGGAGGGGACAAGACATTAAGTCCCCCACAATACCTCTAGGGGTTGTGATTTGCCATTTGGGAACAATTTTTTAGATTGTTGGCAGAGTCAGAGAAGGGTGCACACTTTCATGCTCCAGAAGAGATTAAAAAGGGACCCAGGAACCCAAAACTGCCCATCCCTATGTTACCAGATTATTCTAGTAGAAAATACCAGAGAGCTAACCCTATGGTTACACCCTTCATGTGTAACATGTGCTTATGGTTAAGCTGTAGGGCAGTGACCTATATTGTACTGTGCAGAGGGTACACATTTATTTTTAAGTCTGTCAGAGGCGTACGTATCTTCCATTTGAAGTCAGCCTCTGTTTGATAGATTGTTTATGACCCATAAGAAGGGGGAGCAATAGGGGCCTTGAAGCTGTGTATCCATAATCAGTGCTTTCAGAGTAGTTAAAGCAGGAGACATACAGGTTCCCTAGTTAAATGCACAGAATGATATGCACATTACAGTAATTCTGTCAACATTTGCACCTAAGCATGTGCTTTCAAACTGGCATATGCAAATAGGTGCCTACTTTTTGTCCTCATTTTCCTCGATGATATATAGATAGCTGTCCTATTGAACTCTGGTAACCTCCCATAGAAGCAGAGAAGGTAAGGTAGGACCTGAGCCATAAATCTAAATTCTTCAATGTTCAGAATCTTGATGAGATAAATGTAGTCCCCTGTAATTAGATACCTTGCAAAAATGAAGATCTTCTGGTGATCATACCCAGTCTATTCCTATAGCATTTGGGCTTCAGTGCTTCTCCCGTGGTGGGCATCCTTCAGTCTCGAGAGACTATGGTAACATGCTGTGAATAGAGGACTTGGAACAGTGTCTAGCGTGGCTCAGGAGGCCAATTTGAGAGTGACAATCCCTTCCACACTGAAGACAAGTACAGTCTGTCCCCTGTCCAGCTCCCTGATTTGGCTGGTTTCAGGGCTTCCTTTTTGCCTCAGCCTGCTGGACAAGTGCCTCTTCAAATTGGGAAAAGCCATGATGCACTGCTTCCTTCCAGGCTGAACGTTCAGATGTCAAGGTTTCCCATCTGTTGACTTCCATTCCTAAGGCCTTCAGATCCCGCTGACAGATATCCTTGTATCGCAGCTGTGATCTCCCTCTGGGGTGCTTTCTCTGCACTAATTCACCATACAGGAGATCTTTTAGAATCCGACCATCAGCCATTCTCACGACATGCCCAAGCCAATGTAGACGTCGTCTACATGCTAAAAATTCGAGCTTATTCTAGGACTACTCCTATTTGGAACTTTGTCCTGCCAGGTGATATCAAAAATTTGTCAGAGACAACACATATGGAACATGTTCAGCTTTCTTGCCTGCCGTGCACGAAGGGTCCATGACTCAGTGCAGTACAGGAGTGTACTCAGAACACAACTTCTAATTGCCATTAGTAAGAATTGATTGGATGGCATACAGTAATTACTATGTATATTCAGAAGGTGGCATTATCCATTCATTCATTCCCTCCCTCCCTCCAACAGGAAGCTCGATCACCTGGGAGCATGCTTCTTACAGAGGTAGCATTTTGATATTGTTAATGTGTCCTTTTCTCTGTGGTTTTTATCCCCCAAAATGTTAATAAAATATGCCTTGTCATTGATTCTGATCTTGCTTCATTTTCAACTTGCAAGAATTGAATGCATTGCTCACTAAGGAATCTTAAAAAGGATTCTTTGTCTTGTACATTGGGAAATTTCATGCCAGTGGATCCTGGAGAGCCAGTGGATCCTGGGTGGCACTGGATACAGCCCCATTATGCAGGGAATCAAACACAGTTAGCCTGGCTACTGGAATATTTACATTCTGTATTCTGGTACTCTCTCTCTCTCTCTGAACTTCTGCATCATAGCTAGCTTTTTGTGTTGTCCTCATTGCTGTTGGTTGTTCTTTTCATACCTTAAACTCTTCTGTGAGCCCAGCTTCTATTTACCCTGGATCCTTGTCTGTTTTCCTTCCTGATCACTTACCGTACTAGCTGTGGTATTCTGGAAATTGCTGTGCCGAAACACTGAGTTTGTCCGAGTTCTTCTATCATGATACTGTATTCTGATACAGTTTTCCTAGTTCTCTCAGCATGTCCTTGGTTTGGTTAGGCCCTGGAACTGAACGTACTAGAACTGGGCTGATCCTATCGGGTCCCATTGCCCCATATTATTATTGAAAGAACATCAGCCCTCCTTTCTTTGGCATACAGAGGACTGTGTGAGCCTTTAGCTTATAGCATTTCTGCATGGGGAGAGGCGATCCTTTTCAGCCAAAATAGACCTTTCAGTCTTACATATAAATGTATGGATATTTACCAGTGTTAAAAACATTGTACTGCTGAACATGTTTTCCCAATTTTCAGAGCTGGGAGTATAGGGCAATTTGGGGGCAGAGGGAGTTGAGTGATGCCTGCTTCCTCAGCTCTTGTATTGTGTTGTGGGAGCATCACCCAGGAATTTGTGCAGTGAAGCAGAGAGAAGGTCCTCTACATTTTGCAGCAGCATAATCAAGAAAGCAGGGCCCTGTGCTTGTTTTCCACTGTTTACAAAATGGGGCCACTAACCTTTTTTTCTGCCTTGCAGGGGGTGTTTTGGAGAATTAATGAGGTAATGTTTGTGAAGCACTCTGGAGACGTGCAGAGCGTTATGTAGGATCAGCGGTAATTATAAACAGGGCGGCTTTATCCTCTCCTCGTCTTGGTTCCCATGACTGTCTGCTTCCTGTCACAAAGGTTGTCACTTAAGCAAGATGGCTGCCTCCCTAGCCAGAGATGTTCGGAGATGCCAATTCTAATTAAAGCCCTTCGTTTGAAATGCAGTTGCTGTTTTTCTTAATGTGCAGCAATATGCTTTACAATGTGTCATCATTCAGGTTGCTTGACAAAAAGAGAGAGCTTTTGAGCTTTTTACAACCTCCTTATAACTTCAGTTAACTACTTTTGAACAGAAATCAACACAATATGTGTCTAATTTACACACACACACACACACACACACACACACACACACACACACACACACACACACACACACACACACACACACACACACACACACACACACACACACACACACACAGAGTGTGTAAGTGGGTCCTGATTTTCCTCCTTCAATATTTGAATGTTTCTATTGGAAGCCCTCCTTGCTACTGGTAATCTGTTGTTTTTATGAAATTAAAAAAAAAACACTTGAACTTTTAAATTTAAACATATGAGAGTACCTAGGAATATTAGGCCTGGTGTTCTGGCCTAAGTGGGTTTGGCAATCTCGGAGGGACTTCACAGAGGTTCTTTAAACCTTGAAATGATGGTGCTTGGAAATGTACCATCTATGTCAGGAAGAGGATTTGAAAGTGAGGGAGAGGGATATGAAATGTCCCATTTGCTGAGTTGAATCCCTTTCACTCTTCCACTTTTTGGATAACAGAGAATTAGTTTTAAAAGGAACCTCTCCCATGAACAGATGCAGTGTGGTAAAACTTGCAGTTGGCTGTGTTCTTCGCCGTGGGACTTTGTATTATCTCTGTGCATTTCCCATTGCTGGGAATTCGGCTCTCTGTCATTTGGCAAAGCTGATTCTTTTGTTTTGCCTTACTGGATGTTCATTCCCTTATCAGTAGCTCCTTCCAATTCTCTTTTTAACACACACCTGTTTCTCTGTTCTGCTGGAAAGGCTTTGGCATCGTCTGGTCGCCTCCTTCTACCACATAGCTCGAGACTGTAATAAAATTTCTTGTTTTGTTAGTGAACCAAGTCTTTCCTGTAATTAAAGCCCCCTTTAATATATGACTGCTATTTTGAAAATTTTTTAAAGAGTTCATTTGAGGTGTTAGGAAACACTTCCAATAAATTATCAAGATTAATTTGAGGGCTAGATAGTACATTGACTAGAATACTGTTGGTGAGTTATACACCCATAAGTTAAACTGCATAACTCACCATAGTCTATAATGTGCATCTATGTCCTTCCTCCCCCGCTTTAATTGCAAGTGAGCGGAAAAGAGCGGTGATCTGCAGCTATGATCCATCTCTCTCTCTCTCTCTCCCCCCACTAACTTCTCTGTGCAATCATTTTGTTTTGGAATGATTGTAGTGCACCACACTTATAAAGGGAAGTGACTCCAGTGAAGCATTCTTCGTTTTTTCACGTGCTTCCATCTTCACCGTTGATGGGTCATGAACTGTACTTGGGCCATACCGGCTTTGGAAATACAAAGCTTGAGGGTGCTATTTACGTGACATATGTGCTGATCATTTCCTTTGTGATTGGGCTTCCAAAATGATTGTTAGCATTGCACCTAAATATCTCTGAGACACAATAAGGAAGGGCAGAGAGGAGTGGAGGAGCATTCCAGGTCACAGAAACATAGGAAATTAGCTTGCACTGTGTCAGACCCTTAGTTCACCTAGGCCAATACTGTCAACTCTGACTGGCAGCATTTCTCCAGGGGGTTCAGTCTTTTCAGCCCTCTCTGAGGATGTTAGGGATTCATGCTTGGAAACATGTGCTCAAAAACTGAGCTTTGGCCTCTGCTCAATCAGAAGAAACATATCTTCTCATTTAATAGAAGTCTCCCTCTACCATTACCACATAGTCTTCCTGGAAATTGGAGGTTACTCAAACAGTCATTGAGATTTTGAAGAGGCTTTCTTGGTCAAACTTGCTCATTTTCTGGAAGGGAAAATGTATACTGGTTTGAAATGGGATGTGGCTGTCAAGCTACTTTTGGAAACTTCTCCTAGTAGTGGGAAGCCATTGAAAATATATCCTCATACATAAAATATGTCTACAGCGTGAAAGTAATATGCTGGTTTCTACAGGAATACTTCATTTTTTGGATTCTTGTACTGTACACAGATCACCCACAGTGATCTCTGGAATGTGTGCATGATACAATGAGAAAGCATATAATGTGCTCATTCCTTATGTCATGAATTCCATATTTCATACGTCAACAAAAGTTAGTGGATTGAGTTTTGCAGCACAATGTCAAGAAGCTGTGAGAATATCATGGCTTATGGATAGCCTTGGCAAGATTTGGCCTGATCATGTAAACAAGTCTTGAATGAGATCAGACTGGGATGTAAACAGTCTAGTCATAAATCTTTTTTAGTTCTTTAGTCTTTAAATGTCTGCATGAGCAGAAGAATAATAGATATTTTACAACCGCAGAGATTTTCATAGATGCCAAAGGGAAGATTATTTCCTATGCCATCTCAGAGTGGCACTGGGTTTTTCTCTTTTGTAAGGGAGTCTCTTTAGAAAAATCCTGCATGTCTAGACCATTTTTCAGTCTTGCCAGTTCTGTTTCTCTGGCTCCTTTGAGAGCTCAAGAATTGTAAGATGAGTCAAGAAAAGAACTCAGTAAGGTTCTTTCTGAATTCCTATGGCAGTAAGGCTGTCATAATATATGTGTTTTACTTTAAGTGGATATTTTGACATTCACATCTTTTATTCTTCTGCTGGCAGCCATTTGAACTGTGTCATATCTTCATCATTGGCCAGAATCTTGTTTTTAAGCACTCCTTAGTGTAAGCACTCCTTAGGTGGACCTCTCCCAAACTCAAGCAGTCTCCACCTTACAGTAACATATGCCAGATATCACCCCTTGGAAATCACATGACTTATATTTACCCGAGGGGTAGTGAGTACATCCTTGCACTGTTGAGCAAAAGATTAAGAGGATTCAATGCAGTATGCTAAATTGCTGGTGCAGCTCTAGAGAAATGACATTTACTAGACCAGAGTGGGCTTCTATATAGGCCTTCTTACATGTTTATATACAGTACCGGTGTGTAGGACACCATGTGATTTTTGCCATGTTTCCAAAAAGAGCAGTAGTTATCAGTCTTGAGTCCCTAGCTTACAACTTCCAGAAATCTTGCTCAGCACAGGTAGTGGTGAAGGCTTCTGGGGTGTTTATCTGCTGACCCAAGGTTTTGAATCACTGCATAGTAAAGGTAAAGGTTCCCCGTGACTTTTAGTCCAATCGTGTCTGACTCTAGGGCGCAGTGCTCATCCCCGTCTCCAAGCCGTAGAGCCAGCGTTTGTCCGTAGACAGTTTTCCGTGGTCATGTGGCCAGCGCGACTAGACACAGAAAACCGTTAGCTTCCCACCGTGGTGGTACCTATTTTATCTACTCGCATTTACATGCTTTCAAACTGCTAGTTTGGCAGGAGCTGGGACAAGTGAAGGGAGCTCACTCCGTCGCGTGGATTCGATCTTACAATGGCTGGTCTTCCGACCTTGCAGCACAGAGGTTTCTCTGGTTTAACCTGCAGCGCCACCATATCCCAAATTACTGCATAGGACCCCATTAAATTATAAGAACATATGAAAGAATTCCCCAGCCTGCATGACATTCTGGAAATTGTTGTAATTCCTCTCCTCACCCCTCCCCAGCTCTATACTGGACTGATGTGGGATTTTACCATGCAGGTGGACTATTATTTTCCTTTCTTCTGTGCATTTATTTCTTTTTAAGAAATATTGCTGTGTAGATCAAAGATCTGGAGTTGCGGAATAGGGCTTTTCATCTACAACTCTTTGGAGGTTTAAAGTTCAACAGAAATATCTCATTCTCAGTAATCAAGCAGCGGTGTGGCCAGAGTTGGCAGCAGGCTGGTGTTTGGGAAGAGCAGCTAGCTGGTTAAAAGGGATAAGATCACTTTTCTGTCTAATCCTGATGGCTTTATCTGAGGGAGCTCACTCCGTTAATTATAATGAATCGTGCCCAACGGAAACGTTTTTTTCTAAGCATCTTAAACTGTCAGATGACTACTTGGACCTCTGTGGAAATCTTCTTTTAGCACACAGTAGCAATTTAACAGTCCCCTCGATCTAGGTGGGGTTTAGTAAAGGAGAGAGTTTAGTAAAGGTTAGGTTTAGTAAAGGAGAGAGGTCAGGTATGTGTGTGTGTGTTTTAATTGCTAGAAAGACTTTGGTGTTGATATTGGAGATGGGCATAAACTGAACCACAAACCAGAAAAACCGATGAACTGGGCTCAGAGTTCCCTCTAAGCTGTGTGCTTGCCCAGAACTCCGTCGGGGTTGTGCACCAGCAGCTGGTTCGTTTACTTCCCACTTTGAATGAAACTCCGCTCACCCCCGTGCACACAGAGTGAGGGTCTTGTGCAGCAGGACGGAAACTTAGAGGGAACGTTGACTGAGCTAGTTTACAATTTGGTTCGAGACCCATTTTCGGGATTCCCATTTTCCTGAAGCAAAATGAAGCATCAGACCTTTTTGCCTTTGGCACTTTCATTTTCTTTCGGGAAAATGGATGCCTGCCCACCACCTTCCCACCACCCCATCACCTCCCCACCTGGTCCTACCACCACCGCCTCTGCTGCCTCCACTGCCATCCTCAGAGACAGCGGGGCCCAGCTTCCCTTCCAGAAGCTGATCCCACTGTGCTTGTGCCCACCACCCAGCTGATAGAGGTGGGTGAATGCACAGATGCTCTGTGAAGGGAAGCCAGGCCTGCTGTCTCTGAGGGATGGAGCTGTGGCATTGGAAAAGGAGGAGGAAAAGGAGCCACGAACCACAAACCATCACAAACTACTTTTCCTGTTTGCGCCCATTTCTCATTGATATTAAATAACGGCATGGATGTGCAATTCACCAATGTTGTTTTACTCAGCAGCCATTGGAATAAAGAATTTATGCCACCCTTTATGAAGTAAAGGTTAGCTACAGTAAGGAGGTGGAGGATCTTTCTAAGACTGAATTAAAAAGGGATTTATCTGTTTGTTGCACTCATATAACATTTGGCTCAAGTGAATATTTGACTCTCTTTCTCTTCTGTTTCTTCTCACAGAACATTCTGGTGAGGTAGATCAGGTTGAAAGAGTATGACTGACCCAGGGTCACCCAATGAGTTTCATGGACAAGAGGGGCATTTGAACCTAGGTTTCTGCGTTAACCTTTTGAAAATGGCATGTTTGTCCCTCATTAATCTCCAGCATTTTTTTTTGTTTTTGAATAGTGTGGTAGTAGTAACAGCAAAAATTGTGACACCAATAATTGTAATAATAGCAGTAGTAATGCTGCTTACGTATATAATTAGTTTTAATAATAACTTACTAATAAGTATGGTAATAGAGAAATTCACACAGGATAGTGTTCTCTGTAGTTGTTACCATGATGGCTAAATAGAACCTACAGATTCAAAGGCATTTAACCTCCAGTTTACTCTGGATAGATGTGGAGGTATTCCATTATTGTCAAAGCGTCTGGATGGCCACTATTAGAGATTCAGTGCTGAGCTACAAGATGGTGATAGGATAGACCTTTAATCTTCCACTGAATAACAGCGAAAATATTGTTGATCCCTTTTGATGAAGTCCATATCTGTCGATAAAGTTTGATTGGCTCATTCCAAGTACTTGGTGCAAAACTTTTAGAGATCCGGAGTTTCCCTGGCTGAGCATAAATGCCACTCTTTGCTGCCCCAGAGAATCTTTTGCAGAGATGCCAAAAATGGACAGGATAGGATGCTTTGAAAATCCCAGAGAGCAGTTTGAACAGCAAATGATTACAGACAATTTCTCTCTTTTGAAACTGTATCTTGTGTTTTTTTTAAATTGGAACAAGCTGAAAGCAAAGCTTTTTGCTTGTGGTTTTGCCTCTTAAATATTAGTTCACAGAACATTTTAGTATTCTGTTCTGGGATCAAAGAGCATGATTCTTACTCCTTATTAAGTTAAATTAGAATAAATGCTACTCTTCACTTGTGTTTTCACCAACCCTTTACCTGACAGGAATTGCTCTTCTGTGTCTGTGCTTCCTTCACACCAGAATGTCCTTTTACATCCTCTCCTTACCTTCTTCCCCTGAGACCAAATGTGAGAATTTTTTCTGTATTTCTTAGCAATCCATATTTATCCTAAATTAATGTATACTGCTCAGTCCCACCATATTTATCTGTGAGTTACATAAAGTCACATACTTTATTCTCGTGACCCCTTTTAAGTACCAAAATCTGCTTTTCCATGTAGGCAAGGAAACCTATCCATCTGTCTTTAACAGTTACTAATCCACATTAAGAATATATACTCAAGATTGCTTAATGGAGATTATTTTCTCTTTTAGTTCTTCTTTTGTCCTGGCAACTTGCTTCTTAGAGGGTGGAGAAGTAGTGAGATGTAATTCTACAGAAAATGTAGACAAAGGTCCTCCTTATCCTTCTGCTTTCTCCATAATAACATTAGCAATGACCTCAAGGAGATTTTTCTCGCTTATAAAGAGAGAGAAATGTTCTGTTTTAATCCTAGGCTAATTAATCGGCATAATCGTGCCCCAGGGATGCAAGCTAGTATGCTATCTATGAATTCACACTCTTGAATATCTGGTTGAGTGAGAAGTCACAACAGGGGACTGGGAAGAAGAGAAGGCCTCTTTAAAAAGCTGATGTGGACCCAGAATGTCCTTTTACCCAGAGTGTAGGAGGTTTGGATAAAGCAGAGTCACTTGAACAGTTGAGAGGGCCCAACCGGATCATGAGCCCTCCTCCCTTCTCTTAATCTTGCAAGGTTGATTCACTAAGGGAAGAAAAGAGATCCATTGCTTGGCAGGGCTATAACATCTTTTGCATTGAGCATGTCTGTCCACACCGGTAGAATTTTCACAGGCAATCTACATGCAGCTGGTGCAAAATATTATGACAGAATTCCCTGTTGGAAAATGTTGTTCCCCTGAGAGTTCAGAAGGAGATCCTGATCAAATGTAGTTCTGCAGCATTTTGCAATAAATCATATACACAGCTTGTCAAGAGACATGTTCTTGGGAAAATGGGCTTGCAGCTGGATGACGGAATAGAGCAGGCCTTGAAAATATAGCCTTGGCATATCTGAACAAGCAGCAGATGGGTGCACTAAAAGTGAGACGGAAGTTTGCATCAATTTGCTATCTCCGAAACTCCCACAGTTTTATATCGCAGAGTTGGTGGGGCATATTTCATCACAAACTCTATTCAGATCTTATTTGGTACAAAAAGGATGAATGGGTGGAATTTTAGTAGGTATAATCTGTTTGCTGTACACTCTGGGAAGCCTGCCTTCAAGCCCTCAAAATGTCACAGTCTCTTCGTATGATCCTGGAGAGGTCACAGTCTCAATTTCCCATGTACAGTATATAGATTGTGGGTTTTAGCAAGGTTTTGAAACTAAATGCACTTTAAAACAGCAAACAGTTTTGGCCACCAGAGGTAGTGTAATGGAGAAAAGCTGTGTGGTCCTTGTACACAATCTGAAAGGTGGGCAAACTTTTTTTTAGACCACTAAAATCTCACCAACAGGCAGCCTTTCAAGTCCTTCCTCGGGCTGAACATTACAGAGCAGTGATGGTGCAGAAGGAAATGTGATGCCATACCTGGTGGAGGATCCTGCAGCTTGCCTATTAGTGAGATTTTGATGGTCAAATAAAGGTATTATCTACCCTTGTTTGGAGGGTTAGTGTGTATGTCACCCTTAACTTTATAGAGGTCATCACATCAAACAGAACGAATATACTTTTATTGCATGACTGTTAGGCTCAGAGAAGTAGTAGCTTAATAGGCTTCCTAGATAAACTTTGTGGAGCAGAGAAAGACAAAATAGTTGTGGGTTTTTTGGGCTCTTTGGCCGTGTTCTGAAGGTTATTCTTCCTAACGTTTCGCCAGTCTCTGTGGCCGGCATCTTCAGAGGACAGCACTCTGTGCTCTGGTGTAGCTGTATACTGGTGTAGCTGTACACTCTGTGCTCTGGTGTAGGACAGAGTGCTATCCTCTGAAGGTGCCGGGCACAGAGACTGGCAAAACGTTAGGAAGAACAACCTTCAGAACACGGCCAAAGAGCCCGAAAAACCCACAACAACCATTAGATCCCGGCCGTGAAAGCCTTCACAAAGACGAAGACAAAGTACATGATATAAGTAAGAGAACTGTGTTATGTGGCTGGCTGGAACCCAGAACAAGAAAACTGGTTTTATAGAGAGGGATGGATTGCAACCTTTTGTGTACACTTGTATCAGTAAATTGATTGTGCTACCTGGATCTTGTTTGTAAGGACATCAAGCCAGTTAAATTCTCACTTGATTGGCAACCTGCATGAAGGAAGGGCCATAACATCTTTGTGGTAGATCCCATGCTTCATGTGTGGAATGTTCAAAGTTCAAACCCCATTATTTCCAGGTAAGGCTGGCCAGTACTTCTGCCCAAAACGTGGAGAGGTGCTGCAAGTCATTGTTGACAATACTTGGCTGGACAAGTCTGATTCCATGTAAGGCAGCTTCCTAATTCCTCATAAGAGAAAAACCCGTATGTTCAGCACACACACTGGCCCTGGCATTGTACTTCATTTGGTGGTGATGTGGTGCAACTGTAAGCCAAAGGTGTAGGATCAGACCAAAGAGGAGCAACTTCCATTGGTGGCTAATGTGTGTGAAATGATAGTTGAGTCTGCCCAGATGTTAGTGGAAGTAGAGGTTGTCTCTGAGTTCAGTTTAATCTTCTTTTTTTTGAGGGGGGGGGAGTGTCTGTTCCCATGAAGTTGCATTCAGGACTTCATATTTTTGGCATGTTCTCCTCTTCTCCTTCTCCGAAAACAGAAAACCAAGCCTGGCTTTTGTTATTGGAGGCAAGGCAAGGCAACTTCAGAAGCTTTAGCTGGATTATGATGTTGACTTCCTGCTTGCTGAGTAATATGTCTGTACGGTGGTTTGCAGGATGTTTTGTCTTTCTGCAAAATGAGGGAAATTACAGGCCACGTAAACAAAGACTGGACCAAAAGGAAGCAAGAGTGGTGGGATGCTTGTATGAGCGAGAGAGCCAAATTGCTGAGAAACACTGCAAAGTATCTTGAAGCTTCGAGAATTGGGGGGGGGGGAGTTATTGTTTGTAATAATGGGGGAAATTGTTTGACAAGAGCCTACTTTGTGCAGTAGATGATGGTGTCTGGCTGCTTGCCATCTTCTGCGGTTGTTGCAGTTGTATGCCTTGAAAAATGAGGAGGGGGGCACTGTAGGGAAACAAGTCTGTTGAACTTAATAAATCAAGGAGATTCACTCAGATCCCATTTGACTTGACTCAGTGCCAGCGGTACATATGCTTATACATCATGCATCTGGGCTCGGAGCTGACGTTTTAATGGTTTGATTAGTTTAGGAAGAATACTTCCATTGTGTGTGTCTGCAATTATATTAAGTACTGCATGAAGTTGTTACATTATGATGAGCTTACATTACCTTTCTCTGTGTACACTACAGTCTGTGTCTCTATCCAAGATCCGACCAGTAATCTGACCCAATCCTCTTAAAGAAGGAACTGTTAAATTAATAAAGCTGTTAATCACATAACCGGGGGGGGGGGGCGGAATTCATGGGTGTGAAAATGCTGAAATGGTACAAAATGTGCCTTGCAGAAAGTGAGGTTTTTTACAGCTGATAAAATTATTTAAAATCCACTTTTCCTTTATTTGCCTGCATTGCCAAGCTGTTCCATTAAAACTGTACCAGTTAGCCAAGATATTGTGGTTTGTTTCTCTCTTAACATTGTGTGGAAAGGGTGAAGAATCATGGGTCATGAATGTTAACTCTCCAGTTCCTTACCCTTGGCCATACTAGCTGGAGCTTCTGAAGCTGAAGGCCGAAACGTCTGGAGGGTCAAAGGTTCCCCCTTAATTTATTACTACAGGATTGGCTGCCACTCAGTTTTGTATTTGCACATGACCCTCTCCTTCTCCTAATGCACCTAGGAGAATGTAAAAAACATCTGGTTTTAAACTAACCAGAGTTGTTTTTTGTTTTGCATTTCAGGACACCCAGATTTGTTAATACCCAAAGTGGATGATTGTGGTCCTCCAGCTGTTTTCAGGCTTCAGTTTCCATTGTCACCACTATGGCTTGGGTTTATAGTGCATTGTTGGCCAAAAAACCCACAAAAACCCTATGGTTTGTTCAAACAAGGCAAAATCCAACTGGTATGTTGTTTTGGTTTGTTGATAAACCTTAGTTTAAAACAACCTAAATGCTTCTCAGCAAAACTAGTAGACTTGATAGTGGCAATACAGGTGTCTTGATTTCATCTGGTGCAAGAGAGAAGAAAGAAAAGGGGAGGAAGGGTGCATATGTGCCCATTTAGTTTGAACTATGGTTAGGGTTGTATACAAATTTGGCAGTGATAACTAGTGAGCATAGCCATAGTTTTTAGGTTATGAATAATTACTGTAATACCTGTAAATGGTCGTAGTGTTATATATATTTGGGTGACCAAACTAAGATGGATATACTACAAAAAAGCCAAATAGCAAAACTGTATAGCACTGTAATGTACATGCAATCACTGTGCCGTAGGCAACAAGCGAAGCAGTATCTTTAATCTTCTGTGGTATTGGATGCTTAATCTCTCTTACGTTTGCTCTATCTCATTTGCACATACTTGCCTGCCAATGTACAGATAGGGGATTTGCTCAAATATTAATCATCTACCCTAGATAGGGGAGATTTCCCCAACTGACAATTTGCCCTGGAAGTCTCCAGAATCTGACAAAAAGAAATAAGTCTTTTGAAAGCTCTCTCTCTCTCTCTCCCTCTCTCTCTCATTACTTTTACACAAATAGCACTGGATTTTGCAACTTTTTATTTCAAGCAGGACTATGCCTGTTTTATGTTTCATTTGTTAAGTGAGTGAAAAAAAGTTGTCATGGTTATGCAGCAGTACTTTGAGATTTCCAGTTTTTCTAGGTGCTAATTGAATTTTTAAAAGTTGAGATGGCATGAGATTAGATTTGGCAAAAGCCGCTAAAATCACCTTGGAAATGAGCAATAATTTCCTTGTTCTCTTTCCCTCACCTCCCAGAAACACGCTAGCTACTGCTCTCGTATTCTTAGCCACCTTGGTCTTTTTAAGGAGAAAGGTGGGGTGAAAATAAATAAATAAAATGAATATTATTTGGACAAATGTGTAGGGCAATAGGAGAGTTTTGAGTGGTTTTTGGAGTAAGTGACCTAATAAGAGAAAGGAGATATAAGGCAGAGGCGTGTGCATATGAGACAGAAGGGGGTAAAGAAATAAAGAAAATGGGTAAAGTTTGCTGGGAGGTGTGAGATAAGAGAGAGAAATTCAAAGGGGAAATAACCCTTAATGAGAGACAGACCTATGAATTAAAAGGAGCATGTTCGTGTTTTGTCTTTTAGGATCTTGAGCCAGTTACTTGTGTTTAAATTGGAGTACTGGAGAATACATTGGTACCTCAACTTACAAACGTCTCCACTTGCGAACATTTCAAGTTACGAATGGCTCCATTCGCAAAATGTTGCTTCGACTTGCAAACGAAAAAAACCTTTCCTGCCCTTTTTTGACCTAAGTTCCTCTTAGATCAAAAGAAGAAGAAAAAATTCTCCCTCTAGTGGTAGAGCATGGATTAACCGGTTTGGCACTTGCGAACAGTGCCTCGACATAAGAACGAAAAAAAGCCGGTATGGATTAAATAGTTTTTAATGCATTCCTATGGGAAATTTTGCCTCGATTTACGAACTTTTCGACGTATGAAAGCCGTTCCAATATGGATTAAGTTCGTAAGTCGAGGTACCACTGTAATGACTTGTCCTAAAACGTCAAGGTGGAATATCCTCTCTTCTGAAGGGTATTTGGGCTTTTGCCTCATCAGTTTCCTTTTTTCAATAAAATGAGTGTTTTGTGACTGGCTACAGACACTGTGACAGCTAATATGTGAAGATACATGCCCATTGCAGCCATTTTAAGATGGTGCTTGTGATACTTCTTACCACACTATATTTGTCTTCAGTGTGGAAAGGATTTTCACTCTCGAATTGGCCTTCTCAGCCACACCAGATGCTGTTCCAAGTCCTCCATACAGAGCACATTACCATACTCTCTCGAGACTGAAAGATGCCTAATATTCACAATTATGTTATACTGATCTAGGTTTTGTATAATTTTTTTAAAAATTAACAATATGCCAGATAGTACAATTTCAAATGCTAACGAATTTATAAATGAAACAATATGTTGCTAAAGCAGTGATGTAAATTTAGGTTTGATGTGAAATGCTGTTTATATTTCATTTCTCCCCTCCCCCTGAAGTTCCCTTCCCGAAAAATGTCTCGTGAAAAACTCATTTTCCTTCTTGGCTTCAAACTTTCTAGCAATTTTACTTCTCTGGTCTTATTATACATTGAAAATAGTCATTTTTCCAGTTTAAGTCTTGCCTTTGCCATTATCTTACGTAGGCATATTATTCCTTCTGAGCTTTCATCCACCACCTGCAATATAGCTACACTAAATAGTGACCTACCTCACAGGATCACTGTGAGGATTACAAGATGATCTATGTGAAGCACTTCATGCATTCAAAAGCACTATACAAATGAGATGATGATTTTGAATGAGGCAATGTTGTTGGTGAGGCTTCACCATCCATTCCTAGAAGCAGAGATGGGTAAGGAGATAGGTATAATAATAATCTTAGAACTGCTGAGCTAGAAGGGATCCTATAAATCATCAAATCCAGCCCCTGTCAAGGGAGCACAATCGGGAATCAAATTCCCAACCTCTGGCTCTGTAGCTAGTTGTCTGAACCACTGAGCTATCCAGCAGCTAATAAAGGGAGAGGGGAAAGCTAGCATGTGTTTCCTGTTGGAAATTTGAAAATGGGTGATATAAGCTTTCTGATGTGAAATAGAAAGCCCAGTTTCTAATGCTTGGTGGCCTCCGTGTTGCAAAGGGATCTTTCCCCAAACTGATGAATGCCTCCATCTCAATCCATATCTGTACAATTTGTGTGTTCATTTCTTCCTCGTCACATTTCTTGTGCAGCATGCCTGCCACCACCTCTCAAATATCTTCTTAGCAGTACTTCTGTAAAATGGGATTCAGAGCTGTCAGGGTTGTGTTCGATGAAAGGTCTGGGCCCGCCTTTGACATATAGCAGTTGCCCATGCATTGTCTCCATAGCATCAATAGGTCTTGACTAATGACTCTACGTTTGTGTGCTTCCTCTGCCTTCCATGCTCATTATTTTACTACTTTTGTTGACAGGTGTAACTTTTTTTTAAATATTATTGTTGCAGTGTCCGAAAGTAAATGAAAACCCAAATCCGTAGTCATTCCATATGATTCTCCTTCTCTCTCCCCCCCCTTCTTTAGGCAACAATACAACTGGAGAAGAAGCAGCCCTGATCTTCCTGCCATTGAATTTTTCTTTTTCTTTTGTATTGTTGTGGTTTAATTCTGCAATGCGTAATTATCTCAAGTACAGGAAGGCCTGTCAAGAGACCACAGGCTGTTCTGACCACATGGATTTTCAGTCATGTCCAACTGGAAATGAGATGTTCAGAAAGGCTCTTGATATGAGACACCTCAGTAATAGGACTACTTTTGAAATGCAGATTTTTCAGCCTGCTTTCCTCGTGGGAAGACCTGTCAGAGGCTGAAGAGCCTATCCTTTTCCCACGTCCCTGAGTTGTTCTATGTGTATCCACCTCAAATTAACACAAGTATACGTCTGTGGAGCGAGAGAGGGGAGCTCCTTCTTCTACAATTATTATTGTTCCTCTTCCCATACCTTTCTTTCCCCTATCCAGTTCTCAGACATTCTGAAATGAGCCTGCTTTAATGAATTCATGGTGTTTGGTAGCTGCTTGCTTTACAGCTGCCTTTCAAGCCTTGTTCTTCAGTTGACAAGCATGCCGTCTTGGTTCTTCAGTATACTACTGTGGATATTAATTTTGACAAACATGTTATTAATGTAATTGTTAAAAATCTTCCAAAAATAAGTCAACAACCTGGTTGCACTGGGTTTTTAGAACCATTATCTGAATTCTTTTTTAAACTGGTTATCTCATCAGGAGACGGTTAAGGTAAAGGTAAAGGTTGCCCTTGACATTTAGTCCAGTCATGTCTGACTCTAGGGCGCGGTGCTCATCCCCATTTCCAAGCCATAGAGCCAGCGTTTGTCTAAAGACAGTTTAAACACACTTACCTTCCCACCATGGTGGTATGATATTGAATTAATTGAAATGGAAGCTATTTTAAACATCTATGAGTTAAAACAAATCAGTGAGTTATAACATGGTTCTTGTAAACGTGTGATAAATCCATGTTCAACAAGGGTACACAGTATTCTCCAGCCCAGGGATTGTGCGTGGTGGCCAAGGGTCACAAACTGATACAGATGCAGAGGTGGATCTGTACATAGATTGTACAGATGTGGATTGGCTGCCGTATGTGGCGAATTTTGCTGCCCACCAAGAGTTTGTAGACTAGCAGTTCAAAAGCATGTAAAAAGTGCAAGTAGATAAATAGGTACCACCATGGTGGGAAGGCAACAGTGTTCCATGTCTAGTCCCACTGGCCACGTGACCACGGAAACTGTCTATGGACAAACACTGGCTTGGAAACAGGGATGAGCACTGTGCCCTAAAGTTGGACACGACTGGACAAATTGTCAAGGTGTGAACCTTTACCTATAGAAAGGTAATCTGTCTATTAGACTGGATTTCTTTTAGGCTTTATTCAGTCTCCTGTTTAGTTTAAAATGTTGGATTAATTTAATTTATTAGCCCAATAATCTGAAGGTCTCACCAGTGTACATAATAGCCTGGGATTGCACCACATTCATAAGCACTGCTGTTGTGCAAGCAGTGATGTCCAGAGGAAACCCCACCCTCTGCTTGCAGAATGGGAACATTTAAGTGTGGGGTACATTCCTACATTACTGTGGAACTTCATGCTTAGCAGAAGCTCAATAGGATACTGGCGGGTACATCGTCATTGTTATACATTTCTGTACTCTTTTATGCCTGTATATTAGTGTTCTAGGCATTTGTTTGGTCTCTGATGTTTTTGGCCTTCTGTATAAGCTGTTATTTGTTGTGAGCTGCTTTGAGCACTGTTAGGCCACAGAAAGATTGAGGGTGCAGATTCATGTATCTCATGCACATCTACATGCACTCTTCTGTCACATACATATCAGCACCGGTACAATGTAAACACCTCCTTAAGCTCTTATCCTTTTGCAATCTCCAGTTACAGTTTACTTACTGATTCTGACTAGGGGCCAGTGCTTTTCGTCTCTATCCATCTGATCATCTGGGTTGTGAAAAAGAATCAGTAGAGTTGTGTCATCTTCACAGATTGCACAAGCGTTGCAGGTTGTGTTCCCCTATTATAGCATACTGGAATTCTATACGAAGATCATCTTGCAGTTGCAAACAATGGCTGAAATAATGTGTGCTTCCCTAAACTAAGATTAAAGCTGCCTTTACTGACCAATAGTCATTAGACCACACACAACCTATACAATGAACCCTCTACTTACGGAATTAATCCTTATTGGAACGGTGGCTGTAGGTCGAAAAGTCTGTAGGTCGAGTCTCCATTGACCTACAATGCATTGAAAACCAATTAATCCGTAACCGGCCATTTTTGTTCTGTTTTTGTTCCATTTTGAGTTTTTTCTGGTCTGTAAGTCGATTCTCTGGCTGCAAGTCGAACCTAAATTTTGCAACCAGAGAAGTCTGTAACTTGAAAAGTCTGTAAGTCAAGCCATCTGTAAGTCGAGGGTCCACTGTACTTACCATCTGCTTTCTTGTTCTGTGCTATCTAACATCACAGTGCAAATGGGAGATCGAAACAAAAGAAGTTGTGTTATGAAGTTAAACTGTTGTCCCTTGTAGCTTAATATTGTCTACAGTATAAACAATGATGATAGCTCAGGATACATTACACATATAATATAATTTTTTTGCAGGCTGCTAGATTGAAAACTAGTTTCCAAGGTTTCGACAGATTGCACTTGCAGAAGAGCTATTGCACCACAGTAAGCTAATTAGGAGAAAAGTTAAGCAGAAGAAAAGTTAAACAGGGTTTATTTTGTCACTTGGTTTCCCATTTCACTCATATACCAACAAAGCTACCATTTTGTCCACCTGCTACTCGTTCTTCTCATTTGGAAAGATGCCCTTGTCAAATCACAGAATAATAAAAGCAGTCTAGCTGTTTATTAGAATCATACAAGCATTATACAGTACATTTATCTGCATTGTCATTCTGGATTTGTAACAGGGACTAGCGAACTTCAAATGTGTATATTACATCATTTATGATGTTCGTCTATGTTATTGATATATTCATAGTCATGTGTTAAAATTCAGTATTTTAAAATGGTGGTGTTCCATGCAGACTTGTTAATGAGAGCCATGATTAGTGTCTAAACCCAGACATTGAAGCTGGTTCACCAAACTCAGTTCAAGAGAAGCCGTGTTTTATAGAAGGGTCTGGTTCAAAATAACACTGAATAGTCAAGTGAGAAAGGAGTGTGTGTGAAAGAGAGATGAGGTGGACAGAATCTGGAAGGGGCATGTTGTCATTTTATTTTCTTATCTTTGTTATCATGCCTTCCTCCATTTAGCTCAGGACAGCTGACATAACTCTCTTTCCTTTCTCAACTGTATCGACACAACAGCCATTTGAGGTAGGTAAAGCCAACAGAGAATAGGTTTTGTAGTTCTGTTTTTATTGGTTTCTGGATCTTCTAAGTCTCGAGCCAAGCATACTGCCTCTTTTATCTCTTAATTAGGATCAGCACTGGACAAATGATGTGCAGAGGCTTATGGTCACCACACCTAAACGCTCCACTATAGGCCGCATTAGCCATTACACCCAAGAGAGAGTGCTTCTGATATTATCAAGGCATTCATCTCTAGCAATTTTCTACCCTTGCCCTTTTGATGACCTAGATGTTCCCCTGTGCAGAGGTTCAAGGCTTTCCCCTACTCTCTTAATGCCATGCTCCCCGTCTTTCTTAAATCAAAATGATCTTGATTGAATTTAAGAGAAGCAGGCAGTAAAAATGACACAGTGAAATACAATTTGAAAATTCAATTGAAATGAAATTGAATTTGGTATGACTGGGGGAAGGAGGGAAAATAACCAAAAAGAGAGGAAGGGGAGCGGGGGGAAGCATGGATTACAATACAGTAAAATAGGAAAGCTGGCTCCACAATAAGCAAGTTCAACATTATATCCTATGACAAATCATTTGATGTGCTGCTGAGCACCAGTGTGGAAGCTTTCAGTACTAGGGCAGGATTTAAATATAGTGATCCAGGTGGCGTAGGGAGTGGGGAGACTTTTGTCCAGTCCTAGTTTTGATCTCTGGTGGTGGGGTGAGAATAAAGATTTCAACTTCGGATTGCTCCGCCTGGGTCAGAGTTGGAGCATAGACTTTATCTGCAAATGATTCCATGTTCGGTCCTTATTATCTTCAGGGAAGACTTGGAGAAGCTCATCTCTGAAAAGCAGTGGTCAGCACTAACAGTCAGTGTTGTGCAGGGTTTCTCAGAACAGTATGCCCCACATGGGTTGATTAATAACTCCTACCCGTAAAGCACCTTCTTATATTCTTAAATGGGAAGAAGGGCTGACATGCTTATGATTGCCACTCATTGCAGTGGAGGGTAAGAGAAAACTCCTATAGAATGGGCACTGTCACCCACACACTCACACCACATTCTTAGTGGAAAGGATTTCAACATCTCAGTTGCATCCTCAGTTCTATTTGTTCGAGCCTGCAGCTATGATCTCTCTCTCTCTCTCTCTCTCTCTCTCTCTCTCTCTCTCTCTCAAGCACATGATAGAAAACACAGGAGGTCTAGCGTAAGGCCACAAAGAGCTGCCCAACACCATAATTACTAGCAGAGTCTGATTGCCTTTTGTATTCCAATGATTGGAGAGGATGTTACAAGAAGGTGTAAACAGATAATTTCCTTTTAGGTTGTTAGATGGGCAAGCAAAGGGGATTCCCTGCCATTTAACATCATTCCAGTTCATTTTGCAGAAGCCTCTTTGGCCAAGTGATACCCCGCTGAGTTGCCGGTCAGAAATTGCTTTCATAGGCAAAACAGCAGAAGACTTCTATCTTTTTTCTTTCTTTCGTAGTGGCATGAAAGCAAAAACTCAGGTTGCCTCTGTGCTCAATGTGACTTCCTTCTGGGCTTTGCAGAGAGGCTACGGAAGGATTTTGTCTGAAGCCAGCAGTTTTCAAAGTCAGTTGAATTTTCAGTTTCATGATCCGCAGGATTAAAAGTAATAATTCCAGTCCAAACAAAGGTTTTTTTTTACACACACACACACACACACACACACACACACACACACACACACACACACACACACACACACACACACATACACACACACACACACACACACACACACACACACAGAGTACATCTATGGTCCATGAGAATTCACAAGAAAGGGAGGTGATTCAAGAGAGGTGAGTCCTAATTGGTTTTGCTAAAGGCTGTTTAGGCAGCTTAGGGAATTCCAAGGAAAACTTCCTTTGCTTCTTCAGTTCAAATAATGGCCCTTCCAGAATTGGGTTGCAATTCTGAAGACACGTAAGTGACTGAGATCCAATCTACTTTGGTAGACTTTAAGTAACTTATGTTAGTGCAGGGTTGCTGGAATGATTCTCTTTCTCAACAGGACTTAGTCATGGTGGGCTATAATTTAGCACTCTTACTCCCCTCCCCTTCTCCCCACTATTTGGATTCCATGCAGGTCTTTAGATTAAGAAACATTCTCATGTAGTAATGACATTAAAGCACTCAACGCAAAGGAAATCTGAGTAGCAAGGAAGATCTGTTGAAAGCTTTTATTAGTAGTAGTGTAAGTCCTTTGTAGCACTTTGAAGTTAGAAAATGTTTTACAGCCCTTCCTTTTTCATTTTAGGGTCAGATTGTCATATTGAGATAGGAAACTAGGTCACTGTTGTGTAAAGCAGTGGTTTACTGCACTCTATCTAGGAGCTGAAGTGACTAAACTGAGGCTGTTGAACTTTAGAGATATCAGGAGAAGACAAGATTCAGAAAGATCTAAGGAAGACTGAAAATAGTAGAATAAGAGATAAATTGTCTGCAAGACCGGAGAGGACCTTTTGGAAGGCACTAATTCATGAAGTCAACATACAGTTGTGTTCAAAATTATTCAACCCCCAATGCTGTAAAGGGGTTTAGGGACTATAGTGTACATTTGGAATTGTATTCAGAATGAAATCCTACAAGGACGTTTTAAAGAACCAAATGCAACTAAAATAACATCAGTTGTTTATGTAATCCAGTAGTAAATGTTTCTTTTGTGGTTTCTTCATTGCCACAATTATTCAACCCCTTAAAGACTACCACTCTGAAGAAGGGAGGTTCATTCAGGTGTTTTCGAACAGGTATTGAAAACACCTGTGGATGTCACCGAGCACCAATCAAGCATAATAAGCACCAATTAGGCAGCTTTAAAAGGACTGTGATACTCAGCTCCTTCTAGACATTTACTGGTGTGGTTACAAACATGGTGAAGTCAAGAGAATGGTCCAGGAAGACAAGAGAAGAGGTGATTTGTCTTCACAGGAAGGACAATGGCTATAAGAAGATTGCAAAGAAGTTAAACATACCAAGAGACACCATAGGAAGCATCATTCGCAAATTCAAGGCAAAGGGCAGTGTTGAAACGCTACCTGGTCGTGGAAGAAAGAAGATGCTGACTTCAACTGCTGTGCGCTACCTGAAGCGTAGAGTGGTGAAAAGTCCCCGTGTGACTGCTGAGGAACTGAAAAAAGATTTGTCAGATGTGGGTATAGAAGTTTCAGCTCAGACAATAAGGCGCACACTGCGTAATGAAGGTCTCCATGCCAGAATAAGAAGAGTCGACTGCAGTATGCCAAAAGTCATGTGGGCAAACCACAAAAGTTGTGGGATAGTGTTCTGTGGACTGATGAAACAAAATTAGAACTGTTTGGGCCCATGGATTAACGCTATGTTTGGAGGAGGAAGAACAAGGCATATGACGAAAAGAACACCTTGCCTACTGTGAAGCATGGCGGAGGGTCAATAATGCTTTGGGGCTGTTTTGCTTCTGCAGGTACAGGGAAGCTTCAGCGTGTACAAGGTACCATGAATTCTCTTCAGTACCAGGAGATATTGGATGAAAATGTGATGCAGTCCGTCACACACCTGAGGCTTGGGAGACGTTGGACCTTTCAGCAGGACAATGATCCCAAGCATACCTCCAAGTCCACTAGAGCATGGTTGCAGAGGAAAGGCTGGAACATTTTGGAGTGGCCATCGCAATCACCAGACTTAAATCCGATTGAGAACCTCTGGTGGGACTTAAAGAAAGCAGTTGCAGTGCGCAAGCCTAAGAATTTGACTGAACTGGAGGCTTTTGCCCATGAAGAATGGGTGAAGATACCCGTAGATCGCTGCAAGACACTTGTGTCAAGCTATGCTTCACGTTTAAAAGCTGTTATAACTGTAAAAGGATGTTGTACTAAGTACTAAGATTGAATGTCACTTGGGGGTTGAATAAAAACTAATAATGATGTGAGCACAGAAAAGACATTTGTGGTTATTTCATTATAAACTTAAGGTTATATTTCTCTGACCTACAAGTGCCTCTTTCATGTAAATGTAAGCAAGATGACTGAATGATCAAAATCAATGTCAAAATGGCCAAAACATTCAATTTCAGTGGGGGTTGAATAATTTTGAACACAACTGTAAGTTGTAAATGACTTGAGGGCATGTAACAGCAGCAATCCAATGGTTCCCATATTCAAGTCCACAAATAGTTGACTACAACTCCCAGAATCCCTAGCCATCAAGGCTCAGTACCCAATGCTTTTTGGGAAATTGTAGTTCAGGGTTCTGGAAATTTGCAGTTTACGAATGACTGGTATAAAGCTGCTATTTCAGTATGTGTTCATTTCTTGAATGGCCTTCCCTGAATGTTTATCATGAGTTCTTCAATGAATTGGAATTCTGTGCCACAAGAATTTTATAGCCATCCATTTGGATGACTTTAAAAGAGGTTTAGACAAATCCATGGAGCCAAATGGCCAGCAGTGCCTACTAGGTATTATGACTAAATATTCAATTCCAGTATCAGAGTCAGTACATACCTCTGTACACTGGTTGTTAGACTGTTGTAGCAGTCTTGCCCTGCTTGGGAATGGCCTGGCCAAACCTAATTTTTAAAATGCAATGTACATTTTTAGGGCTGCATTTTCTACACCTCCCTTAATTATTTTAGCACTCTATACATATGCATTTTCACGACTTGCAGTAACTTTTAGTAGACTGCTAGTAACTTTTCCTGCTAGCAGAGCTTCCCTCGCTTAGTGCAGGCATGATATTCTGCCCTGATCTGGATAGGTTCCTTGTTGCTCTAACTCAAAAAAGTGTAACAGTTTGCTTTTCCACCCAGTTTATTTTTTTTAAAAAAAATGCTTCTTTTTGTCTGTAGACAAAAGAACAGTGTGCGTCATGCTTAGGCTTTTCAAAAAACCCCAACAGCCTACATTTTACTTTTCTGGCATTATACGGACACACCTTGCCCCCCAGCTGCGAAGGTTTTATTCTCTATATGCCTGCCTTCCAAGCTTGGCACCTGATTTATTCACATCATTTATTTTCTCATTTCTCTCTCTCTACCCCAACTCACTTCTGTAAAGATGTGGTGTGGCTTGGAAGCTCAGCTACAGGGGGACCCTGGTGGGGCCATGAGCCTGTACCTATGGCAAAGAAGCAAGCAGGAGTGAGATGGCTGAGGGTGCCCTGACCTTGAGGTGATGCGATGCCCAGTTTGTCCTAATGCAGGGGTGTCCAACCATTCACCTTCCCTGGGCCACATTAGAAGATGAAAATTTGGTTTGGGCCACACATAAAATAAAATAACAGTAACAATACCTCATCATCCAAAAAAACCGGGGCGAGAGGTTCAAAAGTTTGCAAGACAGCTCTTCGTAACCCTTTTCACACATTTTTTTTCTGTTCTGAAACCGTCCTGATGACTCACACCAAAGTAATGCTTTTGCCTTGGTTTGCCTTCATGATACAGAGGCATGCATCCCTAAATAATGTTTAAAACGGGCTCCAGTTGCAAGCACACAAAATGCAATGGCCCCGAGTTAGAAAACACCCCTTTGGTCGCATGGGCCAACCCTGCTTGAGGACTTGCGCCCACTCCTAAGGGTAAACACTGCCACCGAAAGCCCCTCACCAGCTCCAGCCCCCTTGCTTTCCGACAAGACTCAAGAAAAACGCTTTTGCGCAATTCCGCACCGCTCCTTCCCCGCGCAAAACTGTCGAACACGTTTCCACCAATCACAAGGAAGCAATTTGGCTCTGGCTGCCCCGTTTCCTTCCTTTTTTTTCTCTCCCCCCCAACAGATAACGTTTGGGGGAAGTGGCGTGTGGGTCCCTCGGGCTTGTTCATGTCTCACCTGAGGTTTTGGGCCCTGAGGTCAAATCCGTGGCACAGGTTTTGCGGCCACTCTCCGGACTCTTCCTGCACCCACACGCTCCGCAGCAACCGGGTTGTGGGTTTATTCTTAAAATATAAAAAATTGGACTGGGCCGCATTACGAGCCAACCTGGGCCGCATGCGGCCCGTGGGCCACGGGTTGGACAAGCCTGTCCTAATGGGTCAGCCACCATTGCTTTTGCGCCTACAGGCAATTCTCACTTTGTGCTGAATATGTGGTCAGTAGGGCCTGCGACTATGGTCCCAATCCATGATGGCCTTGCCGTCATTCAATGTGTGGCTGTAAAGGTGAGAACAGGGCTTGTACTGCCTGGTTGTCACAGAAAGGGTGCCCTGAATCTAGGAAATTTGGAAAACACTCCTGTAGATCAGTTTGGAAAACACTGCTGTTTCCATCACATCCCAAAAGATTAGTCAACCTAACAATCAGGTTATGTTTGGGATATTCTGGGGATGCCACAAAAGTGCTACCTTGTAAAGCCATTCAGGAACAAAACACCTGGATTCTATTACCTTTTTATGCCAGCAGAATGCTATCAACATATATCTCAGCAGTTGAATTTCCCCAAGTTGAGAAGTCAGCGTGAACAGATGATGTTGCCGGTTACAACAGTACATGCTTACACTGACTTTTTAACTTGGGACAATTCACTGCTGAGTTTAATGTTGATTGTGTTATGCTGGTGGTGTAAACTAATAGGATTCTGGCTGCTATCAGGTAAGCATTATGATGGGCGTGTGAAACATCAATTGGATGTTCATTCCTTCATTGCTGCATCTGTTTTCGTCTGTCATGACTGTTTTCTGACAGGTTGTGGGGGGGTTCATACAGAACAGGAGAAAATGTTAATGATTACAGTTGTGTAAACCGAGTGACACAAACCCTCATTAGTATTTATAAAATTGATTCTTGAGGTCAGGTTTTCCTTTGTCTGTGAACCTGCTAATTGGAAGTGCTGCATCAGTGGAGAGATCCTGGAATAATGACTGTGTGTGAGGAAGGTTGTGGAGGCCTTCCTAGACTCTGGAGGCGGATATCAGAATGTCTGTGACCTGCAATTGCACTCTAGATTTTAAAACACCTCCTGTAAGCTGAGGGAAGGGAATATTCCTAGGGATAAAGCTATTGGTCCCTCTAACACTCAGGTGTCAAGGAAGCGATGCTTTCTGTTACCATGGCATAATAAATCTGATCGAGAAGAGGAGAGAGTGGAGGGCAAAGCTGCTCTAATGCATGTGTAAAAAAACCGATCCATGCTGACATGCGACGTTTAGTCAGGTTCAGAAATGCTAATGCAGTATAGGAGTGTGAACAAATTGAAATAGTGTGCATTAAACCTCATGCTGTGTGTTGGGTTTAAAAAGAGCTGAATGCTGGGACTCTTGCAAAGCTGATACATCTATATAAGGAGACTGTAGGCTACTTCTACATTTCCTGTCCACTCCTGTTTGCTGCTGTCCTCCAGCCTGTTCTGCCTCAAACTTGCCCAGAGGGCTTGGAACAACAATTGAGAAGTCTGTGGAGGTGGTAGAAAAGCTACAATCACTAACAAACACTGTCTTTTTTTGATGCAAAGCTAAGGTCAGATGATGCCCTGTAGCTTTAGCATGACGTACGTTTCTAGGATCTGGATCGCTCAGTGAGTTAGATATCTGGCTACGGAACCAGAGATTGAGAGTTTGATTCCCCACTGCGCATCCCAGAATAGCCAGTTGTGTGTCGTCCTGGGCAAGCTGCACAGTCCCAGGATGCCCCCAGAAGAAGGAAATGGTAAACCATTTCTGGGTAGGGTCTATACAGAAAACCCTGAAGAGGATTTCTGTAAGTCAGAGTTGACTTGAGGACACACAATTATTATTAAGTTGTGTTAAGTGTACAGCTTCCAAGCAAAGAGTACGTGCAATAAAGAGGTGTTTGGGGCTGGTTAGTCAATAATAGCCAATATTATATACAGTATATTTCGATTCCATTCTATGTTACTTTATTGGAAAGGAAAGGAGATTCCACATTATTGGCATTGCCATGGGTTTTACAGCAAAGCTGGCCTTACAGCTAGTTATCTTGTATGTCACAGGCCCATTGAATGCTATTACATTCAAAAGGACATACTGTATTCCCTGGTCAATGTTTACAGCATGGCAGTCTCAATGAAAATTGGTCACACATCTGCATTCTGAAATGTAGTGGGAGTGGTTTGAATGTACATCTGTTGAACTGTTCTGAGGCATGTCTTTGTACTGATAACATTATCACTACACTTGGGGTACATCTCTGTCTTTATTTAAATCTGGGATTTGATAGTTCTCTGTTCTCTGAAGGTACTGATTCAAGTGGGAATACAGACTAGATTCCCCCCACATTGCTCATGTTTACTTCAGTTTGACAGTGTTGTGATCCCTGAAGGCATTTAGCAGCTCATTTATCAAGTTCATGTAAATCAGAAGTTCAAGTGTCTTATTGTTTACAAGCATGAACAATGTGTTTTGCATATTGCTTGATTGCTGTCCTTCCCCTGATCTCACAATAGAGAGCAGATAAATAAACCACAGTTTGTTTATTGTGATGTCAAAACTTCTGGCAAGTCAAAGTTAAAAGCCAGAGTGACCGTTCAGGACAGGATAAACAAACCACATAAGGAAGATTGGTTGGTTGTTTATTTAGTTTCTCTCACTTGCAGTGGGCAGAAGTAGGTAAAACAGAGAAACAAGCTCCCTAATCCGCAATAAACCAAGATTATTTAGAATTCTGGTTTATTGTGACATCTGAATATGCCTGCTATTTTTTGCAGTGTTGCATGGCTTTAAAATAATAAAATAACATCGCTTCCACTTCTCTCATTAGAGCTGAACAAACAGATACACAGGGTGAGAAAGTGAAGCATTACTGAAAAATAATGGCTTGGATTAACTGCTGCCTTGACTGAGTAAACAGCTGTAATGAAAGGAGTAATTAATATCTGAATAATTCTCTCTCTCTCTCTCTCTCTCTCTCTCTCACACACACACACACACACACACACACACACACACAAACACACACACACACACAAAGAGGGGAGAGAGAGAGGGGGAGGGAGAGGGAGAACAACACATAGTGATTCTGATATCCCGTCTCTTAGTGCATTTTTAGCAAAATTGCAGAGGATATGAATTAAAATTACAGGAGAAGCTTCCATGTACAGCCTGAACTTTTTTATTATTTTAAAGTACTTTACTATGCCTTTGGCAGGAAGTAAGCTATTGTTCCTTCTTTTACCATACACCAAGTTTGTGCATTATTTATAAATCAGAAGACTCCTTAGGAGAACATTTAAATTTTGAAGAAAATAGTCTTCTAAGAGGGTCATCTTAGCGTTTTGGGGTTTTTTTTTGTCCCTTGAGGTATTAAACAGCTGATGTGTTGAAATATATACAGTCATGCCCCACTTTACGATTGCCCCACATTACGACAAAACCGCATTACGATGTTTTTGCGATCGCAAAACGATGGTCTGAATAGGGGTTTTTCGCTTTGCGATGATCCGTTTCCTGCTTTGGGAACCAATTCTTTGCAAAACGACGATTTTCTTACAGCTGATTGGCGGTTTCAGAATGGCCGCCGGGTAAATAAAATGGCTCCCCGCTGTTTTCTGGGACGGATTCCTCACTGCACAGGCACCGAAAATGACCGCCCTATGGAGGATCTTCACTGGATGGTGAGTTTCCAGCCCATTGGAACTCATTGAAGGGGTTTCAGTGCATTTCAATGGGCTTTTTATTTTCGCATTACAATGTTTTCGTTCTACAGCGATTTCGCTGGAATGAATTAACATCGTAATGCGAGGCACCACTGTACTTTGACCCCTTTCCCGCTAGACTTGCTAAGCCCCACTTAGATTTCTTAATTTTGGGTTAGAAAAGTGGGGGCATCTTACAATGGGGGTGTCTTATACATGGAAAAATATGGTATATATATGATTTTTTAAAAATAGCTGGTCTATTCAGAGATCCATTAGAGAACATGTTTCAGTTGCTAACACTCAATTCAGTATAGGCACCTCTTGTTGAGAAAACTAAATTGGCATGGAGATACTTTAAAATTGTGGTACCACACTATGGTTCCCTCGCTGCAAGAAAATGTTATGAACACATGATATGAACAAACACAGAGATTTTTTAAAGAGCTGCCTCAGTGGGCATAAGGGAGTTCAACACTGAACTCCAGAGTTGCTCAGAAGCATCCATACGATTCGTCTAATACAGTGGTTCCCAACGTTGGCTAACCCAAGTGTTCTTGGACTGCAGTTCTGAGAAGCTTTCACCGCAGTCTGTGCTGGCCAGGGTTTCTGGGAGTTGCAGTCCAAGAACATCTGGGGATTCAAGACTGGAAACCAGGGCTCTAACGAAAGACAGGGCAGCTGATCTCTTCTTTCACTCTGGCTTATGTTTGTGAAACTATCTTTCTGCTAATGCAAGGGCTCCCAGTTGAACCATTTGCATCAGGCCACAGTGCCGCCTCTACTTGTGGTTACTAGTGTTTTCTTTTGTTTTGTTGGAAAGTTCTTAACTGCAAGAACTAATTTCCTGCAAGTAATGAAGATATATGTGGGCTTCCTTTTCACATTGCATCAGAGGTAATATGGAATGCCATACAAAGGCATGCTTCAGTTTCTAGACCTGCCCTGATAACGTTTCGAGATAGAACTGTGGATAGCTCAGTGGTTTAGGTATCTGGCTGTAGAGTCAAGAGGTTAGGAGCTCAATCCCCCACTGTGCCTCCTTTACAAGGTCTGGACTTGGTGATCCTTAGAGTCCCTTCCAGCTCTGCAGTTCTAAGATTATTACTATTATATAGAGTGTTAACGATATTCCTCGATATTCTGCGGTCTTTGAAACTGACATAAGGAGTAGCCTTCACCAGCATACAAAACGGAGTACAAAAAAATGTAATGCAACCTGTGAAAAGCAGCAAGAAGATCTGAAATAAAATCTAGAAATTAAAACGGAAGGGACATTGACACTTGTGCATCTCAGAGGCTTGTAATCCAGGCAACTTCCTAAAAGAAGAAAAGGAGGAGGAGGGTTCTTGTTAACCTTCAAAAAAATGTCTTGGGAGGACAGAGCTTAGAAAAGTTACTGTCTTGGCTTCCGGCTTCCAGAATCTTTCAGTTGCTGCAGCTACTAGCGGTGCAGAGTAGGAGTTCTGAGAATTATAGTCCAACAAAAACAACAACTTTTCCGAGCTGTGGCTTGTAAGGCTTGTAACACTGCTGCTCCCAGAAAGTTTAATAGACTACAGTGATTGTCCTGATCTGTTCCTGCTCCCTTTATGTTGAGTCTATTATGTGTTTTGTACATGATTGCGCTAAATTGACTCAAAAACTTCCAGGCCATGCATTTCATATTTATTTCAACAATGTGACTTTAAAATGGCAAGAACATTTGTTTGAGGCTACTATTGCAACCACGAAGGACCGTTAAGCTTGGTAAACACCTCTGTATTTAATCCAAACACAGAGGCATTAAGAGGGGTTTTATTGCTGCTTTGGGCTGTGATGCTGCACATAGTGTGGGATTCATAAGGAAAGGCGGGATAGTGATTATGTGGGGGAGCTGGCAGACTCTTTTAAGTAAACCATTGACAGCTCATTGGTACCAAGAGCATCATCAAAGACGAGATACAAGGGCTAGGGAGGTACAGTTCCACTCCCTCTGCTGCAGACGGTATACAACTAGCTTTTGATTCCTGCTCGTAAGGAGAAAGGTTAAAGATTTTAGCTCACCCTATTGCCACTGATGTATCCTTGCAAGGGGACAAGGGAAGGTGGAAACAACACCTAGAAGCACAGCAAGGCAACACCTGATTCATCCGTGCTGGATAGATAGCTCAGTGGTTTAGGAATCTGACTGTGGACCCAGAGGTTGGGAGTTCGATTCCCCACTGTGCCTCCTTGACAGGGGCTGGACTCGATGATCACAGGGTTCCTTCCAGCTCTGCAAATCTAAGATGTCTTATTTATTTACAATGCTTAGAAAGATTAATTTCTTGAGCTGCAACTCCCAAAATTCTCCTGACAGGATGGGTACTGGGATTTAGGAGTTGTCATCCGAAGGAATAACTTTTCTGAGCTTTGCTTATTTGTTTATTATACATTTATTAGAAAAAAAATTCTCCTCAGTGCTGCTGTTTCTCAAGATATATTTAAGGCTGCTTTACAAGAACTTGGTGACTTAAGGTTGCATGTGTCAAATGATGCTGTTCCTTGGGGCTGTGCAGCTTCCCCAAGGCCACGTAGGCTGGCTCTACTCCCAGGGAGGAACAATGGGAAATCAAACTCCCAAACTTTGCCTACAAACTTTGCTTTTGCTTTACACAGCCGGATGCCTAAACCACTGAGCTATCCAGTCAGCTGCAAATGATATGTTGCTAGAAATTCTTGGAAGTCCTACTAAAATCTCCAGAATTGTGTTTAGAAGTATTTTAGTGATACAGATTCCTTTAGAGTGGAACCATAGGTTTTAGTCTTAGGTTCTTAACTTATCTCTCTGAAAGTGTACACTTTGCCAGGAAACAGAATGGATCAGGACTGAGTCCTGTGATTTCTCACCACCCCAAAGCACCCTCTGCTTCCTTAATATATGACTACGCTGGCTGGAGAATTCTGAGCTATCTAATCCAAAAAAAGGGAAATGTTTGACTCTGGTCAAAATGCCTTTTTGTGAACATGGTGGAAAACATGTTTCACCCATTTTTATTGACCACTTCTAAAAGCTGTCATCATACTTCAATCTTGCTTTGGAAACCAAGTTGATTATGATACGTAGAAATAAAACAGATGGGATGAAACAAGTTCAAATCCAAAATTTAGTGTTTCGCTCCCTTACCTTTCCTTTTTTTGGGGGGGGGGAGGGAGTCCAGAGAACCATTATCTTTTTCTTCATCTTCTGTTCTGCCCCATTTAATATTTTAGTTTTGAAACGGAAGTTTCAACTGCAGTAGTTTTCATTTATCTTGTCACCGTATATTGCGCTAAAACCAAGGGAGCAGATAAATCCACGCACACCCCAGTTATGAAATTGGCATTATCTCAACTCCTTTCCTGTTAAAAAGTTTCTTACTGAGTTCTCAACTGCCACGCAGCAAATGTCAGCAAATGGGTATTAGCTCAGAACTTACATCTTCTGTTTTATGAGGAAGACCCCAACTGCCTGAAGTAATGAGATATAAGTCAGGATTCTTTTGTGCTCTAATTAATATAAAATTAACTCCAGGTCATTTAGTTTCCATTCCTCCAAGCAGCAGTAGTTCACAGAGAGGCAGTTTTGTATTTCATATGTTTCTTCTGCAACTGGTGCAGATAAAACACGGCGAGGTTATGATTCACCATGGAATTGCCCCATTGATTTCTATCAATTTAAAAAAAAGAGGATGGGGGGGGGAAAGATGTATTCTAGTGATTCACCATTTAGATCTAACAAATACCATTTCTCATATTTTTCCTCTTACTGGTGAAATTTCAAAATTTTCATTAGTATTCTATCAAGGGAAATAATAAAAAAATGCAAGCTTTTGAGATATCTAAATGTCTCAGTCAGGCAAACATTAAAAACAACAGGTGGGTTGATTTGATTTTGAAGTCATGATGACTGTCTGATATTTTAACTGGAATGAGTGTGGTCCAGACATTCATATGGTTTTTTTTAACTTGGGCTTTAGATTTTGTCTGGAGCAACCCCTAGGTATTCTAGGACAAAATAGAAATGGATTGCAAGTATGAAATCCAGCTGTAACTTAGAACTGCTCCATCTTTCTCTTCTAATTATATTTCCAAGTACTTTCTGTGCAGTAGATCGTTTGCTGCTGGACTTGGGCAGACATGGTATGATCCTTGTCTTAACCTTAGAAGGAAATTTCACTGCCCAAGCCCCTATTAAGGATTCATTTGACAGCAAGGTTGATTGCATCCTTGTTCATGAACACACCGTTTCTTCACTGATTTTGGAAGTTAATCAGGGCCAGATTTGGTTCGTACTTGGATGGGTGACCACCAGAGAATAGCAGGGATCTTCAGCTAAGACTGGAAGAAAATTCTGCCTGGAAGAAAATTCTGCCTGAAGCTGAGAAGGGGTGCTGTCGGTCAGAATTATCAGTCCCTGGGCTAACTGAACCAAGGGTCTGATTTGGCATAAGACATTTTCCTATGTTCTGTCCCCCAGCTTTGTTTGAAGTTAGTTGTGAATGATGGCTATGAACAGATTTTGAACTCCGTTTAATTAATGCCAAAGAAGGAGATGGGATTTGTGCAGACATGGGTGGTGGTGAAACCAGCTCTTGCTATCTTAACCGGCATAAAGTATAGAAGAGGAAAAAGGATGAAACAATTAAGTCAGCCAGGCTAACTTTGCATCTAGTTTTCTGTGTTATACGTGCTCCCAGTGCATAGGTTTGCGAACATGTGGTGTTTATGTTCTCATTTCCTGAATTTTCCTGTCCGGGATCTCTTTTTTGATGAATATTTATTTATTTATTTATTTATTTATTGGATTTATATACCGCCCCATAGCGCTACAAGCACTCTCCGGGCGGTTTACAATTTTAATTATAAAGGCTACACATTGCCCCCCCAGCAAGCTGGGTACTGAATAGCAGGATGTGCCTAGCTCCGGGCCAGATCTCTGCAGGATGCTATCTCCTTCCCAGGAGAAAAAAAGGTGAGAGCAGTGTGGAAAGTTATCTGGTTATATAAATCCTCGAAGGGGAGGCCCTTGTGACAAGAGGAGATAAAATCAACTTCCTTGCAGAAAGTGAAGTTGTGGTGGCTTTAGCAACAGGAGCTCCATATCAGCAAAACTCTCTAGTTTTGCAGCACCTTCCACTTTCTATATTAGCTGTGGAGTATTTCCTGACGTGATGATTATTCAGTCCATTTATAGATAACAACACCTCAGGGTCAATAATACAGTACTATTGATGCGCTGCTATAGAGACTGACTTGATACTTCGCTCAGAATAGCGCTCCATCACCAGTGGGGAAAGAGTCTTGACTCTTGAGCCTTACCTAGAGCAGCTTGCAGTGGGATGCTGTTCTGCTAATGATCTCAATGATTTCAAAGACATGGTTGTCTTAATCTGTGCAAGCATATCAGATTTAAAAAAATATATCACAAGAGACAAATACATCGTGGCACCTTAAAGACTAACTGCAGTATTTTAATGTGAGCTTTCATGGATGAAGTCTGCCAACATGTTTTCGTGTCTTGTTTTGTTGTTTCAGTTTTGACTAGGTTTCTTTTTCTTATTTTTTTTTTTGTCTGATATGTCTCAATGATGTATGTACCACATAATGGGGGATAACAGGAGAAAGTATGGGGGGGGGAGTTAACAAAGATGCATACAGCAAAATCAATGCTAGACAGAAAGTCTTTGTCAAACATTATTTAAAATGTGGCACCTTGGGCTGAAATGCAAACAAAGCAATATGGAGATGTTCCTGCTGTTTGAATAAAAATGGTCTCAAACCGCTTATTCAGAGGCTCACCCGCTAGTCTTGTTTCTTTAAAGTCTTCAGGCAGAATCTTTTTGTGGAATGGTATCAAGCTGCTTCTGATTACCCTAACAGGGTTTCCAAGGTATGTGAGATTCTCCAGGAATGGTTTTCCACCCCTACTTCCTGGTGAGTTTCTGTGGCTGAGTGGAGAATTGAACCCATGTCTCTTTGAGACCTTGTATGCCAGTTTGTTATCTAATATAGTGGTCCCCAACCTTGGGCCTCCAGATGTTCTTGGACTACAACTCCCAGAAGCCTTCATCACCACCTCTGCTGGCCAGGATTTCTGGGAGTTGAAGTCCAAGAACATCTGGAGGCCCAAGGTTGGGGACCACTGATACATCAACACTGGCTGTTAAGCCAGAATCATGTTGATAAAACTGAAAGAAGAAGGGCAGTTGAGTTAACAGGTCCCCCTTCCCCGCAGCTTGGTTGCATACTGCTTGTGAAATGGGGTGTGCAACTGGTTGTCCTGCTGATCGTGTAAGAACACCTTACTAGAGGAGGATTCACTTGCACAACTGTGCGTGTAGTTCCTCCCAACATGGCTTTAAATTTTATTCAGCAATGAAGATTGGTGACTCACCCTATTGGGGAAGGGGTGCTGTGTAAATGTGAGAGGCTTCCTGTATTTATATATTTGTGTTAGTTGGGATGTCATTTTTAAATATGTTCCTCTCTTGCAGTGTGAGTAACAGAGGGTGTTGTGACATGTGAAAGACTAGTATGTTTTATTTGGTGTTAGCTTTCATGGACTACAGCCCACTTCATTAGATGCCTAGAGTGTTGGCTTTAATTAGCAGATTGTTAATACTGTGAAAAATAATCATTCAGGGGAAAAGAGAACTGAAATGCAAAAAGTACAATAAGCGATAATTACCTGTAATAAGCCTCTCTCTTGTTTCCCTTCTGACAAGCCAAACCTTGGTTTACTTGTCAAGGTAGAGAGAAACCTCCGAGCTAGCTCCTGCCAGTGCTTTGTGTCATAATAAACAAAATTGTTTGTGGTTTATTTAGCAAGCTGGTGCACGCCACCACACTGGCTCATTAGCAACCTTGAATTCTTGCTCTCCTTCAAGGATTCTAAAATCTCTTGAACTGTGGTTTGCCATCCAGACTGCATGTGTGTGGCTGGTTGGTTGAAGATGCTGTTAAACAAACATCCTACCTTAGGGCAATGACTCAGAATTGATAGCCTCGTGGTAGTAATTATGCAACTCTCTGATCTGATGCCAAGACAGGTCACAACTATTCTTTTTGACTGTTCTCAAACTTAGCAGGGAAAAATGGGGATGGGAATAAAGACAAAATGTTGTGTCATTTTTAAAGACTAACAAATTTATTTCATTGTGAACGTTTGCGGTTCAATACTAAGTAAACTAACAGACATTGTAGCTAGACATCCCCCCCACGCTCAGTAGCTAGTTACCACTTTAGTTACACATTTGCAAAAGCAACTGTTTAATTTCTCATGTTTAAAAGTAATTCAATAGTTACTTCAGTTTCTTTCTTAAAACCTCAGAATTGATGCCCCCTGCTGGCTTGTGATACAAAATCTCTTATCAGTGAGCTACCACACATTACTATATGTTACAATAATAATGTGCTTTAGATATGCCTTGATTTTTGTAGAAATGCATTAATTGCAGGTATCCCCTTTATTTGTGTTGTACTGGTTTCAGGCTTCATCCAGGAAATTCAGAGCAAAAGAACTATCCTGGGTTATTTGTCAGACACCTGGGGTAGAAATGCTTCAACTTGAGTAGGTTAAAATAAGATCTGTTGTATTGGAAGGATATTACTTCATTATAGAGAAGTTGCTTTTTGTTGTCATGGCTGTGTTCCTATTTATAAGTGTGTGTTCCTATTCAATAATTTATAGCCATATAACCTTCCCGAATAGCTGGAATTACCAGCATTAATGGTAGGGTTGTAGCAGTGGAAGCTCTTTGTTATTGAGAACCTTACATACTAGGTAAGCATACTGAGTGAGTTATATTAATCTACTAGTAGATTGTGATGTATTGCCTATTTGGCAAGCAGCGAAAGCATTCAGGTGTGACATGGAGGCGTCGTTTCCTCCCAGAATGCACTAGAAAATTGCAGTTCATCTTAAGGTCTGTATTTTGCTGACCCTGTAACTTGCAAGTGCGATATATTTCAAATGTATATTTTACCACAGGGTTATGAACAGAAATTCACTTTGTCACTTGAGCTAACTTAGAAGCTCATCAAGATTTTCAAAATATATGAAAATATATGTAAATTTTAATGCACACAAACACAGAAACACACACACAGTGCTTTGGGGTCACAAATAAACAGAATATGCATATTTTGTCAGCTGGCCTACTCAACATTTCTTTGGGTTGGCAGTTTTGCCTTGACCGTTGTAAGCTGTCAGATTTTGTGCATTGTTACTGGATGTAGCTCACAAGCCCCTTAAAGTACCCGTAATGGAAACAAGATTTTTAGCCTTAGGGAGAAAAAACCAATCAGTTTTGCCTTGAAAAACTTACTTTTTGCACAAGGACCAGGATCCTGAAGTTACCATGTTCACAGGAGGCTTTGCTGGCTGTGGAATTCTGGGAACTGTAATCCAAACAAATTAACTTTTCAAAAGTTGAATAGTAATATGGAGGAGAAGAAGAGGAATCTTAGAAGTGGATATGGAGTCCAGCCCATGTTAAGGATGCACAGTAAGGAATCAAACTCCTAACCTCTGGTTCCAAAGCCAGATAACAAAAACCACGGAGCTATCCAGTTTGAGCCTGTCTGCTTTCCTAGTTTTTCCTCCCCTTCTCCCTGCGTTCCCCAAAGGTTTTCAGAGCTATAAATAACCACACTGGACTTTGCATTTGTGGGGGTAAATCCTCCTCCATACATTCTGTAAAATAACCTCTTCTGAAGAGTCATCTTCCCAGTGTTTAGAAATACGAATGCAGCTCACACAATTGTCAGCATGAAAGCGCTTTTTTGATGTTCTCAGAAAATGTAAATTTAATCACGATAAGTGCTTCCTCCAAATGTAGCTTTTCTTTGTAGCAGGAGTTTGCCTATTACAATAGCAGAAATATATTCAAATAGATAAAGTATAAAGGCGAATGACCTTTTCTGCAAAATGCATTTTAGGATAACTCTTGACGGCTTTATTATCCATCATAAAGATTTTTCCCCCCCTGTGTGAAAGGGAAAGGGAGACTGCCCAGCTTCTTACCTCCCCTTTTTGGCCTCTAGCGAAAAAGCCCCCAGGCCTTATTGAGAAATAACATCCTCCCCTTTCCCCCCCCCTCCGCACCCCATCTTGAGAACGGGTTGGTGTCATTCTACCCTTTTACTAGAAAATACTATTCATTCATTTTCCTCCTCTTAATGACAACATTCGTGGTTGTGTAGCTAATATGGAGGCTGCCAGACATAAATTACTGCACAATAGGGTTCCCAAACAGCAGTCCTTTATCCTTCTCCTTATTAACATTCAGACTATTTTTTTCCAGTTGTACAGACCAGAGGCTGTGACAGACTGAAGAAAAACATATTTTACTGTATTTTATGTCCCACTTTTCTTCCATTATGTGGCACTCCGAGGTGGCATACATGGCGTTTCTATCTGATGATCTTAGTTTTAATTGCAGCCTAGCTAATGTATCATGTTTGGCTGATGCTTCATATAGCTTCAGTGCGTAATGTGGGATGGCAGAGAATGGTAAAAAATAATTTTAAAAATGTTATCAAAGCAATTAACAAAACAAAAACAAGCAAAAACATCATAACACCTTAAATGCTGTTTCATTTCACTGTGAGCTTTTGTGCATGCACCCTCTTCTTCAGAAATATGTAGAAAATATGTTTATTATTGTCTTGACTCCTATACCTCCCTGTAGTGCTTGAAGCACTCTCTGGATGGTTAACATAATTAGGCAAGGAACAGTTTGCCCTCCAGCAAGCTGGATACTCATTTTACTAACCTCAGAAGGATGGAAGGCTGAGTCAACCTCAGAAGGATGGAAGGCTGAGTCAACCCTGAGCCAGCTGCATGAACCTGTCGGGATCAAATACAAGTCATGAGCAGAGGCTCGACTGCCAGTACTGCGGTTTAATCACTGTGCCATGGGGCTTCCTATGTTCCTAATAGATCACATATAATATCAGGTCTGTCTATGCTATACATTCTAAACTTGTTGTAAAACAAGTCTGAATATTGTTTCACACTGAAGTACAGTGGGGTCTTGACTTGAGAACTTAATCCGTATTGGAAGGCGGTTCTCAAGTCAAAAAGTCTGTAAGTCAAGTCTCCATTGACCTACAGTGCATTGAAAACCGATTAATCCCGTAACAGGCCGTTTTTGTTCCATTTTGGTTTTTTTCTGGTCTGTAAGTCAAATCTCAGTCTGCAAGTCAAACCTAAATTTTGCGGCCAGAGAAGTCTGTAACTCAAAAAGTCTGTAAGTCAAGCCGTCTGTAAGTCAAGGGTCCACTGTATTTGTCTTGATACTAAGGCATAATTGCAGGACTGTGGCTCCAAAGGGTACTCAATTTGGAACTGGTTTAAACCTATAACATTGATATGTCTTTACACCTCCCGGTCATATATGAGATTCCTCAAGTGTGATAGGCCAAAAGAGAGAAACCCAAGTATCAGAGGTCTATACATGTATGTTCCCATGTTTGATCCTTGGCATCTCCATAATAGTACTGGGGTAGTCCTGTGTCTGAAACTCGGGAGATCTACTACCTATACATATAGAAAAAGTTGAGCCAGTAGGAGGGTCCATTAGTCTGACTTGGTGTGTGAGTGTCCCCAAAAAGTCTGAGTACCTGAAACTCAACAAGCAGCTGGCATCTTTCACAACTTATTTTCATTGGAACATAAGCAATGAAAGCAAGTTGTTAAAGATGCCAGCTGCTTGTTGAGTTTCAGGTACTAAGACTTTTGGGAGACATGCTGTACTGAACAATAGTGAGGCTATGCTAGTTTAGACAATTAGCACCAGTTAGCCTTAAAGAAGAGTGTTGTTTCATAGGACAGATCATTTAATATTGTAGGAAGTGAAGAAAATATTTACAAGGTCTTGGGGCATCCATAAGAGAGACTGGAATGACAGCCTTACTGGAGGCATTCAATGAAACTGAATTGCATTGGACACTAAAGGGATATAATCTGGGTTGGGGTGGCTAAGAAATAAATTTGAAAACACCATTAGGTGGCTCTCAGAGGTTTTGCAGCATGGAGGAAACTCTGCTTTTCCAGGGTTTCTGTTTGCATGGAGGGACTCCAGATGCATGATGGACTTTCCTCTTCCATCATCAGAGGAAAATAGGGCTAGCATATTTCAGGTGTTCATTTACCTAACTTACACAACACATTCGTAAGTCTTGTATGGTAATGAAAGAAGGGTTTGATGGTGATAGTGGAAAGGATGGTGGAGCCTCTAGCCATGATTGGCTGGGTTCCCTTAAAGTCACAGGGGGTGGCAAGAAAGAATGGTCTGTCTCTGGCAGTGGCTGAGCTGCTTGGAATGCTAATGTTATAGGGAGTGCTGGACTGGGAATGGCAGGCTGTTATCTGTGTCTATAAAGCAGATTAACGGACAGGAATGGCCAGGGAGAGAGAAAGGAAGGGGAGAAATAATTGGCAGAGAGAGAAAAGGTGGAAATGGCCCAGAGCCTTGCAGTAACAAGGGCCAAAGTTCAGCTATTGATTTGAGCTAGCCACCCCAAATCTTTGGCTGCGGGCTATTTGTGCTCTCGTTTAAAATTTCTGGCCAAGATCTGAGCTCCAAGCTTGTGAACCTCGCCGAGAGAGGTTCGATATCGGAGTGCGCTGTTTTTGTGTCTCTGTGCCATAATTGAATGTTTTTGGAGATGGCTAGCACTAGGCTGAACTGTAGACAGATGTGGACAAGGAGCTTTGCCGTAAAGGAGGATGCGATTAGCATTTTCAGCGTGAAGCCTTTTGGTCAGCAGGGAAAGAAGAAAATCGAAGTAGTTTGACACATCGGGAAAAGAAGCACTTCTTGCTGCTGAGACCATTTTGGAGACTTTGAAATACCCCTCTTTTGTTGACAAAGCATTCAGATGTTCTCATTATTTCCTGTGATTTGCATTATTAAAGAAAACTTACTACCCAGACTGAAAACTTTTTCTTCTACTTATAATGTTGAATAGAGAGATGGTAGGGCTTGCTGACAGTACAGGCTGAAATTGAGTTAGCAGCACATAGTGCAGAAGCCTTTCATTTTTATTTTATTTCAGATGCTTTAATTATTTTACCATGCCATGCAGTAAGAAGATGGACGATTCGTAGATAAACACTAGCTTCATACAGCTCTGTTTTTCAGGGGACTGTTAAGGGATTCAGATCTAATTAAATGCTAATCCCTTTTAAAAGAAATAATCAAAGGAATAAAGTGATTTAAGGGTGCAGATTCCACTCCTCGTTTTAGCCACAGGATCTTCCAGAACTGAAATCCTGTTTAGATTATGTAATGCCACTTTTCAGTATCAGATTCAGCCTCATTGACCTGCCTATGGAATAGCCTCTTTTATTCTAAGGAGCCAGTTACTGAATTCTTCAGCTGATCAGCTTTGAAGATTAATAAAGGGCTGTGTGTGATCACCTCCACTTGCAGGGTTTACAATGACAGGGGATATGAGGAAGTGCCAGAAGGCGTCTTTCCCGGCAAACTTATAATGGCCGTAATCCTGTTGCTTGGCATAGTGAATTGCGCTAGAGTAGACACATCTGGATCAATGGGGATTTGATGAGACGTCTCCTCCGTGGGTTCTGCTGATTAAAATGAGCATCCTCCAAGTGTGACTTGTCATGCTAAGATGTGTCACAGTTAAAGAGTAGGCCCATTTGAATCAATGGAATTTTGAGAGCAGTTGAGTTGCCAAATCGCCATCGTTCCATTGGTCCTAATCTACTATGATTTACTGCACCAAACAACAGGATTGTGGCCAGTGTATCTACAATACATCAGTTTCGCAGTTTGAAACCATATTCACCTCCCTGGCTGCATCCTATGGAATCTTGGGATATGTAGTTCAATGAGGTGCTCAGAAGTGTCTGGTACACAGCTCTAGTTATTGCAATTTAAAGGTAAAGGTAAAGGTTCCCCTTGATAATTTTTGTCCAGTCGTGTTCGACTCTAGGGGGCGGTGCTCATCCCCTTTTCCAAGCCATAGAGCCAGCGTTTTGTCCGAAGACAATCTTCCGTGGTCACGTGGCCAGCGTGACTAGACATGGAACACTGTTACCTTCCCACCGAGGTGGTCCCTATTTATCTACTTGCATTTGCATGCTTTCGAACTGCTAGGTTGGCGGGAGCTGGGACAAGCGACGGGCGCTCACTCCGTCGCGTGGATTCGAACTTACAGTGCAGATCTACAGATCTTACAGCACAGAGGCTTCTGTGGTTTAACCTGCAGCGCCATCGCGTCCAATTTAGGGAAGTCCAATGACTCTCTAGCAAAGAACTCAAAACCCCCAACTGCACTACAAATCCCAGTATCCTATAGCATGAAGGAACCTTGTGGGGCAGTGGTTAAACTGCAGCTAGAACTCTGCCCATGACCCAGGTCCAGTCCCAGGTAGCTGGCTCGAGGTTCACTCAGCCTTCTATAATTCCAAGGTGACTTTTTGTCACTGGTGGGGGGGAGGCAATGTGTAGCCTGCATAATTAAACTGTTAAACCACCCAGGAAGTGCTTTAAGTGCTATGGGGCAGTATATAGACAGCACACTTTGCCTTTTGTTTTTGTTTTTTGCATGGGTCGATGACAATTAAAGAGGCATCACACGGCTACCACTTGATGTGCATGCGCTGTTAAAGACCTTGGTTGGAGTCCAGTTCCATTATTCTGCGACTGCATAATTCTGAATAGCAATTTGCTACAAGTTTAGAAGGCAACTTAGTAGGCATTTCTTGTTACATGCCAAGCAAGCTGGCTTCTTAACTTGAAGTAGTTTGCCACAAAGATTTACTTTGGTCAAGTTAACGCCTATGGGCATAACTCACAGGATTCTGGCCCTTGAGGATATCCTTTTGCACTGGCATTTATTGCTGTGTACACCACTGGCTGGCCTGTTAGACGGGGATGCAGCATCTTCCAATCTGTGTGACCCTCTGGGTTATCACCAGTAACTCCCTTTCTCAGACTGGCCTCCCTCATAGGGTCGTTGTATGAGTGATATGGGGAGAAAAAGAACTATGTATGCTGCTTTGGCTTCCCTGGAGAGGAGATAAGAGTACCGTAAATGTCATACATGAATAAAGGAAATATATTTAGTGATCCCCATTCACTAGCTTAAAATGTTTATTTTGCCACAGTTGCTGTGGCCAAAGAGTTAAGAGTCATACAGGATATTTCTCAAACTCTGGAAATTACGCATTTTCCCAGACTGTGCGACCTCAGTCTGCACTGTGAAAAAGCAGAGATGGGAAAGTCAGATTTGGCACCAAAGCCATTTTATCGGTTCCCTCCCCCACCTTATGGTGATGTACTAAATTCTAATTTGTAACTGATGTATGGAGTATGTCCCACTTTTTCATTAGTCTTTTTAGAGGAGGGTGTTTGTGACTACTGATATTGTATTATTTAGTTTTCGGTAGCCCTTGTCCTCAGGATTGCTGCTTAACAAGGCCTAACACTGAAGCAAAGGAAGATGGGGAGGGATAAGTAAGGAAAACAAGGAAAAGGGGTAAGGATCATGCAAATGTGACCTCCTTCTATTACCATTAGAAAGGCTTGTTTGAGCCATACTTCAGTTAGTGTTAGGCAAACTGGAGGCGAGGAAGTCAAAACAGATCCCTTTGCATGGTTACTTTTTGTCAGAGCTTAGGAGTAACAAATTGCAAGTAACATGGTTAATTTGGGGGACAACAGGTAATATACAGTGTTAGTTTTCAGGTATAAAAGATAACACCTAACCTTCCTGTTACTTTCAAACAAATAGTTGCTTTCAAAACAACAGTTTAAGGTATTTCTGGAGTCGTTTGCAGGGAATTTTCTGGTTTTATGCTACAGTCCTGTCAATCAAAAGTGGCAAAAGAAATATCATTTTATGTTTGGATAATTGAGTGACTCCAGTATCAGACTGGAGAGGCAGAGTTGAGAGTTCAGTTCCATACTGAGCTTCGTGGGAAAGAAGCTGCTCTGTGTGGCCTTGGGCAAGCTGCACACCCTCAGAAAAAGGAAATAGTAAAGCAATTCTGAACACTCTGTACCTAGAAAACCCTGAAAAGGGTTGCCAGAATTCAGAATTGACTTGACAACATGCAATTATTTTGATTTGATTTTATAAGAATGTCCAAAGCAAAAAAAAATCAGATTTTGCTGCTAGCCAGAGAGTACTTCACTATATTGTTCTATCTTGTCCGGAACAACAAAATGTGTTAATAACACACATTGAAATCCATTATCTGTGTAAACAGAGCAGTAACAATGCTGCGGAGAAGTAGAGTTTAACAGAAAGAATTCCTTTTGAAAATGTATGGTTTCCAGCTCTGCTTTTTTGTTTAATACAGAATACAGCTGATGTTTTTTTTTTCCTCGTAGAAGATCAGATCTGTTTGCTTTTGAGCTTATTTTTACAAGTGGCTGTGCAGGGGAACAGCAGAGGGTCATTTTTCCTTCAGTTGGGCAGAGAAGTGAGGAAAGGTGGAAGAAAGAAAAGCCCCCAGTGGTTGGGGAGAGGGGAAATCTCAGAGGAGTGAGGAAATGAGCCATTAAGTGTTTGAGGTTGATTACAGACCTGGGCGAAGCCATGTTTGCTAAGGTTTTAGGGCTGGTTAGTGGTCTGGTTGTAGGCAAAGGAGAGCAAAGGCAGAGTTATTCTACACCAGGAGCAAAGACCTTGTTAACCTCTGCAGGTCTAGAAACAATGGCTTGTAACCCATGACAGGAGAAGGAGGTCTTCTGATGAGAGGGAAAAAATTATAGAGCAGTCCTGTGTTGCCGCTGATGAGTGTTGCTTCTTGATAAGCAGGATCAAGGGCTTCGCTGGGTCTTGTGAAAGTGAAGGGAAAAGCACTGGAGTTGCCTTTGACAGAGGTAAAAGGACAGGCTAGGCAAGACAGGGGGTAGGAAGAACAGGCCTGGCTTTGTAGCAAGGAGGAGCTTAGCAGCAGATTGGAGCCTAGAAAGTGGCAAGCGAAGGCAGGCTCCTCGCCGAAAGCCGGCCTGCATCTTACTCTTCTCGCCGCTTGAATTCCATTTGCACTTAGCAATCCCTCCGAGGGTTGCCAAGACCTCGCAAGGGAAATGATCTCGTCTTCTTCCAGTCCGGCCGCCAAACGCCACATCGGTTTATTTGCACTGGTGGCTTTGTGGATTTTGGCTTCTCGCTGAGGCATTTCCTCCTGCCTCACATTCCTGCTGAGAGGCTTCTAGCTTTAGTGGTGGCCAAGAAGTGGAATTTGAGGCTCCAGAGGGAGAAAAATTAATATGTCCCCTAACTGGAGAGATATTTGCAAAAATGGACAGATCACGAGATTCTGCTTTTTTATATCAGGGGATGGTGTTGCATTGGGCAAAATACAGGGCAGATGCTCTCGTCCCCCCCCCCCCCCAGAGTACCAAGAAAGTTCAACACCACCATTAATTCAAGAGGTGTGGCAGGTACTAATATGCTGGAAGATTGTAGCGTACACTTAGTGCTAATGCTGAGGTAACCTGAAATCCATTTCAATCTGCTGACATAGCAGTTGTTATTGTTATCCTGATATGAGCAAAAGAAGAAGGCTTTTGTCAAGTGCTCTATGTTTCCATTTTAAAAACCTTTCCCCCCTTTTATGAATAGGAACTTTTTTTGTTCTGTGTTATCAAGTTGCATCTTAACTATAATGGCCTTATGGGGATTTTCAAGGGATGAAAAATATGCAAGGAATGGTTTTCCCATTACAGTGCATGAACACGCACACACACTGATGGGCTTCTATGACCAAGCAAGGATCCAAACCCAGATATCCATATCCACTACATCACACTTACCCTTGCACACGTTTTATGCCATGCTGAAATAAAATTCAGGTAGGAGTAATCCCAGTCAAAAAAGCCCACCAGAGGTGAGTTCCATTCGGCAAGCCGTCAAGTTAGCAGTGCCGCTTATAAAACCAAGAGCCTGTGTGGTAAAGTGACTGATAAAATGTCAGACTAGGATTTAGGACACCTAATCTCTGCTTGGCCATGAAAACTCACTGCAGGGTAGCAATGGTAAACGGTCACTTGAACATCTCAGATACTTGAATGCTCTAGTAAGGTCACTGTACAGTCGTGCCCCGATTAACAATTGCCCCGCATTACGATCAATCCGCTTTATGACGATCTTTTTGGAATCGCAAAACGATGGTCTAAATGGGGGAATTTCTCTTAGTGATGATCAGTTCCCTGCTTCGGGAACAAATTTTCGCTTTACGACGATCAAAAACAGCTGATTGTCGGGTTTTCAAAATGGCCGCCGGGTCCTTAAAATGGCTCCCTGCTGTGCTTAGGGACGGATTCCTCACTATAAGGCAGCAAAAATGGCTGCCGTATGGAGGATCTTTGCTGGACAGTGAGTTTTTACCCCATTGGAACGCATTGAATGGTTTTCAATGCATTTCAATGGGGTTTTTAATTTCGCTTTACGATGTTTTCGCTTAACAGCGATTTTCCTGGAATGGATTATCGTCATTAAGCAAGGCACCACTGTAAATCAAAAGCAACTTAAGGGTGCGTGGTCGTCCATAAAGACGTTTGAGAGACTGCTTGACCTTGATGGAATTTTAAAACGAAAATCTACTTGGAAATGGCCAAGTCATTGTGCCACCTGATGCAGAGCAGAAAATGATTCTCCTCCCCAGGTCATGATTCTCCGTACCTAAGACTCTCCAGACTATTGTGTCACCTGGGCAGAAAATCCCACAGGTATCTCTGTCTCTCTCGCTGTTGATACAAATCAGATTTCAGAAAAGTTACTTTTTTAAAACTACAACTTCCAGAATTCTGGTAGTGGATTCTGGAAACTACAGTTCAACAAAGTCTTTCTAAATTGTGGTAAAGTGCAACTGTAATCAATCTATATATCTGTAACTATAATGTTGTGTCATTTTCACGGCACCCAAATCTCTTGCTTATTCTGACTAACGGCACTGAAAACGGACCAACACATTCTTGCTTTGGGAATTGGCACATTTATTCTGCTTGTCAGGTTTCTCTGTCGAGTATGAGGAATATGTGACAGTGTGAGCAATTATATCAAATTAGCTGGCAGGTCTTCCAGTTGTGCTCTGTGCTACCACTAGGTTGAGTTAAAGGTATGGAATGAACCTCGTCAGTTTTGTAATGCATTATAATGGGGTTTAAAATTGTAATCAGAATGTTCAGGAAAACCCCTATTGACCTGTATAAATAGCACCCTTCTTCAGCATTAGTTGAACACCTCATTCTAATCTTTATTAGCATGGCAGATGCACTAATTAGAGGAAGCAAGGTAGCTTGGGAATTGCAAAGTAATTATTAAAATCAACAGCAACAACCGTTGCTATAAAGGCTAAAGGCTTCGCTGGATACTGGTGACTGACTTTTCTGTACTTTTGAACAGAAAAGTTCTGTTGCGCTTTTCTTTTTTTAAAAAAAAAATCAAGCAAAGTACAATGGAATAAAAGAATCATAACATTTCTTTTTCATTCCATTCCACAGGGCTTGATCTATTCGGTGTTGTGGGGAAGAGGGAAGAAACCATCAACTTTCTGCAGTTGAGCTAATGATCATTGATTGCATTTGTCTTGTGCAATTTGTTTTAATGAGACAGAAAATCTTCCAAGAACTATCTTGTATGCATCAGCTTTGGCTCCACTATTGATTTAGGTTGCAAACGATGAAAGGGAGGGAGAAAGAGGGATTGGATAAGCCTATCAAATAGGCCTTTCTTTTCTTCCAGTTCCAGCGGATGGCTAAAGTGGGGTTGCAGTGTTCTCTCCCTGCCTCCCCCCCCCCGTGTGTGTGTGTGTGCATGTGTAGAGTACCCTAATACTGCAGTTAAGAGGGAAGCTGTTGCACACACTAGAATACTTCCCTCCATGAGTAGGTAAAGCAAATGGTAAGGTGCTATGTGATAGAGAGGAGCAGTAGCTCAAGTATAAGACACATTCGCGAATACGTAAATCCTTCACGAATACGTAAGACACATTATTTGTATTTGGAAGGCCCTGAGTTCAGTCTCAGGTCTTTCCGTGTAGAACTAGAGAATACTTCTTTCTAACGCTGCTATGCTCTGATGTTGAGTGCAATAGATGTGCATTTCTAGCATGTTCATTGGCACAACCCAATTGTTTCTCCCAACTCTGTCACTAGATGAATCGTTCTCCATCTTCCCGGAAGTTAGATGACATTTTTTAGGATCTGTAAGTATTGGCTATGCTGGATGATGCTTCAAAGAGGTGAAGTCCAGCAGTATATGCGGTATATATTTGAGAATCACTGCTTTGTAGCAAACAGTCTGCAACTGCAATAACTCTCTGGACCAGCTCTGGTTCTAAGATCTAGTTCCTCTACTTGCCAGCCCAGGGACGAAAGAAGGAAATGGATGAAGAAGGGCCTGCAGTAACACCACTTGCCAATCAGTGGCTTTAGTAGTGGCTTTTGCCCACCGCCCGTCCTTATCTCATCTGAAGCAAAACATGCTGCTGGTGGAGCATAAAAAAAGCATTATTGTACAATGTATGCAACACATGTCTTATTAGTACTATAGATCACACTTGATACAAGATTCAAATAAATCTCTATGCAAGCTAGAAGTTCCCAGGGAGGAAAAAGTGGCAAATAAATAAAATATATAATAAACAAGCTCCTCAGTTCTTTGTATCTTGTGCATTTAAATAAGAAACATCATTGTGATATTCTGAGAGCTCTAGATATCCTAATGAAGCTTTTCATAGCCTAGTATCTTAAAGTACTGTACTACAGCATCCTAGTTATTGACCATGATAGCTGGAGATGTTTAGAGTTGTAGTCCCAGCACATCTACAGGAGCATTATGGAAATTGTACCTCAAACATCTGGAAAGTACACATTTGAAGAAGATTGCTGTAAATGTGTCTGACCTTTGAGATTTTTCCCAAGATGGCTGTCAAGAATGTTTTGACCTACTTGTATTGATTGGTTTTCACGGAGGAGAGATACTGTCCTGAATTTACGTCTGGGTTTTAACTTTCTAATTCCAGTAAGGAAAGCAGTTCTGAAGTCCAAAGCACAAAGGAAACCTGGTGGTTTCTGCTCCCCTCAGTGCAGAGTTTTAAGCTGCAACTTCTGTTCGTTTCTTCCTATTTTGCTCTCTTGGTTTTTATCTTACTTATTTTTCTAATATTAAAAACATGGCTTCTTATTGCAAGCCCTCCTTCTCAAAAAGGAAGTTGTCTCAGTATTCTCCAGTTGTGTTCTGCCACCATCCCCTTGACAGCTGTACTTCTGTGATGGTACGTTGTAAATTTGTGACCTTTATTTTTAATATGAAATTGTGTTAAGTGAGCTGCTTTGAGTTGGCTTGGTGAGAAAAGGTGGGATTTTTTTTTTAAAAAATCCTATTCATCCTCATAATTTGTTAGTCTAATTCCAATGCAGGGCTGATACAGTACTTAGTTACATGATTCCTCCTCTTGCACACCTCTTTTACTAGCACTTCAAGTCCTGTTATCATTTGGATTATGAATATGTGAAATAAGACTGAAAATGGGATATTCTTGGCATACTAGGGAGGGAACCGTATAGCAGTTGGCTGTGGTCCTGGAGTGTGTGACGAGCTTTGAAAGAAACTTATGAGCAGAAGCTCAATGTCTGAAACATATGGTCATTTCTTCAAGCACAGTAATTTATTAACCTCTGTTCAAGAAAGCAGAGGTTCCAGTGGAACATTCCATTTCTCCCCCACCTCTTTTTTTTTAATCTTCTCTTGAGCTTCATCCGAAACGAATGTGGTACGTATAGACTAAAATGCCTTTACGGGAAAGAAAATAATTCATTTTTAAAGCCCTGACATTCTTTCGCACGCTGTATAACACCGGCTACTTTAAGGCATGGTGTTCACTGAAGGAGTGACAGACACACACAGAGAGAGAGAGAGAGAGAGAGAGAGAGAGAGAGGTGGTTCCTATCATTTTGAAGCCAAGAGGTATAATATATTCATGAAGGCTTTCATGGCCGGGATCTAATGGTTGTTCTGGGTTTTTAGGGCTCTTTGGCCATGTTCTGAAGGTTGTTCTTCCTGATGTTTTGCCAGTCTCTGTGGCTGGCATCTTCAGAGGACAGCAACCTGTGCTCTGGTCTGGTTGCTGTCCTCTGAAGATGCCAGCCACAGAGACTGGCAAAACATCAGGAAGAACAACCTTCAGAACACGGCCAAAGAGCCCAGAAAAACCCAGAACAACCAAGAGGTATACGCACTCACAACATGTGCACACACAAGCCCCAGACCTGCCTGCGGAAGACTCACCGTCATGTGTAACGTATAGAAGGGCATATGGAAAGTAGTAGCTGTGAAGAATCTTCTGCTGTTACCAAGTCATCCGTTGATGGTGCTACAGCTGAGCTGGGGGGGTCTCCTAAGAAACGTTTTAATTACACAAGCAGCATGCATTGCTCCTGCTACTCGGATTCATTTTCCCAGCAAGCGCTGAAGGAAATGAATTCGTTCAGCAGTTGCTTAGTTAGAACAGGGCTTGCTGTTATGATGCTTCTTGGTTGGCTGGCTGTTTGCCCACGACCGCGGGTAGCCTGGTTAATCCTAGCAGAGCGGAGAAGCTGGCAAAACAGAGAGGCGTCAGCGGACCAAATGTCTGTGAGGAGAACCAGAAAGCTGCCAAGGTGTAGTAGACATTGAGCCTCTGGCTCCCCGTCCCCCCACCCCACCCCTGAATTGCTGATGTTTGGTGTATTTCATAGTTCCAGTGTTTTCCACTTGAGTGCTCTGTGCTCATCTATCTCTAAAATATCTCTAGCCATTAGGCTTGAAGCAGCGGCGTTTTTGCACTGACAGTTATTGGTTAACGGAGCGTCTGATAATTGCTCACCTGTCGGCCGGAAATTAAACGGATGCTGAATTGAATATCGTTCCAAAGTGACGTTGATCGGGTGAATTTGGCTTTTTAGTTTTGAAGCTCCCCGCCCATTGTGAGGCTGCCTTCATACACGTGTTTTTAAATTCACAACCTCTTTACGTGCGCCACGACAGCACAGCCTGCTCTTGTCCTCCTGTGTTTGCAACTTGGTTTCTGCTTTTTGGGGGTCATCCTTCCTTCCACGCCCTTCCCTTTTCCTCAGATAGTGCTTTTGATAGTGTGATGCAATCCAGGCCATTGCACATGTGGTTTCTCCTTCCACCCTTCAAAATCACAACCCTGGTGCAGAATTGCAACATGAATTGAAAAGTGAAATATTTGCTTATCCCCAGATAAGACTTTATAAGTCACCAGCCTTAGCTGAATGGCCATTTAGCTTCGCAAGACCTATGAATGTCTCTTTCACCGAAAAAGAAATTATCTCAGTCACCTTATGATGAACCATTTGCATATGAAATAAATGGTGCCCCTGATTTACTTCTATTAGTGTCTGCTTCTTCCTTAAACTAATTAAAAAGTAACAAAAGACATTCACTAGCAATATATAACTCTTTTAATTGTGAGTAATGGCAACAAGGATTTCTTGTTGGTGAAGCAGCAAGGAAAGAATTGCTTCTAAAAAGCAACATTTCAAACAGTGCTGTTTTCATGTAAACAGTGTGGGTGAAATATGACCAAACTCTGCTCATTACTGGCCAGGGTTGGCAGGACCTTCGTTTACATTTGGGTTTGCCTTGGATTAAAATGAATGCTGTTGACCAAATACCTTACTACACATCCTGGAAACTAATAGCATTAGAGTCCTTCCGGCACTGCCAGCCATTGTGATAATTAGAAATCAGTTTTGTAATTGGGGAGGGGGGGGGAAAGGGGCCGTGAATCCTCAATAGGACCTGACGTGCTTGGTGGTGGTGGGGGGTTTGCATTGGTTGCTGAGCATGTTGCTAAGAAACACTGAGGTATTTTGAATTGCTAAAATGCCCCCCATCACAGCAATGTGTTATAATTTGTGAAAAAGTCAAAAAGCTATGAAAAAGGGTCTTGTTAAGACTGTTTTTATGTTTAGAGCCCCAAATTTCAGAAATATATCCTATTTCTCTCTCTCTCTCTCTCTCTCTCTCTCTGTGTGTGTTCCATCTCTCCCCCCCCCCCCCTTCTCTATGGAAAGTAATTTGCTTTTGGAAACTTCAAAATTTAAATTCTCATATGTTCCTGGCTGATGGAAAACTAGAGGTAGATATAAATACTGTACCACCCAACTGTCACCTCTTGGCACAAGGCTGAGTTTTGACATTGCTCAGATATATAGAACCGGAGTAGCAGATTCTTTCTGGTTGACCCAGCCATTAAATCTCAGGGAAATCCCTTGCATGCTACGACAAGATTGAAAGCTAAACCCTTTTGCTTTATGTTCCTCCTTGACCAGGTAAACTTTTACTGTGCGCCTTACAGTATCTTTCCCTCTCCCCCTCCCAGCACCCCTAGAAGTATGCCCCATAATAACTGGCACTTTGCAGATTTCTCACCCCCAAAAATGTGTTAAGAGCAGATGGAAGAGGAAAGCAGGAGGGGAGGGGAAATGTGACTGCAAGAAAAACAATCTTGTCTGAGATTTACATCTTCTGCGCTTTTGAATTGTATTGGAGATTTTAGTTAACTTTCTGGGAAGGGAAGGATTGATTATTTTCTCTTTGAAAAGAGATGTGTAATAGTGGTGGTGGTGGTAATGATAATGATAGACATTGCAGTTTCGGGGGGATGCCAGACCTGAAGATAAAGAATTAGAAAAATTAACAAAATAAGGCATACTCCCCTATCCATGGGGTCAGTATCCTCCTGATTCACTTAACTGCTAACTGAAAATACTAATTAAAAATACCAGAAATTCCCAGGGTATATTTACCAGAACTAGTCACCAGAAGGAGCCAGAGACTATGCAGCACACAGCATTCAGTAATTCCACATTTTTCTGCACCTGCACAGGGGGTTGGGGTTGGAACCGACCCCCCCCCCACAGATACGATCCCCCCTACTGCCCGATCTCGTACTGTATAGAGACCAGGCAGTAGATGTAACTTGCTGGTGGATGAAACACGTTTCAGTGGTCTCCCTAGTCATCAGGGCATTTGGGAACAAGGCCAAAGAATTTTATAAAATATTACAACCAGCGACAGATCTCTGAAATAGCACCATCAGAGCTGGGGGAAAAAAAAACAGCAGTATTAGGAGTAGCATACATATTACACTGACATTTAGCTGATAATTAGAGTTTTGGTTAAAGCTTGTATCTGTTATATAATACCAGTCAATGTTTTTATGATTTCCGTCTGTTTTTAGACTGGTTCAGATTTTTAATGTTTTTTTATAATAATGATAATGATGATACATGCTGTCAAGTCAGTTCTGAGTTATGGCAACCTTTTCCAGGGGTTTGTAGGGTTAGAATACTCAAGACCTTGTTTAACATTTCCTTGACAAAGTCTCCAACTCACTGAGCTATCCAGCCAGTTTCAAGAGAGTTATATTCATTGGTTATTCCCATCTTTGTTGCATCGCTCTCTCTTTTATAGCTTTCATGGAATGCTTAATTTTTGAATGTGAACCGAAGCCATTGCAGTTTGCCAGTCTATGAAGACTGACTGTACTGTACTGTTCCCTCTGAGGAGGAAAAAAGGGGTAGAAATTGATTTGTGCCTTTTAAAAGACAACAGTCAAGTGTGAAACACATGCGTTGTAGTTTAGTCAGCATTTGGTTGTTGGAAACAAGTATTTTATGTCCTTATCCAGCAGCTGCTTCTCCTTTTCACCCTATTTGGGGTCTCTGTGCTTTGCTGGTGCTTATAATAAATAATTTATTGTCATTGTAAGTATATACATGGTACACCCATACAACGAAATTCAGACAGGCACCCAGAGACCAGACCCACAAGCACACACATAAAAATTCCCCAAACACTCCCCACCCACTAGAACCAACAGTACCATGACTTTGCATGACTGGTGTTGGGGAACATGAACCTTCTTCTTATTACCCGTCTCCTACTGGAGGTTGGAGATTGTCGTGACTGTACCAACTTTGGACATGGTAGCTCTAAATAACCATGTTGTGTTGCATCCAAACGAGTCTCCCAGGTCCTTTAACTAGTATGTTCTCACCTTCCTACAGATCCTTCCTTATTCATCTCGAGTGATCAGCTACAATAATCTGCACCTTGTGTTTTCTCATCAGATGACCAAAGAATTCCAGCTTTCTGCACTGTATATGTTTTGTAATATCTTGGTCTTTATTTGTTTGTCTTAATACTTCTTCTTTGGTCACCTTCTTGATCCGAAAAATTCCTAGCATCCTTCAATAAATCCACATTTCAAATTATCCAGTCTTTTTCACACTAGCCTAAGTTGAAGTCCATAATTCCAAGGTGTTGTTTCCTTCTCACTGTGCTTCCCATGTTTTTTTTTACTGAGGAAAGAAAAATGTTAAGCTAAGCAATCCACTGATGTGATTAGGAAGGACCTGTCTTTGATTTTATGTTTATGTAAGCGTAGGGAATTGCACCAGGCCTCTTGACTACTTGGATGCCACATAAAATACAGATGTGCGACCATCCATGGTCCATTTTTAAAATGCCTCTGTATCCAAAAGAAAACCCAGTGGTTGCAATTGGGCTAGACCTTAGCATTGACATTAGAACCTTTGTTTTCAATCTACTGTTTTTGCTACTGTCTTTGTTCCTGCGGCTGAATTTGCTTTGCTGTTTTCAGGATATGGTTGCTTGGAAATCTTTTTCTGTACAGGTAAATTTTCTTTCCATCCTTCCCCCCCCCCCCCCCCCGGCTATGTAGTAAATCACAGATATTGGAGTCTAGATTTACTTGTGTGAGAGTTACACTGATAATGGCTACGCAGAGTAGATAATGCCTATGGGTACTATTGATTATCTCAACTGATAGCTTGCAGTGCGTTCCTAAAAACACAGTTAATTAACAGAAATGTTTTTGAATGTTTATTTCTTTATTTCTACTTTTTGCAAGTAATCATAATCCAGAAGGCAATAAAGTGACTCAAGAAGACTCATCAAAGTCCGGTCAAAGTCTCTGACTCCTCCTCTTTATTGGAGGCAGCATTGATTGGATGTTTGCATTCATATTTTCCCCACATCTTCTTTCTTTTGCTCCATCACCATTAGACTCCTTCTAAGTATCATTACTGTAAAACTTCCCACTGAGAAATTTATACTGGGAGTGGGATTTTTTTTTTGATCTCTTTAAAATAAAATAACCTATAAATAGACCTTGTGGGAGCAGTTTTCCACACTCAGAGTGAAGCCTTGCCAAAAAAAAAAAAGTTTTAATGCAGATATGGGACCTAATTATTTTTTCTTCTGTGTTCTAGCTAAGATTTCACAGTAATTTGATCTGTGTGTGGCATAAGGCTCAGGTTGTATCCCTCTTTCCTTTTCCTTACTCTTCAGATTGCTGCCTTTTCAAAACCAAGCATCAGGTCCTCCTTAATAATTTCTGATTTCTTTCCCCCCCCCCATCCCACCCCAAGATAATTGGCTATTACTTGGATGACCAGCAAAAGCCCAGTTTATTCTAGTCAATCCGGCTACCAATTATTCTTCTCATGTTCTACTTTGTAAGGCAGGTAACTATTTCAAGGACTGAAAAACCAGTGGAGGGTTTAAAAGAGAGAAGGGGAAACTAATTAAATTACAGTATTTCAGGAAACACAGGAAGTGTGAGGTGTATAATTGTCACTTTTAGACTTGTAGATGAGGTTATAGAATATACATGCACTATGCTGAGAGAACTGGAAATACCTTATTTGTGTCAAGCCTCACATTATATAACAGCTCATCCTTCAGGTATCTTAGATTACAACATCCATTATCTCCAACCAGAATACAGTAACTAGTCATCCTTTAAAAACCTGCAACCCACAGCTATACGGATGGATTTCTTGGGTTAAATCCTTGTTTCTTTCATCTTCCTAGCTGTCACAGTAGGCCAATGAGGTATATACAGTATTGGTACAGATGGCAAAATAAGGCTGAGAAAGACTGGAGGGGGGAACAGATTTGCCCATTTTATGTTTGGTTCTTGGTTGTGAAATGATTTATTTCTGTTTAGAGGTTCTCCAGGTGTGGAAATTTTGGGCTGAGATACAGGCTTTTTGGAACTTTGATATTGCTTGTATGTACACTTTTGAATTGTGGTGCTGGAGGAGACTCTTGAGAGTCCCCTGGACTGCAAAGAGAACAAACCTATCCATTTTGAGGGAGATCAGCCCTGGGTACTCACTGGAAGGACAGACCCTGAAGCTTAGGCTCCGGTACTCTGGCCATCTCATGAGAAGAGAAGACTCCCTGGAAAAGACCCTGATGTTGGGAAAGTGTGAAGGCAAGAGGAGAAGGGGATGACAGAGGACGAGATGGTTTGACAGTGTCACCGAAGCTACCAACATGAATTTGACCCAGTGGAAAACAGGAGGGCCTTGCGTGCTCTGGTCCATGGGGTCACGAAGAGGCGGACACGACTTAACGACTAAACAACAACAACACTTTCCCCTTCAACAACATTGAGATTAGGGGCACAGGATCCCTCTGTAGTTCAAAATCTGTGTATAACTCCTTATGCCCCCCAAACATAATTACGAAGCATAAGCAGTTGATTCTCTCTCTCTCTCTCTCTCTCTCTCTCTCTCTCTCACACACACACACACACACACACACACACACACACAGAGAGAGAGAGAGAGAGAGAGAGAGAACACTTCTCTCTATTGGGATTCTCTTCCACAGTGTTGACAATCCTTTCCATACAATGCCATGTGCAATCAGCCTTAAAGGCCGTTATGACCCTCTGATCTATTCTGGAGGATGAATTAGAGACCCTGTGTTTTAGGAAAAGTGGACCACTTTGACACCTTCAGTGTTGAATTAATGGGGTCCTGGATTGGCACTGGCCACCGTATTTCTTGACTATTTCTTTATTGGAATATTTATTTATCAAAAAAATATGGGTATAACCAAAACCATTCTGTTCAAACCTGTGCAATTCAATAGAGAATTATATAAGCAGACCAAATTCAAGTAATGGTTGTATATAGTGGATATATGTTTGTTTGTTTGTTTGTTTGTTTGTTTGTTTATTTATTTATTTATTTATTTATTTATTTATTTATTTATTTATTTATTTATTTATACATACCCCGCCTATCTGGCCCACCGGACCACTTCCATGTGATCACTATACTCAAGCATATACTGTATGAGTTTTGTGGTACTTTTATTTGACGTTTGATTTGACGTAAGTTTTCATAAACTGTAGACTGACATCACAGCCAGTAGCCATTTGCTACCTGAGAGTTTCCAGGAACTGTAATTGAAAACAGTAAGATTTTCAAGCTCTGGTCAGAACACTGATCTCGCTTGCAGTAAAAGGTAGTTCTTTTGTTGTTGTTGTTGTTCTTTTTTATTATTATTTTAACTATAAAATAAATATAAGCATAAAATACATAAACCAAAATACAAATTGACTGTGTTCCCCACCACCACAATAATCTTCTTTTTCCTCCATCTGTTCTTTTTCTTCTTTTATTGTCATCTTCTCCAGGTAGTTCTGTATAGTATATAAAATAATTATTTATATTTGTACATGTATACAAATTTATGCATGATAGACAGACAGACAGACAGACACCTACTCCTTTTAAAATCTGGGATGTTGCAGTTGTAGAGTCACCAGTATCCTGTGTGCAGTTTGCACTAAGCCTTCAGAGCTGCAGTCAGTTCTCCATCAGGATAAAGTATATCCTCTCATTTATTTTACAAACATAAGGAAGAAGGGAAAATTCCGCCCCATATGTACGTCAAAGGCAATTTACTGGGCTTGACACTGAGGCAGATGGAGAGGAATTTATTTTTTTTAATAGCTTAAGCTGTCATGAATGCAGGAACCTATTTTGATCAGAGACCTTTTTCTGAAAGTTTGAAGATCTCAGCAAAATGCTAGCTTTATTTGCAATCAATGGCAGATACAGTCGGCGGTTTATTAATACCTAAATCAATATGCTGCTGTCTGGAGTGTGTCACACTAATTTAAAATTGTGGCACATAGGCAACTGAGCAAATCAGGGTGACTTCCAGAAGTTAACTTCCCTCTGCTGGATTGGGATGGGCTGGGGAGCATCTTGATTGTGAGGGGGACATGCTCTCTTGAGTTAGTAGAAGAGCATTATTTTCATTCATTCATTCATTCATTCATTCATTCATTCATTCATTCATTCATTCATTCATTCATTCATTCAACTTCTATACCACCCATCTGGCTACAATAGTGCTCAGCAGTGTATTTACAAAAGTAAACAAGAGACATCTACTGTGTAGGATAATTCTCAGGAAACAAATTGATACATGTTCTGAGACTGCGTAATACTGTAATGGAGAATGTAGTGATTACGGAAGTTTATTTGCTCCGATGAGAAGACCATATCATTTTGTTTCAAGGAACAGTAAGCATGTTTATGGCCAGAAGTCTTGTACTGTAAATCACATAATCTCTCTAATAGCTGCCAAAATGTTGTATTTTTTGGGCTTTTCGCTCTGCCCAAAAGCTGGGTAAAATGTTTTAAGTGCAGCAATTAAGAACAGCTCATCAGTTTCTCTCCCATTCTATTCAGGCTTTTCCAAAATTTATTAAGAAAGCCCTTTCTGCTCAGCTTTGTAGGGTGCAAGTCTCTTTTTCTCTGTAAATAATCTTACGTGCTCAGGCAGCGAGCGACGTGTCACTCCGCTGGAGACCCAGACGCCACATGCAAATATAGATGTTAGTGTCTTGCCCATTCTGGTCGGAGGAACAGAACTATTATTGTCTGCTTGTTTCTATTCCTTTAGGAGGCAAAATGTTGCCAGCGCAAGCTATCAAGTGTGCATGTGCGAGCGTGCATATATAATATGTTATGTTGTGGTTAATGAGCATTGAACAAAGAACATGAATTTAAAAGCACCACTGGTTGAACATTTGCACACCAAAATGTGGAAACAGGCACGAGCGATAAACCTGGCATATTGTCTCCCAGTGTGCGGTGGATATAAATGATGCTGGCCAGTGCACATGAGTGGGCAGTCGGCTAGGTGTATCGCAATCTGCAGTCATCTGAAGGCAGCAGGAAAAGAAGACCAAATACAGTATGCGATAAATTGACTCCATAAAGCTGAACAGTGCTGTTGAGGACAGGAGATTGCTCATTGATAGGGTTGCCATAAGTTGAAGACACATGACTACAGTGGGGTCTTGACTTGAGAACTTAATCCATATTGGAAGGCAGTTCTCAAGTCAAAAAGTTCTCAGGTCAAATCTGCATTTCCCATAGGAATGCATTGAAAACCATTTGATCCGTATCTGCTCTTTTCCGTCCATAGAAACTAATGGGAAGCTGATATTCCGCCTTCAACCACTAGAGGGGGATATTTTGTTTCTTTTTTTCTTAGGTCAAGAAAGGTTCAGGGAAGGCAGGGAAAATACAGTCCAGGCAGTATAGTGGACCCTTGACTTACAGAATTAATCTGTATTGGAACGGTGGCTGCAGGTCAAAAAGTCTGTAGGTCAAGTCTCCATTGAGCTACAGTGCATTGAAAACCGATTAATCCCGTAACAGGCTGTTTTTGTTCCATTTTGGTTTTTTTCTGGTCTGTAAGTCAAATCTCAGTCTGCAAGTCAAACCTAAATTTTGCGGCCAGAGAAGTCTGTAACTCAAAAAGTCTGTAAGTCAAGCCGTCTGTAAGTCAAGGGTCTACTGTTTAGCAACTATCAGCATTCTTTAACCACAGAGTACACTTATTCTTGATTGGCTTATTGTGAGGTGGCAGTGGTGGCTTCCTTAGAGGGTTTTTGAACTTCTGCAGACTTGAGGGTTCACACCCAGCTTATAGATGGATGCCTGCCTGTTATTCTGGGCTGAAGCGGCATTTTGGATGCTTAAGAAATCACATTCCCAACTTGGAACACTGCAAATAATGGAAATAATTTATTTAGATGGTAAACTTCCATTTCTGTGTTTGGAAATCCTTGTTTATAATGCTGGTGATGTGACCCTGGTGAGCACAAATAATTATTTGTGCAGGAAAGTTTGTCCAATTTAAACAAAACAGCAGTTGTTGCTCTAACTCCAAAATGAAAGTTTTTATTATCCATACACTAGATCAAAGCTGCTCACCAGAGTGGATTAAAATTGATGAGTTAAAAAAAAATCAGATCTTTTTTGTTTAAATTGGATTTTTTTAAAAAATTGGAGGAAAAATCTGTCTGAAGATAGTTTTCTGTTTAAGATACGTTATAATTCAAAAGTTATTCAGCATGAAGCTGTATATTCATGCAATATTTACATTTTTGTTAAACTAATCCAATTAATCCAAGCTATCCAAGCTGAGATAACATGCAATTTTTCAGTAAAAATGGTATAAAATATACAAAGTTCGGGAAAATACTTTAATCACATTGTTGTTCTGCAAATCTATGTACAAACAATGAATTGATGGCACATTGATGTTTAAACAAATACAAGAATGTGTATGCTATATAATGCTATTGTTTTAGTTAAATAAAACAATTTAAGTATTTCTCCAAATATGAGCGGCTAACCTATTAAACTAAAATCTGTTCTGATATAGCTGTTTTACTAATTTGACAGGTTTTTCTAAATATGAAATCTTCATCTGGCTGCAGATATTAAAGATTATAATTCGTACCAGCAAGAATAAGTCGTCACATTTAAAACTCATGATTTAAATCGAGTCTTATTGACTAGTGATTTAAATCATAAATCAACTTGATTCAAATCAAATCCACCCTGCTGCTCACTCTTGTAATGTTAAATTAATCACATACATCAGTGGTTCCCAACCTTGGACCAGAATTCCAGAATCCTTCACCATAAGCTATGTGGCCAGGATTTCTGAGAGCTGCGGTCCAAGAATCTCTGGGGACCTAAGGTGGTTGTTCCTATTGGCATACATCATTTGTATCTATGGCCAACCATACATATGTGATAGACAATGGTTGGATTGATATGTAACACCACGCCAGTATTTTGCAGTAGTTAGAGTGGGGGGACATGGTGGTGCTGCAGATTAAACCACAGAAGCCTCTGTGCTGTAAGGTCTGTAGATCTTCAGCTGTAAGATCGAATCCACATGACGGAGTGAGCTCCCGTCGCTTGTCCCAACTCCCGCCAACCTAGCAGTTCGAAAGCGTGCAAATGCGAGTAGATAAATAGGTACCATCTCAGTAGGAAGGTAACAGTGTTTCGTGTATAAGTCATGTGACCATGGAAGATTATCTTCGGACAAACGCTGGATCTATGGCTTGGAAATGGGGATGAGCACCACCCCCTAGAGTCGGACACGACTGGACAAAAATGGTCAAGGGGAACCTTTACCTTTACCTAGAGTGGTGTGATGCTAATACACCAATACGGTGTAGTTATTGGAGAGTTAGCCTGGTCGCTCTGAGTGATGTAAATCATAGAAATGACCTTGGGCTAGTGATCTGTTCTGAACTTAACTTACCTCACGGGGTTGTTGTGAAGAGTAAGTGGGGGAAAGGTGAACCATGTATGCTTATCTTGATCTCAGTGGATGTAAGGTGTGATAAAAATAGAATTCAGTAATGAATAAATAACAAGCCATAGTTTGGTATGACATCCAAGCCCAACAATTGTTTGACATACATTTATAGTTATCCATGGATGCCAATAATATATGCAGTACATGAATACACTATCCATTTGTGTACTTTTCCTGTGCCGCCTTGTACGTTCAACTCATCAGCTAACATTCACACCAGCTATCCAGCCATCTGCTTGTCTTGCTATCTGCTGGTCTTCAAAATCTTGGAAGATTTTAACAATTTTAAATTAGGGATACAGATTTCTCTTTTCTCATAGCCAGAATCTCTCACACTCCGTGTTAGTGCTTTTCATATCAAACAGTCTAACAACTGGTTTACGCTAAAGAGCCGTAAACAAATTAGCAGGAGGCAAATACCATTGCTTCTCTGCCCTTAATGAGGAAATGTCTGTGCTGACTGTAGTACAAATACACATTTTTATTCCATTTGAGTAATCCTTTGGTATTTTAATGAAGCCCTGCTCCCTTGTACTGCATATGGCTTGCTGTCGGATAGTTTAACACTAAGAAGATCTGTCTTGAATAAATTAGTATATATTTGCAAATTAATTGGTTAATTAGATTTCAGACATCTCTCGGGGACAGGAAAGAAACAGATGTGTGCACAAGCCACTCCGATAATTGGGGGAGGAGACTTAGTGTTTAGTTTATTGTGAAAAGCAGCCTTGCCTGGGTGTAGTCAATGTTGCACAATAAATAACAAACATCTTAGAATTAGCATTATTACGGTATGCTAATTTGTTTTTTAAAGGGCATTTGTCTCTGTCTGACCCCTTTAGCACATCAGGTATGTAAGAAATAGAAGTGTACAGATGTGTGTGTCTGTGTCTTTGTAGTCCAGAAGAACACAACTCTGCAGATCTGTGATATGTTTCCCTGTACCATGTCAGATGCTGATCCATTTAATTTAGTATTGCTAAAATTATGGAGACTACGTCCTCTGTAGCCCATTCCTAGAGTTGCGAGAGACTGAATAGTGGGCTGCTTTGCATGGAAAGTAGGCACTCTGTCACTGAACTATGGTTCTTCTTGTGATGAGGCAAGAGGGTGATCCCTCCCCAAACGTTGGACTGCTTTCACAGTTCATGGACCCCCTCTGTGTGATGCAGAAAGCATCCATATTTTCAGAATGGAAATGATTTCTAAGGAGTGCATCTCCTCCTTTCTTTTGTGTGTCTGTGTGTGTGTGTGTGTGTGTGTGTGTGTGCGCATGTGTGTGTGAGAGAGGAAGCCATATGGAATGAGTTATAGCTCAGCTTTTTCCAGATTTTTTTTGGGGGGGATGGTGGTGATGGAATATGGAGATATTAAGCCGTGAAGAAGGAAATCAGCCAACACAAGCTTAGAACAGAATGTCTTTTCAGGCAGAAGATGCTTTCCTGGATCAGTTTTGATTCTTTGGAATACTAAAGGTAAACCCAGTTATCATCCATTGCATTTTCTTATTTTTCCACCAGTATGCCTGAGACTGTATAGGTTCAGTATCATTTAGTCAGCTACATAAAAACGACTGAGGGCAAAACAAACCTGGAGGGATATTATGTAGCCTGTCTGTATTTTAAAATTTTGTAACAGATTGCATGGCTTTATATGGTATTGTGGCTTTAAATTATTGTGGGCCTCTGTAAGTCATGCTCGGCCACTAGAAGGACAGAAAACACATGCAATAAATATTAGTTGGTATGTTTATTAAAGATAAAAGCAGAGATTGTGAACAATCAGTGTTTTACTTTCTTAATTGTGTATCATTATTACACAACCCAGAGTAGTGCCTCAACACTAGTGGAAGTGGGGTACAAATTGAATGAATGAATGAATGAATGAATGAGTAGTAGTGGTGGTGGTGGTGGTAGTAGTAGTTTTAGAAATACAGTGGTGTCCTACTTAACGATTACCCCGTTTAATGACGAAATCGCTTAGCGATGTGTTTTTTGTGATCGCTGTTGCAACTGCAAAATGATGACTGAATGGGGAAAATCCACTTCACAATGATTGGTTCCCTGCTTCGGGAACCGATTTTTCGCTTTACGACGATCAGAAAACAGCTGATCGTCAGGTTCCAAAATGGCCACCCGCTGTGTAAAATGGCTCCCCGCTGTGCTTAGGATGGATTCCTCGCATTACAGGTACCAGAAAATGGCCACCCTATGGAGGATCTTCGCTGGACTCTGAGGTATTTCGCCCACTGGAACGCATTGAGCGGTTTTCAATGCGTTTCAATGGGCTTTTTCCTTTCGCTTGACGACGATTTCGTTCTACAGCGATTTCGCTGGAACGGATTAACGTTGTCAAGCGAGGCACCACTGTATAACAAAAGCTCTCCTGGACCAAACTATATACAGGAGGACCATGGTCTCCGTAGTGATTGGTTGCAAGCACACACACATTGTGGATGCCAAAAGATGTGGAGGTATTGAACATTATACATTGCATAGTCTCTGGTTGCCTTTAGTGGCCAGTTCTGGTAAATACTCCCTAGAAATATGTATAAGTACATATTGGGGGGGAGGATATAATATTCTCAGGCAACAGATAAGTGAATCAGCGAATAGTAATCCCACAGATTGAGGGGGGGAGGTGACCTACTGTAGCCTCAAGTCCAATCTCACTTAACATCCGACCAGTGTAGCATATTGGTTAGTTGAACAATGAAATCTTGGGAGATCTGGATTCATATTCTCACTTGGTTATGAAAGCTAGCTGTTTTCCCCCACAGTAGCTTTAGCACAGTACCCTTTGAACAGGACATGAGGACTGTAGCATCCTTCTGCTTGCATTCCATAGGAACAAGTATTTAGAGGCATGCTGTTTCTGATTTGAAAGTAATATGTAGCCATCATAAACCGTCACTTCATTCAGTGAGGTAGGAGGAGATGCTGTTGCACCCATATATTGCTTGCAGGCTTCCAGCAGTGCTCTGGATAGCCACGGTGGGAATAGAATTGCAACTCTTATCGGAAGGGCTTTCTTATGTTCTTATATTAAGGAAGGAGGCATCAGGGACCTGTTGTAAACTGGAAAAGGCTTCTGTGGACTAACTAGCTCAGACCACACTGGAAAATGCAGTGGTGCCTCGCAAGACAAATTTAATTCGTTCCGCAGTTAATGTTGTCTTGCGAAAAATTCATCTTGCGAAATGCGTTTTCCCATAGGAATGCATTGAAATCTAATTAATGTGTTCCTATGGGCAAAAAAAAAGTCAGAACAAAGTCAAATTTGGTTTACAAAGGATTTATTAAGTGCTCTTTAAAACCACACATATTGTGCAGATGATTTAAAAAAATTCAGTCAAAAAACTTTAACTTTTAAAACATCATAGAAAAACATTTTAAAATCAGCAAACATGAGGCAGGAACAAAAAACGTAAAACATTCGTCTTGCGAACCACGGCCATAGAAACATTCGTCTTCTGAGTCATCAACCCCTTTGCCAAAACCATTTGTCTTGCGAGTTTTTTGTCCTGCGAGGCATTTGTCTTGCGAGGCACCCCTGTATATCAAGAGATGACAGATGGCCATAATGTCATGTATCATTGTTCTGGAAATGGCAAGATGGCAAAGCCCAGCTGGTGGGCATATTCTGCCACATTCCCTTTAAAAAATAATAATCAACCTTTACTGAATGTGTCATGATCTTACTTGTAGTCTGTGCATGCTCAGAGCTGTGGGTACTCAAGGGAGAACATTTGTGTTCAGTTTTACTTTAAACAGGGAGATGTACCTTATTTTAAATGGCTGCCCATAAAGTAGAATAACATGATTACAAACGGGGATTGTTCTAGCCGGTTGTAGCGATCATGAAATTAAAACGAACGGAATTATCTTTCAGTTTTCCCTAGCTTCCTCGCACCTGATCTTTGCCTTCATTCATTTAACTGGTTAAATTATTTATACCCTCCCTTTCAAAGATTTATCTAGTCCAGCATTTTTATTCCCCATCTAAATGCCTGCAGAAATTTAGATGGGGGATGCTGTCAATCACACCCACCCAAGTTCCCCAGCTGCTGGCATTGGTAAAGATCTTACAGTCTCACCAGAGGAATCGCGGACGTTCCCCTGGCTAACGGACAAAGTGCAGGGTGTATGCAAGATGCACACCTGGTGTACCGTCAGATAAATGATCAGGTGTGCACCCCACATGCAAATAGCACCTTGTCAGTTAAGTGTGGGAGCGTCCACTTTTCCTCTTGGTGTTCACGTAAATACAGTAGGACCGCCAGGTATTGATCCCGTGGTTTCAGTTATCTGCTGCCTGAAAATATTAAATTAAAAAAAACCCAGAAATATGTGTTACCAAGAACTAGCCACTAGAGGGAACCAGAGACTGTAATTGATAGATACAGGCTTTGCATACAGTATCTGCGATTTTCGCCGTCTGCAGAGGTGAGGCATAGCCCTCTTGTATCCAGTCAGATTCTATTGGTTGAGCGACATACCGCCTCTGATACTGAGAATGAGTAATCATCACCAAGACTACAACCCATTGGATTTGCCTAATCTATCTTTAAAAGCCACTCACGTTGGTAGCCATCCTGAAATTTTGTGGGAGCAGTTTTCTCCAAGTGCTATATGAAAAAGGATTTCAGGATCCTTGTTGTTATGAGAAAGGAAGGAAACCTTCTTGCTAGCTACTTCCACCACACCATGTCTAATTTGCCCAAGACTGTTGTCTCCCCTTTGCAGTATTTGCCCTTTTTTTCTAAGCTAAGAAACCTTCCCCCCCCCCTTTGTAACTTCTCTTGCTCCAACTCCCCAATCATTTTCCTTGCCTTTCTCTGCACTTTCCTCAGCTTTATTCTTTTGGAGATGGTGTGACAAGAATAAGTCGAGCAGAATGTTCTCTATCCAGCATTGGGGACAGGAGGAGGTAGTGGAATGGCCCCATAAGCAAGAGTTACTTGAATGTCTAGTTCATTGCCTCAAGGAGCAGCAGATGTAGGGCATACTTTCTTGCTTCAAGTTTTGCTATCCTGACACACTGCTTAGTAATCTTTAGATTCCCCTGTAGGAGACTTTGGGGCTATGAACGTAGGCAGCTGCTCCATACAGAATCTGACAGTCAGCAGTCCTCTGTGGTTTCGGGCAGGGTTTCAGATACCTCTGTGGTTTCAGGCTGGATTGTTTCCTAGCTCTATCTGGATTGCCTGGTGGTCTACCACCCGAACCCTAACCAGCCCTGACCTTGCTTTGCTTCTGAAATCAAAGGTCAGGTAAGTTCTGGATGGTTAAGTGGCTCCTCAGGCTTATCAAAGGTTTCTCAGTGCCAGGATCAGCAATGGCAGGCAAACCTTCCTGCTAGGCAACTTAGCTGTCAAACTATTTCCCCCTACAATATGCTGCTGTAGGAAGTATGTTGGATGTTATCCATGCAGGTGACAATAAATTGTGCCAGACTATGTGCTCTTGAATGCAGTGCAGAATCTCTGATGATCCATTAGGAGCTATTCATTGGTTGATCAGTTCCTGGGGAAAGAGGTTTCCTGAAGAGAGGGAAGAGCGGGTGGCAGTTTCATTAGACTACTAAAAATCCATCCAGAAGCCAGTTTTTGACCTGTACAAGTCTTCATCAGGCTGGGCACCAGAACTCTGTGTGTATGGTACAGAAAAAATGTAAAACTTCCAAAAATCATGGCCACAGATGCAATTGCTCCTGCCCTATTGTTTACAAGTGCAATACTGCACATTTATCGGGCTAAGGTCGGTGTTGACACAAGCAAATATACAATGAGAGTTTCCCTTTCTCTACCACTGCCTATTTCTATGAATGCCCAGATTTGCTCTGTAGGATCCTCTGGAGCAGAGTAAGGGGGAATGTAGGATGGAAGAAGCATCACCGGGAATCATTATGTTAGACTATACCGGGAAGCCATTGAAATCCACAAACACCAACACAGCATGAACAAAAAAGAAGAAAGTCTAAAACTCAACAAAGCCTGGCTCCCAGCACTGAAAAATACAGCCTGCAAAAAGGCTTAATGAACTCTACCCAGCCACAAGGACCGGTGATCATTGCACACAAAAAACTAACAACACCCATCAATCACAGTGATAGACTCCCCCCTTATCACAACAAAACACCCATAACAAAAAAACACCCTGATCACAGGAATCACCCAGTCTCCTGAAAAGAACAAACACCTGATCCCACAGCTACAAATACTCAACAATCCCACACAATACACCAGAACACAGACAGAGTTCTAGCTCCTGCCTTCTGATGATTCTGGTCACAGAGACTGGCGAAAGATTAGGAAGAAAAACCTCCAGAACACAGCCGAACAGCCCAAAAAACCCACAACAACCAACAGTAAGAAATTTAGTTTGCTGCTGGATACAACCCATTATATAATATAGTGGTTCCCATCCTTGGGTCCCCAGGTGTTCTTGCACAACAACTCCCAGAAGCTCTGGCCAGCAAAGCTAGAGATGAAGGCTTCTGGGAATTTTAGTCTAAGAACGTCGGGGGACCTAAGGTTGATAACCACTGATATAGTATGATGGCTTGTAATTGGTGCATTAATATACATGACTTTTGCAATGTGCAACATTGTAATGTTGGCCAAAATCCTATTGTGTAACTCCATTGGCACATGTCACCTTGTCTTCAAGTTGCGTGCAACCTAAAATCAAAGCAGGAACTGTTTGGCTAGCAGCAATCTGCCACTGGCACTGATGTCCTTCTCACTACACCAGAAAGTTATGCAAGAAGATACTCATTGTTTCGTCTTAAGGCTGCTGGATTTTCACATCTGTTCCCAGTAAACTTTCTTCTTTTAACTCACTTGTTTGATCCTTACAATATTGCATGTGATACATTGTGTTCGAATATAGTAATTTGTTTGATTTAAAAGCTTGAAGAATCATTTGGCTAAGTAGTTTTTAATCAGATAATAATGGGGAGATGTTGGCTTTCTCTCTTACTTTGTTAACTTGGTCCAATATGCTTAGAAACCGGCAAAGGCAGGAACAAAGCAGCTGGAGAACGACATGCCCCAAAGTAAGGATTTGTGTATTCATTAGTGACCCTGACACCTTCAGGGGAAAAAAAACACCACTTGATTAATATCAGCTTAGGAATTGAGAGATTTAGATTTCAGGAACAAGAAGTGTGTTCAAAAATGGGCAAGAAATGATTTTCAATTTAAATGCAATGTAAGAGCTAATTGCCTTTCTCCTGCTTAAATTAACTTTACTCCTGTGCCTGCCCCTATTGAAATAGGGAATTAATGAGACTAGGTGCCAGAGTAGACCTAGTAGATTTCAATGACTGGTGAGACTTTATGGTCCCTGCTTAGCATTTTGGCTTTCATTCAAAGACAGTGCTAGGGGTATTGTGCATGATAACTGATCTTAATGCAACCTGGGAAAGTATATTACAGATTCTGCACTGTTGGCGTCAAATCACAATGTTGAGTGATCAATAATCAGAGTTTAGAAAAGTCACTTTTTTGGAGTACAAGTTACAGACTCTTTCAGTCTCCAAGGATTTCCCCTGGACTCTCCATATAAAGCATTTTGTATTAGGCTCAAGAGAAGACAGCTAAACAACATAAAGTTTATATATTCCTGTATACACAGGTACAGTGGTGCCTCGCTTCGCGATGTTAATCTGTGCAGCAAAAATCGCTGCTAAGTGATTTTATCGCTAAGCGATATTAAAAAGCCCATAGAAACGCATTAAAACCTGATTAATGTGTTCCTATGGGCTAAAAACTAACCTTAAAGCGAAGATCCTCCATAGGGGTGGCCATTTTCAGTGCCTCTAAAGCGAGGCAAAACAGGGAGTGGCCATTTTGTTTCCCCGACGGCCATTTTGAAACCGTCGATCAGCTGTGCGAAAATGGGCGCTTTGCGATGATCGCTTCCCCGTGATCATCGCAAAGCGAATTTTATCCATAAGGACCATCACTAAGCGATCGCTCTTGCGATGGCAAAAAGTCCATCACTAAGCGATTTCGTCGCTATACGGAGCAATCGCTAAGCAAGGCACCACTGTATTGCTAAGCACCTAAAAGGGACCAGGCTTATAAGACTTAAATCTGCCTAAAATGTGCATATATTGATATGTTTCTGTACTGTACAGTACATGTAGGAATAGATCCAGAACCCTAGGAAATCAGTTTGAGGATGGTGTCTGGGATTAGAAACTCCCATATCTCCAAGGATCCCAAATACATTTTTCTACCTTGTCTTGATGAGCTGTGGACCAAATTGACTTAAAATGGATCTCCATACACCTTTTCCTGCCATATATAGTTAACCTTCAAAAGCTACAGCTTCCCTCTGTTGAAGGCTTTAAGTCTGGGGGGGGGGGCTCCACTCACTAGTCTCTCAGCATCTTTATCAGGTGCCTTCTTCCTTTGGACCTTGCACAACCAGTGTGATTTATCTAGGGGTCTGATACAAGGGCACAATAGAACACTGTGTCCCACAGGGACCTCTGGCCTGTTCTTTTTTTCCTCCCCCTCTTCCATCGTGTATACTGCCACCAAGTGGTGACTGTACTAAACGCTGGTAGTTCTGGAAGCAACTGGGGGATGTTTCTGGGGGAAAAAGGCTTTATAGCAGGGAGAGGCAACGTGGGCCATTCCACTTCAAGTCCCCTAAACCTCAGTCATCATGATCAACAGTCAGGAGTTATGGCAGATGTCGTTCAAAATATCTGGAGGTCATCAGCCTGTTCTATGTGAATGCAGCCAGCGGGGCAATCGCTATAGCGATTTGCAAAACAGTGATTCCTATGGGGGAATTTTGCTGGACAATGTTTGGTCCCTGCTTCGCAAACCAATTTTCACTAGACAACAATTTTGACAGCTCCCTCCGTGCTCGCAAAACGGGTGTTTTCGGGACCTAAGCTTTGCAAGACAGCTATTTAAACAGCTGATCGGCGGTTCGCAAAGCGGCTTTCCTATGGCCGATCTTCGCTAGACAATGACAATTCTTCCCAATTGGAATGCATTAAACAGGTTTCAATGCATTCCATTGGGGAAATGCTTTTCGCTAGATGATGATTTCGCTAAACAGCAATTTCAGTGGAACGGATTATCATTGTCTAGCGAGGCACCACTGTATATACCGAGTGACAGCGCTACTAGTATTCCCCAAATGAGCTGAGGTTGGGATATATGACACTCCTCCAACCCATTGTATCCTCAACCCTATGGTGCCGGGAGATTGTGACTAAGTGGGTACCGTTGAATAGGGATTTGAACACCAAATTCTCATTCCCATTTCTCATCCAGTGTTCTAATATGTTGCATTAATGCTTAGATTAAGCTGTTATAAAATTTATAAACCAATATGTTTTTTTCTCTTTTTAACTTCCCCCTTTACCTCGAATGATCAGATGTTTCTCATTAAGTTCCTCATTATATGACCAAAATATTTCAGCTCTCTGCATTGTATGTGTTCTGAGATTTCTTGATCTTCATTCATTCTCCTTAGTAATTCTTCACTGGTTGCCATCTTAACCCATGAAATTCCTAGCAATCTGTGATAAATTCACAGTTCAAATGCTTCTGCCTTTCTTAGAGCTTGAGTTAAAGCCCAGAACTCCATGCCGTACATTAGAATGTGCAGTGCACATTCTCAAAGTCAGTTTCACGTTTCTATTGTATATTGCTTTCTTCTGTTTATGGGCCATCTGTAATGTGTTCCCACTGCGCCAAATTTCCAGGTGCTTGCACTTGTCCACTCATTCTGTGCTTCCATTTTGGAGCATCGCCTGCCTTATTGTGTTCCTTGCTTTTTACTCATTACCCTGAACTTGACGTTTCTCAAAATTTATTTTTAGGTCATGTTCATGACTTATTTCATTGACTTCGGCATATAAAGGCTCGTTGGGTAACCTTTGCAGATCACATGAATTCTCCGTTAGCAATATGGTATTGTCTGCAGATCTGATACTGTTCATAACCTCTCCATTGACCATGATAACTACCATGTCAATGAGCAGGTGCTGTTCTTATCCCAGAGTACAAATTGAAACAAGAGTATACCTATTAGTTACCTTATGTTCCTCTTCCTGTCTCTGTGCCTTCTCTCGTCTAAGCCTCATCTTTTCCTGCAGTTCTTTGTTTTGCCCTATTTTGTTGTTTTCAAAAATATAGGTGAAAACAATATCCAGTTTTATGAACTGTATCAATATAAATTGCATTAAATTGTATGAATCTCTCTTGACTCAAGATCTTTGTTTATTAAATATTATGATTCCCGTATTGACCTGACTGGATAGCTCAATGGTTTAGGCATCTGTCTGTGGAGTAAGAGTTTGGCAATTCGATTCCCCCGCTGGGTGTCCCAAGAGGAGAGACAGCCTGTATAGCCTTGGGCAAGCTGCACCATCCCAGGACGCCCCCTAGAGGAAGGGAGTGGCAATCCCAGTATTCTCTACTTGGAAACCTCTGAAAAGGGCTCTCTGAATACCAAATATTCCATTAATGTGTGTTTTGTTTTTTGTTTTTTTTTGTTATTGAGTTTTCCCTTTCCTCTGAACTTCCAGCCTTGCATCTTCCCACAAACATTAACAAAACCGTGATTTAGACAGTAGATAGAAGCGCTTACTCTGTGGGACCTTATGTAGGCTGGTAGGTGGTAACAAGAGCTGGCTGGCTGGGTGTTCTTTCTTAAAGGGGGAATGCCAGTGCAAACAGATAATTATTCCCATCCTATTTTCCTCAATTAAAACTCTTTCCACCCTTGGGCCCTGGCTTATGTACAACTCCTTTCTTTAATACATAAATGGTTCTTGCTTTTTAAAAAATATGTTTGTCTGGAATCATACAGTTTTTTTCTTTTGGCCCAGCGTTACCGAAAATTGACTCATTACGTTAAATGGTTGCATCTGGCTGAAAAGGGCACAGGCCCATCTTGCGCAGCAGCTAATTTCTTGAATGAAACGTAGGTGGAAAAGGAGACTTGGAAATGCTCGCTACCTGTCTCTGTGGCATTTGTAGCTGCTTTCAGCAGTGTCGAGAGGTGGGATGCTATTCCAAGAGGTGTATGTGTGTGGGGGGAAACGTCAGTGCATTTATACGAAGTGTTATCTTCCTCCTTTTTTAAAGGAAAAGGTGGTGAGCTGAGCGGTTTCCAGAGAATAAGGATGACACTCATCTGCCACAGTGTCTCTGCAAGACGGGTGCCAAACGCTTCGTACGAGCACTGCTTCCAAAGCATTTTGACAGATGGAAAGAGACAGCCCTTGAAGGGACTGGATCCACCAGGGTGTTCAGTATTCCACTTTTGAGACTCCGTGTTCCGTTCCTCCATATTCCCTTTGATAGCCATAATCCTAGGTTGCTGGGGTGTTTTTTTCCCCCTTCCTCCATCTTCTTGGGAATGTCCTGGCTAAGTCATTAACAAATGCTTCTGATAGGAATGATTCTCAGCCTCCTTTCCCTCCTGCTCCCCGTCCTCTTCCTGCTGTCAGATTGAGGAAAGAATAGATGTTATTCAATGGACAGGAAAGGAAAGCAATGGTTGAGAACACAGGAAAGATGTTAGATACAGAGTCACTGAATCTGATGAAGTATAGAACTGAAGGATGCTGTAATCTGACAGTTTAGACAGCAAATTAGGCTTCATTTTCTTTACAGCCTTCTCCTAAACTCCATGGGGACAATGATAGGTTGGGTCACTGCTATGCAGTTAATAAGTGATACCTGCAACAAACTTCGTGGTAGGCGTATTCCTAACCACTGTTCTAGCCAGCCTTGCCTTGTGTCTGGATTTTCCATTTACTGTACCTTCTACCCTCTTTTCCGGCTCCCCTCCCAGCAAGTGTCATCCAGCATTACATGGCCAGCGATTATGCTTAGACCTTTTTGAGCTTTTTTGGGGTGGGTGGGAGGAGTGCTTTTTTCCCCTTACGGTTTTATTTTTTCCATTGCATTTCTGAAAACCCTGGTTCCCTCGTGCCAGTTATACCCCAGGTTTTGTGCAGATATAGCTTTTCTGGCAACACAAGTCTGCCCCCAACTAACATGCCGATTGTCAGATTCAGCAAACGGAATGTGTACATTACTGACATTTTTTCATGGCCTTAATTCTGCTGCTCTCCAGTTCATTCATATGTCGTGCAAAATCCCCAAGTCTAATTTGTACCCTTTAGCCTCCTGGATTAGCATTGTGAATATGACTGAAATGTGTGTCGCATCCAAAGAAACAACACGAAGCAGCAGATTAGGAGTGTCTGTGTCTAGCAGTTTGAGAGAGAAACCGGGCTGCCTGACTTACAACCTTGGGGGGGGGGGATAATATACACCAGTGGTTCTTAACGTGGGCGATAATGCCCCCCAGGGGGCGATTTCATTTTTCATGGGGGCGGTAGAACAAAAAGGGGCGGCGTGGGGGCGCTGGAGCAGAAGGGGGGCGGCAGGGGGGCGCTGGAGCAAGCCAAACCTGTGAAGATGGCTGCAGCCTTTTTAAAGTGTGCATGAATATATATTTTCCTCCAATTTTAATTTAGTTTCAGACTTTTTGTCTTGAAATTTTTAGTTCCTGCATTTGTTTTTATGTCCTTTTTATATTTCTTTCTTAAAATTCACTTGAAACTAAATCATTAAATGTTACTTTTTGGGAGGCATTTCATTTTCTTGGAATTTAATTTTGTTTTCAGGGGTCATTGGATTTAAGTGTCTTAAATAAATAAATAAATAAATAAATAAATAAATAAATAAATAAATAAATAAATAAATAAATAAATAAATAAAATCACCCTGGGGAGGGGGGCGATGATAACTTCCTCAATGGCTCAAGGGGGCGTTTCTTTCAAAAAGGTTAAGAACCACTGATATACACTATGGGTGGGAAACCTTTGGTCCTGCAAAGGAACTACTACGTCCATTATTTCTGACCAGTGACCTAGCTGGTTGGGGTTGATGACAGCTGGAATCCAACAACATCTGGGGTTTCCTGATAAACCCAGTTAGGAATCATAGTCTGCATGCAAGAGATAGGATACAATGGCATGTTGTTACTTACAACAGCAAAAGGTCGGCCTTTTCATGGAGTGATGTTGTACAGATTATCTAGAGACACTCTGTCCCTAGATGTCGAGCTGGATAAACGCGTTGGCAAAGCAGCTACCATGTTCTCAAGACTCACAAAGAGAGTACCAAGATCCAGGTCTATAGAGCCTGTGTCCTGAGCACACTCCTGTACTGCAGTGAGTCTTTGACCCTTTGTGCATGACAGGAGAAGAAGCTGAACATGTTCAGATAGGGGAACCATAAGCTTCTCTTGAAGTTGACTCTCGAGATCTAGTCTGTCCATTTTACTTTTCCAAGTATATAATCCACTGCGGCTCTGTATTTTTTTATTTTATTTTTATTTTTAATGGCAATGAAGACGAAACAGCATCACTTTTTGGTAAAAGAGTAGCGTTGGGAATATAGTGTCTGTTGTCTAAACTGCATTTTTGTAGGAGATATATGAGGACTCGTCTTCAGGACTTCTTGCCATCCAGGGCTTTTCCTTGAGGGTGTGGCTGTAAACAGCCTGTAAAAGTAAAGTTACCAGAAGCAAGCCATCTTTCTTGCTTTCCAAAGAGCCGGTGACTGAAATCTCCTAGAACAAAATGTCCCTTTGTGCTTCTGTGGTTGTAATAAATAATTCTAGGCCAACCAAATTTGTTAGTTTCTTTTCAAGAAACATAATTATTTTTAAATGACAAACTGGACCCTTTGTTGATAAATGTTTCATATCCTGGCAGCTATGCCAGAATAACTTGTGTAAATAATGTATTAGCTCACAAATGGACTTAGCACATTCTAGCACATGCTGCCCAGCACGAAAAGAATGCTAAAAGGAAAACAGTTTTATCCTAGTAGGTGCTAAGCACGGTCAGCAGAGAAGGAAGTTGAGTGGAGAAAGAGAGAGAGAGAGAGAGAGAGAGACCAAGATCCTATTTTTAGCATTTGGCCAACACTGTGATCGAACAGTCCATAATTCAAGATCCAGTGATTAATAGAGATACTTTTGCTCTGCTCTCTTTGCATAATTGAAGGGAATGCTCAGTGTCATACAATTTTATGATTTTTCCCGCCCAACCCCTTTTCTGTTCACCTGCAGAATTAAAAACAAATGAATAAAGGACAGTTGTTGTGGGTTTTTCATGCTCTGTTGCTGTTTGTTTGATAGTTGAGCATGGACAGAGTTCCTACTCCAGTCCTCTGAAGATGCCGGCCACAGAGACTGGCGAAACGTCAGGAAGAACAACCTTCAGAACACAGCCAAAGAGCCCGACAAACCCACAACAACCATCAGATCCCGGCCGTGAAAGCCTTCAAGAATACATTGAATAAAGGACACTTTTTCCTGTACTATAAGTAATGGAAGTAAACATCCAGTTATTTGGGGAAAGATTTCCCACTAAAAACAACTATGATGACTAGTGGGAGGATTTCTATGACAAAGGGTCCAGTTTGCCATTTAAAAATAATTACGTTTCTCAAAGAGAAAGAGAGAGAGAGAGAGGTGGACTGCAGCGGCCAATTTACAGCTGTAAAGGGAGTACTGTCATAAGACACTGAACACACCGGTTCTTAACCTGATTTCAAAAGCTAAGGAGTGTCAGGCCTGGTTGCTACTTGGATGGCTTCTGTAGGTGGGACATCCTGCTTGGAACCATGGCGAGCTTTGGCCGGTGAGAGTAACAATCAGAGCTAGATGGGCCTATGGTCTTATTTGGGGGGGGGGGGGGGAGAAACAGATTTCCATAATCCTTTGTCTCTTGCCCCTACCCATTCAAAACCGATTGCTCCCACTTTGCTATATATGGTCTTTGACATAAACAGCTTGGCAGTGCCCCCAGTGACTCTCAGGTTCAACATTGAGCCACGAGTGCCAGTATTTCTGTTGATGCTGCCCCTCAGCTCACACCTCCGCCTACTGGGATTGACCGCACCAAGGGGACCGTGGCTGTCTGCTCCGGTGTTAATGAATCAAGCTGAATGCAATACTCTGATGGCTGCCTCTCAGCAGTTGGCACCAAAATCCTTTTTATGTTGGTTTCAAGGTCGTCAGATATCATTATAGCCAAGTATTAAAAATTTCAAAGAAAGGAGGCAGTGTGTTTGATTTATAGAATAATTATCTTGCTTTAGCTCTTACTTGGCTTTGGCAATGGTTCTGCAAGCACTTGAAAATTAAATCCATTTTTTATGGCACTACAAGGTATTATCTCACAGCAAATGATAATTAAACACCTGTGAAATCAATTAGCCCTTCAAGCAGGGGGAAAAAGTTTTCCAATTATGTGTTTGCACCTTCCAAACTTCTTCCCCCCCCCCCACATAATTCTGAAAAACAAGTGCTTGGGTGGAAAGAAGCTTGAAATTATTACCAGCCACGCCAGGTTTGGGAGGTGTAAGGTTATCCCTAAATGGCACTGAACCTTAATCCAGACGCAACCGATTTAATGGCAGTGGCTTTGGTCCAACTAGGCTGCATTAAAAGCTTGCTCCTAGACAACTGTCTCTCTGACACGCAGCTGAATTGTTGGGTTTCTTACAAAAGCTGTTACTCACGTTGTGTTTTAGATGCCAAGTTTTACTTGACGGCTTACTTAAAAGCCAAAATACCGTAATGGAACGCAGCCAGTAAGACATTCTGCAGGACAGAACCCAGGATTCTCTTTGGGTTCATTCTCTTGCTTGCTGTGTGTGTGTGTGCGCGCGCGCGCGTGCGTGTGCGTGTGTGTGTGTGTGTGTGCGCGCGCGCCTGCATGTGTCTCCCGTAGTTCTGAACTCTCAACATTAAGAATGCATCTGCTGAAAACTGCCTAATTAACCAGTATAGTTGAAACTTAATATTCGGGGTGGGGGAATAAGAAGGAGCTCTGTTGGTTTGCTCTGCAATGTCATATGTGCTTAATAAGTTGAGAGTTGTTGCAACACTCTTAAGTGAGCCAGATGCTCTGTCTGGGGAGACCGTGTGCCTTTTTCTATGGACTTTGCAGATTCAGGAAAGACTTGGGTGTTTGCCATAGCAGATTTTGGCACCGCAAGCAGTGAGGTGGCTGAAGGGGAGAACCTCCCCTGTTCTAGTCTGGAGTTTGATATTCTAAGCAGAATGTAATAGCAGGCAGCTGGCTACCAGTCTCAAGTTGCTCCATATTGGCCAAATGAATGATTTAAACACAGTGCTTATGCAACACGTTTTGTTAGCTCAAACTCCTCCTTGCCGGCCTTGACGTCTCTGTTGAAAAGCGTCTTAGAGAAAATTAAAGGGTGGCTATTACCATTTCCATCTGGGAGGATGATCTAAGCCTGTGGTCGTCAAGCTGTATTCTGCGCCATGATGGACAGCTGTGGATAGAAATTGCCTTGCCAGTGACTGCTGATTGTTCTGAGAACCTCTGGCCATGGGCTCTGCTGGCTAGGGCTTACAGGACGTGAAGTCCAAAGCATCTGGAGCAGCAGAGGCTGAGATTCACCATTTTGAGTAACATTTTCTGTTCATACAAGACTCTTAAGATGCCCAGTAAACCAGGGATAAAAGAAAGGACTCTGGAATCTACTGGTGTAGATTGCATTGTGAAATCTGTGAACTTAGTTCTGTCTTGCATGCAAAGTCCTTGGCTTCGAATGTGCTCAGAGGTGCACTGTTCTTTAATTCTAGGTGTATGGGGTTGTGTGTGTGTGTGTGTGTGTGTGTGTGTGTGTGTGTGTGTGTGTGTGTGTGTGTGTGTGTTGAGGGGGGGGTTCTGATTGCTATAAATCTTGGGATCTAAAAAATTAGATCTGGCCAGCCTGAACTCTGTTCAGCCTTACATTTACAGTAATTAAGCAGACTATGTGAACTGGATCTGTAGTTTAGCTCTCCATCACAAAGCTTCTGCAATATGCAGAATTACATTAACAGACAAATTAAGGAAAGAGTTCATTAAAAGCAAGAAAATACTAACTGACCTTATGTGTGTGGTAAAGAGATAAGTAAAAATACACAACATTTAAGAGGGCTCTACATTGTAACTTACGTTCTGGTTTATACCATAATCTGCAAATTTCGAAGACTGCTGACCTGGACTGCTACACCATTAGTTCTATTGCATATCTGGCCACTATACAACAAATTGACTTATGGATCCATTTTAAGTCTTTTACTTACCTTCAATAGTGGGACATTTTTTACATGGGTAGTCATGGAGCCATTTGGTTCTGTTCATCTCTAGACGGGCAATCTATGATTTTTAAGAACAAAAACACCAAGGCTCTGGGTACTGAATCACGATAATGACCAGTCAAAAAAAAATGTGTCAGAGTATATAATCTGTGGCATCGTGTAATGAGGAAATTCTTAAACTTTAAGGAAGAATGTGAAGTATGGCTCATTAATGGGTAAAGGGTCCTTTCTGTCTGCTTATGCTCGTTGGAATAATGGAAAGCCAGGAATTCAGAGCCGCTGTCTTAATCCAAGCATTGACTGACAGGACTAATACTTTGCAAAGGAAAGGGAGGGGGAAGCAAAGCAGTGTACTGTGTATTGGATGGAGAAGTTGAAATTACAGAGATGTCCTGCCTTTCTGATAATTGCCTACATAGCACTATGGTGTTTACACCTGCGTGATAGATGAGTCCGTCTATGTTTTCTCAGCTATGGGTAGTAGAGAGGAGGGATATTTCAATTAAAGTGTGAATAAATTAGAATTGATTACAAATAGGGCCATTTGTTTATACTGCCTAAAATGGTATTAGCTGAAAGCATGTGTCGCTTAATCATTGTGGGAAAGAGCTTGAAACCTAATAAAATGTCTGACAGCGAATGACATGAGGGAAAGAGGCAGCGGTGGTGGGGTTTCATCAACCCCAGTGGCAAGAATAAAATGGCTAATAAAAGTCCTTGAGGCAGTTACGAGGTATGGCTGGGGAAATACTCTCCTGCAAGGTAATGTCCTCAGAAGACTGCTGCTTCAGCCTGAGGTGAAAGCAATAAGTCCTTCCTGGGAGGTAACTCCAGATGTCAGAGAAAAGTGTTTATTTCACCTCAACAGATGCCAAATGTATTCTTTCCAGGAGCAGCCCGGCAGTAATGTCAGCAGGAGCCAGTAACTCACAGTTGTGAATCTACAAAATACCCTTATCTTACTTTGATCCTACCGCTTGCCGTCCTGAGATCCTGTAGTTTGGTGACATGTTCAGGATGCTCTGATCTAGTTCAAAGAGTGCCCTGGAGATGTCTAAGAGAGAGGCCCTCACCAAACGTAATATTCTGTTGGTCGGGGCCACAGCCAAGAAGACTCTTTCTCTGATCATCACCTTCTTTCAGAGGAAACCCTTGAAGGAAAGTGGTAGAGGAGAATAAAACAGCAGTTCCATGAAGTGTTGGGATCCTGAGCAGTATAGGGCATTGCAGGTTAAACTCAGCACTTTGAAGAGTTTCTAGACATGTATGTTGTATGAACAGAATATCTGGTTCTTATCAGCCTGGCCACTGCCTTCTGAGTCCTGCTTTTGTTGTGTGTGTGGAGCCATCTCTGTGGGCAACCGCATTTATAGCATGTTGCACTGTTCTAATCTAAAGATTACTAAAGCATGAACTCACTGAGAATAGGTTCGGTTAGGATGCTAGATTATTCTTGTCCAGAGAAGAACATAGTTGGACCATTAACTGAAACTTGCAGAAGACATATTGTGCTAGTTACGCCACCTGCACCTTGAGTGACAGTAATGAAACCAGATGAGGTTGCTGGAAAGGTGTGAAATGATCCTGCATTTGTTCCATATCATGTGCCAAGTTTCCATGGCAGCACTAGACAGTTCTGGTGTGGAAACGCAACACCTTCCACACCAAGCAGAAGAATCCCATCAGACAAAAGGTGGTTAAATTGACAAGGTGTGAATGTCAGGTGTTTTATTGCTTGATTGAGCACTTCTGAATTAATAATGTTAATTTTCCACACTGGATTCCTCATGGGTTTTGTCCTGTGTCTGCTTGACTTCGTGATGGCTTGGTGGCATGAAAGAACAACATCTGACAGTAGTTCTGTTGGATCAGAACAAAAGGAATAAGGCAGCCCACCTTCATGGTTCTCTCATTCCTTATCTTCATTAAAAAAATCAGCCCCGAATAACAGGATATTGATTCAGAGTCCATGAGAGGGAGTTTGTGTAGATTCAGTGACAATTTGAGCCCACGCTTGCCTACATCTGGGTGACAACGTGGGGCTCTCCAGGTGGTGCCCAGTCACCATAGTCAGTGGTGAGGAGATAAGAACATAAGAGCTGTATCAAATGAAATGATTGTCCAGTGTGTGAACAAAATGTGGATCTGCTGCCTGTTTACTTCACTTGTCAGTAGTTTTAATGTTGTGGCTGAGCAATGTATGTGTGTGCATCTGTATGTATAACTAAACTGCTGCAGAGCTGGCCAAGAGCCACTTAAACACCTAAATGGTATTTCACCAGAATGAAATATTGCCATGTAATAAGCAGCCAGCTGGCTGGATAGCTCAGTGGTTTAGGTATCAATTGAAGAGCAAAAGGGAGAGATTCGACTCCTCACTGTGTCTACAGGGAGAAAAGCCAGCCTGTGTGGCTTTGGCCAAGTTGCACAGTCTCAGGATGCTCACAGAAAAACGGAACAGTAAGTCACTTCTGGATAATCTCTACCTCTAACCCTGAAAAGGGTCACCTTAATTGAGACAGAACATCTGTCCAATCACCCGACCATCTTCCTGACCCTACGGAAGACAACTACTCAAGCAAACAGGAAGGACAAAAGCACCACAGAGGCCTTCCAAAATCTAAACTCTTCCTGTGTGTCACTTTCAACACAGAGTTATATAAAATATAACAAATTATGTCAGCAGCTAGACTCTAGAAGAATTAGTTTTCGGAATGTGCCCAGCAGAAAGGGGAGAGCTATGACACACCTCTCACTGCATCGGCAGAAAGCTGTCTGAATGTGTGAAGTGGTTATGTGAAGGGTAACCTTTCACCAAGGTCCCTTTGTGGAAACCTGAATCACAACCTCTTAGCACAGTAAAAAGGCATCAACACCCAAGGAAGGCCAGACATGTAACAGACTGTGAGATAACAAGCATCTAAAAAGTTCAATTTCAATAGGGATGTTTAGTCTTTTAGGATGAAAGATTCGAATGCTCCCATCCTTCTCAGCTCTGTTCCAACGAGCACAAAGTCAAACACAAGGCAATTTTAAAAGCACCCCAATACCTGTAATTTGTATACTGAACAGTACTCTGTTTCAGCTGAATAGAAGCAAACACACATATCTGTGTGTACATTTGTGTATGTGTTTGTGTGCGTGTGTGCGTTTGTGTGAGAGAGAGTGAGATGTGTGTGTGTGAGAGAGATGTGAATTAGAGTCAGGAATGGTTTACATCAGTGTTTTCCAACCTTGGTTCTCCAGATGTTCTTGGACTAAAAGTGATTGGAATTGATCTCCTTTTCTTTTTGATGCCAAGTTAAAATATTCCTTTTGAGCAGAACATTTTAAAATTGACATTTAGAGGTAGTTGACGCCCTTTCCCTTTTCTAACTTAATTGACTGTTGTATTTCCTGGTTAAAGGATTCTTTATTTTTTTTTTACTTTTATTTGTAATTTTATATTTTTTGCATTATAGATGTATTATTTAGTGTGTGTTTAAAAATGTGTTATATGGTTATCTTCAGATCTATATGGTTATCACCGTCCAGAGTAACTTTGGTCTAGATGGGTGGGGTATAAATTGGGTGGGTGGGTGGATGGATGGATGGATGGATGGATGGATGGATGGATGGATGGATAGATAGATAGATAGATAGATAGATAGATAGATAGATAGATAGATAGATAGATAGATAGATAGATAGATAGATAGATAGATAGATAGATAGATAGATAGATAGATAGATAGATAGATAGATAGATAGATAGATAGATAGATAGATAGATAGATAGAACAAACGAATGAGCGAACTCATTCCCAAAAGCCTTCACCATTACCTGTGCTGATTTTAGGGAATTTTCATCCAAGATTGGGAACCACTGGTTTATGTTCCATTGTGTCTAATAACAGATAAAGACATACAGTACTCTGTGGATGACTTTATTCACTGTGTGCATGTGTCCATGTCCAAGGTATGTTAAGTATGTATTTGAATGAACATATCAAATATATGTACAGTACTTTACTGGTGCACATGCAAGTGTTTTTGAGTAGTGATTCAATACACCTGCCTGCTGCATATATGCTCTAGTGACTGTTGCCTCTACTTATATGTGAAAAAATCCAAATACGTATCAGAATGGAACCTGGAAAAGTTAATATTAGGGCTAAGTCATTAAATCTGAGTCTTTAAATAAAATTTATTAATGCTTCATTTAAGAAAGAATTATCAAATTCATTCATTCATCATTAAATAGATGAAGTAAAAAATCATTTACAATTACTAAAAATGTCTGCCTTCCACCCCTCAAAAGTAATGAATTAAAGCAATGAGAAACTTTAATGGTCAATCAAAAAGTAATACTGCTGACATTTAACTATTGGAATATCTCACTTTAAAATCACTAGCAGTTGAAAATTGATGGCAGATATGGGGTAACTAATTCATTTTTAACAAATTATTTCCTACCTATAACATAGGCGAATACCACATGCTTTGCCAGTTTTACAAGTTGATTGGTTTCAGAAGTTCACATGTTGGAAATAATTATGGTATAGGAAGGATTATGTAGTAGTAGCAATATGGGACAGGCAGGTTCACAAAAATGGGTATTTGCTTTACTAAAAGCAATTTGAAGTCAATGCCTTATGATAATGATTGTCAAAAGGCAAGACAGGTCTCACTGCAGAGGTAGACATATGTAGTACTGTATACATATGGAGCTAAATCCAGTGTTAGTCCCAACTAGTTTAGATTTCTTGAAATACTTATATTACTTGTGATGAACAAGCCCATTAATTTCATTGGGTTGGAATTTTTGCACATGTGCTTACCCTCTTGGACCAGAAGTCCTATCATGTGCAAGAACCAGAATTTGAGAAACTTTATTTGGCTTCTAAATTTTACTGGGTATGGTAAACAGAGGATTCTAAAAGTTGTAATCCAGAAAAGCAATTTCTCAAAACTTTAACATTAACTATAAGTGAAGTTTTTGTACAGCTATGAAACTGATGTTTTTCCTTTTGTCAGGTAGGTAGGTAGGTAGGTAGGCAGGCAGGCAGGCAGGCAGGCTGGTTGATTGATTGATTGATTGATTGATTGATTGATTGATTGATTGATTGATCCTCTCAGAGGAAAACATAATCCTTGAGCTCAGTTGGATTTACTCTTGTTTCAGCATAGCTGGGATTGTACAGTATTATATATTTTTCTTTAATGTTTCTGGTGGGAATTTCAAAAGCACTTGGATATTTTCCTGATTAAAGTAGTTCCCAGATTCTTTTTTATAAAGGAAAATGTATTTTATTTCTCCCTGTAAGGATAGCTCAATTAGTCTATTAGGTCTATTGGCATATAATTTGATTAAAAGCTCTCTAGGTCTTTTATCCTCATCTCCCCATCACAATTGTAATCTAAAAGTGGCCTCACTTTTTCCTTGATCATCTTAGAAAGCTAAGAGATTGAATTAATCCATTTCTCCAGAAGGTTACAAACTGTCTATCTTACATTCTTTTGGGGAACACTTCTCAGGAAGGATATTGTTAAGATCTTAATAAGATGTGAACTCACGCTGTTCCTTCCTTCCTTCCTTCCTTCCTTCCTTCCTTCCTTCCTTCCTTCCTTCCTTCCTTCCTTCCTTCCTTCCTTCCTTCCTTCCCAGTTCTCTTACAATTCATAATTAATCTGTAGAACCTCCGTTGCCAAAACAGACACAACAAAGTTGCAAGCATAGATGACTTTAGAAAGAGGTGAAAGGATATACGGACAGCATGTGCCCCTGCCTTTTGAGTGCTACATGCTGAAGGTCCCAGTTTCATTCTAGAATGTCCAATGGTTTAACTTAGGTAGCTTCCTATGTTTGTCTGTAGAGGGCGATTTTGCTGCAGGTGAGATTCTCAAGATAAGAAGAAGCATTTTGATTTAACCCTACCCAGTATAAGGGTGAATGTTGGAAGGTGGCCACCTGTGTACTGTGTGGTGTGCGGTGTTGTTATTATTGTTCTTCTTCCTCCTCTTCTTCTTCTTCCACTCTACACCAGAGTGTATTCCAATAAAATCAATAATGTAACACAACATCTAACTTCAACTGTAATATTTTGCTTGTGTGTGTTTATGTATGAACCTGTCCAACAACATAAAACTTTTAAAAATGAGCAGTGTCCACAAAGAAATAAACAACTGCTTTAAAAACAGCTAAAAAGATCAAATAAAATACAAGCTCAAATAAAATTGGTCCCCTTCCTTCTTTGGGAAATGGCTTGTACAGAAAGTACCAGGATCCAATTTGGAATGAACCTTAAATGTTCTTCACTCAAGTTATGCATGTTTTACCAATCGTCTATGACACCCACACACCCAATATTTAGTCATAAGTATAGATACCTGTTGACACTACACTGTGCCCTTCTCTGAACATAACCAAGGATGATCAGTATTGAATGGATAGACTTATGGTACCTGGATAGACTTTTGGTATTTGTGCTGTATTAAATCATATGTTTATCATTAACAAATCAATGTATGGGTGTGAGTGAAAATGCCCCAACAGAAAAACAATCTGGCATATCATCCCATTTCTCCCCCATCACAGAGCGAACTTCTTTCTTATGCAATCTCTAAATCTGGCATTTAATGGACCTTGTAGCTTTCGAGAACATTAAGTGGATTTTACATTTTTAGTACATTAATGATATGGAATATAGGACTGGCTTATATAAGCCCTAAAGGGGAATCTATTTTTGGGTGCATGTAAAACGTCCCTGTCATGAGCCATGTGCTGGAAAGATCATGGTTGGTGCATAGAAAAATGGGAGAACATTTGAGCAGAAAATGTTCCTTCTTTCCCTTTTTAAACTATTTCTCCTTTGGATTGTTTTATTCCCAAGAATGTTGTCATATGAGCTGTTGAATTTAAAATCAAACCGCTATCTGTACTGAGAACGACAACATGCTCTTCTTAATCAGTTCCTCTGGTGGTTAGGTGCAGAGTTTCAGATCATCATTAAACCCTCCATGGCTAGCAAAATTGTGACAGGTTATTAAAGAATAAAACGGGGAAATATAGAAAATTTTGCATAATGTATTTGTTTACTATTTCTTTCATTTACTTGTATATCACCTGATAAGTGGTAGGCATATCATATAATTTGACAATAACAAAGCAAATGATCAAGAATAGAATAACAAATAATCAAAAAAATTCATAATATAATTTAATAGGTATAACATCAAACCAAAGCTAAACCAAATGATGGTGAGACAGGCAGCGTAAGTATGACAAGGCTCAGAACAGGATGCCCTGGAAAGTTTCCTCTTAACAGCTTAAGGCAGTGGTGTGATGTCGAACTGTGGCCCTCCAGATGTTCTTGGACTTCAACTCCCAGAAGCCTTCACCACCACCTCTGCTGGCCAGGATTTCTGGGAGTTGAAGGCCAAGAACATCTGGAGGGCCACAGTTCGACACCACTGTTTTTCTACTGTACAGAATTTGCATTGTCGCATTAGAACCAAATGATAGCAACTCTATTAAGATTTTCAAGTGAGATATTTAATTAGCGTTTTTGCCTGTCAGGTGATTTCCCTATAGCTAAATATGGATTGGAAACCAAGTTTTCTGAGTCCTAGTCTGTCTCTCTATCAGCTATACCACATTCAGTATTTTAAAAATTGGATTAACTGATTCTATACTTTTTATTAAAAGATGCTGACTACATGGGCACTTAGACCACTGTTTGTTCTGTTGCAGGAACGAACAGGTTCAGTCCTAAAGCTGGTCATCAGGCAGCATCTTTGTTAGAGTGAACCAGCCCACTCCCAGAGCGTTCCTAACCACACTTTTTTGGGTCCCTGTCTGGGGCTTCTACTTTTTTTGGTGCAGGTAGAATCCCTCTGGTTCGTTGCCAGCACATGCAATTTTCATCCGCCCTTGTCTACATGGCCAGATTCGTCCAGAATATCAGGAGGCCACCAGGATGGAGAAACCTGCAATGTAGCGTTATGCCTACAGTAGAGAACTCAGATACCTCTAAGGATAAATTCTCTTTCGCCTGCTTGTTTTGTAAAATGGCCAGCTTCCCCCCTCCCAGGCCATAGTCCTGTGCCTACAACAGAAATCAGATATACAGGTGTTATCCAAGGATCATGATCTTCTCTGAAATGGGAAGATATCTCCTATTGATTTGTACTGCTAACATAACAAAAAGAAGGTAGTTGTTGTGGGTTTTTCGGGTTATTTGGCCGTGTTCTGAAGGTTGTTCTTCCTGACGTTTTGCCACTCTCTGTGGCCAGCCAGAGGACTGGAGTAGGAACTCTGAAGAAGGTACAGTGGTGCCCAACTTTACGTTGCCTCGCACTACGACGAATCCGCATTATGACGATATTTTTGCAATCGCAATTGTGATCTAAACGATGGTCTAAATTGGGGAATTTCACTTTGCGATGATCGGTTCCCTACTTCAGGAACCGATTCTTTGCAAAACGACGATTTTCCAACAGCTGACCAGCAGTTTCAGAATGGCCACCGGGTAAATAAAATGGCTCCCCACTGTGTTTAGGGATGGATTCCTCGCTATACAGGCAGTGAAAATGGCCGGTGTATGGAGGATCTTCACTGGACGGTGAGTTTTAAGCCCATTGGAACGCATTGAAAGGTTTTCAATGCGTTTCAATGGACTTTTTATTTTCGCTTTACGATGTTTTCGCTTAATGGCGATTTTCCTAGAATGGATTATCACCGTTAAGCGAGGCACCACTGCACTTCCCCACCCACCCAGCCAGATTCTGACTGCAGACAGAGTAGATTTACCAACAAGTGCAGTTTGGAACCACAGAACACTGCAGCTGTAGTTTCTTGCAATCTTTTGGCTGAGGGTTCAAGATTACAAATAAATCTGAAAAGTTAGCAGAAAAAAAGATGGGGAGATGAAGAGAAAACTTATACATACAGCCCCACCCCACATTTTATTCATTTCTTTACAGGATGAAAATATTCTTTTCTAGTGTTAAGTGAGATAATTTTTCCCCTTGTTGGCTCTCCATAGTGATAATATCAATCCATTCCTTTTCTTAGGAAAGTTACACTCGCTTGTTTAAGTAAAATAGGTCTTCCGAAACGATGGCTGCTATAATTTAAAATCTGCTTGGTCTTCATAGCTGTTCTGAGAACAAATATAAAAATAGATACAGACTTACATTTCTCTCTCTCTCTCTCTATATATATATATATATATATTTCTTGTCTCCTTTCCCCAGTATAACCTTTTTGAAAAAGGGAAAATACATTCAGTGCCTGCAGGCTATTATTAAATGAGATTATGAGAGTTGGGAAAATTTCCGTCCCTGATTTTTGCTGTCAAGTAGCACCTATTACTGGCATGTAGAAATCCCTGGAGAAATAAGAGGCATATTTATATGTGTGTTTGGGTTGCGGAAGAATTGGGGAGGAGGTAGGATATTTAATCTTGATTCGTTTTGTCTCTGAACCAGCAGTTTGGCAGGTTCAGAGCCATTTACACATTTGCCAAAAGTACAATTAGCTAATAACTGGCTTGAAACTGTTAGGAGTTTGATGCGTATTTTTGGTAAATGGTTCTGAAATGATGGATGGACCTGGAAAGAAAACAGTAGAGTCTTGTGGAATGCTTTAATTTTCAAGAATGGTCAGAGCAGGGGATAGGATAGTGGTAGCAATCCATACTTCTCCAGAACCCGTGTCACATCACAACACATGCGTAGATTCAGAATTGTCCAATCCCTCCTCCAACCTAACCTAATTTGTCCCTTCTGTCCCGCAGTTAACACAACATGATTCTTTTCTAGATATATTTCCTAGCAGATTAAGAGCCACTTGTATTGGTGCCTCATAACCCTTGCTGGGCTTTCCTGGCTGTCAAACCTCTTTCTCCAATGACAATGAATTGTTCCATTCTTGTGCAGCTTTTTGTGTCAATATCTTATTAGAACTGAAAAAATGGATCAACCAATGGGTTATATTAAATCAATCCATTAGTCATAGATTACAAATGTGGATTTTAACATACTGTACATACATACATACATACATACATACATACATACATACATACATACATACATACATACATACATACATACATACATACATACATACATACATACATACAGTGGTGCCTCGCTTAACAAGCACACAGTTTAATGACGAATTTGCATAGCGACGCGTTTTTGCGATCGCTAATGCGATCGCATTGCAATGTTTTTTAAACAGCTGATCAGCGGTTCCAAAATGGCCGCCGCATCCGCAAAATGGCCGCCCGCAGCATTTTCGCGCCCTGCCCTCGCTTACCGGGCAGCGAAAATGGCGGCCGGATCGAGGATTCCCCGCATAGCAGTGAGTTTTCGCCCCAATAGGAACGCATTAAACCCGTTTTAATGTGTTCCTATGGGGTTTCCCCCCCCCGCATAGCGACGAATCCGGATAGCGACGTTAATCCTGGAACGGATTAACGTCGCTATGCAGGGCACCACTGTACGTACGTACGTACATACATACTTGGAAGTTAGCTAGAACTCTCCCTTATCCAAGATCAGTGCAAATAAATGAATGAATGTAATTGTACTCTCCGAACAGCAAATAATATTATACCATTTTGTTAAAAGAGATTGTATAATTATGTATTGGTATAAAACATAGTATCCCATCTCACCCTATCACAAGAGTACAGTGGTGCCTCGCATAACGATCGCTCCGTTTAGTGATGAAATCGCTTTGCGATGGATTTTTTCCCATCGCAAGAGCGATCGCTTTGCGATGGCCCCTATGGGGAAAATTCACTTTGCGATGATCATGGGGGAGCGCTCCCCTACAATCATCGCAAAGCCCCCGCCGGTCAGCGGTTCCCAAAAAACGGGCTTTGCGCTGCTCGCAGGGAAGCACTTCCCCAGGAGCAGCCCAAAGGCTCGCTTTTTGGAACAGCTGACCGGCAGGCGTTTGGGCTGCTCGCGGCGAAGCGCTTCTCCGGGAGCAGCCCAAATGCCCGCCCCTCAGCTGTTCCTAAAGGCTGCCGTTTCGGCTGCTCCCGGAGAAGCGCTTCTCAGGGAGAAGCCCAAACGCCCACCCCTCAGCTGTTCCTAAAGGCTGGCGTTGGGGCTGCTCCGGAGAAGCGCTTCTCCGGGATAAGCCCAAACACCCGCCCCTCAGCTGTTCTTAAAGGCGGACGTTTTGGCTGCTCCTGGAGAAGCACTGAAACGCCCGCGTTTTGGAACAGCTGACGGGCAGGCGTTTCGGCTGCTCCCAGAGAAGCGCTTCCTGGAGAAAAGCCAGCGTGCGCTTGGGAGCAGGGCGGGGGAGCCTTCCCCCACCCTCCTGCCCAAGCGCTGGCCCCATTTTTGGCCAGCTGATTGGCGGTTCCAAAATGGCCGCTGCAACCATTTTTGCACGATTTCTTCGCTTACCGAGGGCGCGAAAATGGCAGCGCTATGGGGGATCTTCACATAACGTTGAGTTTTCACCCCATAGGAACGCATTAACCAAAGTTTAATGCGTTTCTATGGGGTTTCCCCACCCGCATTGCGATGTTTCTGGATAGCGACGATTAATCTGGAACGGATTAACGTCGCTATGCGGGGCACCACTGTATGTTGCAATTTTGAAAACACAATCCCAAGAGAAGAAAAATTATGCAGGGAAATACAAAGGGGGAAATTATATACCAAATTGGATTCAAACTAGTCAGAGTAGACACATTTCAGGCAGCCAAGGTAAATAACCACTGTAACTGTAACTACAGTGGTGCCTCGCTTGATGACGTTAATTCTGCAGGTGGTGCCGTTCTGTCCCTTCAGCGCTGCCTGGGGGCTGTACTGCAATGGATGCAGGCGAACGGGCTGAGGCTGAACCCGGACAAGACGGAGGTCCTGAGGGTGGGTGCTCCCACTATTGGTGGCTTGGGAGACTCCCTCTCATTTGGGGGGGGGGTGACACTGGCTGCAGAGAATGAGGTCCTGGGGATCCATCTGGGCCCGGCGCTCACCATGGAGACTCAGGTGGCATCCATGGTCTGCACCGCCTTTTTCTACCTTTGGCGGATAGCCCGGCTGCGGCCCTATCTCGATGGGGCGCTCACCACCTTGGTCCACGCGCTCGTAATCTCGAGATTAGACCACTGTAATGCGCTCTACATGGGGCTACCTTTGAAGTTGATGCAGAAACTCCAAGTGGTGCAGAATGCGGCGGCCAGAATCCTTAGCGGAGTGAGAAAATTCGATGATATTTCTCCTATCTTGGCCGCACTGCATTGGCTGCCCATTCGGTTCCACGTTGACTTTAAAGTTCTGATGCCTACGTATAAAGCCCTAAACGGATTAGGACCTTGATACTTGGCAGAACGCTTACTCCCACCTAGGTCTACCTGTGTCACAGGTGTGGGTCAGGAGCTGAGGCTGAGGAGCCTGATGCCGAGGGAGGCCCGGAAGGAAAAAAAACAAGGAACCGGGCCTTCTCCGCGGTGGCTCCTCGCCTCTGGAATAACCTGCCTCCGGAGATTCGAGCTGCACCCTTGCTGGGTATTTTAAAAAACCAATTAAAAACGTGGATGTATAAGCAGGCCTTCCCCTCCAGTTAATTCCTGACCTCTTTCCTTCCTTTCTCTTTTTATTTGATTTATTTTGTATTTTCCCATCTTGCAGAATCCTTTAATTAATTAATTGTTGTAAATTTCTCCTAAATTTGTTATGTTTTTATGTTGTAAGCCGCCTAGAGTGGTCGAAATGACTAGATAGGCGGGGTATAAATAAAGAAATAAATAAAAAAAATAAAAAAAATAATTCATTCCAGCAAAATCGCTGTAGAGCGAAAACTTAATCAAACGAAATTTTAAAAAACCATTGAAACGCATTGAAAACTGTTCAATGCGTTCCAATGGGCTGAATACCTGTTTGTCCAGTGAAGACCTTCCATACGGTGGCCATTTTCTGGTGCCTGTTAAGCAAAAAATCAGTCCTAAAAATAGCAGGGGGACATTTTCTTCAGCTGATGGCCATTTTGAAACCCGACGATCAGCTGCTTGCTGATCGTTGTATAGCAATAATCGGTTCCCGAACCAGGGAACTGATCATCATGAAACGAAAAAACCCATTTAAACCATTGTTTTGCGATCGCAAAAGCGATCGCAAAAACTTCAATGTTAAGCGGATTCGTCGTAGAGTGGGGTAATCATCCAGTGGGGCACGACTGTAACTGTAACTTACTAACTGTGACTTACTGACCTTCAGCTTCCTTTGGCCCCTTCACTGGGAGAACATCAGCCTATAAATGATACAAATAATAGAACCATGGAGGCCATCTAGTCCAAACCCCTGCTCAATGCAGGAATCCAAATCAAAGTATATTTGACAGATGGCTGTCTAATTTTCTCTTGAATGTTGGAACGCTCACCACCTCCCAAGGCAATTGGTTCCATTGTTGTACTACTTTAACAGTTATGACGTTTTTCCTGATAGTCAACCGAAATCTGGTTTCCTGTAATTTGAGCCCATTATTATGTATCTTGCACTTTGGAATAATGGAGAACAAATCCTGCCCCTCCTTTTTATGAAAATCTTTCATGCATTTGAAAAGTGGTAAATAAGCTAACCTAAGGTCCAGTGGCTAGAATCCTGTTGGTAGTTCCAGCTGGAGTAGAATTTATGGGATTTATGTAAGTAATGACTTAGCATTCCACAAATTATTAAATGGGTCCTCTCCATTTATAATTACCAGTAGGATTCTGGCCATTGATGTCAATGAGTCTTCTCTACACATGTGCAAGATTTGATCCAAACCACAGTTTTCCAAACTTCGATAGTTAAGTAAAACAAGGGAATAAGTGAAATTCCATGCAGAAATGATTCACTGTCAATGTGCCTCCCCCATCCATTTTCTATAGGTACATTCTTTCCTGTCTCAGCCTTATTCCAATCAAAGCGGATTTGACCTTATTAAATATGTTCCTAATGTCACTTGTATTGAGAGTTGGTCCATTTCTCAATTTTCAAATTGGTTTGTCTTTGCAAGTGAGATAATTGACCATCAAACCAAGGTAAAAAGATAACTATTCCAAAAGATCTGAAAATGGATGTTGCCACAGGCCATGCCACTGCTGTATTAATTAAATTTTTATATGGTGTATTAAATTCTGAATATGCTAAACCTAAAAAAGAGACTGAAAAGAGTTGCCTTAAGTGGGAATCGAATGGACCACACATCAGCACATAAAACTCACTGAAACGCAGACATCTGCCTGGTCCTTCCTCAATCGTTGGCTCTCTCAGAGCTAAAATAGGTCTCAATGGAATTTGGTCTTGATCCTAATTTGTCTGTTTGTGTGTGTGTGTGTGTGTGTGTGTGTGTGTGTGTCTGTGTCTGTGTCTGTGTGTGTTGGCAGGAAACTAAATGAGCAGGAGAAATAAGAGATGTAGGTTAAAAAAATCCAACATGTTCATCATACAGTAGTAATGCAGAAGACTGAAACCCACACTAATCTGCATCTTGTTCACTTTGGACAAGTGGTTAATAGTGAAAGAGGCACAGCGTTCTTCAGGTTTTAATGGGTGATCTTTCCATGAAAGGATCAGGTATTGGAAGGAAGTGTTCCCCAAACACAACTTGCTCACTGCTGCTAATATTCTTCCCACAGTGCATACCTGTAGAGAGAACATTGTGTGTCTTCTGCACTACACACTTGACCTGCACAGGGTGGCAGGAAGTTCAAATCAGCTGGGTCCGCACCTCATATAAGGCTGTATACCCAAGAAGAACCTCCCGCAGCTGCCCCCAGAGCATCTCCCATGCTTGTCCTTGACCTATGCCCAACTGTCCAGGTTGCATTGGAATGTGTATTGTGGTGCATGTCCGTGGTTGAGAACCGCTAACCTAGTGGTCACATTAGTTTGTCTCTAAGTTCACTGTGCCAGGCCTCTGTATCATAGCAACAGCTGTGTCGTGTGAAGCAGGCCTGCCTGTTCCACTTCTCTGTTTCTCTTAGCAGTGGCTGATGGCACACATCATTTAGTCACAAGCAGCATCTTCCCATACAGTTTAAACAACAACAGGCTGCTGGGTGGGAGGCTCTCTTTGTCCAAGAGACTTTAGCATGGAGACAATCAACCTTGGTGGGTCTGGAGGCAGGTTTTTTGTGTCCCCCCCCCCCCCAGATCAACCCCTGAACAGTCTGCCTAGGCTGCCAAACATGCCATAAAGCACGGGGGGGGGCGGGGAGGAGAGATGTGGTACATGTTTACTCCTCTTTAAAAATTGAGTGTTTTGGTGTTGAGTCGTGCAGGGTCCTGAGATGTTTCTCCACCTTTCTGGAATGGCCTTTTGCCATTTCAAGCAGAAAAAAGGGGAAATGGGAGAAGCAAAAGCGGCTTTAGGGACCAGACTTTGACCATCCACGCCTTAAGACGTGCTCTGGTTTTGCCAGGGTGTCTCGGCTGTTCCCTTCTCTCTTTTTCACTGTTTTGCTCTTCTAATATTATGTCAGCTTTACAGACGTGAGCTTGTCCAGGGATGATTCTAACCAGATGTGCAGTGCCAGATGTTTACATTTTCATGCACAGTTACTTTAGGACACGTCGTTAATTCATTATTTCCCCCCCCCCCCTTTCTCTCTCCTGTTAGGTATGATTATCGTGAAATGCTGCACAATGCCACTTTCTGTCTGGTCCCCCGGGGCCGGAGGCTTGGATCCTTCAGGTTCCTCGAGGCCCTGCAGGTACGTATAGAGGCTTAGAACTGTTTAGTATGTTTGTCACCTGGAATTGCACGCTGAGCGATACTGAGGCGAGCGAAGGCAGGCTGGAGATTTCATTTCCCTAATAGCCTGTAATCTAACATGTGTACTTTCAGGAGCAGTTGGCAGCTATTTTGCAGGAGGCACTCAGCACTGAGAGCTCGTGAGCTGATCAGATTGTTGTGTTGCTTCCACGGCAAAGGTTTCCCTAGACCAAAGCTGGCTTGATTTAGTCTAAAAGGGTTTGTCGAACAGAAGCAGATCAGGATGGCGGAGGATGTGGGAGGAGAGGGGCTGTATTCCTTAGAGAAATGCCAGTGTCATCCTACTAGGAAGTCAGGAGGAAGTGAATAAATACGGCGTACTGTATGAAATTCACCTGAAATCAAATGGCTTGTAAATTCTGCCTGGGTTTTCACATTGCATACTGAACGTGCTTTAAGTAGTGGTTCTGCTGAGTTACGCTTCCTCTAGCTGATGAAGGTGGAGGAAGGAGCTAAAAGGTAAAAGAAGGAACTGAAATGAAATTTGACTCTTAATCCAGAATGAAACTGGCATGAAATAAAATGTAAAAACCCAGTGCATGTTTTTTAGGAGGAGAGGGATAGGATTGGGAAACTTCCGTCTTAGTCTTGGATCCGCATTGTTCCACGTGGATTTCACAAATCCAATATTTCAGAATTGTAGTCTGTGGAATTTGGAAAAGTTGCAGAGTTTTGAAAAAGAACTTGTTTGGACTACAGCTCCAAAACTGACTGAGCTTGGACAAAGTTCAGCATGTCAATTTGGACAAAAATGATTTTTCTAGTCATTCTTTGTGACTGACAAAACTCAGATTACTGTGTGTGAGGGTCTGTGGTAACAAATCACATGAACAGAAACATTACGCGGAAAAATGCCCAAATTTGGAAAGCTGGTACATTGGGCAAAGGTTGTAAGATTGTGATCAAGAAGCCCCAAAGCACATTCATCAAATTTATTTTGAAGGATGACAGAAGTGGCTTCCATCCTGAAGATACATCCAAATCTAAAATGTGTGAAAAAAACAACTATGGTGCTTTTTAAGGGAAATTGCTATTGATTAATGGCGTAGCTAGTTCTAGAATTTGTTCAATCAGAAAAGATTTGGGTCAGCCATTTATGTGATGTTCACAGCTTGGTTAAGATTTAATTCAAGATTCTCGCTCAAAAGTGACATTTGGTCTCTTCTTCCATGGATGTGTGGCAAGAACTCCATGGATGGAAAGGCCTCTGCTTCTAATGAATCGCTTGGAAAAGTTACTAAAAAAATCTCAGAATCCCCCAGAACTGGGAGTTACAAGTCCAAAAATTCTAGAAGTTGTCATTCAAAGACTGCACTTTTCAAAGAACAGTCCTGATTGCAAAGATGCTTTTACTATTGCTCTTGTGTATAATGTTTTAATATAGTTGCCTAATTCTTTTTTAATTATTATCATAATTTATTGTTTTAGCTTTAAACTTTGTTTCGTTTTGTACTGTAAGCCATCTTGGATCCTTCAGGAGAAAGGTGGCATATAAATATTTTAATACATAAGTCAGTGCATTGGGAATGGAAGTCCGAGTATGTGTCTGGATGCAGTCCGAAATCCTCAGTGGATCTACTTCAGTGTAGTAGGTTTATATTACTTTAATCCTCATGGCTCCCTCCTTTGCAGTTTTGGGATTTGAGAATTTAGTGAGGGATTTATTCTCCGGGAAGGGCATTATTGCTCTGGAACAAAGAATTCCAAGTGCCTGCCAATCTAGAAACCCTACGATTCGATAGGATGCGACCATGACTCTTATAGTGGTGTCAAACTGCTATAAAAGCGTGCTGTAGGTACATTCTAAAACTATATGAGAACACAAAGGCTAGCTGTAAATCTGTTGGGTTGATTGTTCCATGGAAATTAGTGGTCCATGGAATTCCAATGGGGGTCATCACCCAGCCATTTAAAGATGCCAAGGTGAGTGAATTGAACTGCTTCCCAGTCTTCGTCTCATGGCTGGGTTTTATGACCCTTCCAGTGCCAGACATCATGGACAATCTTTCCAAGACTTTGAAGGGTAACATGGCCTTTCTGCTTCTGCCATATATCCCAGTGCTCATCTGGGTTGTTTCCACAAAGTTCTGCCTCTACAAAATAAGGACTCCATTCTCATTGTCACAGAGCTTGAAATATCAACGCACGACTGTTTCGGTTTCTCCCTAACACCCCTGGTTTTAATGACTCTCTATGCAGGCTGCCTGCGTTCCTGTGATGCTGAGCAATGGATGGGAGTTGCCATTCTCCGAAGTGATTGATTGGAATCAAGCTGCCGTCATAGGGGATGAAAGATTGTTATTACAGGTAAGGAGGCGTCACGAGGGGAGGGGGAAGCAAGCAGCCTTCATCAGATCAGTTGACAACGGCAACCATCATCTTACACTTCCAGGAAAGATGTATCCAAAAGGTCACGGCTATAAAAGAGATTTTTATCGGGATGGATTTGTCTGTGTCATTCTGCATATTAACTCCTTTAATAAGGCATCATTCACTTTCTGACATGAAGGTCACTTGGGCCTCCAAATGTCTTGGTTAAAAATGTAGGCACATCTGATTGCTTTTTATAGATATGCAGAAGAGCTACAGAGAGGCTTGGCGCACAAAGTTACTTGTAACTTGAAAACGTTCATGGTGTGGAAAGGTCTCATTCTGTGACTATAGATGAGTGACTCTTCAGTCTGTACCCCTTTTTGTTTTGTTTCTGTACTAACCTGAGACTTTTACATATATATTTTAATATCTTTACATTTATATTAGCTTTCAATGTGTGCAGTATTAGCCAAAGATAGAAATCCTGAGGATTACAGCACCCAGTGAAGGAGGAAATCCAGGAGTTAGCTAACCCTCACAGAATGCAAAATATTATAAGTAGCTAAGTTGCAATCTACAGATTGATCTGCGAGTTTCCACTCAGGCTATTTCAAATAGGAATTAGAGAATTTTTGAATATTCAAGCATCCCTAATTAAGGCCCTTCCAATTTCCTGTTCTCCTTCCTCTGGTTCAGCTTTCTCTAACTTGCTGCTCATCGTGACCATGTAAAAGCACAGAATACATCCTTGGGCTGGGCCATTATCTTTAGAGATAATTCAGAATGGCTCAATATGGAAACACAAGAAGAAGGTGTGTGAGTCCATGACACTGGTATCATCACCTGTAGGTTAGTTAGCCTGCCAGCTTCAGTGAAAATTCCTTGGGAGGAGAAAGCGAGGGTTGTAGGATCGGAGCCAAGCTCCCGTTCTTGTCTCCCATCCTTACATTTCTTTCCCACTTTTCTGTGAAAAATGTAGTGCTGAAGGCAGCAGTCAGCTTCACACTTGAAATCGCTGGTTTGACTGGACAATACTGTATCATGAGGAGAAGGGGAGGTCATGTTTACAGCTTGTTGTGCCACTGAAATATGACTGGAGGATCGTGAAACTATTGAGAATCGTGGATCATGAAACTATCGTGAGGATGGTGAAACTATCGCAGAACTATTTGAGGTGTCACTGGAAGCTAAGCAGAAGGAAAACCTATCCAAAATCACTGATCTGTCCCCTTCCTGCAGCAAGCAGCCCACACAAAAGGGAAAAAAAGTGAAGTGTGTTGCTTATATACTGCCCCATAGCACTTAAAGCACTCTCTGGGTGGTGTGCAATTTAATTATGCAAGCTACACATCCCCCCCCAGGCCCCAGCAAGCTGAGTATTCAATTTACCAACCTTAGAAGGATGGAAGGCTGAGTGAACCTTGAGCCGGCCACCTGGGATTGAACTCGGGTTGTGAGCAGAGTTTTGGCTGCAGTAATGCAGTTTAACCACTGTGCCATGAAGGAAAGTCCTTCCTTTCACAGACCTTCCACATACAAAGTTTGTGCTCTTCTATTGAGGGCAACCAACAGAAGTTGCTCTCAAGCAATAGAATGCTACCACACAACCATAATATGTACATTTAGCAAAATCTGAATATATGCCTGACAAGTTGCTTAAAACTGGGAATTTATAGGTTGCCAAAGACAGAGGAATAGGTGTGTGAGAGGAGGGTAATGCGGTTATGAAGAATTTAAAATCTATGCCATCTCCTCTACACAGAGAGAGAGAGAGAGAGAGAGAGAGAGAGAGAGAGATTACTGTTCCTGTCTTTGGCCTTTCCTGTAATGTAGGATTGATTCTCTTCACAGCTGCTTTCTTCCTAGGGCAGCTCCTGCACCATTATTGACAGTGGTTTTTAAAGAGCTGGCATGAAGCCCAAATGTCTGCTCTGGGAAATGTTGTTGTTGTGTTAGTTTCTCATTTCCAGTTTTATATGAGATTGGGTGTTTTTATTTACATGCTCCCATCAGTCTCACACTACTCCAAGGTTAAGCCAGTCTATCTGTCTATATATATATATAGTGGGGTGTGTAGATTATATATACACATACCACATTCCCAGCCCCTCATTCTGTCATTACGCAAATTACCTGCTATTAAAACACCATCTCTTTCTAACAATTCTTACGTTGTTGTGGTAGATCAGCATTGATTCATCACTTCCCACACCTTACTTCCTGTCTGAGAAAATTAATAGCAAATAGCCAAATATAGTTAAAAACGGAATGTCTGATTCCCTGTCTAAGTGTGCCAACATGCAAAAAATACACTTCAAAATAAATATATATTCAGAGCTTTCTGCCACCTTTGCAGATATAAACAGCTCACTCTGTCTGTTGGAGGCAATGATTCTTTTTCATTTCGCGTGCAGGCATATATCAAAAGACTGAAAAGCTGAAAGGTTTGAACCAAAAAAAATTGCAATAGATGAAAAAAAACGTAGTATACATATATCTTGCCATGTAATACATGCATACACTTAAACAAAAATCTAAGTTCATAAAAATTGCATAATATACAACAGAGCTTTGCAATAGACATTTTTGCTTTTGTGGAGGCTGTAAAAACCTTTAAACACATTGCTTTTTTAAGTTTAAGATGCCATCCTAAATGTAATAGCTAGTGAGAAAGCCCCATTGAACAGAACAGAACTTACCTCTGAGTCAACAGACACATTTAGGTTAGATAGTCAATGATTTCTGTGCCTTGGGATGTGGTTTGGAAAGGCAGCTAATCAAATTTAAAATAATATTCTATCGCTATACCACAAAATGACCCTGCTGTAGGCTGTCGTTAATAGTTGCACTCGTTAACACAATTAGTTTGAAGGGCTATGGAGATCATTAAAATGCATGAACATTATCATATTATAACAATCTGGTGGGCAAGGGTGACATGATTCCATTATTCAAACTATTTTTTTTCCAAAATTTCATTTCAGTCCATCACTTCCTCCTGGGGAGTTCAGAGTGACATACATCGTCTCTTCCATTTGTGTCTCCTAATAACAAATCTGTAAAAGATAGTGACATACAGGAGACCACCCAGTTAGTTTTGTGGCTGCATTGTTTACAGAAATAGCTGGACATTTTAGTTCAGCCAGTGGTCTAGTCAAGGTTCACATATGGAAGGAACCGGTTTTTGAACTCTCGAGTTCCCATTTCTGAATTCAACATGCAAGTTAACGTTAACAGCGCTCAGTAAAAATGCTTTAAGCGCATGTTTCTAAATGATTTATAAATACCAAACTCAAACACAAATATACGTCAGGGAGACAGTGTAGAAAAATGATCAGACTCTTGGACCATGACTTGTGAAATTCAGGTCCGTGTCTCCACTTGCTGTAAAGCCCACTGGGTGTTGCTGAGTTAATCATTTTCTCTTAGGTTGACCAACTTCACAGGTCTGTTGTGAAGGTAAAGATGATTTCCATGGACCCCCTTGAGTTTATTAGGGGGGAAATGGGTATAAACGTACCTTATAAAGAAATGAGATACGTAGATTTTTATTGATTTTTTTTTTTTGCAGCCAGTGTGCCTGTTTTTATACACAGAAGGTTGTGGGTACTGTGAAACACTTCTTTGCTGACCACAGTTTACTTTTATCAAAAGTTGATTCAGAACTGGCTTGAACTGAAGGAGAGGACAGAGCTGCAATCAGCATAGTACAGTGGTGCCCCACATAGTGACGTTAATCCGTTCCAGGATTAACGGCGCTATCCAGAAACATCGCTATACAGAACATAAAGCCCCAAAGGAACGCATTAAACTCCGTTTAATGCGTTCCTATGGGGGGAAAACTCACCGGTAAGCGAAGATTCCCCATCCAGCCACCATTTTCGCCGCCTCGGTAAGCGAGGGCAGGATGTGAAAATGCTGCGGGCGGCCATTTTCTGCACCCAGCGGCCATTTTGGAACTGCCAATCAGCTGTTTTCTAAACATCGCAATGCAAAGATCGGTAAGTGAAACACTTACCGATCATCGCAATGCGATATTTGCCACCTAAAACATCGCAATGCGATCGCATTAGCGATCGTAAAAAACGCGTCACTATGCGGATTCGTCATTAAACGGTGTGCTCGTTAAGCGAGGCACCACTGTATTGACTTATTTTTGCCCTCTTCAGAACGGTGTAAGGCTACAGGAGAACAGATGTATTCTAATTAAGAATATTTTATTGAGAATGTTTTTTTTTAACTCATGAGAGAGCATAATTGAGGGAAAAGTCATCTGCTCGATGTAATCTAATATCCAAGTGGAGAATGCAAAACAGCACAGACAACAAGCAAACATAGCTGGGTGCCCTGTGCGTAATGAGCCTGGGGAAAGGCGAAATATGAATTATTTGATAGGCTTAGAAAGAGTACAGCAGTGTGATGAAAAAAATGGTTGCCGTGTTAAAATAAACACATGCTCCACTGCCCCTCCCAAATAAAAATAATGTTGAGAAGAGTTGATTCATGGCCGCTGCTTTAGATAGCAGAAGGTGAAACAGAATAGGAAACTGTAGGTGGAATAACACATATCTCACATGTTTGCTGTACACACACACACACACACACACACACACACACACACACACACTCATTTCAGGAATCGAAATCAAAGTACAGTGGTGCCCCGCATAGCGACGTTAATTCGTTCCAGGATTAACGTCGCTATTCGAATTCATCGCTATGCGGGGGGGAAACCCATAGGAACGCATCAAACTCTGTTTAATGTGTTCCTACGGGGTGAAAACTCACCACTATGCGAAGATTCCCCCATCCGGCCGCCATTTTCGCCGCCCGGTAAGCGAGGGCAGGGCGCGAAAACGGAGCGGGCGGCCATTTTTTTCTTCCAGCGGCCATTTTGGAACCACCAATCAGCTGTTTTTAGAACATCGCAATGCGAAGATCGGTAAGCGAAACACCGATCGTCGCAATGCGATGTTTTGCCATTCAAAAAACACGTCGCTATACGGATTTGTCGTTAAACAGTGCACTCGTTAAGCGAGGCACCACTGTATATCTGACAGACAATTGCCTAACTTTCTCCTGGATGCCTCCAGTGCTAGAGTGTGCGCGCGCACACACACACACACACACACACAGTGAGGCCTTAAAAGATAAGTAGGGAGTGGTGATAAATATGTTTGTCTAGCATCTCCAAGGCATGCCTTATCTAATTTATAGTTCTCAGAAACACAACTATAATTTTTCTGAATTTCATGACAGAATTGTGCGGTAAAAATAATGTTTCTATTGAGGAAAAGTGCAGATAAAAATGTGTATATTAGTTGAAGGAACATGCAAAATGTGTTCTGTTTGTAATTAATAATCATCATGTGCTGTCAAGTCAGTTCTGACTTGGGGCAAGCCTCTTCAGGGTTTTCCAGGTAGAGAATATTCCAGAAGTGGTTTCCCATTCCCTTCTTCTTCCCTAGGACTGTGCAACTTGTCCAAGGCCATACAGGCTGGCTCTTCTCCCTGGAGGCACAGTGGAGAATCAAACTCCCAACCTCTGTCTCCCCAGTGAGATACCTAAGTCAGTGACCTATCCAGCCAGCCTGTTTGTAATTATAAGGGGACCTGCTTGCCCAAATGAAAATATTAAGAAAAACTTAACTTGGAGGTACAGCTTGAGATGGATATGGCACTAAGAAAGGGAAGTCACCGGTCACAGTCAAAGCAATGCAGTGGGTCCGCTATTTGGAAGCTTACCAGTTAGACAAAATGGGGAGATCCTACACTAGCTTCAGGGTATGGAGGCAGCCTCTGTCAGAACTCACTGTCCCATGGGATCCTCCTACATTATTCGGAGGACTAATGTAGGATGCTTTGTGCTGGGTGCTTTGCTCCCTGATGACCAGAAGAATTGCAAGGGAACCAAGTGCAGATAGTTTTGCAGTTCTACCTCATGCAGCTTAAGAGGCTTTCACTCCCATAATTCAACCTCGGGAGTTCCTGCCAAATTAGTGGGGCAGAAGTCCATTGAACACAGGAATCCCATCAGGGTCCTGTGTGAAGATGAACAGCAGAGCTGCAACTAACAGGATGTCCTAGCCTTCGCTGCCATGTTGGTTAAGTTGGGTTATGTGGGAATGGCATATGCAGGGAGTGGATGGAGGAATGGAAGGAATACAGCGGCACCTCGCAAAACAACAACCCCGCAAAACAACGAATCTGCATGACGATGAGTTTTTGTGACCGCCATTGCGCTTAGCAAAACAGTGATTCCTATGGGGGAATTTCGCTGGATGGCATTTCGTTCTGTGCTTCCCCAGACGCTTTTTTTTTCGGGACCGATGCTTAGCAAGAGGACGATTTAACAGCTGATTGGCGACTCTGCAAATGGCTTCCCTAGGGTGTTTGGGACCGATGCTTAGCAAGAGGACAATTCAACAGATGATTGGCGGCTCCGCAGAATGGCTTCCCTAGGGTGTTTTCTTTCGCAAGACAGCTATTTAAAATGGCTTCCGTGTGGGCAATCTTCGCTGGATGATGACTATTTTCCCCATTGGAACGCATTAAACGAGTTTCAGTGCATTCCAATGGGGAAAGGCTTTTCGCAAGATGACGATTTTGCTAAACAGCGATTTCAATGGAATGCATTATCATCGTCTTGCGGGGCACCACTGTACCTGGGTCTTGAGCACACAATGGCCATACTAGCTACGTGCTGAGACTCCCCTCATTTGTGTTTTCCTTCTGCTCAGGGAGGAGTCTTGGGGAAGAGATACTGCACTCACTTGGAGAAGGCAGGTTCACAGCCTTCCAGCATCCAGTGTTTGTGCCTTTAACATTTCAGCGCTATGGGTCACAACCCTGATCGCCACATGCCCTAGTTGCAACGTAGAGGAACAGAATCTTAAAAGAAATTTGGGGGGGGGGGGATCACCTAAGGTAGTTTTTGCCTCCCAACAGTCACATGGCAAAAGGGGGGGGGGAGTTGGAAGTATTTTCTGTACAAAGTTATCTGGTTCTGGGAAAGGGCTCTCCAATACTTGTGAGAAGCGCAGGTTCTCCAGAGGGAAGTGGGACAGAGATCACATTAGCAAACAGCCTGTATAATTCAATTTCCAATTACTGTGATCACGACCGCTGTTGTCTGACAGGGTGGCTTGTGTGCTGCAAATGAGAGCCAAATGCGCTCTGCACAGATCCATAAAAGCTAAACTGATTGTGCCATAAACAGATCATCTGGAAAGGCCCCCAGTTGTGCCTTAATGTTCTTGGGTTCCAAAGTTTTCTGCACTTTCTGATTTGTTTTAACCTTGCATTACAGATCCCTTCTACAATCAGGTCTATCCATCAGGATAAAATCCTAGCACTTAGACAGCAGACACAGTTCTTGTGGGAGGCTTATTTTTCTTCGGTTGAGAAGATTGTATTGACCACACTAGAGGTGAGTAACTCTTCCCAGATATTAGTCAAAACGGAAGCATCAATGTTCTCTTTCTTGGATTTCACCTTGGCTTCTTGAGGGACCTGCGGGTGGGTTGTATGTGTGTGTTTTAAATGAGGAATGGGGCAGAAGAAACCCTTTCTGCCTCTCTATAGCATTTCTCCCTTAAGGAAATGTCTTCTTTGTTATTAAGAGTGGTGTAAGAAGGAAATGACATTGTGACAAATGGGAAGCCATGCAGCTAGTGAGGTGGAAGTTGCCTCATGTAGACTAGTGGATTCTTGGAGGCTTTGGGATTGATAAATCATCATCCTTGTCATTCCTGGAGAATGGGTTCTTTAAGGAACCTTTCAGAAGAAATTGCTTTTCGAAGAAGTATTGTAAATCCCCCTCTCCTTCAGTAGGCTTTGTATTGCAAGAGGTTTGGATGGCCTTTGGCTGGTCTCTGGGGGCCGGAGATGTTGGACTTAAGGCAGGAGCTCTTTTCAGATTAAGGGGGAAGATGACAGAATGGCATCAACAGACGCTGTTGAGAAACAAAATGAGTTTGCCACATTTCCAAAAGCATTTCCGTACAGCTGTGGCCAAATACTACAGTAGCTCACATAAAATGTATTTTTCTCCCTTGCTCTAGGAAGACTGAAGTTCCAAGAGAGATTGAAAGAGAGAGTTGAATCTCTTTTGGACTTCAACCTTCTAATGCCCTCACATTTCCCTTGCTGACTTCTGTATTCTGGGAGCTATCATCAAAAAAGTAACTTCTCCAAGGGTCAGCACTAACCATGTTTTCATGTTATCTTTGAACATAACTCTTGCCTTCTCCCCATTAGTCCTGGATCCAGACATAACACTAGCTCCCACAAATCTGTAGTTGCACTTGGGAATGTCCATCCCATCTCTTAACCCATTGGTTCCCAATCTTGAGTAACCCAGATGTTCTAGGACTGCAGGACTGCAACTCCTAGAACCCTCAGCCAGCACAGCTAGTGGTGAAGGCTTCTGGAAGTTGCAGTCCAAGAATGCCTGGGTTGTTTAAGGTTGGGAACCATTGTCTTAGCCCATTGCCCCTGTATTTGGCTTTCACCATGTGCAACAACGCTATCCATAGCTACTGCTGATTAGGTACACATTATTTGCAAATAGACTTCAAGCCATATTTTTACATTCAAGTTCACCAGAAAATGCAAGTAGATAAATGGGTACCGTCTCGGTGGGAAGGTAACGGCGTTCCGTGTCTAGTCGCGCTGGCCACGTGACCATGGAAACTGTCTTCAGACAAACACTGGCTCTATGGCTTGGAAACGGGGATGAGCACCACCCCCTAGAGTCGGACACGGCTGGACTAAATGTCAATGGGAAACCTTTACCTCACCAGAAAACTATGAGTAGTGCCTCTCCACTTGTAACTCTAAACAAAGGCTGGTCAACCAGGAATCCTTCAGTTCTTCTTAACTGTGACCCTCATCAACACTAGTCAGCATAGCCAGTAGAGGGGAATAATGGAGTTGCAGTCCAGCAACAATTGGAGGGCTACAAGTTACTTGCCCTTGCTTTAAATCAAGGTTAATCCTGAGAAAAGCAGGTTTTCTAAGCTGGTTTGCAGGCTGGTAAAAACCCGCTACAGTGGGGTCTTGACTTGAGAACTTAATCCGTATTGGAAGGCGGTTCTCAAGTCAAAAAGTCTGTAAGTCAAGTCTCCATTGACCTACAGTGCATTGAAAACCGATTAATCCCGTAACAGGCCGTTTTTGTTCCATTTTGGTTTTTTTCTGGTCTGTAAGTCAATTCTCAGGCTGCAAGTCAAACCTAAATTTTGCGGCCAGAGAAGTCTGTAACTCAAAAAGTCTGTAAGTCAAGCCGTCTGTAAGTCAAGGGTCCACTGTATTATGCTTAAACTCCTCTTCCACCCACCCACCCACACACACACACACACCCCTCAGGCTGAAATCCAATGTAAGTTGCAACCAGAGTAGGGCCATTGAGTGAATGGTGTTGCCTCACTAAATCCACACTAATTCAGTGCGCTGGCTACAACTTACTAGAGGATTTCAGCCACAGTGTTCTACACAACCATGGTTATTTTCATTTTAAGTGTGGCAGTATTTCCTTCACCAGTGTCTCCATCAGAGCTAAAAACAGTATATTCTCATAAAGTTCCAGGACGCCAAGTAGCCTGTGTTAATTTATACAATGAGAGCGACCATGGAAGAATGTGATCTTCTGCCCCTTGGCCAATGCTTCCTAAGGAATATATTCTGGTTATAAAGAGCTGTTGTCAGCTGCACAAATTCTCCTCTTCCTGGCCTCCTGTCCCTCCTTTGAACTCATCTTTCATGGCTCTCATTCTCATCCAACCATGCAAAAATAGGTCTAAGAAGGAGATGAACTTCCCCTAATCCAATTTACACTTTGTTAGTGGAGAGTTGGCATGTTCCACCCATATCAGAGGTGACTGATTCATCAATGAGAATGGACTTACTCTATGGCCAACCTACATACCAGTATTGGAAACAGAAGCAAAATTTTTCAGATCAAATTTTCAGCAGGACTTTTTTTTTTAAATGATCTTTTAGAAATGCAAAACCCCCAGTATTTAGCAACATGAGTGTATCAGTTTTCTCTTTGCTTTTTATTGCTAGCGAAGGAGCTGTAAATCTTTTCCATGTTTGTCTTTTCCTGCCTGCTTTCTTCCAAGTATTTCCCCTCTTGCAACCTCAGAGATAGTCAGGTGTTGTTTTCATAATTTAGAATTGCCATATGTTAAATCTAGTGTGTGGTCCTTAGGTCAGGACCCAATCCCATAAAATAATAGGATCCACAAGAATGTCCCCACCTGACCTGCAGCAAGAGATGCATACAAACAGTGGGTTGTACAATAGTCCCAAAACTAAACTGGGTTGGTTGCAAAATGGGTGTCTCTGTGTGTCCCGTGGTGGTCTTCAGTTTTTACCTGGAAATGTCAGGGATTGTCTGCATGCATTGTGTGATGTACCTTGCCCTTGAAATATGGACAGAAATATGGACAGAACCAAGGTCTATGTAGTCCACCATTCTTTTCTACATGCTGGCCAAGCTATTAACTATGCCAGTGCAACGTGAGTGTCTTGTAGGACACTCTGTCTGCCAGCAGGCCATGGATGCTGTTACACACTGTGTTCCTCAACAACCAGTAGATAGAGGCATATTGCCTGTGATACTGGGATTGACATGAAGTGATCCTGAATGGCAGCTGCATTAATGGCCTTATACTTCATATATTGCTTGTGCTCCACAGCAAAATAGTGAATATGGGTTCCTTTCCAAGAAAGCTAGATTGTTTGACAAGCATCTAATTCAAACCAATGACAGTTCAAATGCATGTGCATAATTTAGTCTGTAGTTTTTAACTACTATGCATAATCTGTTTCCTCTCTGCTAATGATGGTGCAGGACAATGAGAACCTCAGCTTCCAATTCATGGCTGATCAGATTTCACCAGTAATTTCCCCGGTGTGACCAGATGTATCTTAGGAATTTTAAAAGCTAGCATCTCACTTTGAAAATAAAGGCTGAAATGCTCAGGGCCTAAATTCCTTCTCTAACATGAATTCCTGTGCTTGCTTTTTTTGCTCATGTAAAATCACAGTAGTCTGTTAATAGTGAGAGTCCCATTGATGGTCTTTGGGCCCAAAATACTGGTACTCCCCTTGCATGTTGTTCCATTCAGTTTTACTTTGAGGCATGACGCTCGGGGTGGAAGAGGAGGAGGAGGAAAGAGGTGAAGGTTAAAGTTATTGCTATTCAGCGATGGTATGCATCCTGTCTCAGTCTACCACTAGACTAATTATTTTATTCAGGATATTGATGGCAAAATGGTAAACTGGATTAATCAGCCTTGTAACTGACATCCCCGCTTTAAAAACTAAAAATGTTTTGACTCAAAAAAGACAGCATCCGATAATCATGCCCAGGTTGTCACCGTGTCTGCAGCAACTAATGAGGTAGTTTGCATACCATTATGTGAGACTTCGAACCCCCCCAGGAATCTGCACAGGTCACCGTCATTTGGTCTGTTTAATAGGAGAGGAAGGGGGCGGGATCAAAGAGGAGTGCTAAATAACCCAGGGCTTGCTGGCTTTTACAAAAGGCACAGCAGCCGCTGGCTTGAGTGGGCACTTCAGCCTCAACCATTTTCTTATCAGGACCTCTTTCAGAAATTGTTTCTTTCTTCCTTTTTCTCCCTTCCTCCATTCCAGATTATTCAAGACAGAATATTTAAGCACATATCACGTAACAGCTTAATATGGAATAAACACCCTGGCGGGTTATTTGTACTGCCACAGTATTCCTCATATCTGGGAGATTTTCCTTACTATTATGCTAACCTAGGTAAGTGACACCAGTCGATGACTTTACCTTATGGGGAGGCTGAAGCGAGTTTCTGGGGTGGTGTATCAGCAACGGCTTTGGAAATATTTCTTTTTGGAGGACTAAAATACCCAGAATTCCCCCCCCCCCCAAGCTGGGTGATTGGGCGATTGTAGTCTAAAACAAAGGATCTTTCCCACATTCTGCTCTGTCACGTATAAAGCACTGTGGAAAGGGTTTGGTGCTACAGCCTGTGTTTGCAAAAATAGGACCTTGCCTCATAAATGTGTCTTCCTCTCAGGGGTGGCTTTATATCATTAGGGAGGGTGAGGTAACAGCAGAGATGCTGGAGGATGGCAGCACCTGAGCCCTATTGAGCGGCCCATACTTTCCCCTCTCTTGGGCAACAGAGGTGTGTTGGCCTCATGGCCTGTCCTGCCCCCACTGCTGAACGTAACCTGCTGTCCTCAGGTGAAGTTCCACCATCCGTTTTGAAGCACGAGTGAATTGCTAGACCAGTTCACTTCAGTGCCTGAAATGGGAAAGGGAAGCCATCTTGTCCTTTGCATCATATGACTGAACATCATGTTGGTCCTGTGCCCTCCCATCTTCCACGAGTCCTTCTTCCCCAAATCCTTATCTTGCAAAACCCAGTTTGAGCTGGCACTATTTTGGAAGTCCAGCTTATTCAAACAGAAAGAGTTCACATTTTAAATCCTCCTCACCCAGATTCACTTAGCTATATGCTCATCAGCACCACATGTATTTGTTTTGCCTGAGTTATTTTGTTTGTCTCCCGTAAACTATGAGAGGATCTGCTTTAAAGCAAGAGTAGGCAAAGTGTAGATCTACTGTGAGATCTGTGGAGTAATATGCAGCAGTGACATAGTTTTCTGACTCCAAATTATTTGATAATTGCCCTTCTGTCCAAGGGTATCCTTCCAAAATAAAGAAAGGTTTGGGTTTTCAGTGAGCTGAAACTGGGAGTGCCTTTCATTTCTGCTGTGCAACACATTTCTGAGAGTTTTCATTCTTGAAAAGAACTCCCAACTAGTGGATCTCAGGGCTCTAGTAAAAAGCAAAGCAGATCCAGCAAGCCTGAAGTCTTCCCCACCAAGGCTTTTGAGTTACAGAGCTATGGATCATGCCCTGGGTGGAAGAGTCAATCAGGAGAGAGGAGAAAGGAGAGGAAACGAGTATCATTGATGCGCATGGCTTGTGGTTTGCCAGTTGTGTTTATAGGGAGCCAGGGTCGCTTCTGTAACGGATCATTGTGTCCCCCAATGTCCCTCTCTGTTCTATTGTTCAGCCAGCTGTCCAAAAAACCAGTTATCATCTGCTACAGTGGTTCCCAACTGTAATGTCCCCAGCTGTTGCTGGACATCAGCTGCCAGAAGGTCCAGCCAGGACATCGAGTGGGAGGGATTCTGGAAGATGTAGTCCAAAAATGGCTGGGGATCAACAGTCATTGGGAGCCACTGTCCTGCTATGTTGGAGAAAATAAGTGGGCAGCAATGGAACCAATTACCTCAGGAGGTAGTGAGCAGTCCAACTCTGGAGGCATTCCAGAGGAAATTGGACAACCATCTGTCAGATCTGCTTTGATCTGGATTCCTGCCATGAGCAGGGGGTTGGACTCAATGGCCTTACTGGCCCCTAGCAACTCAGTTATTCCATGATTCTATGATTCTGTTTTCAGTCTCGAGAGGCAGAGGATAGGTCCCTCTGGTTTAGCCATTTGCCTTTTTTGAAATAATTTGCAAGGTTCCGTGTCAGAATTGACTAGTGGAGAGAACCAGAAAATGTTGGCAGCCAGTAATGACAATGCTGTGTGTGGCATTTGTGACACAACATAGCTCTTCATTGGTACCACCAATGCCTAGAGGGAGCAGCAAGGCTAAGATTATCGGGCCTTTATGTACCTCCTATTTCCTCCATACTTGTGTGTCCACAAGTATGGACACACAAGTATGGAGGAAATAGGAGGTACTTTGATAGCCAGCTTTTTCTGACCAATCTTTGAGTTGTGAAAATGGCTGGTTGAACTTAGGAAGCTCCACACACGGAAGTCCACCAAGCCCAGTGCTGTTCTTTTGATGAGCAGCAGCTTTTCAGGAGCTCAGACGGATAACATGCCCATTGCGTGTTACCTGACCCTTTAAGCTGGATAAGCCGGGAATTGAACCCCAGACTTTCTGTATGCAAAGGCTGTTCCTTACCAGTGAGCTGCAGCCAATCTCCTGCTTGTGAACCGCCATCCGTCAGGCCTCTCTCCAACAGATCTGCCTACACAATCTGTTCCCGCTGTGTGTGCCACAAGTAGAATGATAAAGTGCAGGGCAGGAAATTGAGCCACTAACTCCCAAAGTCTCAAGCCTCCACATGCTGCAGGGAAGTTAAGAAGAAATGTTTCTGGTTCTAGTATTTCCTTATGTCACGGATAAATTTCCACCTCGCCTCGGTTATGCATGTGCTTTTCCATCCAGGCGACGCTGTCGCAACACTGGTTAGGAACAAGTGTTCTGCTCTGTATTTATCTGCCTGCCTATACTGTGCTATTAGTTGCCATTGTATTTCCAAGGCCAATTTAAAATGCTAGTTTTGACTTTTAAATCCTCCAAATGCAGGGTCAAAGTTACTTAGGAACACAGGAAGCCATCCCCCCCCCCGAATTATAACAATGGCCCATCTATATCTATATATATATTTTTACTCTGGTTGTCAAAGGTGGTTCACTTCAAACAGGATTCTTTCTGAGCCCTACCTAAGAGGTGAAGGATTGAAGCTGGGAGCATGTTGTACCTCTGAGCTTCAGCCTCTCCCCATTGGAGCACCTCCCATTCCCTCAGAATTTCCCATGACCTGACCCTGTTTAGCTTCCAGAGCGAGACCCAGTATCTTGGCCCACCTTCCCCTGCATCAGCCTGCTCATACTCTCTCCTTCAGCCACAGGGACCCATTTCCTTGCTCACTAACGGAAAGTAAATCCAGAGAATGATCATTTTTTCTAGTGATCATAAACCTCTGGCATGAACTGTCTTCAGTGGCCATCTTTGCAGACCTTTGGGGAGGCTTTGAGGACATGCCAGCTTTCTTTAGATTTCTGCTCAACTGTGATGGGTCTTGGCCACAATTAATTTAGCATTCTTTGGCCTCAATGCTTATTAATTGTATTGCTTCTCATTACAGTATTCTGTTTTTTTGTAGTGGCTTGTCAATCAGCAAGCTGCACTGACAGGGTTGTAACCTTAAAGGCAGCCTAAATATATTTTTAAATGAAATAAATAAGCAAGACAATTCATTTCTTCTTTCTTTCTTTCTTTTCAGGTCTCAAACCCCCGTCCAAATTCACCGCCGTGATCCATGCAGTTACTCCTTTAGTTTCACAGTCTCAACCTGTGCTGAAACTCCTGGTCGCTGTAGCCAAATCCCAGTACTGTTCTCAGGTGAGAACCTGTACCTGTCCTTTGGCCACAGCTGCGTGGTTTGCAAGAATAAGAATCCATTTTTGCCTCTCACTGAATGTCCATAGATTTTTGCCTAATGTAAAAACCATTCTCAGACCTCTTTTGGCCATGACTGTAAACACACTATGAAAGGAATATAGGCTGAATCAGTGTACCAAATGTGCCAGGGCTATGGGAGGGGGGGGGAATCATATACCCCCACTGAGAATGGCTGTTTTAGAGATCCTTCTCGAGACCCAGCCAAGGGAAACAAGGAAGAACATTTTGCAATAAAGTCCTTAGTTTAGGTCTGGATCCAGAGTACAGTGATGCCTCGCAAGACGAAAATAATTCATTCCGTGAGTCGTTTCGTATTGCAAAAATTTCATCTTGTGAAGTGCAGTTTCCCATAGGAATGCATCGAAATTTAATGTGTTCCTATTCGTCTTGCAAAGCACGGCCATTAAAAAATTGTCTTGCGAGTCACCAAAAAAAATTGCAAAATGCCTTCATCTTGCGAGTTTTTCGTTGCACAAGGCATTTGTCTTGCGAGGCATCACTATATTTCTTTAGGTTTCCATATCAAGCAGGTTATCTAACTGGGATTCCTTCATGTTTTAAAATAATAAAGTCACAATTCTTTACAAAGGCAATATCTTGGGTTGAAAAAAAGCTGAATTTTGTGACCTGCTCTAATTCTGCCTTTTGAAATTGGCACATTTGCTCTTTGTGTTGTTCCACAAAAACTTGTAACAATTTAATCCCATCTGCTTTGGCTTATTGGGGACACTGAAGATGATCCCCAACTATCTGCTGGAAATCTTGCTCAGCCAATTATATTTTTCTGAAATGTCAGCAAACCACACATTTCCATCCTTATTTTTGTAATCCTAATAAGAGCTTAAGAAACACTGTTCTTTTAAGAGAAGGCAGAGAGCCTTAAGTTCCTGAATCCGACTCCCCCTGTGCATTCTGCATTTTGTCTGTGTTCCCACAGGATTGCAGTGTACCAGATTGAAATATGTGAATCTCAGAAAATGGAATTATGCACCCACTATCATGTTACATTTTCCCATCACCTTGTGGACCAAACAGAGTTGGGGGTGGGATGGGGCTTCATCTCAAAATTTCTGCAGGGCCCATTTCTCTTTCTTAGATTCAAGCCGTGGATGCCATGCGGCCCTACATACAGAATGTAATGGAAGAGCTTACTTATATATAGATATGTAAGCCGGGAACATTTCTGGCCTTTTGCGTCTACCAGAGTAAGCTCTCTAGATCCGTCCAGATGCTGCACAGATTGTAGTTCTGATGGCATCTGTCAGAGAAAATGCTTTTCTCATTGTCAGGACAGTAGGATTTTCAAAAGGAAAAGAAAAGAAAGGAAAAGAAAAGAATTATGTGTCTTTTCCCTAGATGGGAATTGATTGCTATGTTTTTCTCTTCTGCTGGCAAACCCATTTTTCTCTTCTGAAGTTCTGGATTGAACTTCTGCTTAGATTTTTTTTTTCCCCTTGTGGACTGTGATCTCTGTCGACGTATCCCTAACTGTAAGAGACCCTTTTTCGTTTCAGATCATTGTCTTATGGAATTGTGATAAACCCCTCCCAGCGAAGCACCACTGGCCTGCCACTGCTGTGCCTGTCATTGTCATAGAAGGAGAAAGCAAGGTAGGTGGAAAGTGTCCCGGGGGTGTTCGACTTGAGGATTGAAGAGATGCTAATGTGGGAGGTGGTTTTCATTTTGAAGATCACTCTGTATGTAGGCAAGGCAATGCATATGTTTAGAGTGCTCCACACAGGGGGGAAACAAGAAGACCATCCATTTATGCAGCAGGTTTTAAAAGATTTTACATAAAAATGAAAAGAATTTTATATAAACAACTGGGAGCTCCATCCATTTGTAAGCCGCAGCTACGATACCTCTGGCATAAAATGGCAGCTTTTGTTGCAAGCGCAGATGACAGTGGGGTCTAATGCAGGGCTTGCAATCCACAGGAAGAAGCAAATATCACAGCGAGGTTCTTGAAAATGTATTTATTTTTATTCCCCAACTTGAGGACATGGTGCTTTAAAATAAAAAGTTACCTGCCTTTCCAAACATTCAAGACAGCTTACAATCTAAGCTAAAACCAGAAAGAAACTATTTCAATTCAGCTTCATAACTTCATTTTGATCAGTAGTAAATAAAAAGCACTCCCAGGTCTCCTGCCATTACACCACAAAGTATTCCAGACAACAGGGATTTATAAAGCCTCACTGCTTTTCAAAAGGATAGGCTTTTGCACACATTTCATACTATAGGTGTGTTCTGGGGCCGCTGCACATAAGACCCTGCATTAAGGAGATATGAAAAAATGTTTCTTGGTGTGGGTGGGTGGATTGGTTTATTTCTCTCCATTTTACACTACTCCACTCTTCCCCCTCCCGAAAAGTGTTTCAAAAGGTAAATGGAAATTACTAAAAACAAAATTAGCTAAAAGCAAACGAGGTCAACAAGAGAGTTACTCAAGCACAGCAAGTGAATCCTCTCCATCAGTAGTTGGCATTTGAAGCAGAAAAAGAAAAAGAAAAAGAAAAAAAAGAGATCTTTGTAGGCACGTGAATATCTTCTAGGAGTCTGATGCACGTTAATGAGGCCATGACTGAAAAGTCCTACTACCTTCCTGTGAAGATGGAATCTGGAGAAGGGTCATCCTTGTAGATCTTAAGTGCTTGGAAAGTTCTTCAAGGAGAGAAGGCTGTTTAGGCCTATGATGGTGAAGACAAGGCCCTTGCATTGGGCCTGGAAGTGAAACACCAGCCAGCAGCTGTGTTTCCAAATGTGCAAAGTGCAATTATGTTTATTCAAGCCCACTGAATTAGCCTGCAAAAAAACTGTCCTTGAAAACAGTCTTTTGTGTAAAAGGGGTGGCACTCATTTGAAAACGGGAAACTGCCTTATATGGGATCAGGTTATTGGTCTTTCTAATGCATTACTGCCAGTGGGTTAGACGGGCAGCTGAGAAGTGAACTTGGGTTGTTCTGTATGCAAAGCATGTCCTCTCCCACTAAGCTGCTCTTGATGGGCTCAAGTCAGCATAATCACACATGACCTATTTTGAAACTGCCGTCGGGTGATCTCAGCAGCCGGAGCAGCTCCCTATAGGGCAACACACAAGTGTGTGACATCCATGACTCTTTTCCATAGATAATCTGGCGCCTTCCTGGTATTTTAGTAGAAGGTAACTTCCATAAAACTTAGCATGGGGGTGATCATGAATTATAGAAACTGTATAGTCAAAATATCTACAAAGCCCCTACCTGGGTTCTGAAATAAGGAAATAGTTCATAGGACAAATGACATTTTTCCTTTGCTTTTCTGAAACAATTCTGTACCATTACATCAGATTACAAGTCAGTGTTCTAATGTGCTAAAACAGTATTGGCATCCATGATCAAAGGCTACAGGTAAAAGGGTATATCCAGTTCTTAGTTCCACCTGGAACAGACACACTGGAGAGGATTTTGAAATAAAAACGTGTGCAAGTCCCAGCTGATCTGCTGTTGTTGCAGTGCACAACTGGATTTCTTGTTATGTGCCATCAAGTCACCTCTGACTTATATGGCAACCTTATGAATGAGCCATCTCCAAAATGTTCTGTCCTAGACAGCCCTTCTCAACTCCTTTAAACTCAAGCCTGTGGCTTCATTTAGGGAGTCAATCCACCTCATATTTGGTCTTCCTCTTTTCCTGCTGCCTTCCACTTTTCCCAGCATTATTGTCTTCTCCAGAGAATCCTGCCTTCTCATGCTGTGCCCAAAGAAGGATAGCCTCAGTTTGGATTTAGTCTTCGGTCCAAGAGATTACATAATTTTTTTTAGTACTTGGGTAAATAAAAACATATTAAAGCAATGCTAGAAAGCTGGAAAAGTGGGCAGCAATACCCTTCTGTGGGAAAGCTGTTCCTTACAATCTAAGTTATACTTTCTAATACAGTAATAGTATGATATGAATATTATGTAGTCAGTGTGATGTTGTAGATTGAGACGTAGACAAAGAATGCTCGGTTCTATTCTCTAATAAAACCATGGAAAACCTAAGTGAATAGATCTGAAGCAGTTGATCTTGTGGCTGATATTCCCTCATATTTATACCCCATTTTTGAGAGAATTTATGTCTACACAGATGCAACATAACAAAAGAGACGTGATGTTGACATGCAGCCTGAGGGTTCTGGTAGGGCAGATGGATTCTGCATTAAGGCAAAGCAAAGTGTGCTGCTTATACAGTGCTCCATACGCGTAAAGCACTCTCTGGGCAGTTTACGATTGAGTTATGCAAGCTGCATTGCCTCCCAATGAGCTGGGTACTGAATTTACCAATGTCAGAAGGGTTGAAGGCTGAGTCAACCTTGAGCAAACTCCCTGAGCCTGGGATCAAGCACAACCCATTAGAGGAGTCTTGACTGCGGTGCTGCAGTTTAACCACTGCTCCACGAGGCTGTGCGTTAGAGCTCTGCCGATCTGTTGTTTAGCTCCCAGAATTACCAAGGCAGGATAGCCAGTGGCCATGCTATCTGGGAAACTGTGGGAATGGTTGTCTAAAATCACATCTCTGTACAGCTCTATTCTAGATCTTTGTGGTGATTAAAATTCCATCCTTTAGGACAGTGGTCCCCAACCTTGGGCCTCCAGATGTTCTTGGACTTCAACTCCCAGAAATCGTGGCCAGCAGAGGTGGTGGTGAAGGCTTCTGGGAGTTGTAGTCCAAGAACATCTAGGGGCCCAAGGTTGGAGACCACTGCTTTAGGAGAAGCTGTTCTGTTCATCCATGATGTCTTCAGCTTAAGTTGCTATTAAGGTGCCAGGCAGTCATGCTTAAGCTCTAAGATTTGCCTGTCAGTCTGTAAATGGTAGTGAGATGCCATGATCCTTCGCTGCGCAATTCAGCACAGTCTAGACCTTCACCAGATTGTTCACTCCATAGTTTTGTGCAGGGCGTTCTCTCACCTGTCCAAAGCAGAACAAATTTTCACTCCAAAGTTGTTGTTTTTTTCTCCCAAGTGCTTTGCAGATGTTTAGAATGTATGGACCTTGTCCAAATTATGTCCCCCATGAAGCCTGACAAGGGAAAAGTCAGGGTACTGCTAAGCAGGTGTCTGTATTGGTTCTTGCCTTAGATAATGTCCACGTGAGCCGTGCCAGGAGATTCGCTGCAGGGCCAACATAGGAGGCTGCTGTTCATAGATTGCCTGGCTCTGGAGCTGTCATTGTTTCTTTTCCCTCCTTCCCTTCCTTTCTTTTCCCTCTTTCTTTCATATATTAAAGAGGCTGAGGAAACAAAATACCCCTTTGACTTCTAAAGAAAGAATAGGCCCTAGTCTAGGAGATTTTGTTTAGAAGTTACAAGAAAATAGCACCAGACTGGTGCTATTTTTTCCTGCTTCGACATGGCACTCCAGATTGGACGCTCAGGTGGGAGGGCGGAAACAAAGGAGCCATGGATATTCCAGTGTGAAAATGACTCTGTTGTGTTCTAAATAAGACTTCCCCAACAGACGCTTGGTATAACTTCAACTAGAATTCTTAAAAAATTCATTTAATCCCGCTGTGTCTTGCCTTTCTCCTCGTGAGCACAAAGTGGGGTACTTGGAGCTGTTCCTTCCTGCTTTATCCTCACAACAGACTTGAGACGTTGGTCAGGCGAAGAGAACATAACTGGCTCAAGGTTGTTCATGGCAGGAGAGAGACTTGAATTCATATCTGCTAGGTCCTAGGCCCAAATTCTAATCACTACGGCACACTCATGTAGCATCTGAAGAGTGTTCGGTTGGAGGAAGGCTGCTCCAAACCAGCAGCCTTTAACATTTTCAGGCTGACCCACTGTAAGTCAAAACATACCTTTGGAAATTGACTGCTACTTAACAGATATAATAAAACCAGATATGGGGATGGTGCTGTTGTTCTGATCCACCAGTTGAAGACCAGTATTTTGACACCAGCCTTCTCCTTATCAGTGGTTTCCAACCTTCCAGCCTCCAGGTGTACTTGGAGTAGAATTTCCAGAAACCTTGGGCAGCATAGCTGGCGGTGAAGGCTTTTGGGTATTGTAGTCCAAGAACACGTGGGTTGCCCATGGTTGGGAGCCACCAGCCTATGGCTAGAGGCAGCAAGAGATGCATTGCAGTATATTGGAAGGATATACTGCAACACAGCCAGGTTGGTTCAAAAAGGAAGCCAACGGAAATTTGGATCCTTGCTTCTTGAGTTGCTGGGGTGCAATTTCAAATATTCCAGCCAGGTCTGCAGGAATACTCATATGGCTCAAAATTATGTCAGTTGCAAAGCTGGCTATAATAGAATCTAGTTCTTTCATATGAGATCAGACAACCTCATATCTTTTCCAGACCTTTCCATTTGATAGGGTCAGTTTCTCCATTAATGCTCTGGTAGCAAGTTAACTCCTTCTGTTTAGCTGTAATCAGGGTGCTGCCCTTGGCGCTACAACTTCCAAGAGCTTTTTACTGACTTCTTTGTCCACGTTGCAGGTGATGAGCAGTCGTTTTCTGCCCTACGAGAACATTGTCACGGATGCTGTTCTAAGCCTCGATGAGGATACGGTGCTTTCAACCACTGAGGTGAGACCTGTTTTAATGTTCAGATGGCTGCATCACTTTGCTCCCTTGGCACTATTAACCTTTCCAGGTCATCCTTTCATAGTACTGCAATTCACAAGTGCCCACTAGTTGACTAGACCTAGGATATCACACAGCTACGCAATTACATAGCTTGTAATCACTGCAAACAGCACCGGCCTGTTTTCTTCAGGCCTTTATTTGGCACCGTGGATATACCATGTCCAACCTTCAATTAATACAAGTGAAAAAGACTAATACAGTGGTGCCTCGCAAGACGATGTTAATTCATTCCGTGAAAAACGCTGTCTTGCGAAAAAGAACGAAGTACATTGAGCCTAGCTAGTGTAAAAGCCCTTATGGCTTTAGATGACATAGTGCTGGCTAAATATGAGGAGGTGATAAAAGCAGATTTCTTTAGAAAATTATATTTCCCTAACTGGCCAAAATGGTCCTGTAGTTCAATGTCCCATACCCTTAACTTCACTGCTTTGATGGCATCCTTGAGACCCATTACTATAAGTATACTAGGGGAAAAGCCAATATTCGATAACTCTTCAGTTATATGCTTCCTCCACTCCGACTGAAAGGAATCTATTTAATGCGTTCCAGTGGAAAAATCACTCTCTTGTGAAAATCATCCATAGGAAACCATCAGCTTGAGAAGTGCAACAGTGATCACAAAAAACTAATCATCTTGAGGATTAATCGTCCCGCGAGGCAATCGTCTTGCGAGGCACCACTGTATACTGGTCCTACAGGGCAGAAGTCATTCAGTCCACCAGACTGTAAAATTATTGTTGAATCATTGCAGCTTGCTTAAGAACTTTCTAAGTATCAGCTGTGTTAGGCTGTCACAGCAAAAATAACTGAGCTCTGTGGGATTCTTAATACTAACTCATTAGTTATAGTGGTGTTTCTCAGCCTTTGACTCTCCAAATGGTGTGGAACATATTTCCCAAAAGTCCCAACCAGCAGGACTAATGGTCAGCAGGACTAATGGCCCAGAGGATGAGAACTATTGAGTTACAGTATGTGGCTAAATTAGGTTGTATCTCACCTTATCAGATACATCAAGCATTATCCAGAATGGAACTATAGAAAATCTTAACAGTGACCTTTGCATCATCATCATCCATCTGTTGCTTCTCCTTGTCCTCCTCATCTTCCTCTCCTACTGAAGCTTGGATATAATCATGACTGTGCTCATTTAAGATACGGAATTGCCATAATTATCACTTCTGGTTTTAATTTTCTTCTGACCTTACTGTTTACAGTCTCACCTTCAGTCACATATACAGTGTACAGTGGTGCCCCGCATAATGAGTGATTCGTTTAATGACGAATCCGCATAGCGATGTTTTTTGCGATCACAAAAGCAATCGCAGTGCGATGTTTCTAATGGTAGTTTCGCTTACCGATTTTCACATAGCGATTTTTTAAACAGCTGATCGGCGGTTCCAAAATGGCCACTGGGTAAATAAAATGGCCGCCCGCTGTGTTTACACGCCCTTTCCTCGCTTACCGGGCAGCGAAAATGGCGGCCGCATGGAGGATTTCTGCATAACCGTGAGGTTTTTGCCCATAGGAACGCATTAAACGTGTTTTAATGCATTCCTATGGACTTTTTTGCCCCACAAAGCGACGAATCCACATAGCGACGATTTTTTCAGAAAAAATCAGAAATTTCCACTGAAATAGTCTTGGCAAACTGGGCAGATGTTCAGTTCCTCTGGCCCAATCACTTGATCATGGCATGGCCTTTCATTACACCGATGGCAGACTTGAAGTAACAATGTTTAAAAATAGAATATTGAGTTCTACTAAGCAGAGCTGTAACTAGTATAAGGCTGGATAGCTCAGTAATTTAGGCATCTCACTGGAACCAGAGGTTGAGGGTTTGATTCCCCACTGTTCCTCCTTGACTGGAGCTTGACGTGCTGATCCATCAGGTCCCTTCTAGATCTGTAGTTCTAAGATGATAGTGGTGGTAATGATGATGAAGGCTAGCTATGGCAGATATGTTTTTCTGTACTTTATTATTGGTGGTTGGGTTTCATTTTTATTTATGTCCTAGTTCTCATTGAATCAGAAACTCTTGGAGGTCTGTTACCACCTTGGAAATCTACTAATAGATTTGTCGATTTGTCACACATACATAGTATATAGAACTTTCGTTCATCTCATGTTTGGCAGAATCTTAATACATTCTGTGAAATCTTCAAATATACACAGGCTGTAGGAGTCAGGTTTGCTTGGCACAGAATTTTGGGGTTATTCTGGGACCTTTTTAAAGCAGCTCAGTTTGCATAGCTCTGCCTAGTGCTTCCCATTCCGAGGAACATCACTGCTTCTAAAGGAAGTGTTTCCACCTTGATGCCTTGTGCTGGATTTCTCTGTCCCTCCCTTCCACAGGCAAGAGCCGGACCCAATCTTTCTCTTTAAATGAAAGGAGATCCTTGTATTTGAGACTTCAGAGCCACTGTGCCAAAAACAAGATTGCGCTCAAGGAAAAAGCCATTGGGGAGGGAGAGGGAGCCACTGAAGAAAACCAATTTTTACAACTGGGATGAGTATTGATTTCTAGCACTTCTTCCCACAAAGAGAAAGGGGAAACTGGCGACGATTTATATAACACTGCAATATATCGGAAATACATTATTAATGGCAGCTGTGGAAAAGCTTTGGGCCTTTATTGTCTCTTTCGATTTTAGTACTTTCCTTTTTCTCTTCCTATGTAGCTTGACTTTTTCTCCTATCTTCTCCTTTAAGATTAGAGCCAGGTAAGACCAAATCCCTTTCTCTCCCCCCCCCCCGGGCTCCAGCATCTTCTGATGGCCACTCCAGCCAATTCCAATGAAAGTGGAAGTCACTTCTACATGGGTCGGTTTTTCTTTTTTTAGATTTTAACTGTGATTTTGTTTACCAAAATAAGGTTTTAGCTGTGTTAGTCTGTGCTAGCAGACTTGCAGCAGCTTTTGAAATTTGACCAAGGGTCTCCTTGAAATTGGACTGACGGCCACAGGTCGTTTAACTCTGTCCACAAAGAATAGTAGAGGCAACATCTTTTAAAAAATTTAAAGTTGAAGCCATTCCATATTACTATTCGGAAATAAAAGCTCTGTTGGATCTGAAAATACGTGCTTATCAACAGGAAGCAAAACTAAAATACCTCTAGTTCACCTGGTCTCTAGACCCAGTCATGTGGCTTCCAGATGTGATGGGCTACTATTCTAACCCTATCGTCAGAGTTGCTGCTCTAAGTGCTTTCCAGCTGTATCCGTCAGGACCACATTATACACTGCACTGAAACTCTTGTGCCAAGATAATCCAAGTTCATTGCTGAGAAAACTGGGATATTGCCATGAAGTAATACAGTTTAAGCCTATTTACATCAGTTCAGCTGCTGATTTAATCCATTTTTGAAAGTCATGGAGCAAAGCAAAGAAAATATATAGTCCACCAAATTAATGCACTGATCTTCTATCCCACCCTCTCCTCCGTGGCTTCTTTATACTGGAAGGTATATTAAAGATAACAAGAGATTTCTTCCTTTTTGATGGGCCTCTTAACAAGGTGAAGGAGTTCCAATGTGATAGAAGAGCTGAGAACAATATTTTCAAAAGGCTAGACTTAATTACAAATTTAGACTCCTATCAGGGTTGCCCAAGGCAGAAAGGTCAACACCGAGACACCATGTCATATGACCATTTAATAATCAAATAAACCATATAATCAGAAGAAAAATTTAGAGAAGTAAAAATAAAATAGATCATGAACTATTAATACAAAATTAGGAATAATAAAGCTAAAGAAGAACAGTAAAATAATCATAGTACCAAAATATAATTTAGATGACATTCCTGAAGAATTTACAGACCATGTACAGAACTAATTTGCATTTCTGAACTCTTTTTTCCCTGAACCAGAAGAACTATGGATTGAAACTTTAAGAATTCAAAAAGACTGTTGCTGTAGCCAGAAGAAAAGTCTCCATAGATTACCGATGAAACTCTTAAAATAGGTGAATTGGCCTAACAAAAGAAGCCAAGACTCAAGCAGGGTTGTTAATGATAGGATCTTTGGAGGTTTATTAATTCATTGGCCATCATAAGTCAGAAGCAACTTGAAGCACATTACAGCAATATTGGATTAACTGTACCTTGATCCAGAATAAACTAATTCAAACTGAAATCCTATTCAAATGAATAGGGTACGTTTGAGATTCTTAAGCATCACACATATATATCTGTATGTATACCTTCTTGTAAGATTGACATGAGATTTGAAGGCACATCCCATTGGTTTTGAGGTTAGATGGTTTAAAGTTTCTGGAATTCCTGACGTCTCTCTTCCCCTCAACAAAAACAGAACTGAATGCAAGTCAATCCAACCTATTGCTGCCCAATTGAACATTCAATAATGGTTTCTCATTTGAAGCCTGCTTTCAGATTTGAATGATAAATCCTGGAAAAGCCCTGAATGATTTCCTCTGTTCTTTCATTTTTACTGTTAATGAAGGTTTTGCCCTTTTCATTCATAATGAAATGAAGTATTAAGCCTTTGTTATTTCTTGAGGGAAGAATCCAAAGTTCCTTCTTCCATGCTGGGGTGGGGGTGGGATATGTGTGTGTTTCATTATTGGAAATCAATATTGTTGGGGGGGGAGGCAGAGAATAGTGTTAAGAGACCAGCAGATGGGCTGATTTTCTTTCTCCCCATTCCTGTTGCCTGCACGCCCATGACTATCACTTCAGCATGTCAGCTTCAGAAGGAAAATATTCCAATGAGACTGTGAGATTTGCATGTAACATGATCTTCGCCGTTTATATTTAGTATGCCTTTAGTACCAGTGGATATTCTGAGTATGATGTACAGTACAGCGCAAAGGAAGTGACATACTCACAAACACGATATACTTAGAAGTTGTGTGTTTGGATCAGAAGGATGAAAAGATCTGAGCTGGAGGTTGCAAAACATGTTGGACCACAACTCTGAGCAGTGCTAGCCAGCAGAGACAACATCATCTGGGAGTTATCATCCAACATCATCTTTAGGGCCACATATTTCTCCCCTGCCCCAGGCCAGTCTAGCCATGGGAAGAGCCACATCAGGAGAGAGAAGCACTTTGAGAAAGACAAGGGCACTGATCTTTAAAAAGACCTGGGTTTTCTCAATAGAGCAGTTTTCCTGCTGCTGTCAGAGGCTCCTGGTAGGTGTGGCAATAGGACACACCACAAACATAATGCGTTAGGGGAAATTCCTCTACCGAGTCATAGAATCATGGCGTTGAAAGGGGCCTATGAGGCCACTGAATCCGATCCCTTGCTCAGTGCAGGAATACAGTCAAAGGATATCTGCTAGGTGGTTGTCCAAATTTCTCTTGAATGTCTCCAGTGCTGGAGCATTCACCACCTCTCAGGGTAATTGGTTCCATTGCCGTACTGCTCTAACAGTCAAGACATTTTTTCTGATATTCAACTGAAATCTGGCTTCCTTTAACTTGAGTCCTGCACTGTGGGAGGATCAAGAACAAATCTTGTCCCTCCTCTGTATGACAGCCTTTCAAATATTTGAGCAGTACTATCATATCACCCCCAGTCTTTTTTTTTTCAAGGCTAAACAAGCCCAGTTCTTTCAGCCTTTCCTCATAAGGCTTGGTTTCCAGCCTCGTGATCATCCTTGTCGCCCTCCTCTGAACTTGTTCCAATCTATCAGCATCCTTCTTGAAGTGTGGTGTCCAGAACTAGACACAGTACTCAAGAGGAGGCCTAACCAGTGCCGAATAGAGGGGAACTAGTACCTTGCGAGATTTGGAAACTATACTTCTCTTAATGCAGCCTAAAATAGCATTTGCCTTTTTCGTAGCCACATCACATTGTTGGCTCATACTCAATTTGTAATCTACAACAATTCCAAGATCCTTTTCACTCGTAATATTGCTGAGCCAGGTATCATTTTGTAACTGAGTCTATGCACAGGCCTGATGTTTTGCATAGTTGCATTTACTTGCTGAATCCAGCTATAGCTGTACATAAAACAGCCTTTTAAAATCCACCACCCTATTTGTAGGAAGAACAGCTGGGGATGACAGTTTCACCAGCTTTCTCTTGGGGAAGGAAAGGTTCACCAAGCATTTCTCGCAGGTGAGATGCATTGTTAGTAAAGGTTGTACCACAGTGTTCTTCTCCCTATACCCCAAAAGGAGTGTTGCGGTTTGCCCAATCACTGCATGTGAAAACAACAGCAATAAGGTGGGCTGCCTGACCACCATTTTGCTTCCTTCACAGCGTCCCTCTCGCTGATACTGTTCTAGGGTCTTTTCAAGGAGAAAGGCTGGGTAAAAATAGAGAGATAGGATTGCAGCCACCAAAAAATGTGGATAAATTTTGCAAGTAAATTATGCAAATTAGACTTAGATTCCATGAGGAGTAAGATGAAGGAAGTCTCAAGTGTTTCTCTGGGAGGGAAATATTCTGAGAAAGTTTGACTAAGCACCTGTAATTCCTCAGAGTTCAGAACCTTCCCCAGGCCTTTGAAATGCTATATTTTGGCGAGCTTATTATAGATACATTTTGTCTCTACAGCAGAAGATGCTTCTAATAAAGCTCATTCTTTGCTAAAGCCTGTAGTCAGTCTGACAGAGGGCAACCCTGTTTCCAGCTTCAAGAAAAGGTGAAGCTAGTGCTGAACTATAGTTTTTTTCCTCCAATTGCTATTTCCCTTTGAAAAATGCTTCCATTTTCCTCCCTCTTTCTTAATCCTTTCAGAATTTCTTTTGGTTTCAAAGGGAAGTAGAAATTTGAGTTTATATTCCATTTCAAGATTCCATATTAGCTTTTCCCCCCTCTGTCACACATCTCCGTGCCCTGCAGCTTCCCTGTCTGCCCCCATCTCCTGTTCTCAAAAGGCTCCATCGAAGGCACAAACTTATGAGATCTTCCACTAGGCTTTAAGGGAAGTGTGGGAAGCTTGAGGCATTGTCGTCTGCGGCGGAGATGATTGTATGGCAAAGGACACGATATGGATGCACACTCCTCAGCGACTTCTCAGGTCAAAAATCCTGAAACTTACCCATGAGAATCTCTCCAAAATCTATCCTTTGAAAGTCTTTTCTCCTTTGAAATTTCCTTTCTCTTGGGTTGACTGAGAATATTTGAAGTTCTGAATGGGAGGAGTTTTTTTTTTCCATAGTGCTAGCTCAGTATTGTCAATATTGATTGCACAGGGATTGATCTTAAATGTCTGCTTGCAAATCATGTGGTCTGCCACTGAACTATGGTTCCTGTGTGAGTGGTAAGCATGGATATTGCCATCTTAAATCTGTCTAACCATCAGGTGCCATGACACTAGTCTGTTTGTTTTTTAAGCTCAGTCTTGTATAAGTCAATAAGACGGTTTAAATTAAATGTGCTGTAGGCAGGGTCTGTCTTGAGAAAAGGCAATAAGCCTAGATGCTATCTATCTTTGTTTATTTGTGGATCATATTTATATTGAGCACTCCAGCCCTTAGGATTGGTTTCTTTGTATTCCTGTTACTGTCTGCATCTCCATTATTCTTAGTGCCTCTCAAGGCGTTTGAAGAAACCACAGAACTGCCATCAAAAGCAGCTTCTCCTATCAGATTGTTTCCTCATGTAATCTGTATTCAAACTTCTTCCAATTTTATTATGTTTTGTATTTCTCTGGCCTTGCTTTCTAATATTGATGGGCAGAAGCAAGGGAATGCAGGGTATCATGACGGCAGAACCTGGAACCTGTGCATGTCGATCAAGGGGTGCTCCACATGACTGTGATAGCAACATGTTTGCAATCACATCAAATTCCACCCCATGTATGCATGTATTGTCTGACTGTTTTGTGTATCTGATGAAATGGACTCTTGTCTTCTTTTGTGGATATTGTACTCAGAATATGGAGGGTTGGGACTGTCAGGTCAGGGAGTCTGAAACCCTAAAAACCCTATAGGAGCCGGTATTTGTAACAGTTGTCATTTATCCCAAAAATGGATGATTTCAGAATGAAACCAGAGTCATTTCCAATCATATCAAAGTTAATCTGGGTATCAAGTTATAAGTCTTCTCATTGTTGCAATAATTCCAGGCTGCGTCAGCTTGTCTAATTCTACAAGCTTTATTTTTTACATTGCTTCTACATTTCATAAGCACAAAAATAAAATCCCAAATACTGATAACATCCAGAAGTCTTACAGCTTTGTAAAACCTCTAGGCACATATATCTGAAGATTCTCAGTCATCCCAGTGAGATCTCTGATATATCCTGATATATATTTCCAAGGATATATTTTTGTAGGCACAAATATTAAAAATATATCCTTGCAAATTGTGAAAAGTTGCAGCTGTGAGTGATATCCAAAATCCTTACAACTATGAGAAGTTGCAAACAATTACATTCCAAAACAAAACTTAACATGTAGGCGGAACTTAAATCATGTTATAATTATGTTTTAAAATTGGAACAAACATTCTAAAAAGGCAGGCGCTTTTACCCTAAAAAAGCACAGAATACATCAAAGTTTTTAAAAGTAAGAATATATTAAATGTATTTCTTAGCCATTAAACGTATGATCAATGACACACAGGAAATAATTCTTAAGTGCTTGCCCAGCCCAGCCAGTGTGAATCTATGGAGGAAAATCCATGTTGTCCTTGTCAGCTTCCACTGTTGTAGTAGTACCTGATTATTGTTGGTATCTGGTGTGTGTAGCATATTGTGTTTGTTTCTTCTGTTGAATGCATATGTGTCTCCTATCTTCATATAGTCATAGTTATTTCAGATGTTTACCTTCTGCCTTCAAATTGTAAACATTCCCTTTTCTGGGGCAATCACATTATAGGGATCCGCTGCACCAGCAGAATGTTTTAATAGGAATTTCTGTTGCTTTTGCATGTGTGTAAATACAAGGACTTTTAGCTCAGAATCTTGCAGCCTGCCACCATGATGATAAACACTAATGTTGTGACTAAACTTTGCAAAGCCTGGAGGAATAAAAGCATGTAAAAAAAAGGATCTAGTACACTAAGGTGAGTCCTGGGACATGGTGGCGCTGTGGGCTAAACCGCAGAAGTCTGTGCTGCAGGGTCAGAAGACCAGCAGTCATAAGATCGAATCCACGCAACAGAGTGAGCTCCCGTCACTTGTCCCAGCTCCCACCAACCTAGCGGTTCAAAAGCATGCAAATACAAGTAGATAAATAGGGACCACCTCGGTAGGAAGGTAACAGCATTCCTTGTCTAGGCTGCAGTGACCATGTGACCACGGAAGATTGTCTTTGGACAAAACGCTGGCTCTATGGCTTGGAAACGGGGATGAGCACCGACCCTAGAGTCGAACACGACTGGACAAAAATTGTCAAGGGGAACCTTTACCTTTACCTTACACTAAGGTACTATAAAACCAGAATATAGCATCAACAGAGAGTGCAAGTTATAGGACTTTTAAACACTATCTTTGGTCATATTAACACGTTGCCCATAAATACATTCAACTGTCAGCTACTGAAAAAAATATATATTGCAAGGCCAGTGTTATTGTACAATGACCTTGTTTCCAGGCTTGGCTGGAGAAGCTACTGTTTGCTTTACAGCTCCTTTGCTACTGTTCCAACTTCATTTTTCAGTACTCCGTATATTTTACGGGCCGCTTCTTCTGCACCACCCTTAATTGTTTTAACACTCTATACATATAAAATTTTACATCTCGAGACAACCAAGATCAATAGGTTGTCCGATATTATAAGTGGAGCTAACAATCCAGCTTTGCTCCCCATTCGTTCTTCAAATGTGTGGACAAAGAGCTCTTGAACAGAAAATGGGTTAGGCTGGATTTATAATTTATGCTAAACCTCAAAGTTCAGTTGCAGGCTATAGGGTCCCTTGCTGTGCTTCTTCAAACATGAATCTCCCACCTGAACACCATCATCTAACTGACTAACAAATGAGTTTACTGCTTGCAATCAAATGGCAATGTTTTGCCATTGCAAAACATGATATAATACAAGTTCCATAATCAACTACGGAACACCTTGCCGTCGGAAATCACCCTGGCACCCTTGCTGGGTGTTTTTAAGAGTCATTTAAAGACTTGGCTCTTTAGGCAGGCCCTCCCTCCAGTCAACACTTGATTTTTTTTTCTTCTCTAGTTTTCCTTTTTCTCCAGCTTGAACTTCTAAATGTGTTGATTTAATTATGTGATTGTTTTATGATGATTATTTTATGATGTTTTATAACTGTTTGTAAGCCGCCCCAAGTAGACTCTGTCTAGAGGGGCGGGGTACAAATAAATAAATAAATAAATAAATAAATAAATAAATAAATAAATAAATAAATAAATAAATAAATAAATAAATAAATGGAAAAGCACAAGCTGAATAAAAATGCATGCTTTGTACGAACATTTACAATCTCAGTCCTATATTCCTAAAATATTAGTACACCGCAAGAGTCTAGTCCATTACAAGAGAAGTTTTAAACAACTCAAGACTGGTGATGTGTTAACAGTGTGGAAGCCATGTTGATATATTGAGAGAAAAGCAACACAAGAGTTGTGCAAGTCCTTGAAGACTAACTCTTTTTATCTGCCATGACCTTTTGTGGACTGTAGCCCACTTCATGTGAAGTGTAGCTAGCAGTGAGACTATATCTCAATGGAGAGGGGAGTATGAAATCTGAAGGAAAGGTAAGAGGCCTGGCATGGTGATGCTCAACGAATGGCCATTCAGAGCCCTCGGCAATCCTGGGAATGACAGACAGAGAGCTTGATGTCAATTATTAAGAGTCATTCAAATTTCATTGATTGGTGAAAAGGACTCCCAAGTGTAAATAAGCAGATGAATGCACCTAAAATGGAGAAGATCTTTTTTAAAAAGTATAATGGTAGAAAATGGCTCTCGGTTTGATGGGCTTATCTCCACACAGGTTCCGGTTATGGAAGTGGAACCAAATGAAATAAGGTGGAAAAGAATGACAATAGTGTTATAAATCTTGGTGACGTGTTTTCAAAGAGATGATTACCATAAACCTCCGGGTACTGGTAATGTCAGATATGTCATACAGTTGCCACATGTCCGAAAGCAGTGGTTTCTGCTTGCCAGAGAGCAATGGTTTCAGCTGAAGGCAGAGATGGTCCATGTTTGATGGGTCACTGCAAATTTGGTTGTGTTACTTAAATGTAGAGAGTAGACTGTGTAGTGTTTACTGGGTGGCAGTTGGGTGACATGTAAATATAGCAGTTGTCTTTTAGATTATGGTGCTTCTCTGTCCATTGTGTAGTGTCTAGTATGTGGATTGGCTTCTACTGAAGCTAATGCTTAGATAGTTACAGAATTCCTGGTAGAACCTCCTCAGTGCTTCTTTTCTGTGCATTAATAGTATCCAGCTCTTCAAAACCACACTGTTTTATGTATGTGGAATTTTGTGCTTCTGCATCCACAATGAAAAATGCCAGGAAATGGCCTGATATTGCAGCCCAATATCATGCCTGTGTTACCATCAGGAAACAGGATGCCAAGTTTTACATAGCAAAGGATAGCCTTAATGTTGACAACATCTACAGCAGCAGTTAAGATGGGCTATAACAGTGGTTCTAAAGATGTCCCTAGATGTTCCTGGATTACAACTCCCAGAATCAGTGCCATCACAGCTAATGGTGGAAGCTTCTGGGAGTTTTAGTCCAAGAACATCTGGGCAAGATACCCTCTTGTGCTCACTACCATTCACACTTGTTGAAAAACAGCCATGAAAATTTTTTTGTCTTTGGGCGAGAAGTGGTTAGCTGATGAAAGGAGGAAGCTTTGGAGATTTTTCTTTGCTTAGTATCACTTTGTGAACGGCAATGAGCACAAGAGTAGATTGTAGACTGCTGATAATATTTTAGCATCTGTTTAATTAAGGAGATTAGTCTATAATTCACACCATTAATATGGTCTTTACCAGGCTTCAGTATAAGAGAAATATTTGCGCCATGCATTGAAGTCAGCAAGACCTTTGATTCAAAAGGACTTTTGATAGACTGAAATAGATTAGGGGCCGTAAAAGGGTTAATCTTAACTATTGGCAAAGGAAGGAAGCCAGCCCTGCCTCTGCTGCTCCCAGCCAGAGAGAGAGAGAGAAAGAGAGAGAGAGAGATTAGAAGATATTGGAAAAGATACAAACCAGTCCAAGAGACTATTAAGATTTTTAAACGTCAAGACCTTGTGAGATTTCCGGATTCAAGCTGATAGGCACCTTGAACAGAGCACACCAGACATAGTGGGAATAGAATGAAGAAATGTCCGGCTCATTAACATTGCAATTCCAGGGGATGCCAGAGTTGAAAATAAAGAATTGGAAACACTAACAAAATACAGAGACCTGGCCATCGAAACATTTCACATGTGGATGAAGCACATTTCAGTGGTCCCCATAGTCATTAGGGCTTTGGGAAGAATATCAAGAAATTTTACACAGTACTATAAGCAGTTGCACATCCATCATCAGAGCTACAAAAAAACAGTAGTATTAAGAACAGCATACTGTACATAAAGGTAAAGGTTCCCCTTGACATTTAGTCCAGTCATGTCCGACTCTAGGGTGTGGTGCTCATCCCCGTCTCCAAGCCATAAAGCCAGCGTTTGTCTAGCATTTGTAGACAGTTTCCGTGGTTGTGTGGCCAGCACGACTAGATACGGGATGCCATTACCTTCCTACCGAGATGGTACCTACGGTATTTATCTACTTGTATTTACATGCTTTCAGACTGCGAGGTTGGTACATACTGTGCTGATATTTAATAGATACTTAGATTTTTGGTTAAAACTTGTATCTGTTATATAATACTAATCAATGTTTTTACAATTTTGATTGAAAATAATAATAGTCAAGAAAATATTTTATAAGGTGACCTTGTCCTAAAAGAGAGAGACTCTGAGAAAATAAGTGTAAAGCTTACAATCCCACACAGACCGGTCTTCTCTGTAGCTTTAGTTGTCCGCATGCTGGAGCGAGGGCAGACAGGGTGTGTGACTAGGCTGCAATCTCTGCTCATGGGTTAAGATTAATCTTTTTATTAACCGCATATAGGCCTTTTCCTTCTTGCTTTTACAGCTAGCACCGCCCTTCCTTCTGCAGCTTAACATTTGTCCTTTCCAGAAACCAGATGTCAGATTTTATAGCACATGGCTTTTAAGATGGCAGTTGGTTCTTTGACATATTCATGACTTGGATGTGATCAGGATTGTTGGAAGGAAAGCTGTTCTGTTTGAACCGCCTACTTGAAGGAGCATTTTGCAGTGCTTGAAAGAACTTGAAAGAGGAGAACATGTCTGAAGCTGCATGACTGAGGATGTGTGTGTTTTCTTTCACTTTCCAACAATAAGTTTCTATTTTAGAAAGATCTGATATTATTTGCAAGGATAGAGAAAGATGGGGGATACGTTTCTTCATTTAAAGAATGGAGCATGCTATAGCTGATATAAACGAGTATTCCCAGTGCAGGGATAGGGAAGAAATGTCCCTCCAGATGTTGGTGGACAACAACTGCTATCCATCCTAGTACATAGGGAGACTGGAGCTGATGGGAATTGCATTCCAACTGTGTATAGAAGGCCACATATTCACACACACACCCTTAATAGTAATTTGGAGCCTTCTTCCAGTCAAGTCTATAGACAGCATTGGTGTCTGCAATACCAAGTCCCCCATAATGCAGCTGTGTGCTAAGACTACAATCAAACTGTTGCTTTCCATAAGATATCATAGGTGTGCATCATAGGACTGGTGGTAGCAAATGTCATCTTCACCATCTGTCTTGGTACCCCATTAAAGCTAACTTAAGAGAGCTTTAAGAGCAGGAAGGTTTTAGAGGTGTTAGGTATAGAAATTCCCCTCCATTCAAAAGGTTGTGTGGTTTTTTCCCCTTCATTTTCCTCTTGGTAGTAGGCAATAGGAGTATGAATATCTCTCTATTTCAATCTCACTGTGTTTCTCTGAATCCCACCCACATTCTCTTTGTTTCATGTCGGATTCCAAGAGCTTTTCACAGACCTTTGACATTCACATTCATGTTTCTGAGTTTTTCCTGATGTGCACGTTTATTCACACATTTGCCTAATGTCTGTATTTATTCACCCATTCGGCCCTATTTCTGCTTTCCCCCATTGATTAAAGCATGTTTGTATGTATTTTTCCCCCAGTTGTAAGCATTTTAAGCATTTTAATTTTACAGTACACACATAGGTTTGTGCATTCTTTATTTCTACAAAACATCCTGTAAAGACTAACACTTGTGCAACTTTTTGAGGCAAGATACATTTCTTCACACAACAAAACTCCAGAAGTGCAAAAATTCTACTTTCATTTATGCAGTTGAATCCAATGGTTCCACACACGTAGCCAACACAAGAAAGAAGTCATACTTTCTATGAAAGTGGATAAAAACTGCAGCTTTCTTATTCATTCTGGTAAACACACAATTCCCTCTACACATACAATTTCTCTTTACTAGTTGTTCAAGTTTTCCTTTGCAGAAGTCATGCCTGCAAAAATGTTAATATGATTCTCTGGAGCTCTCAGCTCCTGTTAACAGGGAAACATTAAAATGTGCATAATTACAGGGCAAAATGTCAAGCAGTCAGTTTAATTTGCTGATGAATACAGAGAATTAATGTTTTGCAACAGTTCCAAGATTTGCAAATTACAAATTAGTGAAAAGGTAATATTTTGTTTTGCTGACATTTTTGAGACTGTTTGATTACCGCTTGCCATATATGTCGTGTTTTTGGTCTTTCTTGCCTGCAGGTGGATTTTGCCTTTACAGTTTGGCAGAGTTTCCCAGAAAGGATTGTAGGCTATCCGGCTCGCAGCCATTTTTGGGACAATACTAAGGAGAGGTGGGGATACACATCAAAATGGACAAACGACTATTCCATGGTATTGACTGGAGCTGCTATTTACCACAAGTAAGAATCCAGGAGCATTGCATATTTTAAAAACCACCACTTAAGAATTTTGGTGAAAATACACTCTTTTTTTGAAGTATTCTCTCTTTCTCTCTCTGTCCCTCTGTTGTTGTTTTTTAAAAGAGCAAGAAAAACAAATTGTAAGAGATTCAAAGAGATATGCTGTAGTAGTAATGGGAGATTTCAGTTATCCTGATAACTTGATAACTACCTAAGTTCTATCTGGAGCTTAGGTGCACTGTAATATTTATTTACCAAAAGTTTGATAAGAGGTTTCAAAGTGAGCCCCTCTCCATGTTGTTTCTCCACATGATAAACTTTGATTCATTATGATTCCCCACCTGGTAAAAACCACATAAGAAACTAAGGACGGTCCTGCTTCTGTCGCTCCCAGCGTAATACAAAAGTTTGATCTTCCAGGGATCAAAATCATGGGATAGAAGGTTGCTGTTTTACACACAGTTCTAATCAAGTCAGAACTGATTTATAGCAACCCTAATAGAGTTTTCAAGGTAAGTGGGTCATTTAAGAAGTACTTTTACCAGTTCCACACTCAAGTTAGTTTCCATGGTAGATCTGGGGAATCAACCCCTTTCTCCTGAGTCTTGGTTCATTACTCTATCCACTGCACCACTTTGAGTAGACATGTCTATCTAAATTAAACAGTTTTATCAGCTTGTATCCATTTTGGATGGCTATGACTCCATCTTATGGATTCTTTGGAATTGTAGTTTGGTGAACTATATAGAATTCTATGCCATAGATGAGGCAAGTACTTTGCAGTTCTTTAGCAGGTAATTCTCTCATGAAACTCTAAATTGCAGCTCTTCTTGGATGGACCCATGACATTTAAAGAATTATCAAAGTGCTGTAACTGTATAGTGCATATATGCTCCTGAAGAATAGAGGGAATGTACAACCTTACATGGACATGGTGGCACTGCGAGTTAAACCGCAGAAGCCTCTGTGCTGCAAGGTCAGAAGACATGCAGTCATAAGATCAAATCCATGTGATGGAGTGAGCTCCCGTCGCTTGTCCCAGCTCCCGCCAACCTAGCGGTTAGAAAGCATGTCAGTGCAAGTAGATAAATAGGTACCACCTCAGTGGGAAGGTAATGGCGTTCCGTGGCTAGTTGCGCTAGCCACATGACCACGGAAGATTGTCTTCGGACAAACGCTGGCTCTTTGGCTTGGAAACGGGGACGAGCACCGTGCCCTAGAGTCGGACACAACTGGACAAATTGTCAAGTGGAACCTTTACCTTTACAACCATACAGTCTGCTCCTGATATAAGTCCACTGATATTTCGGTGAACCAGGCAAGCCTTCCCTTTAAGGAAGGGTCATACCATTTTTCATTTTTGTTGCTGCAACCAATTTTTGCTACTGATTTCCCATGATGACCTACTCGTCACATCTTTATGTTCATCCTGGTGTACTGACTCTCCCACAGGGACGTTCTGCACCTTCCACGCTATTACTGCTTGCTGAGCCATTAAGAAATCAGCCCTGTTTAAGAAAAAAAATTACTAGTTTTCTTTCCAAAAGGGTTGGAGTCAATTCTGCCTGAGAGCTTGGAAAAAGACTTGACTGGAATTCTCTGGTCAGTATGAAGGCTGTGCATTTCTAATGACATTTATTTAAAGAAATAGTCGTGTTGAGTTCATCTGGTTTCCTCCCAAGTAAGTTTACATTGCGTTGCAGAGCTGGATTCTCACTGGTAGCACTTCATTGGCTTTTCTTTTCTTTTCATGCAGATATTATCACTACCTGTACACTCACTACTTGCCTGCCAGCTTGAAGAATATGGTGGACCAACTGGCCAATTGTGAGGACATTTTGATGAACTTCTTGGTGTCAGCTGTGACAAAATTGCCTCCAATCAAAGTAACACAGAAAAAACAGTATAAGGAAACTATGATGGGACAGGTATCTATCCAAACTATACTTTAACTTTTTTTCAGTAAAGTTTTTGCTGCTGTTGTTGTTAACTAACCCATTACGAATGTTAATCCTAAAACTACAAACTACTCTGAACTATTTCTCTTCCATCTGGCAAAGTCTTTCCTGCCTACTCAACTACTTTACTGTCAAAAGTGGGAAGGTGTTTATAAATCTAAAATAAAATCCCAACACCTTTGTATTTTATTTTTTTAAACAACCTGCAAATGAATGAATTTAACAAATACGAAACCATCATACTATTCAGAAATAACTTGCCATCGTCATGAGCTTAAGAGGGCTGTTCTCAACATATATCTCAACAGATGTGGTTTTCTATTTTAGAAATGATTATTTCAAATCATTTCCCATAAGAAAATTAAAATAAAGCGTTTCACAACTTTTTAATAGTCCCCCTCTTATTTCAAGCCTTGTGTTAAATTGTGGGAAGGCAATGCGTCACCATAACATCAATTCCTTTTTCGGGCAACTGAATTTGAAGGGTGCTGTTCACAGATAAGCCATCACTGATTCTTTCTATTTAAAAAGCAAATGAAAGAAACCAGGAACATTGATCTGTCTTTTGTCTGGGATCTAATTAAACCAAAATTCTAATTGAACAAGCACTAATATTTTTTTCATGTTTCACTGTTTTAGAAAGTGTTCGCTTTTAAGACAGTTGAGACTTGCTGGGGGATTCCTCACATGGATCCTTTTTGCTGAAGACGTACCAGTGTCATCCTCTGTGCCTTTGTTCACACTGATGGCAAAGCCCCCAAACCCTACATCCCCATGACATTCACTCCTAAAGAAATAAAATCACCCAAAATGCCCCATGCCTACCAGGATCATGGAGACAAATTTGTTGCTTTTTGTTAGGCTTGGTAGTTCATAACAGACTGATGCCCTAGACCAGTGGTCCCCAACCTTGGGCCTCCAGATGTTTTTGACTTCAACTCCCAGAAATCCTGGCCAGCAGAGTTGGTGGTGAAGGCTTCTGGGAGTTGTAGTCCAAGAACATCTGGAAGCCCAAGGTTGGGGACCACTGCACTAGACCACATGTGTCAAACTCAAGGCTCACGGGCTGAATCAGGCCTGCTGGGCCATTTCATGTGGCCCTCGCAGTGATGCCTACAATATGTAGGTGCTCACTCGGTCACCCATAATGCTCCACAAGGATGCCGAGAATCCATTCAGTGGGACTTCTAATCCCAGCAATCCAAGAAGCGAAGAGTCAGAAAGTGCAGCCGTTTGGGCAGCGTAGAGCACCTTGGGAAATGTAGTCCTCACTATTGCCCACTCTCATTCTTACATTTATATAGTCCTACAGATACAACTGGCCCTTTGAGGGCAACCATAATGCCGTTGTAGCCCAAGATGAAATTGAGTTTGGCACCTCTGCCCTAGACAGTAGGCGGCGTTCCTTTTAGGAGAACAAATTTGCTGAAGCTACCAGATCCCCAATCCCCTCCCCCTTGCCGGAAATTAGTTTTCCAGCCAGAGGAGGTGTGGGAGGTGAATTGTTATTCCCGGAAACTTCCAGAAGGGGCGAAGGGGCACTTCACTCTTTAAATCAGGGGTGGGCAATTAATTTCTATTGGGGGGGCACATGAAAAATCTGAACTGTGTTCGGGGGCCGAACCAACTTTACTTAAAAATAAAATGAAACAGTGATGTTATGATTTTTTTTATTTTAAACTTGTTAATCTTCACAAATACTAAAGAGGTTTTTTGCGGTATGTTAAAGATAAGCAACTGATCAAGTCTAGACAAAAAGCTATAAATGGTTTTGATATTCAAAACTGTTCGCGGGCCAGACAGGAGCGGCTTGCGGGCCGTATGTGGCCCTCGGGCCACACTTTGCCCAGGTCTGCTTTAAATAGACTGCAACTCACCCAGTCCTTGTGATTTTTAATGAAAAAAAAATTACTCATTTTTCTAAGGCCAAGGCTTATTGGTGAAAACTGCACGTGTCAGGGCAATTGCACAAGAGGTTTTCCCCTCTTGCTCACCATCTGTGGTGTGAAGAGGCACACAATCATTTTCTCAACTTGAAGGATGCAGGTGAACGTGACAGACAGGTAGCAACATAGGTAGACTAACATATGTGTTTCACTGTTGGTAGACCAGTAGGATTCTACCCCCCTTTTTTCCCTGGCCACTTCTGATTTCATTTAGGGATTGTTTTTTTCATGTTTTTGCATTGATCATGGACCGTGCCATCTCCAAGGGATCCCACAAGTGGGAAATCCCCGGGTTTGCTCAACTTGATGTCCAGTCCTCAACCTTCTCTGGGGCTCAGTTTCACAAAGCATAGAATTCAGACTGACAGAAGTTAAATTGATTTAAATCTTTATTCAGAGTGGCCTATGCTGGAGAAGAGAAGGCATTTTTATCACACAGAAAATGTATTTATATCTTAAAGAGTCACGAAGTTTTGGAAAGAATAGGTCTTTCTGTTCACCAGATGTAAGCTAGCAACCATTTCTACGGAACGAGTGATTCATGCATTCTAATTGAGTGATTTTTTTTACTGACCTGCTGAAGGAAAATGCAAAAGATGCCCTATCAGCAAAACAAGGGAGCTTTTATTGTATTCAATAAAATAAGGCAAACTAATATTAAATGTAGATCCATTCCTGTGGCTCAGGGTGGAGAGATATTAAAAAGGTCATATGACATGGGCTTTTACCTGATTAAAAACACTTTATGCTATTGCTTCTATAGAGTATTTTCCTCGAAAACCACTGATTTCTACATGTACTACAACTCCCAATATCCCTGACCCTTGCTGGTTGGAGTTGGTGAGACATACACTCCAAAACATTTGGAGAGCACAAGATTGGAAGAGGGTGATATAGCCTAATGATCACTGTATGCCAGAAGTGGACAACTTTGGCAGGCCTAGCTTTCCCTAGATAAGTGGAAACTGCAGGCAGCACCAGAACCGGAATAAGCCCAGTTAACCAAAAATTGCTCCCCAAATCAGAATGGAAAGTCATTAGATGGCCACTTCCAGTTTTGATTTTTCATATTGGAGAACTCTGACCCTGCCTAACCCACCCACCCCCCAAAAATAACCAAGAGTTGAAGCCCCAATTTTCAGATAACCTTTTCAATGTAGAAGGTCATTGAGGGACTTTATGGAGACTCCAGCCTTTGGAGCCACAGAGGATGGGTTGTGTGCCTAATCTATATTAAACTTATATATGGACAAACAATAAATCCAAGCCAAACTCATGTTATCTTAGATCAAGAGTTGCAGGTAAAACCCTCAAGGTTTTTTGTTGTTGTTTTTGTTTTGTTGGGGATACGTAGGTATTTTATTTTATTTTTTTGGTCTTTGGCCTACAATTCCCATCAACCCCAGTCACTGTAGACACCGTAGAGAGATAATAAGATTTTAACATGGAAGGCTATGGGTGCCTGTTTTCATTTTAGATGATGTCCATACAAGCTAGCTGAGGTCTTCCAGATCCAACAGCTGTGTAATTTTAAATTGTCCTCATGTGGTAACAACTGCGGCAGCCACATCTTATGTGGAATGTTCCCTCCCCGGTCATCTCAGCTTCCCCATCATGGACCAGGGCATTGGCTCAGCAAGTAGAGGAACAGAGTGGACAGCAGGAGGGGAAGAAGGCAAAAATGGTCATGCTGGAGTAGTAATTTTAAGAAGTAACTTTTCCAAGCTCGGGGTTAATCCTAGGACTTCCAGCATGTGCTAGGACTGTTAATTCCCATTGTTGCAAGCTGGTATAACCACTGATCAGAAGTGATGGATCATCAGTATTGCAGTTTAACCATATCCATGAGGAGACACAGTTTCCCAGCCTGTAAATGAATTGACAGGATATTGAAGCCTTGTTTGTAACCCATTGCTTTGCTTTGTTCTCTCTCGTTCTCTCTGCTAGACTTCTCGGGCTTCTCGGTGGGCTGACCCAGACCATTTTGCTCAGAGGCAGAGCTGCATGAACACTTTTGCCAGCTGGTTTGGCTATATGCCCCTGATCCATTCTCAGATGAGGCTTGATCCCGTGCTCTTCAAAGACCAAGTCTCCATCCTGAGGAAGAAATACCGAGATATTGAACGACTCTGAGGAGCCCTGAGGAGGGAGGGAGGGCAGGCAGGAGGGAGGGGAGAGAGAGTGGGAGACGGACTGTTCGCAAACACCCAGTGAAGATCCCACTGACTCTTAGAGCAGAACTGTACCAAGAATGAACAAAGACACACACACACACACACACACACACACAACTTCACAACATGCCAATGGAAAAGTCAACTGGCGCTGGCCTCCAAAGGGATTCTCAGTGCACTGGACTGCTTCAAAACCACCTCATGGGGCTGCAGGTCGCTCAAAGACTAGGTTGTGTACAGTTTCATTATGGAACATTAAATAATTATTTTTTGAAATGATTGCTATGCAGGTTTAAACTTTTTTAATGATCAAAAAACCCTATTAAACAGAGTTCTTTCTTTAATCAGAATTGTGTTCTTTGTTGTGACTATGTTGAAGGAGACCATTTTTTTTAAAAAAAAGTTATCACCAAAAGCTTTTTTTAAAGCAGCGTATAAATCTGGTGTGTATAATCACTACACTTTAATTTCTGCAAGGAAAATAAGTTTATAATGGGGGGAAAAAACGAACCAAAAGACAAAGATTGTCAGAGCTGCCTTCAAGTAGATCTTATCCTATCCATCTGCTGTTCCTCAGGCAACATTATTTGTGAAATGAAGTCCCAGAATCCACCAGCTAGCCTTGCTACTGGCCATGTTTGCTGGAGAATTCTGAAAAAAATGTAACTCTAAAAAAAGTTTTTCCAGTCGTTCTAAACCAAAAATGTGCTGTCTGTTCTTCTAACCCAGTGGATCCCAATCTTGGTGTTCTTAGATCTGCTGGCCAAGGTTTCTGGGAGTTGCAGTCAAAAAAAAAAACTTGGTTGCCCAAGGTTGGGAACTACTGTTCCAACCTATTTAAAGTATTTTATTCATTCAAGCTGGACAAGGGGCTGGCAATATGAAGGAATGAGGTACAGAGAGGAGAAGTGAATTGAGGGGAAAACACAATGTTTTCCTGTGCTCAGGAAGACCAGAAATGAAGCAGCTACTCCCACGGTGAGTGTATTGGTACTGTACTGATGGGTTTTGTGGAAGGGATTGGGCCCAATCCTGTTCTGTCAGGAAACATTACATTGCTTTTTCACTCTTAGTCAGTGGGCATAAGCAGAGAAGGATTTGGGTTCTCCCTCAGTTCTCCTCTGCCTTTCTGCCAGCTGACCAGTGGCCCATACAGTCAAGTGAGTCTTTCAATATTCTTTCAAAGAGAACATGGCCGGCCCTGCTGTTTGGGAGAGTAAGACTTCCTGAATCGCTGGTTATTCCTCTCTGTTAGGGTACAGTTTTTTGGGCCGTCCTGCACCCCTGAGCTAATCTGTTGCCTCAGTGTGGAGTGAATACCAAATCCCTCTGCCGGATTTAAGTAAGGTTCAACTACTACATCTGGTTTTGTATGATGAATGAGGGTTGCAATTGTATGCTTTGTTTCAAACTACAAAATGTCTTGGCTCAGTCTTGAAAGGTAATGTAATTCACATTCTCGCTGTGTATTTCTATTGCATGTTACACAGTTTTTGTTTTAAATCATCCTGGAGCAGCTTACAAAGAAGAACAATAAGGCAAACTTCTCCTCAGTCTTACAGTCTAACAAACATAGGGTATGAGGATAAATGGATTCAGTGGCGGGGAGGGGGAGCGAAATCCGAGCTCTGGCACCAGTTTTGAAAATTACCATTCTTGCCATAACCAACAAGCAAGGAAACAGTTTGGGTAACTAAGCTAGGAGTTCCGGGACACCAAAGGTAGCCGGCCACTCAGCAGAGATGATGGAACAGCCGACTTCCCTTGTGAGACAAAGTAGGAAAAACTAAATCATTTCTTTCAAAACCCCTATTCAGACCATCTTTTGTGATCGCAAAAAGATCGTCATAATGCGGTTTTGTCGTAATGCGGAGCAACCATTAAAGATCGTCATAATGCGGTTTCGTCATAATGCGGGGCAACCATTAAATCATTTCTGTTTTTCACCAGAGATATCCCTTGGCCTGTGCAACTCAAGTGCCAAGTTGGCTAATGATGAATATGTCAAAAAGGATGAACACGGAAGCTATAAATCCACATTTTCTTTTTCCTTCAGCTGCTAAAGCTTCCTGGGCTTGAGGGCAATTTGGTGGCCATTTTTGTTTTCAGGGGAAGAGATCCACCCGTAAGGTTTAAATCATACCTGGGACATCAAGTAGAAATCTGAACTGCCCTTGGAAAAACAGCAACTGACATTTAGACTTTTTAAAAAACTTCCAACCTTTTAAACCTTGTAATTTAAAACCATCTAAAACTCATAAATGCACAATGGATTTTCAGAATTACAGGACAAGCAAAGCTACTGCTATTTCCATTACTTTCAGAGTGCTTTTCTGGGTGACTGGGGAGGGAGGTCATGGCACGTTATGGGACAGGAGTGGATTGTAAATGAAGGAAAATAGGTGCGGATTTAAACTGCTGATGCATTGACTTTTCTGCAGAAATTTGGGAGAATTTTGCTCATGCTGTCTGTGCATGAGTAGATGTTTTGGATTACAGATTCCTATTTGACCATTGGCCTTTCTGGTTGCAATTAATGGCCACTGTAGTCTCAAAGATCTGGATGGCAACAGCTGTCTACCATCAACTTGTTTTTTTTTTAAAAAAAAAAATAAGTCTCAAAAGTTCCTCATTCAGGATGGACCTTGGTTAGGTAACTTTTGTATGCTCTATGTATGGCTGATCTTATATGGCTTGATCGCAATTAAATCAGAACTTGGATTTTAGCTGTTAAATTTAGAGTTCAGAATTTAGAACTGAATGTTTTGTAGTACACCCTTGCAGCTCAAGTATACAACAGTTAATGACTTCTGTTTGACTAGCCAATGAACAATATTTTCTGCATCATCATCATCTTAGAACTGCAGAGCTGGAAGGGACCCTATGGATCAGCAAATCCAGCCCTTGTCAGGTAGGTCCAGTGGGGAATCGAACTCCCAGCCAGCCAGACCTCTAAACCACTGAGTAAACCAGCATGGACTCAAAAATCCAGAGCAGGCAAATGAGGAGAGGTGAGGTCCATGTCTCCTGTCTCGAAAAGAGTCAGGTGACCCTAGCTGAACCTTAGCACAGTGGTGCCTCATATTACGACGTTAATTCGTTCCAGCAAAATCGCTGTAGAACGAAAACGTAATGCGAAAATAAAAAGCCCATTGAAACGCATTGAAACCCCTTCAATGCGTTCCAATGGGTTGGAAACTCACCATCCAGCAAAGATCCTCCATAGGGCGGCCATTTTCGGTGCCTGTAAAGCGAGGAATCCGTCCCAGAAAACAGTGGGGAGTCATTTTTTTTACCCGGTGGCCATTTTGAAACCGCTGATCAGCTGTCCGAAAATCATTGTTCTGTGAAGAATCTGTACCTGAAGCAGGGAACCGATCATCACAAAGCGAAAAACCCCTGTTCAGACCATCTTTTGTGATCGCAAAAAGATCATCATAATGCGGTTTCATCATAATGTGGGGCAATCGTAAAGCGAGGCACGACTGTATTTCTATTCCAAAAGATGCATATAAGGCAAGGCAATTCCCTGAAGCCATGATGCCTGCTTCCTTCAGGGAGTCCTACATCTTCCTCTTCAGACGATGGACTCTTGGTGGTGAAAGAAAAGCACATGGTTTCCCAGCATGTTGTGGTGATATGTAAATAAAGTAATAATAAAGATTTCTCTCCACGTCCCATTCAAAATTGTACATCAGAGTTACCAATCAGTCTCTTGTCAGGCATGGAGAAGGAGTCTCCCTGGTGGGTCTTCTTTCTGGCTGCTTTTTCTGTACATTTTGGTGCAAGTTTCCAAGAAGCAAATCCAACAACTCTCTTTATAATTTGATTCACAAGAGAGGAGAAAAGCAGAAATGATGGTTGTTGTGGGTTTTTGGGCTCTTTGGCCGTATTCTGAAGGTTGTTATTCCTGACATTTCGCCAGCCTCTGTGGCCGGCATCTTCAGAGGACTGGAGTAGGAACTCTGCCCATGCTCTGTTGCTGTTTGTTGAATAGTTGAGCATTTATAGCTGAGTATTTCTAAAGCAGAAATGCTTCACTTTTATTTCTGACTAATTGTGATTCAGCAGTCTCTCTAAATGTTGGTTTAGGAAGTCAGCTTCTTTCAGTAAACCACAGTTAAGATTAACATGATTTGGGATTCATTACCTACTGCTAAACCAAGATAAAATTAAAAATTTAAAGAGAGGGAGGGAGACTTCCAAAATCTTCCTCACTGCCTTGCCAGAGGAGGTGAAGGAAACAGGAGGTAATCTCAAGCCTCAGGCATGTCATTTAAGCCATGGTTTATTATTATGTCCCAACCAGGCTGCTGGGGAACCATGTCTGATACCTGGTACATTGAAGACTTATGCAGATAATTTATGCAGTCTCCCATAGCTCTTTAATTCTTTTGTACCAGTGTCATGTAACATGCTGTCTCCTTCCTCTCTTTTTTTTCTGTTTCTGGTTTATTTAAAGAAATGCTTTGTATAGTTGCTGGATAGCTGAGTGGTTTAGGTGTCTGGATGTGGAGTCAGAAGTTCGGAGTTCGATTCCCCACTGTGCCTCCTAGCCAGGGGCAGGATTTGATGATCCATAGAGTCCCTGCCAGCTCTGTAGTTCAAAGGTTATTAAAGATTAAATATTTGCCTTAATGTTTTTGCAATACTTTGCTTACAATTTATTTGGTTAGTTAATTTGATTTATTGTCAATTTACCTTTGCTTTGCCAGAGTGTTTCCTCTTTTTTATACTCTCTGTTTGGACAGCGTTCTGTTATAGGAGATTTTTTTTGCCTTTTAGAAATGTTCTTTTTTTAAAACTCTGGTCATTAAGCACACTGGCCTACTTTTGGGCTTGTTCATGTCTTTTTTAATCTGTGATGTACATTCAGTCTGAGTTTCTGTTATCCAGATTTTAAATAACTTATAAAAGAGAACCATAGATTTCCACACATTTCACAGTGAGTGATATGAACACTGACTCTATACAGAGGTGGATTATAGTGCCCTTATCCTTCAGGCAACAGCAGGTGCTGATTTTTTTCCCACCTAAAGAGAAGCCCATTTTTACAAATTTTGTTGGTTTTAACATTGCATCCATTCCTTTCTTCCGTCTTACAAATGCAGAAAAGCAGCTTCTTTTATTTTAAATAAAAACGAATTTTGATATGCATATGTTCTGCTCAAATTTTACACTACAGTTTTGTTTCCCTGATCCAGTCCTTTTGAAAGAAAGAAAGAAATTTGGAGATAAGAGAGTGGCTAGCTACTATAGCTTTTCTGTAACATAGGGCTTTACGCGTGAATTCTGCACAAAATGGACATACTCAAGAAATGAGGACAAGCGTGGCTTTATCAACCCATTAGATTCTTGTTCAGAGACATGGGAGGGAGAGAGTGGGGATATATGTATCCCATTAACATGTTTGTCAAAAAGAAGGACAAAGGTAGACCTTGTGAGACCCGAGGCGAGGCTATAGAAGCGCTCGTTGGAGTGTCGTCCTCCCTTAAGAAGGAAAAAGAGACTCAAACAGAGACTATAACTCCCGCATCGCGGTCAGGCACCAGGGAATAGACACCCGTGAATTGTGCTACACGGGGCAGCCGCGACCTTTCAGAGGCTCATGGACCAGGTGTTGACCCCTTTGAGAGACGGTTTGGCCGCTTACATTGATGATATCATAGTCTTTAGTAATACGTGGGAAGATCATGTCAATCACCTCTGAAGGGTACTGAAGGAATTAGAAAAAGCAGGCTTGACTGTTAATCCTAAGAAATGTAAAATAGGATTACCTAAGGTAGAGTATTTGGGATTCAAGGTAGGAAAAGGAGATGAAAATATCACAATGGTACCAGCCACGGATGAAAAAGGAGGTACAGCAGTTCCTAGGCTTGGTGGGATACTACAGACAATTCGTGCCCCAATTTTCTACTATTGCCGCCCCTTTGTCCGATTTAACTCGGAAAAAGGCCCCTCGAGAAATCAGTTGGGGTCCTGCTCAGGAGGAAGCCTTCCAGACGTTAAAGTCAATCATCTGTGAAATACCAGGTTTGCTCCGGATTTTAAGCTCCCATTCACTTTATTTACTGACGCTTCTGACAGAGGTTTGGGAGCTGTGCTAGCCCAAGTAAGAGATGGGGTTGAAAACCCAGTGTTATACTTAAGTAGGAAACTATCTCCTTGAGAGCAAAAATACGCAGTGATTGAGAAGGAGGCTCTAGCTATAAAATGGGCCACCCATGCCCTGTGTTATTACCTTCAGGGGTCTCCTTTCACCCTGGTGACAGTTCATGCACCCTTGCAGTGGCTTGCCCGCATGAAAGAAACAAATCCCCAACTTACCCAGTGGTACCTAGCCCTCCAACCTTTTGCGTTTAACATAAAATATCGCAAAGGAGCCAAGCATGCTAACGTAGATTATTTCTCTCAGCAGGGGGCATGGGCCAAGAGTGAAGAGGAGAGGACGACCCTCTTGGGGGGGGTATGTGAGACCCGAGGCAAGGCTATAGAAGCGCTCGCCGGAGTGTTGTCCTCCCTTAAGAAGGAAAAAGAGACTCAAACGGAGACTACAACTCCCCGCGTCGCGGTCAGGCACCAGGGAATAGACACCCAGGGTGTGGTGAGACTCTCGGTGGCCACTCAGACAGGAATAGAAAAGGCGGGAACAAGGGAGGGAGAAGGAGAAACTGTTGATAGAGGCGGGACATGGGGATATAAAAGGGGAATGAGACGCCATACCCGGGGGCTGGGAGTAGATATGGGTCGAAGATCCCTGGACAGGGAGATGTGAGAAAGTGAGAGTGCCTCGGGAAGAGGCTGATTACAGGAGAAGAAGGGGTTTACCTCCCAAGCCGTCGTATTGGGGGGAATCTGAAGCCAAAGAGTGGCGGAGACGTTTAAGGGAAGAGACAGAAGCGGTAGAAAGGGAAGAACGTGAAAGGAGAGCATGGCGTCTGGAGGAGGCTCGCCAGAGGAGGTATTTACAGGACCTTGGGACCCCTATGCCGAGGGAGTCAACCCCTTCAACCAGGAGGGAAGAGATGATGAGACATTACCCCTGATTGAAGTGGATGTTGAGAGCAGAGAACAGGATGAGACTAACCCCTTCACCAAGGGACCCTGGTATGATCCCAGTTATAACCCCTTCCAACAAGATTTATGGACACCCTCGTTAGACCCGTTGGCGACGAGAGAAAAGAACACTGACAAGTTTAATGTTGATATGTCTTTGTTCAATGTTCCAAAAAATCCTAGTTCTGTTTTTCAAAAAGCTGAGCACCTTGGATTTGTGTCCAATCAGCCTGAGGTTACACTTGAACCCTCACAGACCTGTTCTGCATGACACTGTGTATGCTTGTGTGTGTGTGTGTTTGTATGATGTGCCATCAAGTCAGAACTGACTTATAGCAACCCCCCATTCAATGTGAGTTATTTTATCAGTTCTATCCACTCCATCTCAAGCCACCAATGAGTATCCATGGCCAAGCAGGTATTTGAACACAGGTCTCCTGAGTCCTGGTCTGTCACTCTGCCCACTGCAAAATAAGGAATTTTCTCTATACTTGAACAGAGTTACAATATATCTCACAACAGCAGCCAAGACAGGGACCAAGTTACTTTTGTGCTCTTGATTTTGCCGTGCTCATTGCCAATGAACCATTTTAGGAGCCTTTGCGAATACATTTTAGGAACCCTTTCTTTTGCCCATTCTTTATCCTTGGATCAGACTTGGGCTGGGCAGAACTTCAAATGGAGGACAGCTTCGAAAGAAGGCTTGCCCCTTGATTGCCCTTCAAATGGGAGGCTGGACAACCTAAACAGGACATTCTTACTACTCCACCCACCTCAGTGTATCCCTACAGAGCCAGAGCTAAATTTAGTCATGCATGAACAAGATGGGCCCTGATGCCTCACTAATTAGCTGCAATTACCTGTGACAAGTTATGCAAAAATTATGCAAATGCACTAGAATGTTGGCCATAGAGTTTGAGATGCTTTGGCTAAAATCCTGTAGGTTAGAATAGTCATTTGCAATTAGAGTAGACCCATTGAATCAGTGGGGATTTGGTGAGTCAAAATCTCCATTGATTCAAATGGGTTTACTGTAGTGTGATTTAACTACCCTAAGCAACAAGATTTCAGCCATTGAGATCAATGGGTCTTAAGGTAATCATTGTTGGAATCTAGCAACCTTTGTATGTTGTATTTAAGAGGTTTTGACTGGGAGGGACTTTTTTTGGACTGGGGTGGCTCTCAATCAATCCAGCAGCAACCAAGTATTCCCTCAGTGACTCAGAGTTGGAAGGTAGACATGTCTCTCAAGAATTAGTTTCCCACTCCTTTTTGGTCAGGGGTTAGTTAGCAATGTAGCCAATTGTAGTCTGTATTCAGTCAGCCATGTAGTGAGTCAGTCATGAAGCTAGTTAGTTAAGTTCTGTTCATGTGACCAATTAATATGCTGTTTATTTTGGTTTGTTCAGAACTGTGAGTAAATTGAACTTTTTTATTATTTCTCTTATCAGTGTCTCAGAGTGAATTATTGATACAATAAGTGCCAGTTGATGAGAACAAACTAAAAAAGATTAGTTTACTAGGGGGAGATTTGAGGCAAATTCTGCTCCGTATGTACCTGAACTTTTCCCGCTGTGTAGCTAGAGGTTTTTAAGCCACAAGATTTTCATACAAGAATCATGGCTGTAGATTAATCATTACCCTGTATCTGATTTCTGTGAAGAAAATTTATGTCTGAATTACAGCCTTCTACTTGAATTAGCATGCCCCCACCTTGGCCTCTGGATGAAGGAATGATTTCGGCTTCCTGAATCTGAATACACTTCCAAGATTTTGGGGGGCTTTTTCTTCCTTTTTTGTGGATAGCTAATTAAACAAAACACAATAAACAGCTTAACTCCAGGATGATTTCAGGAAGGTAGGAAGCCTTTTCTGCTTTTTAACAGGTTTCCAAGACAGATCCCACTGCCTGGCCAAGCATGTGTCTCACAGGCAACATTGGAACCAGTCCCTCTGCATGTGCAAATTGGCAGCCAAGTAAATATCCTCATTCTAAAAGGACGCCCAGCTTGCAGCTTCCCTATGAAAGAGAAAGAGTCTGAGAGCAAAGGGGCATTTTGGGGATTGGGCTATTTATTCAGGAAGTTGGGGGCAGAGTGGAGATTCCACCTTTGCAAAGAGCAGAATGATAAATGAAGCCTCGTTCCTCATTCACCACCTCCCTTGCCCTTATGTGCATTACAGAGCTGCATAGCTTTTGCTCCTGAATGAAACCTTTTTGTACCGGCTTTGTGTCCCCCCCCCCCCACATCTGTTGGGTTTTAAAGCTCTCAAAGAAATATACATCTTTCATTCCTGTTCAGTTTTGCGTCTTCTGCTTGTGAACAACATCAGCATCAGCCTCCTCAACTTTCAGTGTTGCCACAACAGCTACAAGCATTGGATAGATAATTCAGTACTGTGGAAACGTAGCCCTGCCTTTTCTATTCTTTTTCCGTTTTTGGACTAAATATCCCAGAATCAGTATGACGGCAGGATTCTAGAAGATGTCCAAATAAAGCAACTTCCCCCAGTTCTGGCAACAGTGCACTGTTTTCAGCTGTCCTGGTTATAATTATTTATTTTATTTATTTATTTATTTTATTTATATCCCGCCTATCTGGTCGTGTGAGGACCACTCTAGGCGGCTAACAACATAAGAATAAAACAATAAAATTCATATAATCATATAACATAACAAAAGGGAAAAAAAAAGAAGAAATTATTAAACGAGATAGGAAAGCTATAGGGTAGGGAAAAATCGTCAGGAATTATCTGTTGGGAAGGCCTGCCTAAACATCCAAGTTTTTAATTGTTTCTTAAAAATACCCAGCGAGGGAGCCGCGCGAATCTCAGGGGGTAAATCGTTCCAGAGACGAGGAGCCACCGCCGAGAAGGCCCGATTTCTAGTCTTTTCCTTCCGGGCCTCCCTCGGCGTTAGGCTCCTCAGTCTCACCTCCTGGCTCGCACGAGTGACACGGGTAGATCTAGGTGGGAGGAGGCGTTCCGCCAAGTATCGAGGTCCTAAACCGTTTAGGGCTTTATACGCAAGCATCAACACTTTGAAGTTGATGCGGAAACGGATGGGCAGCCAATGCAAAGCGGCCAGGGTGGGGGAGATATGCTGGTATCTTCTCACTCCACTAAGTAATCTGGCCGCCGCATTCTGCACCACCTGTAATTTCCGCAGCAGTCCCAAAGGTAGCCCCACGTAGAGCGCATTACAGTGGTCTAATCTTGAGATTACGAGCGCATGCACCAAGGTAGTGAGCGCCCCAACATCAAGGTAGGATCGCAGCTGGGCTATCCGCCTAAGGTGGAAGAAGGCGGAGCGGACCACGGACGCCACCTGGGATTCCATAGTGAGCGCCGGGTCTAGGTGGATCCCCAAGCTGCGGACCCCGTCCCTGGCGGGCAGGGTCACCCCCCCAAAAGTGAGGGAGTTTCCCAGATCCCCTATTGTGGGGGCGCCCACCCTTAGTACCTCCGTCTTGTCCGGGTTCAGCCTCAGCCCGTTCTCCTGCATCCATTCCAGTACGGTCCCCAGGCAGCGCTGGAGGGACAGGACGGCATCTCCTGCGGTAGGTGAAAAGGAGATGTAGAGCTGCGTGTCATCCGCATACTGATGGCACTGTGCTCCACACCCCCTGATGACCCCACCCAGCGGCCTCATATAGATATTAAACAGCATTGGGGAGATGATCGACCCCTGTGGAACCCCACAATCGAGGCTCCACGGGGCCGAGACTCTCTCCCCAAGCTGTACTCTCTGGGGGCGGTCCTCCAAGAAGGAACGGAGCCAGGCCAGAGCCCGGCCTCCTATTCCTAACTCAGAGAGCCTCCCCAGGAGGATACCGTGGTCAATGGTATCAAAGGCCGCTGAGATATCGAGGAGGACCAGCAGAGACAGTTTGCCCCTGTCGGCCTCCCTCAATAGGTCATCACACAGGGCGACCAATGCCGTTTCTGTACCGTGGCGCGGCCTGAAGCCCGACTGGAATGGATCCAGGGCATCTGTTTCATCCAGGAGCGCCTGAAGCTGATCGGCCACCACCCTCTCGACTACCTTGCTTAAGAAAGAAACATTGGCGACGGGCCTATAGTTGCCAATTTCGTCCGCCGCCAAGCTCGGTTTCTTTCTGATGGGCCTAATGAGTGTGTCCTTGAGGGCAGAAGGAAATCTGCCCTCAAGGAAAGACCCATTAATTATTACAGTAGCCCATTCCGTTGTTGAAGGCCTGGCTGCCTTGATTAGCCAGGCCGGGCAAGGGTCCAAAGAGGAGGTGGTGGCACGACAGCGGTCAAGTGCCCTGGCCACAGTATCGGGCGTAACAGGCTGAAAAGAGTCAAAGGTCACCGGGCAAGACGGAGCGCTGGACATCTCTGCTCGACTCACTGTATTCAAAAAAGGTGAGAGGTCCCGGCGGATGGCCTCCACTTTTGATTTAAAAAATGCTGCAAATTGGTCCGGTGAAAAACTAGGGGGAGGCCCATCACTCGGACCAATTCCGGATAGGTCGCGTACTATACGGAATAATTCCGCCTGCTGGTTAGCAGCCTCGCTTATCCGGTTAGCGAGATATGTTCGACTAGCAGCCTTTACTTTCGCTAGGTAAAGGTTAGTAGCGACCTTGACAGCTATACAATTGAAATCCGTCGGGTCCTTTCTCCACTTGCGCTCTAGCCGTCTCCTGACCCGCTTCGATGTCCGGAGATCCTGGTTATACCAGGGCGCCGGGCGATCTCTGCGGCGGAGAGGGCGTTCAGGAGCGATCGTGTCTACGGCACTAGTCGCGGCGGTAAACCAGCCGTCGACCAGAGCCTCGACAGGAGCGCCAGCCAGGTCAGCCGTAACCCGTCTCATGGCTTCCTGGAATCCAACCGGATCCAGCAGCCTTCGAGGGCGGACCATAACAATAGGTCCCTGCTCCCTGCGAGGGGGGAGAGCCATTTTGAGGGTGCATTTTATTAGGTGGTGATCCGACCATGACAAGGGTACCGACTCAAGGTCAATCACCATCGGATCACTCTCGCTCCCATTGGTGGAAAAGACCAGGTCTAATGTATGACCACCCACGTGTGTGGGGCCGTTGACATGTTGGGACATGTTCAAGAAGGCCATGGTCTCCAGGAACTCAAGAGCTGGCCCGGAAACCTCTGCCCCCGCATGCACGTTAAAGTCCCCCAAAACCAATAGCTTCGGGGAGCCCAACAGTGCTGCGGAGACAAAGTCCGCCAGCTCCGGTAGGGAAATGGCTGGGTCGCGGGGAGCACGGTAACCCAGCAAGATCCCAATACCGTCCCTGGCCCCAATCGACACGTGGAGAGCCTCAAGACCCGGCTTTACCACCGAGGAGCGCCTAGCTACCTCCAAGATGGATTTATAAACAATGGCTACTCCCCCCCCCCGACCCTCCAGTCTACCCTGGTGTTGGACAGCATAACCGGGCGGACAGATGAGAGCGAGGGGGGGACCCCCCTCTCCGCCAATCCATGTTTCGGTTATGCAAGCCAGGTCTGCATCTTCCTCCAGAATGAGGTCGTAAATTAGCTGGGCCTTGTTAGATACAGACCTGGCATTCAACAACACCAGGCGTAGAGTGGAGGGCTGACTGGTCTGACTACCTCGGTACTGGGGGTTGGTCTCCGTCTCAGAGCAACGAACAGCCTTTAAGCATCTGTTCGCCGTTCTTCTGACACGAGTAGGGACGGAGCCAACGCCATACCGCCCTCTACCCGTAATCACGGAGATGTTTTGGGGCCCCTCGCTGGGAGGGCAGGCCTTCCATTCCATGACGAAAAAAAGGGGGGGAGGAAAGAAGGGGAAGAAAAAAGGGGAAAGGCTAATGACGTAACATAAATAACACAAATAACAAAAAAAAAATAATTAATTATACAATACAACATAATAAAAATAAAATACATCAGTAAAGAAACATATAAGAGACAAAGTAGAGTCAGTCATTAATAATAATCAGAATAAAATAATTAAAGAAAAAAAAATTATTAAATTAACTTAATTTAAATTAATTAAATTAAAAAATAAATAAATTTATAAATCAAAACGCGATAGCAGTCCCCACGTATGTTCCAAAACCTAAGTTTCTCCACCTTGTAGTCTTGTCCTTAATATCAATGGTGGTACTGATTTATAGTCCTTGTTCATGGGGTGGAACACGCAGATCTTAATAGTTAGTTCTAGTCCCACAATATTATTCCCGGGCAGGATCAGAGATACCCTGAGCCAAGATGATAAAGGCTTAGTCCATACCATTCCAAGTCCTTGGGGTTCGATTTGGGGAGCGCTCTTTCTAGATGACACACAGCATGCGGGGAGAAGGAGGATAGAAGAGGGAACCGCCAACATGGCGCCGGCACGCTGGAACTCCGGCGTCCCACCAGTCCCGCGGTTCCCTCTGGCTCCTGGGACAACGCTGTACTCTCCTGGGTCCGGGTCGGCTCCGATCCCCACTCTCCGACCTCCCTTCTGGGGATCCCGCCGACCTCCGGTCACCAACCCTTCAGCTCTCCGCAGGCTAGCTCCACCACAGTATTCCCCAAGGCCAAGCAGGGATCTCCAAGCTGCAGCGCACAGTCCGCAGGCGACCCGAGCTCCGTCTCCGCTCGCCTCCAACCACTCAGGCTCGCCCCAGGCAGCACAGCTGGACCTCCAAACTCCAGGACCCCCCGGCGATAGATCAGCCGCTGGAAACTGTTTGGGGGCAGCTGAGTTTTGAGTCAGTAACTGAGACCCATTAGCTTCACCAAAGACCTGCTCCTCTGCTTAGAAATGAATATAAGAATCGACACCATCCAATGGAACCACATTCCCCCACCACAAAGGACATAAGTGTATGACTTTTTCCCTGGTGAATGACATATACGTATCCATTTATTTGGATAGAAAGCAGTCAACAAACAAAACATTACCTGTTTCTGTATCCCCCTTTTGGGGGAGTGGGTTCTTGGTTCAATAGTGGAAAGTTAGAGAAAGCTGGCTTTGTAATGTATGGTAAAATGGGGGCTTAAAACAAAACATTGCAGTATAGAAGCTTGTGTTCAGAGTTCCAGATAGTGAGTAGTAATACTCAGAAATTCCATTCCACCCCCCCGCCTTGCAAAATTTTATGTCTCTTCTTTGCAACACTGATCTCACTCCACATTCTGTGAAAACAGAGATTGCAAATGCCAGGTTTTTTGGAGTTGTACATAAGAGTGGTAGTCAAGAAGAAGAAGAAGAAGAAGAAGAAGAGGAAGAAGAAGAGGAAGAAGAAGATGGTAACATTTCCAAGCCCTGAATATAAAGTGAAAGTGTAAACCCCAAAATGACAGTAAATGTCTAACATCAGCAGTTTGTTGGATTTGCTGAAGTGCATGAGTCATTCCAGTGTGAATATTATCCTAACTCTTCCCACCCCCACCCCCAAATCTAAAAGTGAATATTTGCATTTTTTTTTTTGTAAAGATTGTCCCTTGATGTGTCTGGGGTGTGATGGTTTAGCTGCTGAGACTGTCCTTTGCCTAATCGTAAAATCAACGTACATGTTTGTCCGTCCTACATGCTTCACCTCTTTTAATATAGAAGTATGAGACAGAGATAGCCAGCTTTGATGCCGATCGTGGAACCAAAACAACTACTATTGCAGCTTTCATTTGTTAGTGAGAAGAAAAAAAGGCAGTTTCTGAGAGTTTTCAGCAAAGAGGAACAGAATTCATGCCCATCTTCAATTTATACAATCACCCATCCAAGTAACGCTAAAGTATTATTATCCAAATGGCAAATAATAATTATTATTTAACAAAATAACCAGAACTCAGAAGGTGCAATTTCAAAAGGAATGTATTGTGTTAGCCATTAATTCTTGGCAGCCAGGGTGCTGTTAGCATTGCAACTAATTTGTTTCTCTGTGATTTATGGACTATCTATGCTCACTCTACCAACAGGCGAAAAAACAAACAAACCCAGACATGCACTCTTTCATTCCCTCTAGTGGCCACTCAGGAAATATTTATAAAAGGACAAAATCAAAGAATGCTTTCCAGGGCATGTAGGATTGATAAGTGAATGACATAAAACCTAAAAAAACCCCACTGTCCAAATGTCTCTTGAAATGCCCTTTGAACGTAACTTTTAAAAATAATTACATGTTTCTAATTACAGGTAAGTAACTGAAGTTACTTGTAGTTTCTAAAAAGTAACTTTGTGACTCCTGATTACATAGCTTGCTTCAAAAAAAAGGAGATAATTAATTATAGGTAGCTATGATGCTTGTAAATAGTTATTGCCAAAGTCTTGTTTCAATCTCTCTTCTAGACTTACTGACTTACTGACTTACTGACTTACTGACTTACTTACTTAATCTGAACTTTTGAACCTGGCTATTAGGACCCAATTGATTTTTTAAAATCTTTCCTGGCCAAATAGGAATTCCTGCTTGCAAAGAAAAATATTTTAAAAGATATTTTAAAAGAATAGATAGCATATATACAGAAGCTCACTCATTTAAGCTATGAAATTACTGTTGTTGGGGTTTTTTGTGGCTTTTGATGGTCTTTTCAATGTTAGCAGAGCCTTGATGCCTATGTCCTGTTATAATCTCAACCATTTCACCCATCATTGTCCTGTCATTTTCTCTTCCTACTGTCCCCCTACTGTCTTTTCCAGTAAATTCTGCTCAGGTCTTGCAAACGAAGATCTCCTAAATTGAGACAGTCCGTCTCATGTTAGATTTTCCTCTCTTCCTACTGCCCATCCACAAATTCTCCAAGCAATAGTGCTTTTTCTGATCAGTTCTGTATTCTTATTATATGTGCATGGCAGGATAGCCTCAGTTTACTCTTTTTTTTTTTTTTTTGCTCTAGTGAGTGTTCAGATTACTTGATTGAGCACCCATTTGTCTGCCTTTCTGGCTGGCTGTGGTTCCTATAAGGCCACATTTGTGGTTCCAGAACCACATTTTAAATAAGTTGCTTTCCCCCCTGTCTTTCTTCACTTTCTTCTCACATAGTATGGATAGTTTTGACCTTGGGTTCCAGTGACAATCGTGCTGAATCCAAATCCTTCTTTAAAAAAAAAATCAAATGGCAAGGGGACATCTTTTGTAAAACATGCATGCAACAGGTTCATTGAGCTTCTGGTCCGATACAGCTCTGCTTCCTCAGGTTGTTTACCCCAAGGAAAGGATTTGGAAATTGGACCATAGCTTTCTAGTCTGCATGGCAACAATGAGAGGTTAAAGGGTATTCCCTACTCTAGGCCATATGATCCATGAGGCTGACTAGATTGAAGCCTAGGGGCCCCGCAATGATTAGGGGCCCATCCATTTTTTTTGCTGAGGTCCCCTACAGTTCCAATGGTTAGAATGTGCTTTCCTGAAGCATTTTACTTGCACAATAAAAATATCGTGAATGGAATTCTTCAGGAGAACCTCAAAATGGATGCAGGGCTATATACTGCGGTTTAGTACCTACCGTACCAAGGCCAGGCTGTCGGCTGTAGTGTGGTGAAAGATTGAAGTGGTGAAGGGGGGGCTGGAATACCTGAAAACCTAGGGGCTCAGCCATGGGTTAATACAGCCCTGAGTCCAGAAAGTGTAGAAATCTAAGTCCTTATCCTCCATTAGAAACTCTGTGGAATCCAGTATATACCACCATCTCCCACAAGAAAGGATGTCTGCCTACCGGTAGCACCACAGGCATGGAGGCTACAATGTAGAATAGCAACAGAGACTGCTGGAGCTTCCTATCTCTCCTCCTTGTTTAACGTGTACAAAGACTGACCTTTCCAATTACTCAGAGCTACCCATTTGAAAGCCATAATTGATTTGACTGGGAGGCAACCTGCAATTCATCCTCATTTGTTAGGTTCCGTAGACACCTGTTTCCAGCTTGCTACTGCTACTTCCTCCTGGGTGCCTTGTCGTACCATATAATATATATTTATATTAGAGAGCCTGTATATTGTTGAGGGAAATGAACTAATGTGGAAAGAGATTTGACTAAGAAAATGTAATGTAATTCTCTGTTTTTCCCCAAAACCATTTTGGGTAAACTATAACATGATTTAAAAGGTCTTGCTGGCATCCTTTTCGCAGCACGTTTCACTTAAAATATTTCTTGATTTGTGTCTGTTTCAAGGACAGGGCAATCTCTACAACATCTCAGGCATGAAAGTGGGATAAACTGGTATCAGGGCCGACCCTGCCATTAGACAGAGTGCAGCAGTTGCATCAGGCGGCAGTAAGCAGGCACAGAAATATAGGTGCCAGACGGTGTGTCTCACAAGCACTGGTTTCTGCAAACCTGCAGTGCTTTGGTTCAGCGGTGAATGTTCTTCTGATGCAATGATACCATATTTCAACCGCTAGCCTTCTGGTCATCATATTGTGGCATGCACAGGTAACATCGTGTCTATTTACTGCTATTGTTCTATGCTGTCAAGTCACTTCTGGCTTACCGTGGGGCTTGAGATGTTCAAGGAATGGTTTTACCCTTGCCACCTTCCAATGAGTGTCCATGGCAAGGACTCCTGAGCCGTAGTTAGAAACCCCATCCACTCCACCCTGCTGGGTTGTCCTTTGAGTCAGGCAGCAAAATGTCTTGAGTTAGCTGGCTCAGACCCAGTTGGGATTAGGTGGAAATCAAGCCAGTATGGGGATTATACCTGGACCTGAAATTGTATCATTTTGGGCCGCAATCCACAGATTTCTCCAAGCCAGCATGACCATTGATCATGCTGGCCAGGGAGGAGGGAACATTCTTGGAAACTGTGTAGTCCAAAGAAAAGATTCCCCACCACTGTTGTCCTTGTGCAGTTCAAAAAGGGCTGTCAAAGCCATGATGATCAAGCATATCAGGGCACCTTCTGATACAGATTACCCATCAAGGTTTTCCATAGCTCAGTATTCTGTAACATGTTCAGGTCAAAGCTCTGGATACCAATTGATGAGGAAGAACTCTGCTGGAGATTCTAGAAAGCTGTTTCCTGTCTGAGCCGCTCATATTGGGATTAGCCATTACTGGATAGTGTGCTTTAGAATGCTGGTTAGTTCAGTGGTTTAGGTCTCTGGCTGCGGAGCCAGAGGTTGGGTGTTCGATTCCCTACTGTGTCTCCCTGACAGGGCTCGACTCGATGATCCATAAGGTTCCTTCCAGTGCTGCAGTTCTAAGATTCATTCATTCATTCCATTAATTCATTCAACTTACTGTATATGCCACCCAACAATGTGATATACATTCCATTGTAAAGGGCCTCTGATAGTAAGGCAGGTTTAGAATCTCTGTCTAAGCTGAGATACGTCACATGTGGCCCTCCAGAACTTACTGGACTGCAATTCCCATCACACTTAGGTAGCTTCGGTAATGGTGTGGTATGATGGAAGATGCAGTCCAACAGAGGCCATGAAATTGGGGCCATTCTCCCAATCACAGCCTTGTGGCTAGGAAGGATAAGAGGCAGGGATGAAGACTTGAGTTGCAGGACTTGGTGTCAAATCGGACTTAAGTTACATTGGTGACTTGGTCTAAACTTGACTCAGGTTCGTCCCCCTCCCCCCCATGACTCAATTTGTGACTTGGCACCCATCTACACGTTCCTTTTTTCTGGAGAAAAGAGCTTGCTTTTAATAGGGAATCAGACTTGGGCCTTGGGACTTTGTACCAAAGAGTTACCAACATCGCTGCTAAGAGGAGTCCAGTTTGTAGCGCTTTGCTCACATGTGGCTTGAGACTTTGAGAGGTTGCACCATGAACAATATTGGATGGAGGGACCAAGAACCCAATTCAGTATATAAAACGGTTTATATGTGTCCAATGGGGGCGAGCGATTCATAGGATTTGTAAATGCAAATTCTTAGGTTTCTTAGATGGATTTAGCTGCCAGCGAAGAGGGTGGATTAAGAAGCAGTCTTTCAGCCTGACTTTGCTCATCTAGTATCTTCCTTATTCTCTTCATTCCCTTATTTATAATTAATTGATATGTCATGCTCTGTATTGTAACTGGCTCCATTTCAGCTCTTTTCCCACACTTCTGTAATTAATTAATTAACAGCTGTTCTGTTTATTTTATACAAGCAATTAAGATAATAGAACACTGAGTTTAAAAAAACAAAAAGAGAATGTTAATATAAATCCATACTGGAGTCTTGTCCCTCACCCCCACCCCCACCCCACCCCACCCCTGGCCACCGCCTCCTGCCATCACCTCCTCGGTTTGGAAATGAAACAGAGAAACACATAAACGCCAGCTGCTAAAAAGGAGGGATCTTGCGTTCTGCATGCAGTTCCTGCTCGATCAGAGAGCAACAGCGCCCCCTAGCCAGCAACTGGTCCTGAAAGATGCAATAGACCCACAGATGTTCCAAGGCAAATATTTTGCATTTTTTTTTGCAAAGAATTTGGTTAGATTGTTGAACGAACGTAGCAGCATCCCATCTCTTGAGAATCACTCTGGGAACCAGCCTATCTCACCTTGAAAATGTATGCTTTTGTGAGGCTAAGGAGACAATTTGGACAAATAAAATGTTCACAGACATATGCACACATTTTAAATGCATATGGCCAAAATGAACACGGATGAAAAAATATGCACAAACGGGCAAAATCTTGTTATTTATGCCAGCTGGTGTTAGTCCATCGGCATAAATCTCAGCTGTTTATTGCCGCTAGTTAAAAAGTTGGAAGCTGCATTTAGGCAGGCTTGTAACAGCTAATTGGGCAGTGAGAGGTTTTAATTGGGGGTGCTGCATATTATTTTATGTTTGTTTAAATTATTTTTAACAGTCAAATCTATTTTTAACCATTTTGGCCCATTTTAAAATACTGATACGTGTTCCATTGTGTTTAATGCAACAATGTATTGTGTTTTTAACTGATTTGTCTCATAATAATTTGTGAAATACCATGGGTTCTGTAATTGAGAGGCACATAAATAAACTAAACTAAAATTCCTGTTGCATAGTAGTCATATGCCTTGTCATGTGACAGGAAATACCACCCTTGACTTCCTAGTTAGTGACAATGTGCCACTGAAATTTAATCTGATGAATTTACATTCATGTGAGGATTCAAGTAGATTCTAGCCAACATGTTTCATTCCATGGGGGTAATGTGTCACGTAGGTAAATGCATAAATAAATGTCCATGTGTTACATGCCATCAAGTCAGTTTCAACTTATATGACCATAGTAAGGTTTCCAAGTTATGTGAGATATTTAAGAAGTGGTTGTATGAGTGTCATTACCCAGTGTATTTCCATGGTGCATAAATGAATGTGTGCATTAAGAGAAACATGCAAAAATATGTGCAGTGGTCATGCTGGAGGTCTGACCCCCTTCTATGAAGCAAGAATGGAAGAGCATGCATGTGCATTTTGAAGAAACAACGAAACAAAAACAAAACAATTTGGACATCCTTCAAGTTTGACTTTTCTGCTGAGGAGCCACTGAGCTATCTGAGGGCGATCTGGGTGGCTTCTCCTAAGCTGCGGTACTGATCTCTGACAGGGGGTGGTGAGTTGTTTCCCTCACCATAGTCCTTTTCCCTCTGGAAACGACAATGATGCTGGGAAAGGAGGAAGGCAGCGGCAGAAGAGGAGCACCAAATATGAGACGGACTGCTTCCCTCAAGGAACTCACAAGCTTTAGTTTGCAACAGCTGAGCAGAACTGTTGAGGACAGGAAATTCTGGAAATGTCTCATTCGCCATAAGTTGGGGCACAAAACACTAACAGCAGGCAAAGCCTTTTTTTTTTATAAACTCAAGTGAGCCTTAAATTAGAGACTTTTATTAGGTGCTCTATTTCTTAGTTGTGTGTTTTAAATTGCTCTTAATTCCAATCATGTTTTAATATTCTGTCTTGTTTAATTATCTGTTAATATCGTGAACCCTTGTATTTGTATTGGTATCGGGGCTTGTTTGTTTGTTTTCATTTTCTTCCAAGCCACTCAGAGTACCAAAATCTGGAAAAAGAAATGGAATAGATATCCATCTGCTGGGAAGCCAGGCCGAGGAAGGTTGGGCACTTCGTCACCTCTGCTTCAAGAGGCCCCTTCAAAGTGGCACCTCCTAGTCCCCTCCTCGTTGCATGTAACTGGCACACTGTGTCGTCCTCACCTGAAGACCAGAAAAATGGAGGGAGGTAGCCTCCGGTTCTTTTCTAGTGGGCAATTAAGTCATTGTACTTTCCACATATATACAAAACATCAAAAGACGAGACAGAAGAATATTTCCTTTGTTGCTTGGAGCTCATAAGAGAATGTCACTGCAGCTTAAAAGAATTTCGGTCAAATTGCCCATAGAAAGAAACTTTTGAGAGTAACTAGAAACATTACTTGTTACTGTGAGGGTTCGCTTTTCTTCACCTCCCCCGTACCAAATAAACTAGGAGACTCTTTTAAACCAAACAATTTGTCTTCATTTATTAAAGGGGGTAAGGGTATAGAAGTGTCAATCAAGTTTGCACAAAACTTCTCCTGGTCGAACAACGGTTCTCTCAGGGGTGTCCAATCTTCAACAAAAGGGTTACTGGTCCTCATCGCCCCTAGACCTGGTGGTCTTGGTGAGGTGTCTTCAGGTACGAGGTCGTCTCCTTCCCTCGTCAGAAGTGGGATTGTTTCCTCATGCCCTGTGTATCCCCAGAGTACGTGGTCCTCCCCCTCGGTGTAGCCCCAGGGTCCGGGTAGCCACCCAGTTTCCTCAGCTCCTCCAAAAGCCATAGGCGCTTTTCCTCTCTCTCTCTTTCTACCCGTCTCTTTTCCTCAGCTAACTTCCGACGCCACTCACGGGTTTCTCTTTCTCCCCAGTAAGAGGGTCGTATGGACATTTCCCTTCTTCTCTTCTCCTCAGCCTCTTTACGGGTGAGACGCACCGTCTCCTATTTACCCGTCCAGGGGTCTTGGATCGACACCCATTCCCATCTGTCTTCCCCTCTGTCTTTCCCTTGACTGACTTCTCCCACAGCTCCCTCTTCTGGTTCCTTTTTCCCTTTTCCCGCCCAAACTGCAGGAGTCTGGGTGGCTACACTTAACCCTTTCAGCTCCCGGGTTAGATCCTCAGTATCCACGGCCTGATGGAGCATCCGTGGAGGGAACGGTCTGGGAGCAGTTTGTGTACCCGCGGTTGCCTTAGGGCGAGACGGCACTCCTAACATCACCTCGCGACCCGGGGCTCGGGTATTACAATTACTGTGAGTGCTGCTGGACACACCTCTGCTGGTGCCAGCAGTGGCTAAGGTTCCTAGCAAGAATTCCATAGGCTACAGATTGTGAGAATAACTAAGAAGAGACTTTCTAGCAACCGGAACAGAAATAATGTCCTTAACTTTCTGGGGCCTTCTGGTAGGGTTGAGTTCCCTGCACTAACCCCCCCGGGGAATGTCCTTTCAAGAAAATCCCCTGTTAAAGCCACCTGGTCTCTCAAAGCAGGAGGGGAGGATGAGTCTAATCCTGGTCAGAGAGTTTTCAAGAATGACTGACAGATAGGACATACTGCCGCCTGTTCCTCCGCTCCTCCTGGGAGCCTCCTCTGTCTCTCATGCTGGCGCTTTCATAGCCAGCACCACAACTAGTTCAGAATGGGCGCTGCTGCTCCTGTTGGATGACACAGGAACCAAGCTTGTGTTGGAGGTGTGGGAGGCTCCTGGCTCTAGGGTCGCTTGTCCACCGCTCCTTCCTCTACCCAACAGATGGGATTCCAGGAGGTCAGCCCAGGGCTCGTCTCTCCAGTCACTCTCCACCTCATCTGAGGCACGGAACTGTGGATTCCAAGCCTTGATGATGTCTCCCCACATCTCCTTCTCCTCCAAAGTTGCTACAGTATCTCTCCCTGTTTCCCCAAGGAGAAACCCCTGGGGTTTTGCCTATATGCCTCCTGGGAGAAAATTCAGCCTGTGAAGCCTGAGGCAAGCTACACAGGTCCCGGGTGCTCCCGAGAAAGGACAGATAAACCACTTCTGGGTACTCCATGCCTAGAAAACCCTGGAAAAGGTTGCCATACCTCCTAATCAACTTCATGGCATGGGATTTATTTTGTTGTTGTTGTTGTTTAGTCGTTTAGTCGTGTCCGACTCTTTGTGACCCCATGGACCAGAGCATGCCAGGCCCTCCTATCTTCCACTGCCTCCCGGAGGTCTGTCAATTTCATGTTGGTTGCTTCGCAGACACTGTCCAGCCATCTCATCCTCGGTCGTCCCCTTCTCCTCTTGCCGTCAGACTTTCCTAACATCAAGGTCTTTTCCAAGGAGTCTTCTCTTCTCATCAGATGGCCAAAGTACTGGAGCCTCAGCTTCAGGATCTGTCCTTCCAGTGAGCACTCAGGGTTGATTTCCTTTATAATTGATAGGTTTGTTCTCCTTGCAGTCCAGGGGATTCTCAAGAGTCTCCTCCAGCACCACAATTCAAAGGCATCAATTCTTCGGTGGTCTGCTTTCATTATGGTCCAGCTCTCACTTCCATACATCACAACAGGAAAAACCATAGCTTTGACTATTCGGACTTTTGTTGGCAAGGTGATGTCTCTGCTTTTTAAGATGCTGTCAAGATTTGTCATCGCTTTCCTCCCAGAAGCAGGCGTCTTTTAATTTCGTGGCTGCTGTCTCCATCTGCAGTGATCATGGAGCCAAAGAAAGTAAAATCTGTCACTGCCTCCATCTCTTCCCCTTCTATTTGCCAGGAGGTGATGGGACCAATGGCCATTATCTTAGTTTTTTTGATGTTGAGTTTTAGGCCACTTTTTGCACTCTCCTCTTTCACCCTCATTACAAGGTTCTTTAATTCCTCCTCACTTTCTGCCAGCAGAGTGGTATCATCTGCATATCTGAGATTGTTGATATTTCTTCCTGCAATCTTAATTCCGGTTTGGGATTCCTCCAGTCCAGCCTTCCGCATGATGTATTCTGCATATAAGTTAAATAAGCCAGGGGACAATATACAGCCTTGTCGTACTCCTTTCCCAATTTTGAACCAGTCAGTTGTTCCATATCCAGTTCTAACTGTTGCTTCCTGTCCTACATATAGGTTTCTGAGGAGATAGACAAGGTGGTCAGGCACTCCCATTTCTTTAAGGACTTGTCATAGTTTGCTGTGGTCCACACAGTCAAAGGCTTTTGCATAGTCAATGAAGCAGAAGTGATATTTTTCTGGAACTCTCTGGCTTTCTCCATAATCCAGCGCATGTTAGCAATTTGGTCTCGAGTTCCTCTGCCCCTTCGGAATCCAGCTTGTACTTCTGGGAGTTCTCAGTCCACATACTGCTGAAGCCTACCTTGTAGGATTTTGAGCATAACCTTGCTAAGGGGTTTAGGCATTAAACCCCTTTATTTTTTAAAGGGGTTTAATGCCTAAACAGGGGGCACACTGAGACTCACACAAAGTAAGAGGTATGTTCCCTATATCCCTGTTTGACTTTACAAAAAACAGATGACAGGTGGTGTTCAATAGTTTTAATTTTGATTGAAACCATCTGATTGTCCCCACCCTCCCCATGTTTTGTACTCTACCATATCTGGTTTAAAAATACCTTGTTTTTCCAAAAATAAGACTTAACCTGAAAATAAGCCCTGATTTTTCAGGATGCCGGTAATATAAGCCCTATGCCAAAAGCCCTAGTTAAGGGAAACCCCGCCCTCCACTCTTGTGCAGCAACCAGAAGATGACATGACTGTAATTGAATAAATGTAGATGGTTGTATATGAAAAAAACCACCCCATGAAAATAGGCCCTACTGTGTTTTTGGAGCAGAAATTAATTTAAGACCCTGTCTTATTTTCGGCGAAATGCGGTATCTGTTATTATGAAGTGGTTCTTAGAGCTCAGTGTATTCCACAGAGAAATAAAGGTGCAGCAGCTGTCCCATCTTGGCCACAACCTTTTAACCAGGTTGTTATTGAGATGGGCCAGTGAACTAGATTAAATTGCCTGCAATAAATTGACTTCGTAATATGATTGTAAACGAAAAACAAATAGATGTGCCACGCACATATTTACCTCAAAGCCCATTATCATAAATGACGCTATCAGTTCCTTATGGTTTGAGATACACGACTTGTGCACATCGGATCTTTAGCATGGAACAGAAGGTAGAAGATAGCAAATTATAAACGGAACAAGACATATTGTGCCTAATGTAGATTCAAAGGCTGAATGGTAGGCGGCAGACGCGCAAATATCAACTTCGGCACGGTTGAAGGCAGACACCCGGTGGCAGCTGTAGTGTGTCAGTCAAACACTTCTTGAGACAGATAGGATCATGGGAAGGGATCCACAATGAAAACACAGTTGGATGGTTAGAGTTGTTGGAACAGGACTGGGATATGGAAACCCTGGCTGAAATCCCCAGTCAGCCAGGAAATTGTTTGGGTCTCTCACTAGCAAAATCCCTTCTTTTACAATCTTCTTGTGAGGTTAAAAGTGGGGAATAGCTTTGCTACTCAACAAAGGGTTGCCCAAAGGGTCATACCACTTTCCTATGACAACATCCTTTGCTGGCATCTCAGGTTTGGGACAAGCTTTCTGTACCCACCCCCACCTTTTAAAAGGCTGAAAGGTGTTTCCTAAAAACTACCTGTAAGAATTCAAAGCTAAACTAGTAGGCATCCTTCAGTCTCAAGAGACTATAGTAATGTGCTCTGAATAGAGGTCTTGGAACAGTGTCTAGTGTTGCTGAGAAGGCCAATTCGAGAGTGACAATCCCTTCCACACTGAAGGCAAATACAATCTGTCTCCTGTCCAGCTCCCTGGTTTTAGGACTGCCTCTTTGCTTCGGCCTGCTGTACAAGTGTCTCTTCAAATTACGAGAGGCCATGATGCACCGCCTGTCTCCAGGCCGAATGCTCAGATGTCAAAGTTTCCTACCTGTTGAGGTCCATTCCTAAGGCCTTCAGATCCCACTTGCAAATATCCTTGTATCGCAGCTGCAGTCTCCCTCTGGGGCAATTTCCCTGCACTAATTCTCCATACAGGAGATCTTTTGGAATCTGACCATCCACCATTCTCATGACATGCCCAAGCCAATGTAAACGTCGCTGTTTTAGTAATGTATACATGCTAAAAACTCCATTCTAGGACTACTCAGTTTGGAACTTTGTCCTGCCAGGTGATGCCAAAAATGCATCGGATACAATGCATGTGGAACGTGTTCAGTTTCCTCTCCTGCCATGCACAAAGGGTCCAGGACTCACTGCAGTACAGGAGTGTGCTCAGGGCACAGGCTCTATAGACCTGGATCTTGGTATATGCCACACTCTCTTTGTGAGTCTAGAGAACATGGTAGCTGCTTTGCCAGTGCATTTATCCAGTTCGACATCTGGGTGTCAGAGATCGTTGAGCCAAGGTACACGAAATCATGAACAACCTCCAATTCTTGTGTAGAGATGGTAATAGAGGGAGGTGAGGCCACGCCCTGGCCCATGACTTGTGTTTTATTCAGGCCGATTGTTAATCCAAAGTCTTGGCAGACCTTACTAAAACAATTCATAAGTTGTTGGAGGTCTTCAGCAGAGTGGGCAACAACAGCTGCATCATCGGCAAAGAGGAAGTCCTGCATGCATTTCAGGTGGACTTTGGTCTTCGCTCTCAATCTAGAAATTAAAGCTAAACTATGCTGATTTTTTTATCCAACCTTTCAATTTTGCCTGCCCCTCCATCTCTTGAATGGGGCTCCTAATACCATCTTGGCATTTGAATTCAGGTGAAACAGGTTTCCCATCTTGCAATGTAGGATTGCAACTTTCAGGCGTCTTCTGTAGACACCAGGAATCTCATTTTACATCCCAAAGCACTGAAGCGCTATTCAGGTACATGGCATTCAATTCATAATGTACCTGAGTATTATGATTTGGACAAATTAATATTCTGAAATTAGTTCACTCTAAACTCTGGCAACATTACAGCTTATCCCTCATCACAGATAGTCATCACTTTTGGAAAAAAAGCATCTTGATGAGCAATAGAGGTTTCCTGGGAGATCTGAATCGTAGCTAGAACTTTGGCACCGTCTCTATGGTTCAGCTCTGTTAAGCCTCAGAGATCGATTAGGCTGGGAGACAGGGTCATCTGGTTAGCTTTCTGTTGCAGCTGTGCAGGATTTTTTAATCTGTCTCTCCCAGATACAAACCCAAATGTACATCTGATAGACCAGACTGGCTAATTTTTTTTTTAACCATATATAAATGAGATGTTTGTTTGGAGCTGCTCCTCACACATTCCCCACTCCCCAAGAACGGCTCACTGTAAAGGTCACCACATGCTGCGGCTTGTAGCACGAGACAAGGCAATTTCCTCATCAGCTGTATTCCTTTGTTATTTACCACGAGAGAAGGCAGTAGAGAAACCCAAGGGCTGTGTGCAATCCTCAATAAAAGCAGCAACTGGAAAAGTTACTCTTAACTCTCAGAATTCCACAGCCGGCCAGGATTCCACTGGTCTTTTTGTTGTTGCTGCTGTTGTAATGTTAAAAAAAGAGAGAGAGAGGATCTCTCCCCAACTCTGAATAAAAGCATCACAGTGAAAAATCCAGGGCGATGCAGATTCGGCACCTAGAAAAATAGAATATCTGTAGAAGTATGCATATATGCACACATTTTGCATAACTGGTTCTTCATCTGTTGGTTGCAGACAGAGGGGAAAGGGCTATGCGTGGAACAATGATGTTCCTCTCTCCTTGAGATCTTTCCAGGGAAAGGAACTTGAGTTGTTGGACTCGCTGTCAAGTCGGATTTAAGTCGCACCGGCAACTCAATTCGGACTTGACTCAGAGTGTTTTTCAATGACACAGAACTGATTTTGAGGCTTGGAACCTGCCCACTCCTTCCTATTTTCTGTGTATGGGGGTGGGAAACTTATTTTTAACAGGGACTCAAACTAGGGGCTTGGGACTTGGGATTTGGGACTTGGTACCAAAAGCTTGGACGTACTTGGACCCAAAGATGTGCCAACATCCCTGCGTCTTTCTGTGTCCTTCACTGATTGCAAGCACGTAAGAGGTTGCCTTAGTTCCTTTCCATCTGGTTCCATCTGTATTTTCTGTAGAGCTTGAAAAATCTCTCTAATTCCCAAAACCCTAGTGCCGCTGTCCATACAGAGTAGCAGATAACCCCCAAAGTTACTTTTTCCATGCTCTGTTGATCTGGTACATCTTATCTGAAACCCTAGTTTCAGACCAAATGCAAATTTCTCCGTTTCTGATGCTTCTTCTGCATCTCCAACCCTCATTTTGTTCTTAAGTTATTTTCTTCTATTCCACTGCTTCGTTTGCCAGTTTCTAACCTGGAGTGCTCCATTTTCTTGGAGCCTTCGAAATGTTTCCCCATTCCATCTTCCGTCTGGTGGGCGAGTGGGGGGACGACATGCTGTTTCAATCAAGCCAACCAAAAGAAACAGCAAGAACACACTCAGCACGCCAAAGCCCTGAAGGAACCATTCATTACAAGTGAGCTTCAGTGGGTGCATGGAATGAGTGCCAAGCCACATCTTTGAAGGGTGCTATCAAGCTTCGAAATGAGGCAGCACACAGTTGGCACCGTACAGTGGGAGGCAGTGTTAAAAGCTGGAAATGAGATGGCAATTCTAACGTGGAACCCCAGGGCTTTTTGGGAACAGCTTCCAATGCTTTTCATTGGCAAACATCTCAGCTTGGTTAGGAAGCATTGCATGGTTTAGTGGAGACGTTGACATTTGGGGGTCACCCCATCTCAAATTTAAGATGTGTGTCTGTATCTAAATATACAAATGCATGTGTCTGAGTTTTCTTTCCAGAGCTTGGAACCCACTAATGATTTTTAACTGATCAGGCAAGTAGATTAACATTTATATACCCAATGAGGTGCAGTGAATAGAGTGACGGACTTTGTTGTTGTTGTTGTTTAGTCATTTAGTTGTGTCCAACGCTTCATGACCCCATGGACCAGAGCACGCCAGGCCCTCCTGTATTCCACTGCTTCCCAAATCTTGGTCAAATTCATGTTGGTCGCTTCAATGACACTGTCCAACCATCTCATCCTCTGTCGTCCGCTTCTTCTCTTGCCTTCACACTTTCCTAACATCAGGGTCTTTTCCAGGGAGTCTTCTCTTCTCATGAGATGGCCAAAGTATTGCAGCCTCAGCTTCAGGATCTGTCCTTCCAGTGAGCCCTCAGGGCTGATTTCCTTTAGAATGGAGAGGTTTGTTCTCCTTGCAGTCGAGGGGACTCTCAAGAGCCTCCTCCTTCAATTCTTCAGTGGTCAGCTTTCTTTATGGTCCAGGTCTCACTTCCATACATCACTAGAGGAGAAACCATAGCTTTGACTATGCGGACTTTTGTTGGCAAGGTGATGTCTCTGCTTTTTAGGATGCTGTCAAGGTTTGTCATCACTTTCCTCCCAAGAAGCAGGCGTCTTTTATTTTCATGGCTGCTGTCACCATCTGTAGTGACCATGGAGCCCAAGAAAGTAAAATCTGTCACTGCCTCCCTATCTTCCCCTTCTATTTGCCAGGAGGTGATGGGACCAGTGGCCGTGATCTTAGTTTTTTTTTTTTTAAATGTTGAGCTTCAGTGATGGACTAGGACTCTGGAAACCTGGGCTTGACTCCTGGGCTCTGCCAGGGAAACTCATTGGGGCTGTGGAGCTGGTAAAATACTCCTTAAATATCTCACTTACTTTGAAAGCCCTATTAGGGTTGCTAGAAGTCAGTTCTGACTTGGACTCACATAACATAATATTGACATCCAACCCAACAAGGGCCAAATGACATTGACATGGTGGCTAAACTTATTTAGGTCCTAATTAATTGTAACATTTAGCCACAACTTTAGTATCTTTAATATTTCTAGTTTATCTGTTTGCTGGGGGAGGCAAGGAAAGAATGAGACACAGCCGGGAGAAGATGAAGGGCAGCTGATAAGAGAACAGCAGCAGGGGTCAGGGTGGGGCTCTTTTGTTTTAAACTCTATAGGTACAAACTGGAACTTAGATTACCATATGAGAATAGCCAGAAACAGTGAAATGAGCATAGAGTGCAAAATGTGTATGTATGCGTGAAGGAGAGGATGCCAGTGAAGACGTAAAATTTCTCTCTCTCTCTCTGTGCAATGAATTCCACTTTTAACCATGCTTCTTGATTCTAAGTGGGTGGGGAGGCAGAGGATGCGGTTACTCTACTGCAAAGGATGGGAAAAAAACTGGGTATCCGTCTTGCTTTGTTAATTTGTTCCTTAATCATGTTGAGTGGGTATTGCAACTCAGAGAATGTATTTTGTAGATCCTTGAGTTTGGAGTCTCTGCCTCGTGGGTCCAAGCAGATGCACTTGTGGCTTGACTGTAAATAATGGATTCTGTTGTATGTTCAGGATGGAAGATGGAAGCATGCAAGGAGGTGTACCAATCTCTGGGTTTTTAGTCCATTTGTGCCAACTCTAGGGTGCGGTGCTCATCCCCGTCTCCAAGCCGTAGAGCCAGCGTTTGTCCGAAGACAGTTTCCATGGTCACGTGGCCAGTGCGACTAGACACGTAACACCACGAGGTGGTACCTATTTGTCTACTCGCATTTTTACATGCTTTTGAACGGCTAGGTTGACAGGAGCTGGGACAAGCAACGGGAGCTCACTCCATCACGTGGATTCGATCTTACGACTGCTGGTCTTCTGACCTTGCAGCAAAGAGGCTTCTGCGGTTTAACCCACAGCACCACCACGTCCCTTTTCGATATAGCATGGTGCTAATATGTCTTATAGTGGCATCCAGAAAATGTATCTGTTCCAGTTTGATACATGAGTGAAAGTTATTGAAATCCTGGTGGAATTTCTCTAGGATTTCTTTTCAGAAAAATGTCATCAACGTACCTCAAATAGAGGAATGTTTTTGGGTGTTTCACCTTGAGTTCTAGAAACTTGCATTTCACGTATGTGATAGCAAAGGTCCCCAAGAATTCACTGTAGAGATCCATCTATGCACACTATGCAAAATGAACAGGGAGTGAGACAACTTGGTGGGAAATATCATGCTGGCTAGATCTGTGAGAGCCTTTAAATCCATACATTTTTGAGGATGTGAAATGCTCTGATATTCTTCTCTATAACTGAAGTTAATTTCCTGCTAGCACCAGTGTTGAATCATACATGTTCCCTAACTCTCTGTGTGTTTTTAATTGCTTTTGAATTCTATTTGTTAAACTGCCCATTAATAGGGTTGTAAGTAAGTAAGTAAGTAAGTAAGTAAGTAAGTAAGTAAGTAAGTAAGTAAGTAAGTAAACAAAGCAAACAAACAAAGCAAACAAACAAACAGCTGTTTCCTATTTCTCTACTACTTTCCTTTCTCCTTAGATTGTTTTGCTAACCTCTGGATTTCACTTACATTGCTGTGATGATCAGTAAGGAGGGTAGTGCGGGCGGCATATAAATTGAATAAACAAACAAACAAACAAACAAGCAAACAAACAAACAAACATGTTGACACAAGAGAATGGGAGAGAAAGGACCCAGAGATGATGGAGGGTGAATCAAGGCAGCTTTTCTCTGCCTCTGGAACAATAGTTCCCAGCCTTGGGTCCCCATATGATGTTGGATCACAACTCCTAGAAATCCTAGCCAGCATAGCTAATGTTGAAGGCTTCTGGGAGTTTTGGTCCCAGAACATCTGGAGATGCAAAGTTGGGGAAAGGCTGTTCTAGAAGAAAGACAAAATGCACTCAAGTCATCTTTAGAATGTGTAGATAAACAATCCACGGAGACTTTTTATAACGTGAAACAGGAGTGCGACAAATTTCCACTTAAAGGGCTCATAGGAATTTCTGTTGGAAGGTAGAGGTTAGGGCTGTACACTGGCTTCATCTGTATTCTGAATTGAGACTATTGGTCTTGACACAGGTGCACCTTGGACTGATATGACCCATTTGGTGTGGATCAAAACCTCAACATTTGGCATTTGGAGAGATGAGATTTTTAAAAGATACACTGAGAAGCAAAGAAAGGGAAATCAGGGATTTAGATCAACATATAAGAACACCATCTGAAAAATCTAAAACCAAAGGTGATGTTTTTTGCTGGCTTCCATGGCTGCAGTCAGTTGAAATTACTCATGAAGGACGTACCTTTAAAGGGATTAGCTGATCCTCCATGGTTTGCGGAAACTAAACTATAAAGTATGAGAGAGTAAGGTCAATATGAGACCCCATACAGTAAGGAACCATGCCACTGCCTTGTAGGAGACTTACAATGCCACTGTAAATATGGTTAACAGAAGGCGGAACTCAATGAGACGCTAGCTTTGCAATTTGAAGGGTATAAAACCTTTTCCCTCCAAAAACTGCATGCCTGGGTGATCAACTCGCACGGGCCACCTGCAAAACAAAAGCGAGCTGATTTGCAAGTTGTGTATTAATAAACAACAAATCAGATTTCTTTGGGAGCACCACTTCTGATTATGTGCTAACTGAATCATCGTTTTGACCACCAGTGTAGTTAATGGGTCGTGTTATGCTTCCAGTAGCATTCGCCCTGCCAGTGTTTTTCATAATTTTTGTAAACAAAGAAAGAAGCACAGCAAGGAGCAGAGGCAGTTCAGTCTACACTCTCATGTGGTAGTTCTCCATATGCAAAGATGTACGTTTGTTTCATTTCCTAAAAGGCAGACCCCCTGCTTTGCAATTTGCCATGGCACAATTTTATCAACAGCTTCCTCCTTGGCCTGCTGCATCCCTCGAGCAGCTGTTGAAATGAAACAAATAAATACTACTCAAGTGATTGAAACACCTTCTGAAGTTAAACATGATCGTCTTTCAATATTTTAACTTTTGTCAATCTGCTTTATAGCGGCAGTGTCTTTATAGTGATATTGTTTGGGGCTTATTAACTATTTGTGGAGGATTTCATTGTTAAGATACCCTTATTATTATAAATTTGAAGGCCACTTCTGCTTTTATTATAAGACAAGTTGATAATGAAACTATAGAATAAATTGATGGAAAAAAACAACAGATATCTGAGTTTCATTAGAAGGAGTGGGTCCATAAAAGCTTATGGAAATAAAACTTGTCAGTCTTCAAGGTGCCATAAGACATTATGTTGTTGTGCTGCATCTGCTACAGATTAATTTAGCAACCCCTTTGAAAACAGAAAATGAACAGTAGCGAACTCCAGTTCCAAGGTATCAATTATGTCAAGACTAGGCACGCTCAGATTAATTAAACCCTTTTTTGAACTGCAGCCTTTTTGAACTGCAGCCTCTGGAATTCCCCAGCCAACACGGCTACTGGCAGTTGCAGTTCGAAAAGCAGCCTTGTGGCACTGTCCATAAACTACAATACTGCAGCTGAGACTCTGCTCATGTTCTGGGTTCAATCCCAACAAGCTGAGATAACTGGCTCGAGGTTCACTCAGTCTTTCTAAATTAAGTGCCCAGCTCATGGGGAGGGGGGTTTCAGTGCAGCCTGCATAATTGTAAGCGACCCAGAGGGTGCTTTAAGTGCTATGGGGTGGTATATACTGTAAGCAACACACTTTGCTTTACAGGAAGACAGACAGAGAGAGAGAGAGAGAGAGAGAGAGAAGTGACTTTCCAAGTGGTGAGTGGAAAATGGGCATGGCCTGGGAGGGCTGAAAACAGGTGGGTTCGAATCACCTTGCTTCTGACATGCTTCCCTTAGCTGAGAGGCACAGCCAGTGGGAGGGGGGGGAATGGATTCGTTCCCGCTTGGTCTGGCCTGGCAGAACTGCAGCAGTAGCACATCTGGCAAAGCGCTCGCCTGGGAAATCTCTGGATCTTGCTTGCCGCCCTGCCATAAACTCTCTGCTCTGCTCGCTGCCTGCTAATAGCTGCCTTGGCACATGGGCCTGTTTGTTTAGGCAGGCACGGGAGCGGGCCACTAAAAGCCTGTGCAGAGGAGTGGGGAAAAGATGTCACACTCGGCTTCCCAAGCTATTTGCGGAGGGCGCTCTCTCATTCAGCCAGGCTGAAGCCATCTTAAAGGGAACCTTCGAATCTGACTGCATTAAAATATATTTTGAATCACATCCAAATCCTGCTTGGCTAAGCTTGGGTGACCTAGCGTGGACAAAGGCCATGGATTTGCTTTATCCTCAAATTGCAGGAAGAGGCTTCACCTGTAGCAAAGTGCCAAGGAAGGAAGGAAGGAAGGAAGGAAGGAAGGAAGGAAGGAAGGAAGGAAGGAAGGAAGGAAGGACGGAGAAAGTCAGCAAGAAAACATGGGAGTATCCGCCCCCAAGCTCCCCTTCTGTTTTCAAGCCGATCAGCAAAATAATTCTTAGCACTGTATTTTTAAACTGCAGGTCTAGGGTAAACGAAGTGGGTGGGAATCCCTAAGCCACTGTGGAGGATTTATGTCAGGAGAACTGTCTGGATAGTTGTGGGCAGTGGTATTGCCAGGATACAACTTCTCACAGAGACTGAGCGCCCCGCTCAACAGGGCTAGTTTGAATCCACATCTCGAAGCAAGCGAGTTAATGCACATGGCCATCTAAACAGTGAAGGCTATCTGGGGTAACTGAAAGTCTGTGCATCAGCATTTAAGGTTCCTCTCCTTGCTTCAATCTGCTACAAGGTGGAGAAAGTTAATCATAAAACTATGGAACTGCAGAATTGGCAGGGATGCTTAAGGTCATCTAGTCCAACTTCCTGCCGATGGTGGAAGCCACAGCTTAGCAGATGGTCTTCCAATTTCTTTTTCGAAGCCTGCAACAAAGGGAAGTTCACATCACTACCTGTTGGAGGTCCTTCTACTGTCAAACGGGCCTTACTTTCAGGAAATTCTTACTAGGCCAAAATTCTGTTTAAGAAAAACCGTATGTACAAAGCTATCCCTCAAACGATTTCCTTGTTTCTGGGTGGTTAGCCCAGTCCTATGAGCAGCCATGGGATCTACTGTACAGAAGATTGGGCGTATGAGAGACCGCCTAGAGAATAGGCACCTTGCCTTGCACAACTGCTCTTGTGTAATCACATAGGGCAACAGGATTCTGGCCCGAAGGTTTAGTCACATCCTTCTTCCCATAATGTGGAGCCATTATTATAGATTCTACGTTCTTGAGGCAACCAAAACATGTTTTCTCCATGACCCATGGACAGCCTTTGAGACATCTGAAGATGGCTGTCATACCACCTCTCAGCCTTTTCATCTCCAGGTTAATATACCTAACTCCCTCAGCCATTTCTCATGAGGATTTGTTCCAGATCCTTTATTCTCTTGGTCAGATTCCTCTAGACATATTATGGCTTGTTGGTACCCTTCTCAACAGCGTTTCCCAGAAGTGGACACAATACTGTGGCAAAACACATTGCTGTTTAATGGGAGCTAAGACTGTTAAGTCCAGAATCTATGTGGATCATTTTTCCATTAGAAGAAGATATGAACATGATTTTCTACATTGTGCTAGAACTGTCACTCTTTAAGATGCTGCAAGAGTCTTTGATACTGTTGCAATTTTACAGAGATATATAATGAATATCTACAAACTTACACCTGGTTTAATAGTTGCCCCATTTTCTTGCCCGAGTTGCATACCCCATCCAAGGTGCTTGATAAATTCTTCTGTGGGTGGGAACTGGGGACCTTGTCTGCTCTAAGACACTGCAAACTCACATACTAAATGAATTTGCAACAAATTATCATAAAATTGACAAATGATTTAAAACTTCATCCTGTGCTTTACCAGTTCCTAGAAAATGCAACTACATTTAACTATGAAGCAATGCTTTAAAAAATTATTAGGATTTGCAAAGAAAGGATTAAAGCCATTGGACAACATTCTCTCTCTCTGTCTCTGTCTGTCTGTCTCTCTCTCTCTCTCTCTCTCTCTCTGTCTCTCTCTCTCTCTGTGTGTGTGTGTGTGTGTGTGTGTGTGTGTGTGAGAGAGAGAGAGAGAGAGAGGGGGGGGGGGGGGGAAGAAAGGAGGTCCAGAGAACTGTATGGCTCGTTAAAACTTGAGGAATGAATAAAAATATTGGTTTGCACTCATGTAGCGGAGACAGTGATAGATTTGGACTCAGGGAGTCTGGGCTTGAATCTTTGCTCAGCCATGGAAACTCACTGGGGGTTTGGAACTGGTAAAACCATGCCTTAAATGTCTTGCTTATCTTGAAAGCCTTATTAGGATTCCTATAAATCTGTTCTGACTTGACGGCACATAACAACAGGATTGCATTACACTTTGATATCAGAGGAAAGACTGAAGAAATGGTGTGCTTGTGTGGGAGCAACTAACTCCCTTGCTTCCTCCACCAGATGAAGGTTAAGGAGAAAGCAGAGCTAAACTCACTCCCTGTGTTTTCTCCTAAATACCTCCACTAATATTTTAAGACAACAGAGGACAATCAATTGGGAGGGGTGCAGGGGAAGACCAGATTTTTTAAAATTACTATTATTATCCTGGCCCATAAATCTCTGTTTAACTTTGTGATAAGTAATTAGCTGGTAGAAGTTGCAGAGCAAGCCACTTTGTAGAAGTATAAAAAGAAGAATGGACAAAAAAAATGCTATGACGCTAGTGGAGAGAAAGCTTGCAGCTTTCCCCCCCCCCCTTTCTATTGTTTCTCTAGCTCAGCTCTTTCCCTAAGTAGACTTTTTAGTGATCCATGGTTTGAACATTCTACAAAGCAATTCTAAAAATGGAGAAGCACATACAAAAAAAAAAATTTGAAACTGGACTTTGGATCAACACCAAATATGGCACAGGTATATAGGAGACAGTCTGCTCTTTCTCTGTGCTGAAGTTGGGACAAATAGTTTTTGGGTTCCGATTTTTAAAAAAAGGAAAACTGTTTTGCCCCTTCCCCATGCAGAAACAAGTGAACTTAACGTCCCCCCGATTTAAAACTGATAAAATAAATATCTTATTCAATGTTAGCAGAGCTTTGGTGCCTATATCTTGTCATAAGTTTCAAACTTTCCACCTACCTTGTCTCTATACAATTGTCTAATAATTAAGAACAAAACTCAGAAGATATGTGCCATCAAGTCACGTCTGACTCTGGTTACTATATGAGTTAATTATGTTCAAATTTTCCTATCATCCTACTGTCCCCGCCCCTAGCAATATCATCTTTTCCAGTAAGTTCTGTTTAGGTCTTGCAAACTAACAGTTATGGCTTCCTTTATGGAGACAATCTGTCTCATATCAAGTCCTACTACACATACTTTTACCAGTGATATTGTCTTTTCCAATCAGCTCTGTATTTTCACTATATGTGCATGGTAGGCTAGCTCGCTCACTCATTTTTGCTCTAGCTGAGAGTTCAGGTTTGACTGAGCTCTCACTTTTCTGTCTGTGATATCTGTAAGGCTCGTTTCTAACACCACATTTCAAATGAGCTGATTTGTGTCCCTGAGGGAAGTTTCTGTTGAAATTTGTGTGTAGTGTATGTGTAATTAAACTTCCATTTTAAAAAAAAAGCCAGGAAATTCAATTATTCAGAAACTCTTGGTGTAGACTGATTAGTAGCATACTAATCCTATTTTTCAGTTGAATGTTGACAACACCAATGGCAGCAGTCAAAATGATATACAGGATACAGTCTTGTGCTCACTGCCATTAATACATATTGAAAAACAGCCACAACAATTGCTTTGTGTTTGGGAGAGAAGTAGTTAACAGATGAAAAAAGGTGTTGGTGTCTGGGATTTTCTCTTGTTTGGTGTCACTTTGTCAATGGGAATATGCATAAGAGGGTAACCTGTAGACCATCTTGACTGCTGTCATTGGTGTTGTCAACATTTAGGCTGCCCTTTGCTATGGAAAGCTTGGTATCATTTTTCCTATTAGCAACACAGGCACAATATTTGTGCAGAAATACCAGAGCATTTCCTGGTGTTCGGAATTGTGGATGCAGAAGCACAATATCCAATATTTACAAAATGGAGGGTTTTTTAAAAAAAAATTCCATCAACAAGTCAAGAACCTCACTTCATTTTTTCATTAGCTTTCCAGTCAAATTTATCCCTGTGTTGCCACTTGCTTTTGTTTTGTACATTGAGCCTAACGGTTGTTCTTGCATTCTTCAAACCATTTGAAAAATTACTGTAAATTACAGAAAAATTACTGTAAAAATATTAAAACTGGAAAATATGAATAATGTCCTGCTACTTCAGGTTATAACAGGGATGTGGTGGTGCTGTGGATTAAACCGCAGAAGCCTCTGTGCTGCAAGGTCAGAAGACTGGCAGTTGTAAGATCGAATCCACGTGACGGAGTGAGCTCCCATCGCTTCTCCCAGCTCCCGCCAACCTAGCCATTCGAAAGCATGTAAATGCAAGTAGATAGATAGGTACCACCACGGTGGGAAGGTAACAGCATTCTATGTCTAGTTGTGCAGACCACGGAAACTGTCTACGGACAAACGCTGGCTCTAAGGTTTGGAGATGGGGATGTGCACCGCGCCCTGGAGTCAGACACAACTGGACTAAATGTCAAGGGGAAGTTTTACCTTTACCTAATTCAGGTTATGCAGAAGATTCTGGTAATACAAAAAGGTTATATGCAGCTCCTTGGCAAAGCACGTAACACATGTCTGGAACAGATTTTTTCTTCTTCCAATGAATAGAAGGATCAGGGAGTCTAGGACAGAGTTAATTTGCTACTCCTGAATAAAACATCAAGGTCAAGATTCTGTTCTTTTCAACTAGACCAGTAATGGTTCATTGAACAAGGCATTTTTGGAGCCCTCACCAGAAAGGTGGCTAGAATATTCTGAAAATTGTTCTCCAAAACAGTCATTTCCAAGGTCTTTGAACATATAGGTTATGTCTGAAAAAGAACCAAGTTTTTTAGGTTCTTTTTCTTTTGCTTGGATATCATGCATAAGATTTTCTATAATCTGGGAAATTTTACTGAAGCATACAGATTGACATCCTAGGTGAAGGTTACAGTACCATTTCAGAATGTTTGATAGATAAGGCCTTAAGTTGCTGTAGATACCCATTCTTGCTTCCGCAGAAAAATAAACTTCTGGAAAAATGTACAGTTTCCATCAATAACTCCAGGCTTCGAAGAAATGATGTCATGATAACAGATAGTTCCATTAACTCCATAGAAGGCTTTGCTCTGGAATTAATAAGACTAGTCTCTGCCATTTATAGAATAGATTTTCCTCTCACAGCCATGAGTGTTGGCTCATTTATCCTTAAAACAACCCTGCACAGCGGATAATTATCCCTGTTTTACAGACAGCACAAAAGAAATTGAGAAATTAAGTGACTTGGGCAAGGCCACACAATAAAGCACTATTAAATACAGGATTAGCAATATTTGTTGCCTAATTGCTCTACCGCTGTGACTTTCACATGAGGTAACAGAACAGACGCCCTGAAAGCATGCTCAGTAAGGAGCATTCAGCAACCACGTCCATCATCAGCTCAATTTCCACAAGGTAGATGACGTTAGCTACAACATATCCCTCCCTCGCACTGTCCATACATACCTAAGTTAACCTAGAGCAGGTTCACATGATCAGTGATCAGCTGTTGAGCTGGCAAAAGGGAGGAGGAAGGAACAGAAGGAGGGGCTGTTGATGCAGAGGAAAAGTTCCTTGTGGATTGCAGCTGCTTGTGGGCAGGGCAACTTCTGGTGGTGGGTGGAGCCAGAAACAAAAGTGGGTGGGGCTATCCAGATTGCAGATTTGGATTTCTCTTTCTCTTTATGAGCCACTCCATTCCTTCTCTCCCCCATCCCCACATTGGAGGAGAAGTAATTCTTAGGCAGCAGGCCAAAGAGCAGAAGTGATCTGCTATGTTTGGAACCAGATTACCATGAGTGCTATTTTTAGGTTCCATTAAATTGCTTCAATTTATGACAAACTTAAAATAATTTTCAAGATATGCAAAAAGATCGAGAGAATGGTTAACCATTGTAACTACACAAATGAGTTTCCATGGCAGAGCAACAATTTGAACCCAGAACTCCTGCACTGTAGTTTGACACTCTGCCCACTGAATTTAAGAGCTGGATGACATTGGTCAAAGGGTTATAGGTTTCACATTCCCATGGATAGGGCTTATGTTGTTACAGGCTAAGAGACTGCTGGTTGAAAGAGAAAGAATCCACCCAATAATATTATTCTTCTGTTTCTCTTATTTGGGTTTGCTGCATATTGGAGACTTAACAGCATTTGGCCAGTACAAGCTTGTTTTCCTGGATGTTCGGTTTTAACAGCCCAAGATGGAGAAGGAAAATACAAATGCTTGTATGATGTGGTATATACTGTCAGAACTTGACATATGTTATAGTCTCCAGGCGAGGGACTCCCTTTCCATAGCTACTCTACCACACTCCTCTCTTGTCTTGGAGGGGTAGGTGGGCACTAAGTCCAAGGAGAGTCAGTAGTGGTGATGACTATATTTCTGCCTGACATGGAATTCCTCCCAACACACCAGTCTCCCAGATCTGGCAAAGTTTCAGGAAGACCACAAGATCAGGCAGACACAAGCCTGTGTGCCAGCATGGTGAAGTTAGCTACCACCACACTCCCATATAAACACCTAGGATCTCAGCAGCTGGTCAAAGCAAGACCTGGAGTTTTAGTATCACTGACTCAGCCAAAATCCAGATAAGCATTTTTTGCAATTTATTGAATGGAAAGAAAGGGGGTGACAATTAAAAAAGATAGAAGTTCCAAACGGCTACAAGAAAAGGTTTCTCAAAATTCAGGAACAAGTTCTGGTTACAGATTTATGACATTTGTGGTTAACACCCCTGAAAATAAGAAAGCTAATCTCCCTACAGTATCTCATACATCAAAAATCCAGCTTCATAAAGAGTATTCGGACACAATGTTGCCTTCCCAGGAAGACTGAGTCAACAAACAAGTTTTCTTAAGCTTCTTTTATGCAAGTCCATGGGCCATTTTCACACCTGGTGCCCACAATCTCTTAATAACTTTTAATCCCCTTTGATCATTCTACAAACAAAAGGCAACCTTTTGCCTCACTCCTGTTCCCAGCTCTGATATCTGCATAACCCTCCAGGAAGGAAGCAGGCTGATTAGATTCCCTTTTGACGCTTCTTTGATACACAAAAATATGCTTACAGTTCTTTAACAGTCTTTGAAGAGCATCAGCAACATGTGATGAGGTGTCCTTTCTTTGAAGTATCCAGGAACAGGAGATAAAGTGAGGGCATGAATTGGTCTGTTTATAGGCTGACTTTTTCTCTTTTAGGTCAGTCTCTCATACATTCACAGAAATACGGAAAAGTCCAGAAATGGAATTCTGTATTACATATTTGCCAAGTCCTCAGTTTCTTCACAACATATGTCACCCCTTCCCAGCCTGGTGACCTCCAAATAATTCAAGTTATAGTGCCCATCATTCCTTATCTTTGACAATGTAGGCCTGGGCCGATGAGAGTAATAATCCATCAGCTCTCATGCCTAACGTTACCCTTTGTCTCAGAGGATAGTTTGGAGGCTTAGCTGGAATAAAGCTGGAATAAAACATGCAAGAGTTTGAACAGGACAAACTTTTCTATGAAAAGCAATGTAACACTTGTCCGTAAGGAATAAAGCATGTTAAGTAATCTGCCAAAGTGATAACAGTGCAACGCTGCTTAGGAAGGAAGGAAGGAAGGAAGGAAGGAAGGAAGGAAGGAAGGAAGGAAGGAAGGAAGGAAGGAAGGAAGGAAGGAAGGAAGGAAAGTTTGCAGCCTTTCTCCACCTTCTTTTGTCTTCCTTTCAGCTGTGCAAGTTGAAGGTTGGCCAATTTGGGGTCTAATTTTCTGTTCGGGAGATCCTCTGGGACCCATATGAACAGCCAAAAAGGTAGAAAAAACAAAGCTGGAAATAACCACAAGTCCACTTGTAGTTTTGGAAAATCAGTGTGTTGGGTGCTAAATACTGTGTAGGACTTGCTCTACAACTGTTTAAAACATGAGCTTTCCATGAGCAGCTATACATTATTTTTTTGGCTGAGTTTGTTTGTTTGTTTGGGCAGGGTGCTGGATGCCATTTCTTTCAGAACAGCCCATGGTTTCTCATGATCAACACAAAGGCTTTGCTATATCTACAAAGCACATGCACTGATCTTCTTCTGAAATTCTTTGGTGCACTTCAGTAGCCACTGGATATCTGCACCATTATACTGAGTGCCCCTTCCTTTTTAGAATCCAGTTTGAACATCAAGCAAGTATCATTCTATACATGGTAAAAGCCTTTGTTGGAACACATAAGAACCTAAGAAGAGCCAAGGGCCCATCTAGTCCAGCTTCCTGTATCTCATGGTGGCCCCACCAGATGCCTCTGGGAGCACACAAGACAACTAGATACCTGTCTCCTGATACCACTTCCCTGCATCTGGTATTTTGAAGTACCTTCCTTTTAAGCCTGGAGATTATACATCCCCATCATGGCTTTGAACTTGCAATTGACTTTTCCTCCAGGAATCTTGCCATCATCACTTATTGTGGCAAGGAGTTCCACAGACTAACAACACACTGGGTAAAGAAATATTTTGTCTGTTATCACTATCCCAACACTCAATTGGAGTGGATGTCCCCTGGTTCTGGTATTGTGTGAGAGGGAAAAGAGCTTCCCTCCCACCTTGAGCATTACTTTGCTTACATGGGAAAACAGAGCAATGGTTCTATATTTACTGTACTCCTTGGCATCTCCTCTCTTAGGGATTGGAATGCATAATGAGCATTGCCATTCTGGGGACCATTATTATGTTTTCCATATCTGTTCGCATATTCTTGTTAGGATTTTAACAGATTCAGTCTCTGTGGCTTGAAATAGTTCTATCAGTATTCCATCTACCACTGGTGATTTATTTCTTCCTAGTATTTTCAGAGCAGCTTTCACTTCACTTTCTAGAACTGCAGGTGTTCCCCTGTGACACAGGTTTTTCATCATAAGATTCCTCTTCATTGGAAAAAATCAGAAAAAAAAATCAGAAATAGGCCACGTAGTCCCTTGAAAAAAAACAATGTACATTCAGAAACAGGCAATAACTTTACTGAAGCATTGAAAAAGTCAAGTAACTTGCAAGCTTTTGATGGTAATGTATCTCATCTTCCTTAGTCAGTTTCCAAAAGTTTCTTGACATGGTCGTTGTTCATGCCAGACAAGCATTCTTGAGCAGGATGCAAACAGCTTGTGTGCAGAGTGGGTGGAAAACCTTCCTCAAGTACTATCAACTAGCATCTTAGAATTTATGTCCCATCTTTTCAAAGATGAAAATCACTAAGTGGTCTGCATCATTATTGCCTTCCTTTGAAGCTTGAGGCTTCTATTTGGCTTGGGGCTGGGTAAGGCAACACACTCAAATGGTAGATCATCAGAAAGCTGGGATTAAAATTTAGTTTAGCCACGAAGGAAAGCCAAATTCAGTAAACTCAGTCAGATCACATGGCAGATGTTTCCTTTAGTGTGCAGTGATGCTTAGCTGGTGTCAAAAGTCTCTCATCCTTTTATCTCTTCTGTATAGGTCTTCCGTATACTCTTTCCACCTTCTCTTTTTTTTTCTCCTCATCAGATAGTGTGCTTCCCTGTTGGTCCTTGAGCATTCTTAATCTAGGCTTAAATTTCCCTTTGCACTGATTATTGTAATACTGTAGTTCTCTTTGTCATTATGTGACAGTAGCTGAAAAACTTCATTCATGGTTCTGACACTATTTCTGTCACTTTTAATTTTGCTTCTCACTTGTCCTTTACAATTTTAGGTGTTTCTTCTGCCATCCATCTAGGTTTTTCTTTTCTTATTTCTACAGAAATTGTCTTTTTGTATTCTCTAATAATATCTCAGGCTTCAATCCACATCTCTCCTGATTCATGTCAGTTGAGTTTATGAATACAAATCTATTTCTTATGTGCACTTTAAATTCATCAAGAATGTTGTTTAGATCATATCTTTTCACTTTGCTTAATTTTGTGTTCTTTATCAGCTTTACTCTAATGTTAGAAATTAACAGTTCACGATCAGTACCACAATCCACTCCTGGTCTTCTTTTGGCAGAGAGAATCCAGTGTATCCATATCCTGCTTCCAATTACATACTCTATTTGATTTCTACATTGACCATCAGGTGACGTCCAATTGTACAATCATCTGTTCAGTTGCTTGAAACATGTGTTTGCAATAAAGATATTTTTGGCTTCACAGAACTCTAGACTTGTTCTCCTGCTTTATGTCTGTTCCCTAGGCCAAATTTTCCAACAACATTTCATTCTGCTTTGCTTCCTACCTTTGTATTCCAATTCCCTATTATTTCAAGCGTGGCTTGTTTTGGTGTGTAATCAATTTGCTCTTGGATGCTTCAATCAATCAATCAATCAATCAATCAATCAATCAATCAATCAATCAATCAATCAATCAATCAATCAATTTCATCTTCTTCAGTTGAAGCGTATGGTTATGTTGAAAGGTTTTCCACAGCGACTGATCAATATTCAGTCAGACCTTGCAATATAACTCGTAACTGTTTGTGCCACATTCTTACTTCAGTGTTATAGCCACTCCGTTTCTTTTAGGTTTGTCATTTCCAGAGTAGAACTTTTGTAGTTGTTTGACTGAAAATATCCCATTTCAGTTCATTTTAGTTCACTGACACCAACCACTATAGTGTTTATACATTCTGTTTCTTTACAGTTTCCAGTTTACCTTGATTCATACTTCTCACATTACCCAATAGCTGATAGAGTGCTTTCTGACCTGAGAGATCTCATCTTCCAGCACTATCTCTTGTTTCATTTTCGACTATCTCATCATAGGGTTTTTATGGGAAGGAAAATTCAGCAAGGGTTTACCATTGCTACCTTCTGTCCAGTACTAACAAAGTGGATGTGGCTGTCACCACCCTGTCAAATCTGCCAGGGTTTTCCATATCTGTTCGCATATTTTTGTTAGGATTTTAACAGATTCTGCCAGTGTCATTTTTAGCTACCTCTGCTGCCCAGTAGCTGTCCTGAAAAAGGTGGATGCATGGTTGTTGTGGGTTTTTCGGGCTCTTTGGCCATGTTCTGAAGGTTGTTCTTCCTGAATTTTGAGAAACCCTAGCAAAAACAACCTTCAGAACACAGCCAAAGAGCCCAAAAAACCCACAACAACCATTAGATCCCGGCCGCGAAAGCCTTCATGAATACAAGGTGGATGCATCTTACTCTGGTGTCTCAGCTGCGACCATTCTACCTTGGGTGACTCTGCTAGGAGTCCAGGCTTGTAATGGAGTCTGGTCTCCTGACATTGCTTCACTGACCAATCCCTTTCATCACATTATCACATCCCAAAGGCTGGTGTTTTGTTAAGGGTCCCTCCTTCATTTGCGTATGTAGCCCTTCCTCTTTAAAGTATAAAAGAGAGGTAAATGTTATCAAAGCTCCTTTTTCTTGTACAAAAATCTGATAAAAAGGAAACAAGAGTTAGTGACCAAGGGCAGCTCAGTTTCTTTTTGTTTCATCCGCTTGTCCTTTCGCTCACAGGCTTTTCAAGCAAAGCAGGTGGCTGGGGAAGCCACATTTATTTTGGTTGTGTGTCTGGGGGAATACAGGCTGACCTTACAGAATCAAAGCTATTTCCAGAAAACTTGTGACAGAGAAAACTTTGATAAAAGAACACAATTCTGTTGAGCAGTCAAACTGTTTTTCCAACCCTGCTGAGACCTTTGTTAGGAACAATCCCTTGCTTCTAGCTAGATAAAACTTACCATGGTTGGAATGCAAACATTTGACAGCTAATAGGCGGCCTTATTTTGCACGGTTTGCTCACTCTGTTATATTAGATCCAAACTAGCGAATAAGTACAGTGGTGTCTTGCAAGACGATGTTAATTCGTTCCGCGAAAAAAGTCGTCTTGTGAAAACATCATCTTGCGAAACGCGATTCCCCATTGGAATGCACTGAAATCTATTTAATGCGTTCCAATGGTGAAAAATCGTCGTCTTGCGAACATCGTCCATAGAAAACATTGTCTTGCAAAGAGCCACAGCGATCGCAAAAACCAATTGTCTTGCGGATTAATCATCCTGCAAGGCAATCGTCTTGTGAGGCACCACTGTACAACTCACTTAAACCTCCCGTCCTCTTCAGAAATCTTCAAAATTATTTGGTACAGAGTTATATTTAAAATCCTGTTTTCTCCAAGGCACTCATTGCTATATCATAACATAGTTCACAGTAATCTATTGAGTTCATGTAGTAGGTTAAGTGTTAGACTCAGATGAGGGAAATCTAGCCTCAATGAGACATGGAAGTTCCTGTCTTTTTGCCTAAATCACCTCACAGGGTTGCTGTGAAGATAAAAGTGGGAAGGATAAGAACCATAACTTCTTTGCTTGGAAAAAAGGTGGCATCTAAACATAATTAATAAACATAATAATTCCCTCCCTCATGACTGATTGAGCCCATGACTCAATGAACTGCTGACTTTCAAAAGGCTCTACCATTAAAAATCTGCTGAGATCTTGCAACAATCTATTATCTTTTAATTGGGTAACATTCCTGGTAGATGGTGGGAATGCTGTAGAAGTAATATACTTTGACTTCAACAAAGCTTTTTTTTAAAAAATTCACACAGAAACAAAAAAAAAAGACAAAATAGAAACAAGGAAAAAAGAAAGGGAAAAAAGGGAAAAAAAACTAACCCCTAAAACTAACCCCTCCCCCCTTTGGAGTCAGAGACTCCAGCTTCGTTAACCCGTCTGCTCCCCCAATTTCATTTCCAGTATGTGCTAAGTAAGATATGCATGCATCCTAAACTTTGTCCTACATTCCTGTCTTCTTCTGAGCCCAAGAATATATTAGTTCCCAGCTTTGTTTTACATAGTCTCTTGGTTGTTCCCATAGTGCTTCTGATAGAGTGTCCAGTTCTGCTGTATCCCATAACTTCTTTAACAGCTCTTCTATCGTTGGAATCTCTTCGGTTTTCCATTTTTGGGCCCAGAGTAATCTAGCTGCTTACTACATCCCATACCTGTGTCCAATAATTTTTGACCTTTTCACATGTCCACCACATATTATAAGTTCCTGTATTCTTTTTACACTTCCAGCATATATTGCTGTTACCCCTGATATTTTTGCTAATCTTACAGGTGTGTAATGCCATCTGTGGAACATTTTAAGAATATTTTCTCTAAGATTTGCTGGTTTAAGCATCTTATAGCTTTCATTCCACATCTTAGTCCAATCATCAAGATCCACACTATATCCAAAATTTTTTGCCCATTTTACCATTGTCTCTTTCACTCTCTCATCCTCTAAATCATATTCTACTAAGTATGCATACATTTTTTAATTATTCTTTCATCTGTATATATCCACAATCTATCCACTTGTACTTTACCCTCAAAGAAACCCATCATCCTAGCTTTTTTATATCTTGATTCCAATTTTACCATTGACCACCAATCAACAGCTACGCCCATTTTTTCAAGCTCTTGTTTGTCCTTTATCTTCTGCTCATTAGTTAACAGATTTTCATATGTAGTCAGCATTCCTTTCTGGTTCAGGGCTTTTAATGTAAATGTTTCTATGGGTGCCACCCACAATGGGATTTTTTCATAAGTTTGTGCTTGAAATTTTTGCCATACCATCCCTAGGGCCTTCCTAATAATGTGTTCTCCAAACTGTGAGTGTTCCCTGTATTTCCCGTTCCATACATATGCATGCCATCCCATCTTTAAATCGTGTCCCTCTAGTTTCATAAGTCTTTGATTTTCTAAAGTTATCCGACTTCAACAAAGCTTTTGACAAAGTGCTCCATTATATTCTGATTAGCAAACTAAGTGCAGGCTGGATAAAACAACTATCAGGTGGATATACAGTTCATTACTTGAGATGATTTATCAATGGTTTCTTCTCAAACTGGGAGGAAGTAACGAGTGGAATTCCTCCAGTCACAGGCTCAGTGCTCTTCAATAATTTGATTAATGACTTGGATGAGGGAGTGCAAGGAATGCTCATCAGAAGCAAAGATGACAAAAACTGGATGGAACAACTAATACCTTGGAAGACAGAAATAAAATTCAAAAAGATCTTGGTAGGCTCAAACACTTGGCTGAAAACAACAGAATGAAATTTAACAGGGATACGTGCAAACTTCCATACCTATAGGGAAAAAAAAAACAAATACACAGCTACAAGATATGGGATACTTGGCTCAATAATACTGCATGCAAGAAAGATCTTGGAATTATTATAGGCCACAAGCTGAATATGAGCCAACAGTGTGATGCAGCTTTAAAAAAGCCAATTGCTATTTTAGGCTACATGAACAGAAGTATGGTCTCCAAATCCCATGAAGTACTAGTTCCCCTCTATTCAGCACTGGGTCATTCTCATTTTGAGTACTATATTCAGTTCAGAATGCCTCACTTTAAGAAGGATGCTGACAAACTGGAATAAGTTCAGAGGAGGGTGTGAAGGTTATCTGGTCTAGCCCCGCAATGGTACTCCTATCTCTCTGTACTTTATTGCTTTGAGATAGGGGAACTCAAGAAGCTACAATAGCTGAGACCCATCAAGCTCAGCCCTATGACACCTTCTCTTTTCCATTCCACAACACCCTGGCTCCTTCCAGGAAGTTTAATCTAAAACACACACACAAAAAGCTGCCACCACTCCACTTGATGAATTGCCACAATCCTAGTAGCTTAGCAAGGCAAAGCACCGAAAATTAGTATCTAGACTTCCTCTGCCTTCCAAATCCAACCAACACTTGGAAAGAATTTTGTGTATTTTATTATTTAAAAGAAAGAGAAAGAAGCAAAAAGATAAAATGGTTACAAAAAGGTAAAAAGGGAAAAATGTGTTACCCCAAAAGATTCTCTTAACTTAAAAGAGCAAAGTCACAAAAATTGCAAACAGGATTGGGACAGCTGCAAAAGAAGGTATACACTTAGAAAACAGGAACGTTTAGCTAACCTAGCTCTCTTACGTGTCCCTAAACAGATTCCATTACTATGAACATAGTCTCCTCAAAAGTAGGAAGACCAGATGTGGGGAAGCTTTCTCTTATGCAAAGATGCTAAATTTCAACAATATTTTTCTCAAGCCAGAATATGATGTCATGTTGTTGTTGTTCAGTCGTGACCCCATGGACCAGAGCACACCTGACCCTTCTGTCTTCCATTGCCTCCTGGAGTTGGGTCAAATTTATGTTGGTCGCTCTGATGACACTGTCCATCCATCTCGTCCTCTGTCATCCCCTTCTCCTCTTGCCTTCACACTTTCCCATCATCAGGGTCTTTTCCAGGGAGTCTTCTCTTCTTATGAGATGGCCAAAGTATTGGAGCCTCAGCTTCAGGATCTGTCCTTCCACTGAGCACTCAGGGTTGATTTCCTTCAAAATGGATAGGTTTGTTCTCCTTCCAGTCCAGGGAACTCTCAAGAGTCTCCTCCAGCACCACAAATGATGTCATAATGGCTTCAATTAGCTTTAATTCCTCATAATCCTTTCAGCTTTCTTCAGGAAAATGAATTCCCTCCTTAATATGGCTTCTTCCCCTAGGCCACATTGTCATACCTCAAGTAGAAAGACCTTGAGGTCCTAACATACATCAAGGTGTACTTTGAAAAGGCAGATCACCATGGTAAGCAAGAAGGCAATAACTTAGTTTCTTTGAAATGAATTTCTTGATCATTCCTGCTGGTCATCTCCCCTCTGATGAAGGACAAGGAGCAGGAAAAGTTTCTCTGAATGCTGATTTCTTCCATTTGGTCTTTACAGTTCCCAAAAGTTCCCATGTTAAAATAATATTGTTGATAGTTCATAGTTTCCATGTAGCCAATTTCTTCACTGAGAGCAACCAGGATGACCAGGGGAATGGAAATCAAGCCCTGAGAGGAAAGACAAAGGAACTGGGCATGTTTAACCTCGAGAAAAGAAGACTGAGGGGAGATAGGAAAGCACTCTTCAACTATTTGGACAAACACCCCAGAGTACAAAGGTGGTGGCACTGTGGGCTAAACTGCAGAAGCCTCTGTGCTGCAGGGTCAGAAGGTCAGCAGTTGTAAGGTCGAATCCACGTGATGGAGTGAGCTCCCGTCGCTTTGTCCTAGCTCCTCGCCAACCTAGCAGTTCAAAAGCATGTAAATGCGAGTAGATAAATAGGTACCACCTCGGTGGGAAGGCAAAATGGCGCTCCCTAGTCACACTGGCCACGTGACAACAGAAACTGTCTTTGGACAAGCGCTGGATCTACGGTTTGAAAATGGGATGAGCACCACACCCTAGAGTCGGACACGACTGGACTAAAAAAATGTCAAGGGGAACCTTTACCTTTATAGGAAATCAGATTTCAGTTGAATATCAGGAAAAACTTCCCAACTGTTACAGTAGTACAAGAGTGGAACTGATTACTTCAGGAGGTGGGGTACTCCAGCTCTGGAGGTATTCAAGAGAAAGTTAGACAGCCATCGGTCAGATATGCTTTTATTTAGATTCTCAACTTAAGCATGAAGTTGGACTCAATGGGCCTTTAGGCCCTTCCAACTCCATTCTTCTACGATTCTGTGATCTTAAATCTTCCTGTTTTCTTCCTGTCTTCCTTAGTTTCCTTGCGCTGTTGCCTTTCCTAGGGAGCCTCATCTTTTCATGACATGTCCAAAGTATGACAGCCTCACTTTAGTTAATATTAGCTTCTGAAAAGAGTCCTGGCTCAATTTGATATATACAACCCATTTTAGGATATCTGTAAAGCTCTCCTCCAACATCACATTTTGAATGAATTGATTTTTTGTTAATGGAATTAAATAATAATTTTGGGCTCTTTTACCATCTTGTTTAAGGTTGATGGTATTGATATACATATGTGTATGGTTCAATTGAAAAAGGTTGGGGAGACAGCTTTTGTATCATCTCCGTATTTGTATCTGTTGCATTTGAATTGTTATTGCAGGGCTGTGATCTTTAAGTTGCAATTTACAAGTTGCCATTTGCTTTTTATTGACCTGCTGTTTTGGAACTAAAGTTGCTGGCAGGAGATGACCAATTGCCAGGGGCATCATGGCTCTCTTAGTTAATGAATGAGACCCTGCAGATGGAAGGAACCTGCTGTTTGTTTGCAGATTGAGCAATTTCTATGACATAGCCCTAGGAGACAGTCTGAAGCATCCATTTGTTTGCGATAGCTTTGCCCCAGATTTCTCCAGAAGACATGGCTGTGTGAAAAGATGGATATTGTTGCCTTCCTCCTCAGGATAGCTGGGTATTTTGTGGTTTAAAGAGAAATCTAGACAGTCCAAGATGGTTTAAAATACCAGCAATCTCTAGTTTGGGCAAAACCCTGGAGAGCCTCGTGAATACCAAGTACAACCTGTGGTTAGCTCTGTCCCCCACAGGATGTGTCTGGGGCCTTCAACCCCATCAGACTTCCCAGTACCTCTCAAAAAAAACCTCAGAAAAAAAAGTAAATCACTGCTTATGGAAAGGTCCAGGACTAGAGATGGGCACTACAACTGCCATGTGTTCCTTCCCATCACCACCTGGCCAGCTGCCTCACTCGCAAGGCTCTGTGCATCACCTGAGTGGTCCTCCTTTACTAGCTAAACAGTCTGGGCTGCCCTTCCCCGCCTCCTCCAGCAGCTGACCACACAGGTGAGGAGGCAGGGCAGGGATTCCCAATGCATAGTCATTGATTGACTGTCTGCCTGAGGAGGCAGGGAAGGGCAGCCTGGGCTCCAGTCCACACAGTGCAACTGGCAAATGAGGATGACTTGGGTGGTGCAGAGGCTTGTGAGTGGGGCAGTTGGCAGGGTGGTGGTGCTGGTAAGGAACATATGGCACCTGTGGTGTCACATGGCACGAGTTGTACGATGTGGCACAACTTAAGTCATTAATGCTTTCTATCCAGGACCAATGATTCCACCAACTAGGGATGCCAGAAATGACACTCCAAGAACATCTCAGGAGCCACATTTAGGAATCACTGGTCCTATCTAACTCTGCACTTGAATAGCTGGATTGTGGAAGTGCAAGTGCCAGTGAGTATGAAAGCTATTAATGTGCTGTCTTTGAAAAGGGAGCAGGTAAATTAGCATCTAAAGCCTAACAAGGTGAATACACTGCATCAGTGATTAAATCACTGAAAGGAGGGGAAGAATTTGACTTGCAAATAAAACGCAGCTGACCTTCACTCTGTAAGAAAATGGTCCGCATCAAAAGTGATAAATCGTCATCCTCTCCCAATTCTGGAGCACCTTTTAACCCACAGGATCCTAAAATGTTTCCCACAACCATGTGTAATCTAATTTCTATTCAACAAGACCATAATAATGTGCCTTGTATAGTGAGCAGTCTTTCTTTAAAGTGAAGCCTTAGATGTGTCAGCCATTGCCCAAGAGAATTTTTGTAAATATGCCTAGATCATTGATTCATGCAATTCCAGGCCCTTTCCACTTTATTCTGAGAAAGTCAATATTTTTGAAGGATCAAGTGGGAGTGGGGTGTATTTGTACAGTACATTGCTAACGACAGTTCTCCTTTGGCGAGAACGCATGAATGTGAGTGCCAATGAAACATTATAAATATTAAAAGACGATTGTTCATGGCAGAGAAGCAGCAGGAGTGGAATGAAGGTATTTGATAACCACATTTTCCATTTATTGGAAATACACGTCGGTGTTTGAACAGTGCTCCTCTTAAACAATGAACAAGACACAAGAAATGTCAACAAACACCATCTCCTATTGGAAAAATAAATAAAAATGGTCTTGTACCTGAAACTTATGGAGAGGTCATGGATTTTAAAGACGTGACATGCATTTGGGAACAAGTTTAAGTAGTCAGGAAAATCAAGTGGCTGTTCTCTTTTCTCCTCAGGCACCGCTACTTCAGGCTAAGTCAGAACTTCCCTCCCTTCACAACTAGTCCTGCATCTTCAAATGCAGGGGCCTTCTCCTTGGATGAAGAGTTCCCTCCACCGTGCATGTGCCCATCTGTTTGTCTATGCATGGCTGTGCTTGTCAGTTGCCAATGGCTACTGAACAAGTCATAAACGTTTGTGTTTTTATTGCATTTCACATCCTCCTGCTTGTTCATTAACAGCTGAAATCCTGCTGCGCAGCTCTGCATGTGCTATAGGAATGACAACAGCATCAAGGGAAAATTACTGCTCATTAAAAGCTTCTTTTGGGTGATTTTTGCAGTGCCCATGGCTTTGTCGCATTTTGCATGAGTTCTGTGCACCCTGAAAATGCCAAAGTAAGGGTTTAATCAGTGATGAATTGCAGCCAGTGATGACATCATTTCCATTACACACAGGGAGCTGCGCAACAGGATTTTAGCCACTGTCTGTCTACTGAAATCTTATTCTAGGCATTTGAAGAAGTGGCTTCAACAGTTCCCAAAGGCTTTTGCCACTGGTTAGTATTTAGTGTCCCCTTCACAGATTGCTGCCTTGTTGTGGCGAAGGGCTCACTGGAAGGACAGATTCTGAAGCTGAGGCTCCAGTACTTTGGCCATCTCATGAGAACAGAAGACTCCCTGGAAAACACCCTGATGTTGGGAAAGTGTGAAGGCAAGAGGAGAAGGGGATGACAGAGGATGAGACGGTTGGACAGTGTCACCGAAGCTACCAACATGAATTTGACCCAACTCCGGGAGGCAGTGGAAGACAGGAGGGCCTGGCGTGCTCTGGCCCATGGGGTCAAAAAGAGTCAGACATGACTAAACGATTAAACAACAACAACAAAAGTATTTTGTGTGCTCCCAGCTTCTTTGTAGAATCAATAAGTAACTTTTCTAAGCTCTGGATAAATGCATGCCTAGAGTCACAATCTGGGGTCCCATTATTTCATCAGCACTCATAGCTGTAACCGATGAAGACAGATACAGAAGAGGAGGGAGCAGGAGCATCTCCTTAGTTTGCTTTCTTGAATAACAGGAGAACAGCTGGGATGGAGCTCTTTGAGGGTAGCTTTTAAATTAAGTAATTTATTCAGCTTTACAGTGTAAAGCTTAAAAGTCGTTTAAGTTACCATTTAGATAAATTACCGTAATTGGTGTTTGGCTAACTCACTGAGCATTTCAGAATCTTTAGAAGCCTTGGCTTTAATTATTATGAGCTTCTAATTCCTGTTAACTCAAATTTAAATAATTATGCACACATGGGAAAAAATGGCAAGGGGAAAGCCATGGTATAAAACCCAGAACCTCCTGACACTAGAAGGAGGCTGAAATTCTTGTAGTCTGCTTAAAATGATAACGGTGGGGAAAGTAGAGTAAAAATTGCCCCCATGAGGTAAGAGTTTGCAATAATAAAGGTGCAAATCTCTTTCCACAGAGATTTTTATTTTTAAATAAAAGTTAATTCTTCACTATAAGCTTTTAGGACTGCTAATGCATTCTGCCCCTTCAGCTGGATGCAGACCTCAGAGAAAGGTTCAATACCAGTATTTAACATAACATAACATAACTGTGGTGGCGCTGCGGGCTAAACCACAGAAGCCTATGCTGCAGGGTCAGAAGACCAGCAGTCGTAAGACCGAATCCACGCGACGGAGTGAGCTCCCGTCGCTTTGTCCCAGCTGCTCGCCAACCTAGCAGATCAAAAGCATGTAAATGCGAGTAGATAAATAGGTACCATCACGGTGGGAAGGTAAACAGTGTTCCGTGTACAGCTGCGCTGGCCACATGACAACGGAAACTGTCCTCGGGCAAACGCTGGCTCTATGACTTGGAAACAGGGATGAGCACCGCCCCCTAGAGTCGAACACGACTGACTAAAATGTCAAGGGGAACCTTTAACCTTTACCTTTAACTTTATTTTAGTTCTTTCCTCCATGGCGTTGTTGTTGCTAAGAACTGCCAAGTTGGAAGTGACTTATAGTGACTTTGGCAGGGCTTCCAAAGTAACTGAGTTATTTAATAAATGGCTTTACCAGTTCCACACCCACGCAGAATTTCCATGGCTGAATGGAAATTCAGGCTTCCTGGGCCCTAGGTCGTCACTGTATCCACTACACCGCACTGGATACTACTACTACTCACAAGCAATTACCATTCAGCAAAGATCCTTTCCAGTGTTAATTGAAAGCTTCCTGTTTGTAAGGTCACGTTGTTTTGTCCTGGATTTATTTTCCTGCTCCATCTGCCAAGGAGAATACTGGTTACTTGGCCCCAGTGGCAGCTGGTGCATATTGTAGAGTGGAAAACGCAATAGCCAGTTGGGGATGGAGCCGGTGTGACAGCCTGCTAGTATCTGCTTCTATTTCTTTATATATATAGCTACATGTGAGAGTGTGAGCTGAGAGTTCAGCAAGAGGGGAACAGGCCTGGCCTGATGTTGAGGCTGAGCTACAGTAGCTTCAGCTTCATCCTGCTGCCACTGTTCCTTCTGCTTATACCATGTGGAGGGAGTAGTAAATTGCTAGTGTCTTTTCAATCCCCCTACCAATTTTACACCGATTGCTTTCATGGAGATCTTTGGGGGAAAGAACAGAAAGCCTTCTTTTCATCGCTGTTATAATTTCAGTCCCACCTGCCTGTTGTTGTTTGTAAGTTATATAAAAATAGGTACGTAAGCTGTTTGCTTGCTGGAATAAATGGGTGGTGTGGCAGAAGAATGCTGGATGAGTGCCAGATAAGACTGTTATAGCAGTTATGGGGGGGGGGGAGGAAGGTGCCTTTACAGAACCCAATTTTCTTTGGCAGTTTTCCTGAGTGTTTGGGGGGGGGAGAGAGAGAAAGAGAGAGAGGTGGTTAGAAATAGAGTGTTAGGCTCATGTTGGGTTGGATATAGATTGTGAAATTAGGATTAGTTATACATTGCATAAACTGTTTGTGAAAGACGGTTATGATAGGGTAGAGATTACTGTAAATGTATGTTAGATGGACTTCTTCAACTTATACAGAGAATGGATGGGTTGGTGGTGTGTCACGTAAAGGAATACAAAATACCCTTCACATTTCCCGTCTAACACTTTGAATCACCTTTATCCTGTTTTCTTTTAATTATCATCTCAACCTGTGGTGATTAAATCTCTCATAAAAGTAAAAACCCTTTTTGTACATTAAACATCTCTTTATTTTCTGGTACCAAGTGTCACATAAACACCCATGTTGGTTGCTCGACCTCAGCTGAGACAAACGAGAGGAACTGGGTAGATTTTTTTTTTTTTAAAAAAAACAGTTTTAAAAGCAGTAGTGGCAGAATTAACGAATGCCCTGAGTTTCCAACAAAGGTTGACTATGAGGGCACAGTTGCTTAGAGGTTGTTCCTATTGTCACAACTAAGCACCAAGGTTGTTGAGTTCTCCACAAAGAGCGACAATGGGGTGGGAAAGGAGCTGAGGTGTCTCAAATGTGTGGTGACCAGAGTGTGACCAATACTGGGGGTTGTCAAGGTGAAATTCAAGGACAGAAGACCCCAAGTGTTGGGGCCCACTGTCAAATCAGACTTAAGTCACACCGGTGACTCGACCTGGACTTTATTTAAAATATTTTTTATTATTTTCTAAAACTTAATAACAAAAGCATAAACTAAAATACAAACATGCCTCACAACACACTATGCTCTCCCACCACTCTCTGGATTTTGATTTATGTATGTATTCATTTTTTACATTGTATTGTATTGTAATTTACACTACATACCCCGTCTGTCTGCAGAAATATAATGATTCTTGTGTTGTGGTATAACCCCCTTTTTAAAAACACATGTGTTTTGAAAGCATTCCATATCTTCTTAAAATAATTTGTTCTCAATATTCCTTTTCTAACTTTTCATTCACGAGTTAATTTATCATTAATAGCCATATTCCACATTTCTTTGTACCAATCTTCAATATTAAACTGATTACTATTTTTTCCAGTTCTTTGAGAATATCAATCTTTCTGCTGTTAACATAATACAGTACTGATTAATTCTTTATCCCCCAGTTCTAATTGAATATTTCCAGTCATATTTAACAGAGCTATTATTGGACACCTTTGTAATTCAATACTGTACCCATAATTTCCTTTAGCTTTTTGAAAATCACTGTCCATTCCTTTGGTCTCATTTCACATGTCCACCACTTATGCAAATATGCACCCTTTTCTTTCTTACATCTCTAACATGCTTCTTTGTTCATTACATTCAATTTCTCTGGAGTTAAATACCATTTCCATAGTACCTAGACAATTTTCCTTAACCCTTACAGACATATTCTTCATTATTCTTTTATTCCACATCTTCTTCTATTCATCATCACTAATTTCTTTCTTTTATATCCCCACTCCGTACCTCCTTTAGAGGTGTTATTTTGTATTCATCTCCTGTTAACATGTTGTAACTTGAACTTATTATCCTTTTTCTATTTTTGCTATCTTCCAACTTCTCCCTTGACCTGGACTTGACTCGTTGTTGTTGTTGTTGTTGTTGTTGTTGTTGTTGTTTAAATGACTCAGATTCTACTTCAACTCGGAACCCACACACCCCTCCCTTTTTTCCTGGGGGAAAAGAGTTTATTTTAATAGGGACTTGGGACTCAGGACTTGGTGCCAAAGACCTAGATTTGGTACCAAAGCCTTGGACACAGACCCGAAGATTTTCCAACATCCCTGCCATGTACTAGGATAAAGTGAAAACCCAGCTGAGAGGGGCTTTGGGGCGGAGGGTAGCACAACTTTTTCATCCTCTTGGTGGTGAGGTGAATAATCCCTCCTCTCTCCCAGTGAGGAAAGTGGTTTAAGGGGAAGTGTATGGGGCGGAAAGTGTGAGGGGAAAAGGAGAAGGGGACGACAGAGGATGAGACGGTTGGACAGTGTCACCAAAGCTACCAAAATTAATTTGACCCAACTCCGGGAGGCAGTGGAAGGCAGGAGGGCCTGGCTTGCTCTGGTCCATGGGGTCACAAAGAGTCGGACATGACTAAATGACTAAACAACAACAGCAGCAATGGGGTGGCCACATATCCTTTTACTTTTAAAAAAAAGAGTACAGTCTGCTTTTTGAATTGCCCTCTTCTTGAAGGTCATTTAGGCCAGGTATGCTTTAAAGATAAAGAATTATGAGGAGATCTGGAATCTTGAGATGGCCTATCCCACAATGTACTGGGACTCCAGATTCATGAGGTACACCGGTTACATAGTCGAAGTCTTCCCTATGGTGGTGAGCTATACTGTCATTCTGCTTAAATTATTTTTTTAAATCACTTCTAATTTTGCATCTTTTCTTAATAGTTTGTTGTTATGTGCATTGGCAAAGCAGCTACCATGTTCTCTAGACTCACAAAGAGAGTATGGCTTAATGAGAAGCTGATGGCATATACCAAGATCTAGGTCTATAGAGTCTGTGTCCTGAGCACACTCCTGTACTGCAGTGAGTCCTGGACCCTTTGTGCACGGCAGGAGAGGAAGCTGAACACATTCCATATGTGTTGCCTCTGACACATTTTTGGTATCACCTGTCAGGACAAAGTTCCAAATAGAGTAGTCCTAGAATGAGCTGGAATTTTTAGCATGTATACATTACTGAAACAGTGACGTCTACGTTGGCAAGGGCATGTCGGTCGTGAGAATGGCTGATGGTTGGATTCCAAAACATCTCCCTGTATGGAGAATTAGTGCAGGTAAATCGCCCCAGAGGGGGACCACAACTGTGATACAAGGATATTTGCAAGCAGGATCTGAAGGCCTTAGGAATGGACCTCAGCAGATGGGAAACCTTGACATCTGAGCGTTCAGCCTGGAAGCAGGCGGTGCAGCATGGCCTCTCCCATTTTGAAGAGACACTTGTTCAGCAGGCTGAAGCAAAGAGGCAGTCCCGAAACCAGGCAAATCAGGGAGCTGGACAGGGGACAGATTGTATTTGTCTTCATTGTGGAAGGGATGGTCACTCTCGAATTGGCCTCCTCAGCCACACTAGATGCTGTTGCAAGTCCTCCATACAGAGCATGTTACCATAGTCTCTCAAGATTGAAGGATGGCTAATCATGTGCAGTCAAGTCAGAACCAAAATTTAGAGACCCCAGAAGGGCTTTCAATGTAAGTGAGATATTTAGGGAATGGTTTTACCAGTTCTACTCCCCCAGTGAACTTCTGTGCCTCAGCCGGGATTTAAAACCAGAACTCCTGAGTCCTAGTCCATCACTCTGTCCATTACACTGGGTACCAAATCTTAATACATTAGCGCATGCAGTTTTAATAACAACAGCACTGTCTCTCTCTGTGATGTGTTCTCCCAGAACTCCATTCAATGGGTACATCCCTTGACCCTGACACATGTGGCTCTGAACCTCAAAAGCTGTCTTGTATCATTTTCTAAATGTGTTAAGAAGCCAGTATGGAGTGGATCCTACCATAATGTTTCAATTTGTCGTGAAGAGACAGGAATTCCCTTAAGTTTCCGCACAGGCTGCAATGTATACTTGTAGCCCTGTTGAGCACATTTCACTAATCTCCAGGGTACTAAAGAAATCTATATGTACTTTTCTACAGAACCTCATTGGGGGGAAAATCCTGGCAGAAAAGCAAGTCCTTCCTGGCACTGTGTTTTGCTAGGGGCCTAGGGTGCTGCTGCTGATGGATGAGAGCGATCTGATTTCTCTCTTTCTCATTCCCAGTGCCAGGACTAGCTCAGACCAGAGCAAAGCTTGACACTGGTGTCACTCATCAGATAAGAATCGGACCTACTGTTCTGCCAATGGTGTGAGAAAATCCAAACAGGATGGTGGACTGTACCGTCCGTTCATAAGTAATACCTTGCATGCAAAGTACTGGCAAAGCACGATCCTTTCATATCCAATGTCAGCAAAAAAGGACACCAAAGAGGGAGAAATTTTTTATTGCCTTAGTTGGCAGACCTGAAATGCAAAGGATATTTACATAACGTTGATATCTCCACCATCCTGTCTTTTCTCTCCCGTCCCTTGCATGGAGTTTGTCTCAAGGTCAATGAGGTGCTCAAGGTTCCAGTGGAAATTAAGGATGCCACAATGATTACAGGCTGTGAGCTCCTTAAAAACTGGGGGAAATCTCTCTTTTTTGATATTCTCTCCACAGCTTTGGGCTTAACCATAGGAAGTGTGTGATTTGGACTGAGGCAAGCTTGAAGAATATAGGTCATTATGGGGGAATAACTCACTCCAAGCTTCCATACCTTGCTTTAATGTTTCCTTGAATACAATTCTTCTGATTTGAACTTCCACAATGAAGAATATCCTTTCTTGTCTTCTTCCCACATCTCCACCTCCTTTACCTCATTGAGATGAAGGAGGTGGAGATGAGCGCCCTCCCCATGCCCTGCCTTGTCTCTATCTGTTGTATTTTTTTCTCCCACGGAGGGGGGAGCGTTTAGAGGAAAGGCACTCCCACAGATGACAAGAGATGTTAGGCTTGTTTAGTCGTGTCCGACTCTTCGTGACCCCATGGACCAGAGCACGCCAGGCCCTCCTATCCTCCACTGCCCCCCAGAGTTGGGTCAAATTCATGTTGGTTGCTTCGCAGACACTGTCCAGCCATCTCATCCTCGGTCGTCCCCTTCTCCTCTTGCCGTCACACTTTCTTAACATCAAGGTCTTTTCCAAGGAGTCTTCTCTTCTCATGAGATGGCCAAAGTACTGGAGCCTCAGCTTCAGGATCTGTCATTCCAGTGAGCACTCAGGTTTGATTTCCTTTAGAATTGATAGGTTTGTTCTCTTTGCAGTCCAGGGGACTCTCAAGAGCCTCCTCCAGCACCACAATTCAAAGGCATCAATTCTTTGGCGATCAGCTTTCTTTATGGTCCAGCTCTCACTTCCGTACATCACTACAGGAAAAACTATATCTTTGGCTATTCAGACTTTTGTTGGCAAGGTGATGTCTCTGCTTTTTAAGATGCTGGCAAGGTTTGCCATCACTTTCCTCCCAAGAAGCAGGCGTCTTTTAATTTCGTAGCTGCTGTCTCCATATGCAGTGATCATGGAGCCCAAGAAAGTAAAATCTGTCACTGCCTCCATATCTTTCCCTTCTATTTCCCAGGAGGTGATGGGGCTTGTGCACACCCTATAGCAATCCCAACCTTGGGTCCCCTTGGGTCCCCTACCTTGGGTCCCCAGCTGTTGTTGAACTAAAACTCCCAGAAACTTTCACCATTAACTGTGATGGCCAGGATTTCTGAGGCTTGCAATCCGGGGACCTCAGGTTGGGAACCACTGCCCTACAAGAACCCAGGTTTTTCAGGACAAAGAAACAGCTAGGACTGACCTGACACATCTGGAAAGAACCAATCTACCTAAAGTAAAACAACAACAACAACAAACATATAGACTCCTCCACAAAAACAAACAAAGCAAATAAACCCACAAACTGTTCCCAAGTGAAGGAAAATAATCCTGAAAGAGAAAGGAACTTTAAAAACTTTTTTTTGTTCCCATTACAGGTTAGAAAGTTATTGCTGTTGTTGGACACTCCAGTATTTTAAAAGTAGCTCTTCACATCACTCATTGGTTTGCTTGCGTTTTCCTTCTTTTTAAGGGGTTTTTCTTTTAAAAGAACGTTATCTTAAGAATTAATATGCAAAATGTTTATAACCTGAAACAGGAAGTCAGAATGCTTTTAAACATACACAAAAAGGTGTTTTAAAGTAGCTTTTAAAAGTGACTATAAACAGATATTTTTGTTCCCATTCAGTTTTTGGAATCCTATGGGTGTTTGTGCATGGTTCATGTAACTTGCAGTGGCTAATGGTCGTTAATGGGCCAGGTTCAGGGTGCATTGCAACTGCAACTGGTCACCTGACCAAGCATGGCATCAAGAGGTGTCCTAGCACCTTGTCAATTGGCAGCAATTAGCTATGGGAAGGTACACAAAACTTAAAGGAACGCCAATGAGGCTCTGACCAATATCTTTTTGATATTGTTGCGCCCTTGTTATTTAATGAAATATAAAAAGAAACATACTACAGGAAATTTTGTTACTTGTGATTTGTTGCTTCTAACTTCTGGGCGGGGGTGGGAAGCATTTTTTTGTTGGTTGGTTGACAGCCCATTCCGTCTATGGTGATCGGTTGGGAGCTAGATGCCAGGGGTGGACAGGATTGAAGCCAGCACCAAAGCCAAGAGTGGGCTGTGTGTGGGCTACCACATCCCACAACAGCCACCCTAATAGGATTCTGAGATATTTAAGGAGTAGTTTTTCCATTTCCACTCCCATCAAGTGAATGTCCGTGCCTGAGTGGGGATTTGAACTCAAGTCTCTTGAGTCCTAGTCCTCACTCTATCCACTAGCACATTCTTTTTTCTCCTTCTGCCCCTTTTTGGTTTCTGCCCCTTTCTCTCTCTTCCTCCTCACCCAGTAAACTTAAAGTGAAAGGGGCAGACCAGCCTTGCAGCAACCTGGACAGATGGCCTGCAGATCTGAAATTGGGCTCCACAGGTTCAGAATGAAGGCCACATGTGATCTTTGGTCAGAGGAAGGCAACATGCAGCCACCAGCCCACATCTGGTCTCCCCAGGGGCATTTCTGTGATCCCAAAGCCACCTGACAATCCCCATTAATTCCTCCACACACCCCAGGAACAGCATTCTTTGGCACTGGGGACCTGGGGTCGGTGTCCACTCAGGGCTCCCCAAGAACCAAACAGATAAAAGCAGAGGTGTCCTTCATTTCCAGTTTCTACCTTTCTTTTCCCAGAAAAGGCTAAATATTTCTTGGACTGTCTTGGTCTGCCCTGGGCTCTGCTGTGTCCCCACCCCTCCCTCAGGGCCACAGGTCACCTGCCTGCATCTTGTGTGGGACTGGAACCAACAATGGGATGTGCGTTTCCATGGCAGCTCCAAGGTGATGGTTCTAATCTATTAAACCCTAAATGGTTTGGGACCTCACAGTATGTGGCAGAACATCTGCTTCCAGCTGGATCTGCCCACCCTACACAAGCATCTCAAGCAGGCAGGCTGAGGATGCTTCTAACCCCAAGAGAGGCCCAGAGGGAGAAGACGAGAAACCGGGTCTTTTCGGCGGTTGCTCCTTGGCTGTGGAATGAACTCCCTCCTGCAATTCATTTGGCCCCTTTGTTGGCAATTTTTAAAAAGTCACTAAAAACCCTGGTTATTTAGGCAGGCGTTCTGAAACGTTAAACCTGTGGTTTCAGCTGAGCTTAGCTAGCCTACTTGATCAAGTCTGCCATTTTAAATGTTCTCAATGATTTTAGGCAAATGCAGGTTTATGGTTTGACTGTACCATTTATTTCTATTTTGTTATGTTTATTTTCTCTTCTGTTAAATTCTATTTCAATGATGTTGTTTGTGTATGCTATAAACTGCCCCGAGTGGCCTTTGGCCAGACGGGCGGAATAAAAATGACATAAATAAATAATAAATAGATATATAGCAGGGTGAATGAGAAAGGAACTAGGGGAAAGGGTCCTACCGACTCTCCTCAGACTGAAGAAGCTGCTTGGATGAGTAACGAAACGTTTCAACCTTTGTGTAAAACAGCCAGAGTGGACCGGGTTGCCAGATAGGCAGTATAGAAATCAAATCAAATCATCAAATCAATCAATCAATCAATAAGAAAGAAGTCCAGTTGCCATGACTCAACTTCCAGGGGAAAATATGTAGAAACACCTACATAGTAGCCAAGCTGCTTCTCCTTATGTGTCCTTGGAGGAGAAACTATGCTTACGGCATCTGACCCTTAGAGAGCATCCTGAAGTTATAAAAGATTGCCAATGAATCCTGACCCATGGTTGTGCTTAACATATAAGAATGCTCCATTATATCTGAAAACCTGAGGGTCTTCTGCACTTCGATATGCAGAACCAGAAAAGATGTTAGTGAGTATCTTGCCTAACTGCAGAGCAGAAAAGATGTTGTATTAAGTGCCCTGCATCAGCATTATCACTGTTGTATGGCCAGTTGTGTGACCAGTCTCACAACCAGTGTGAGAACAAGCACATGACACGGAGCCTGCTGGAGCAGGGGAGGTGTTTACATGATTTCTCTTCTACTTCACCTTGAAGCAACAGGTTTCTGGCCTTTGAGTCAGCTGACAATCAGACCACATGCAACAGAGAGGATTTGCAAATGGATCTCCTGCATCTCACATAGTTTGGCTCTCAGTCATGGTCTTTGATACTGTTCCTAGAATGGTCAGAGTCTCAAGAAAAAGTATCTGCAGAAAGTCTGATAGCAGAATAATTGGCTTTTCAGTGGCCCAACTGGGGGGGGGGATCTGTTCCCTCTATTTGGGGAGCGATACTGGGGTGATTATGCCTTGAGGTTCGTTCCCAGCTGGTTCCATTGCTCACAGGCTGACTGCAAAGATGTAGGCGTGATGTACCTGACTTGTCAGACAAGGCAGACTTGTTTCTCTGGGTGACTCATTTCTGTGCCTAAAATTAATCATGATGAGGGATGTTCCATGTTCACCATACATAAAGCTTTGAGCTGAGCTCAATACTTCCTGCTTTTCTGGATTATAAATTCCAGGTTCTCTCGCCAGCTTGGCCAATTTTTTCAAGTTGTGCTCTGAGGGAAAGTGGCAGGGATGGGGACTCAAGGCGCGGGACTTGTTGTCAAGTCAGACTTCAGTCACACCATCAGAACCCATCCACCTCCTCCCTTTTTTTTCTGAGGAAAAAGCTTGTGTTTAATAGGGACTGGAACTTGGGGCTTGTGATTTGGGACTCAGAAGCAAAGACTTGGACTTGGGATATGGACCAAAAAACTTGCCAATATCCCTGGAAACTGGTGGATCTGATGCTTTCCAGTTGAAGTGTTGCTGTTGTTTGCTTTCTTTTGTTTGTGGTCATTGTGGAATCACAGAATTGTAATATTGGAAGGGATTCCTAAGGAATATCTAGCCCAACATCCTGTCAATGCAGGATAAGGTAAAGGTTCCCCTTGACATTTAGTCCAGTTGCGTCCGACTCTAGGGCGCAGTGCTCATCCCCGTCTCCAAAGCCAGCGTTTGTCCGAAGACAGTTTCTATGGTCACACGGCCGGCGCAACTAGACATGGAACGCCGTTACCTTCCCACTGAGGTGGTACCTATTTATGTACTTGCATTTTTACTTGCTTTCAAACTGCTAGGTTGGCAGGAGCTGGGACAAGCGACGGGAGCTTACTCCATTGCACGGATTTGATCGACTGCTGGTCTTCTGACCTTGCAGCACAGAGGCTTCTGTGGTTTAACCCACAGTGCCACCACGTCCCTATGCAGGATAGTCACAGTCAAATCCTCTCTAGCAGCCATCCATCCACAGGAGATCTTTGTTTAAAGACCTCCTGTGAAGTCCACCTCCTCCCAAGGTCACCTGTTCCATGGTTAGCATATTTTAACTTTGAATGTTTTAAATAAGTATATATGTTTGGAAGGAAAGAACTGCAGAACTGGACAGCACCCTATGGATCATTGAGTCCAGCCCTTGTCAAGTAAGCACAGTGGGGAATCAAACTCCCATCCTCGAGCTCTAAAGCCAGATACCTAAACCACTAAGCTATCATCATCATCATCATCATCATCATCATCATCATCATCATCATCATCATCATCATCATCAAGTCAATTCTGACTTATGGTGACTCTTTAAAGGATTTTCCAGGTAGAGAATACTCAGAAGAGCTTTGCCATTCCTTTCTTCTGGGGAATACCCTGGGCCTGTGCAGCTTGCCCAAGGCCACCCAGGCTGGCTCTACTCACATGAGGCATGGTGGGGAATCAATCTCCCAAATTCTGGCTCTGCAACTATATAATAATCATATACGTATCTCCAATTCTCTTTCATATGAAAGAAACCAAACCTAGATAGTGATGCCCCTGGAACCTTCCAGAGAAGTGGACAGCAAAAATGTTGGATAATTATGAGTCATATGTTTAGCATATTTTTATCCTCACAGCACGAATATGCTCTTTGTTCGAAGAAAATTCAGGGCAAGTAAATGCATAAAATAGAGCCAATGCTTCTCAATGATAACATGGCCCGAGACAATTTGTTGCCTGGGGTGGAGAAAAGAATATATTTCCACATCCAAGTCAAGGTGCACAGTATTTGAATGCAGGCAAATTATTTTTGGCACTTGAAGCAGCAAATCTCAAGAACTCTTCCTTTCCCTTCTCTCTGCAGGAAACATGGAATAACAAATTATGTAACTGAGAATTTGCACAAAAATATTCTGCTCCCTGAGGAGGCCACTTTGCTGTGTCCAATGGTGGGGCCAGCCGAGCTGAAGATACGAATCGGGAGAAAGGCATTCAGCACAGGGTTATCTTTGTAAGAATTTGTGGTAATTACGTTAGCAGAGTATGGCAGGCCAGTAAGGAGAGTTTATAGTTGTGAATTAGGAATAATGGGGGAAGGGAGGGACCCCTTACATTTGTTTTTTTCTCAGGAATCCAGACGGGGAAAAGCAGAATAAAAATTAAACCTGAGGGGAGAAGTCTCTAGAGCTGACCTTTAGATGTGCCAGTATGCTGAAGACTAACATGGAGGCCCCTCATAATAGAAAGAGAACAAAGAATAAGATCGTTTTCTTGAAAAAGAAAAAGGTTATTGGAGGAGGAAGTGACCTAACAGCAACTATTTCAAGAGATTGCTTATACAGAGAACTAAGTGTGGCAAAGATAACAAATCCAACATGGCTGTCTACCTACCTACCTACCTACCTACCTACCTACCTACCTACCTACCTACCTACCTACCTACCTACCTACCTACCTACCTACCTACCTACCTACCTACCTACCTACCTACCTACCTACCTACCTACCTACCTACCTACCTACCTACCTACCATCCACGCCCCCAATCCTTACTTAAATGAAATATCACTGCACTTATTTTGACAGTGAAAGGATGGAAGGGGGGGGGTCTTCTAAGGATCTACAGTAGGATTGGAGTATCCCTGAGAGATCGGTTCCAAGTCTTCCCCCGCAGATGCTGAAACACATGGAAGTATTGAATGACATATATTGCTCTGGCTCCTTCTTGTGGCTAGCTCTATTGCACACACCCTGGAAATACATACAAATAGGTATTTCTAGGGGGGTTTCTTTAGTATTTTCAGCCCTACCCTAAATGAAGCTGCAGTTGCCATCTTTGCAAAGGGCAGCCAGTTCCCCTTTTAATATGCCGTGGCTGCAGAGACCTGATGGAAACTTCAGCAGCGGTAGCGACGATTACGATAAGGGGGTGTCGGTTGGGAGTCGGTGGGGCTAAGGTAGGGAGAGGAAGGGGGTAGGGTAGGCTGTGGGGGTGGGTGGCTGCCTATCGACCCGCCGATCAGCTGATTGGCAGCTGGAATCAGAATGTGTGTTTTTTTAATTATGAAGGGATGAATAAAATGGGGAAATATTTATCAAGCCATATTTGTAGGGACTTAAAATTTGACAAATACGGATTGACGAATATTTAACAAATCAGCTAGATTCATCGAAAAAAGGATCCATTTTTATATTCATCACCATCTGAGGGGACATGGTGGCGCTGCGGGCTAAACCGCAGAAGCCTGTGCTGCAGGGTCAGAAGACCAAGCAGTCGTAAGATCAAATCCATGCGACGGAATGAGCGCCCGTTGCTTGTCCCAGCTCCCGCCAACCTAGTGGTTCGAAAGCATGCAAATGCAAGCAGATAAATAGGGACCACCTCGGTGGGAAGGTAACAGCGTTCCGTGTCTAATTCGCACTGGCCATGTGACCATGGAAGATTGTCTCCGGACAAAAAACGCTGGCTCTATGGCTTGGAAACAGAAATGAGCACTGCCCCCTAGAGTCGAACACGACTGGACAAAAATTGTCAAGGGGAACCTTTACCTTTACCTTTACCACCATCTCTAGTGGATACTAATCCTATGGATGGGGGGGGCAGGTTCTACTGTATTCTCATTTTGGAAACAAGCCTTGCTTTGACCTCTTGAGAAGATATGGTAGGGAAAGCACTTTACTAAAGACACTCCTTTTTAAGAAGACTATCCCAGAAGCATGTTCCATTCAAATGTGTACATTTTCTATTGATGATATGGATGATTTTTTTTACATTTCTTCCCATTAGGTCTGCATGTTATTACTGTGATTTTGTTGTAGATCATTGTTGTGTTTTTCAGTGTTCAGCAATACATCTACATTTGTACCAATAATGTTCAAATAAAAATATTTGAAGTTATCACCTGGACAACAGGTAATCTGGTCACAGTCTTCCTCACCAGGAAGAAATGAATCATATTTGCATTTTAAATTGCATTAATTTTTTCTCCTATCTGCAAATGTTATGCAATACTTTGCTTACCCTACTACCCAAGTTGCCACTGTTAGGGACTGTCACTGTTCTTTCCCAGAGCTTCTATTTTTGAAAATCAATTACTGTAGTTACAAATTCAATATTAGCTGCAAGACACAAGGCTTTTTCAGCATTTCTTGCTCATTTACATAAGTTCTTTATTAAGCACTCGCTTTACCAGAAACCCCCCTGACATACCTATGACATTCCTCTTGTCTTCCTTTTTAGAAGTTTTTTCATGGGCTCCTGGTTATTTCACCGAGCCTTCCAAACCCTCTACTTTGTTTTTCATATCACTGAGCCTCCCAGTGGAAGCTTTCAATTTTTGATTAGCAAAGAAATCCAGTCTCTCTTCTGGAAGTAGCAATGGACAGAAAGGCAAACAGATGGAGGACAACAGCCATAGCTAACAGCCACACGTTGACAGCCAAGTCCAAAAAGAAAAGAAAGCCCAGCTCCTAAACAGCAGGAGAGAGAACTCGTAAGAAAGAAGTGGGTGGTGGTGTGGCAGTAGAGCGGTAGACTCGTATAGTGAAAAGACAACTGAAACCTTCAAAGAAAATGTTGCAGGTAAGCAGAGGGGTGAGGGATGCTAGAGACTCAGTGTTCTAGTGGCTGCAAAAGTGGAGATGAGAGGAAAGGAGAGGAGAGGATTGGCAAAATTGCAGATAAAGGAACGGAAGAAAAAAAATTATAATCCCAAAGGAAAGGGGAGCTGATTGAGGATTAGCACTATGCCGCCATGAACCCTCCAACCAATCAATCCAGCACAACAATGCAATGTCTGAAAGAGAAGTGGACTTTTTAAAATGAAGTAGAAACTTTCTGGAACACTTGAATTTTTTAAACCAAGGGCCTGATCAGATGAGCCAAATGGAAAAAAAAAACACATGCTGCTTATGTTGTTGTTGTTTAGTCATTAAGTCATGTCTGACTCTTCGTGACCCCATGGACCAGAGCACGCCGGGCCCTCCTGTCTTCCACTGCCTCCCGGAGTTGGGTCAAATTCATGTTCGTAGCTTCGATGACACTGTCCAGCCATCTCGTCCTCTGTCGTCCCCTTCTCCTCTTGCCTTCACACTTTCCCAACATCAGGGTCTTCTCTTCAAATTATTGGAGGCTCAGCTTCAGAATCTGTCCTTCCAGTGAGCACTCAGGGTTGATTTCCTCCAAAATGGATAGGTTTGTTTTCCTTGAAGTCCAGGGAACTCTCAAGAGTCTCCTCCAGCACCACAATTCAAAAGCATCAATTCTTTGGCGGTCATCCCTCTTTATGGTCCAGCTCTCACTTCCATACATCGCTACAGGAAAAACCATAGCTTTGACTATGTGAACCTTTTCAGCAAGGTGATATCTCTTCTTTTTAAGATCCTGTCAAGGTTTCTCATCACTTTCTTCCCAAGAAGCAGGTGTCTTTTAATTTTGTGGCTGCTGTCACCATCTGCAGTGATCTCGGAGCCCAAGAAAGTAAAATATGTCATTACCTCCATGTCTTCCCCACCTATTTCCCAGGAGGTGACGGGACCAATGGCCATGATCTTGTTTTTTTTTTAAAGTTGAGCTCCAGACCATTTTTTGTGCTCTCCTCTTTCACTCTCATTAAGAGCTTCTTATGTACCACTCCATAAATCACTTGCTTATGACCATTTTTTGCACTCTCCTCTTTTACTCTCATTAAGAGGTGCTTATGTACCACCCCATAAACCACTCGCTGGGCGGTTTAAATATGCAGACTACACATTCCCCCCACCAGCAAGCTGGGTATCCAATTTGCCAACCTTGGAAGGACGGAAGACCCCAGGTCATGAGTTTTGGTACTGCAGATTTAACCACTGCATCATGAGGATCCTCAGTTCTATCATTTCTTTTCATACCTCTGCAGTACTGAATCATGGTCACGGGGTATATATACCACAGTGAATGCTCTCGTTTGTTTTAATGTTACCAATTCATTTCTTCTTATTTGGAACATTATTGCTGGCTAAACCATGGAATCAATTTATTTTCTCTGCCTCCTGAGGCAGTGCTGCCCCTTACTTTAATTTTTTTAAAAAGATCTGTGGTGTAATAGAGAGGTCCAAGCCTTCTCTCCTTCTCCCCTTTCCCTTTGCAAAGAAGCATATTTTGTAAGAGCCAAAGGTTTAAAAAAAATACAGAGGAGAAGCAACTCTCCCCACCTTCACCCACCCCCGGACAAGCCTATTGAGAACAGATTGCAAGCAAGAGCTTGGAAGTTGTGAGGCCAGATCAGGAGAGATGGGACAGTGCCTGACATCCATAGCGATAGTACTGCAGTTCACACACATTGTCCCTGTTAATCTCATCTGTTTCCCCCTCCACACAGAAACCAGAGCCCTTTGCAAAGGAAATAAATGGATATTTATGGTTATTGCAGACCTGCAAGAACAGTACAGAATGAATTGATACGTCATCGGTAAAAAAATAACACAACCCTCTCGGCGAGCAAGAACTAAACCGCAGATAAACTGCTGACAGTGAAAATGAGTGGTTCATGGTTGTGTGACTGGAAATTTATGAAGCAATCTAACTGGGGTGTAACTTGGATTCATTTGGCTCATGTGATCAGGGCCTAAATTGAGACAGAAATCCCAGCAAACCACATGGTCTTTCAAGACCACGTGATGAAAAAGGGGAGCAGATAAAGTAGCATGGATGCTCCATTGGGAAGAGCCCATACTGTAGTTGTTAAAAATAACTCTTTACTTTCTCATCTCTCAGAAATAATTAAATTCTGCAGGGTGTAGTTTGAAAAAAGGAAAGAGTTGTTCATACTCTGGGTCCTCCACTGAGCCCAAACAGAGCACTTCTTTCTTCAGAACAAACATTGCTATCTTCTTGGCCTTCCCATCTAGTTTTAAAGCTCAAATGCTACCCAGATTTTGGTTGCTTTAAGGCATCTGAATGCAGGGGCACAAGGCCAACACTTCAAACAACTTATACTCCTCTCCCACGAGGCTGCACATCTCTGTAACTATAAAAGTAACTGAGTTTACAATTACAGTACAAAAAGAAGGCTATTATCCCTGATCCAATTACATTCGTAATGTAACTTAGTTATAACTTTGCTCGTGGAAACAGAACTAAATACAAATAATTCATTTTTTAAAAGATGCTGCTTCCAAGATCTGTTCTTTTGCAATGAAATTCCATCCTCCCAAATGGAGGGGAGTACAATCTTCTACTTCCTGTCTTAGTATACCCAATGAGAGAGGAAGGCAATGTTAGCCACTATGGGTGGGTAAGCAAAGATCTGTTGTAGAATGAAATCATGTTTCAACTTAATTGCTAGAGTTACAGAGTGCAGGCTTTATTCCAGCATGTTTTGTGACCCCCAGGAATCATTTGACCTCCTTGTCTCGCTTTCGGTTCCCTGGCATAATTGCAAAACAGCAGGAAACGTCCCCAGACGTGTGAGAACTAACATCAGAAACTCCCTCCATTTTACTGTTAATGGAAGCGGGTGATTTATTCTAATGGAACAGCCGCCTGCATCTCCCAGCATGTTGCATGTCCATGAAAGAATATGGCACCCATATAGAAAGGCTGGTGCTAATATGTAGGAGTTAGAGCTTGTGTCATGACAATTTATCATTCACAGTGCATTATTATCTTTGCGTTAATTTAATCACTATATCTATCCTGGCACCCAGAGGCTTTGGAACACAAAAACAAGATGCTCGTGTCAGCCTTGTAGGTGTAGATGAACACCCTGGGATCACTCTGTTGAAGGAGAACTGCAGGTACAAGCAGCATCTGCTACACAGTGACTCCTTTGCTGGATGTCACGTTCTCAGGGGGTTTCAACAGGCAAAAGCCCAATAAACCAGTCCAATATAAGAAGTGCAGAAAATGCAAGGCAGATACCAACATGCCAAAGCCAAAACACAACCCATAGTCAGAAGTCAGAGTCCAAAGCCAAGGGTCCAGAGAACAAGGTCCAAGATAATCAGAAGCGTGGATGCGAGCCAGAGTGTTGACTTGTTGCTTCCACAAACTTCCAAGCCTCTGGGTGCAGATTTTATAGCAGCAGTCATCTAAACACCTCATCCTGCTAAAACTCAGGGCTGGTCGACCTGATGTTCCTATGGGAAGCATTCATGCGGGCTTTGGATCTTTGTGTCATGAGTCCTTGCCAAAGCTTATCCCTCACTCTGGCTACTGGGGGAGGAGAATCTGGTGGTGATTCAGCTGCCTGCAATTCTGATTGCCCAGCATTCTCCTCAGCTGTAATGAACCCCTCAGATTCCAGATCTTCTTTGGCTGAACTCATGACACTGGACTGGGAACCAGACAAACTAGTGATAAACTGCTTCACAATGTACATATGGCTGCGAGTCACTGCATTACATGATGGCCATTTACACCACATAGTGGGATAGGATGCTACTGCAACTGCAGGACCATCAACGTACCAGGCACATCACAGAATTGGATACGCAGATCCTTGTCTCCACAGTGGATTCACTATCCTGATGCTGAAAGCAGGGAAGTTGGCCAGGGGAAGGGAGGGAGAGAAAAGAGTTGCAAACATTTAAGGGGATCAAATGCAACTTTATGCTGTTAGGTTTGGTAGCTTGGGGTTGTAATAGCTCAGGAGGATGGAGAAGTTCCCAAAGGCTTGAAAGGGAAGGATAGTCCTGAAGAAAGATGGACATATCACCTACTTGGTTCAGGAATGGCGGAAATCTTAGAGTTTGGAAATGTTGCCTTTATGGACTTCTAAAACAACCACAATCGCTTACCCTCCAGGGCTATGGTGCTGCAGGACTCTGGCAACTGTATTTGAAATAGGTAAATCTTTCCAGCTTTAGGAGGGCCCGCCTTGCATGCATAAGAAGAGCCCAGTATGATCGGACTAAAAGCTCACCTAGATGAGGATCTTGGTCATATGCCCATGAGAATCCCACAAGCAGGATGTGAACACTGCAGAGTCTCTGGCAAAACAGACAGCAAAAGGAACAGATCCCACAGACTCTGGAAATATCATATTGCCACTCACTTGCAAAATCATGTACCCACAGATTTGAAATGTTATTTCCTTGGACTATAACTTCCAGTATCCCCAGCCAGGATGACCCATACTGGTTAAGCATTCTGGGAGTTGTAGTTCAAAGCTGTAACATTTCTGAATATTTGATTGTTTGCTTGTTATTTTTCCGGCCATCCAGATGTCAAAAGGCTTCTCTCAATAGGTCCAAAAACAGTGAATACATCCAAAAATTCCCTATGGTTCTTTCATTCCCTCTGCAAGGCAGTTTATTCCTTGCCCTTGTTTTCTTCCAGGGACTGAATTTAGTCCTTCTCAGTTCATTTCTGAGACGCTTAAACATCGGCTCCAGGCCCAATCTTCACTGTAATGAAATATTCTCAGATGCAATGACTTGCCTGCTGTTGCTCCTCTGAGGCACCTCTCACTTCTACCTCCAGGTCTTCTCCCAATGACATCAGAAGGGAAGCCTTTTCTTACAACCTACGCTTTGGGGACCCACTGTGGAGGTGTGTGGATCTGTGGATCCTCTTTATCTCATTCAGCTGTACAGGATCTGCATTTCCTGCCCTTCTCTTTGTTTACAACAACCGGTGCTGGCTTCTCCTTTGCAGGGAAGTCAGCTAAACCCTAGGGGACGTGGTGGCGCTGTGGGTTAAACCGCAGAAGCCTCTGTGCTGCAGGGTCAGAAGACTAGCTGTTGTAAGCTTGAATCCACGCAGTGGAGTGAGCTCCCGTCGCTTGTCCCAGCTCCTGCCAACCTAGCAATTTGAAAGCATGTAAATGGGAGTACATAAAGAGGTACCACAGTGGGAAGGTAACAGCATTCCGTGTCTAGTCACGCTGGCCACGTGACCATGGAAACTGTTTACGGACAAACGCTGGCTCTGTGGCTTGAAAACGGGGATGAGCACCGCACCCTAAAGTTGGACACAACTGGACTAAATGTCAAGGGGAACCTTTACCTTTACCTTACAGCTAAACCCACAGAAGAACAGAAACATAGATAATGAAGTTGGAAGGGACTTATTGAGTCCAACCCTCTGCTCAATGCAGGAATAATAATAATAAAGGATATTTGCCAGAGGGTTTTCTAAATTTCTCTTGAATGCTTCCAGTGTTGTAGGTCTCATCACCTCTTGAGGTAATTAGTTCCATTGCTGTACTGCTCTAACTGTTAGGAAGTTTTTCCTGGCATTCAACTGAAATTTGGCTTCCTGTAACTTGAGAAATCTCTCAGAGTGTACTGCCTGAGCCCCCAAGTATATTTGTGCTTTCTTATATACATCCAGACTTCCCCACTCCGGTTGCCTGCCAGCAGTTGCAGCCCCTTCTCTTCCTTTGGAAACAAATTTCACCATGCATTTTTGCCCCTCTGGAAGATCCCTTAGTTGGGTTTTGAGAAATAGGGATTTTCCTTGGGAGCTGGCTACTTTTGGAATTCTTGGGACTATTATTGTATCTACTTACCTTTGAAATTCACTTCTAAAGTCCTGGGTATCTCACTAGGCTAAGTCTCCAGATTAAGTTTGGGAGGCCTTAACAAAGGCCGTTGTTTCCATTGTGGCACAATTTGACTGTCCAACTGGCAGGGAATGACAGTATAGTTATCCCTTGGTCACCAATAATAATCGTTTTTGTACAAGCCCTACCTGAGCTTCAGTTTTGTAACTTGGCCGAGCAATAAATGTCAGGGCTCTTTCAGAAATGAGAAAAAGCCAGTGATGATTTAAAGTTGTTATTCACAGATTGCTTGGAACTCATCTTTCAAAGTCATAAATTACTTAAACATAAAGTCATAAATACTTGACTTAAATGCCTGTGGAAGAAAATTAATGAGTCTGGAGCAATGGTGTAGGAAGTGGCAGAGAGACACACGTCCTTCTTGTAGGAAAACCTTCAGTAGGAATTGGAGAGTTTAGCCTTCTTGAATAAGAATTGGGGGAGGGGAGGAGGAATAAGAAGACACATACTTTTCGCTTAGCTTTGAGCATAGAAAGGTTCTATCATGTCCCCCAGAGGTTCATGCAACACAACCTTTTGAGGCATTCACCAGTTAGAGTTCCTCAGCGCTGAGTCCACTAACTTGTGCAGAGATGGTTTTATGAGGAAGGAGTGTTTTTCAGAAAAATTACTCAAAGAACTTTAGCGATATATCCAAAGTACAAAAGTAAAAGGTCAAATTGGTTTTTATGGAGGCGGCAGGGGTAATCCATGAGATATTTCAGACAGAAAGAATTCACAGAGTATTTATATAGAAGTCTCAGATGAACCGAAGAACACACAGACATTTCTCAAAGAGGTACGCTCTATTAAACAAGGTTGTGAGCAGAAATTATGACGCTCCATGTGTTCGGCTCCCTTGATGCTCCATAGATCAGAAGCTCATTGCCAAAAGCAATGGGGGAGCGTCAAGATTCTGAAGGCCCTGCACAAGACAGAGGACTCGTCACTGAGGACGTACCCTCTTTCTTCCATCACAAATGTCATTTGGGGTACCTTAAAGCAGCAGTGGGGAAGAATACACTCAGTGTTGGAATGGAGTCAGGATAGGTGTGTGTGACAGTGTTTCTTTCTCTTAGCTGTTGCCTCCACAAATCCATCCAGTGGTCAGTCCTTTGCTGATCATGTTAGCAATGGCTGAACCCAAAACTTTATAGGACAAGTGTTATTTACATAGCTGGTAAAGAAGAGGCCACATGGGGTGTGTGGAAAGGCTATGGAAGAGGTAGAGGAGGAGGTGAGTGGCTACATAATTCTCCATGCTCTGCCGCCTGGGGCATCTAAGTGAAAGCTGGGCCAACCCCTGCCTATGATACAGTATATGGTTACAAGCTATTTTACTGCTGTTGCAATGCATTTTGGCTTACTCTGGTACTGAATGGATGGTTAAGGCTTGTTAGCTTTACAAAAGATTGCTCTTGGTGTGGTAATGAAAACTGCTAGAACTTGTTTGTTCATGTGGATCAAGATAGCTGCTGGCATTTTTGGAACCAAGTTAGTGGTGTGACTATGGAGGCTGCCATGATGATGGCTGCAGTCCAAAGTTTGCTACTCTTTTAGGGATTCATACCTCACAAAGAAATCTGAAGAGCAGGGACAACACTGGTGTGTAGTTTGGACAAAGAGCAGTAGTGTGGTAGAGCCTGGATCACAGAGTTAGAAGTTACCCTAGGACTTAAATAGGGTGGACTATGGTATCATTGGTCAGTTACCCTTAGGTTGTCCTGCTTGCTTTGATCTTAGTTACCATATTCACAGTATCTTGAAGAACAATGGATTTCCTCTAAGAACAGCATGTTGTGGCAAACTGCTCTTGCTGTAATAATGCTCTTGCATTGGCTGCCCATTCGTTTCCGTATTGACTTCAAAGTTTTAATGCTCACTTATAAGGCCCTAAACGGTTTAGGACCTCGATACTTGGCGGAACGCCTTCACCCACCAAGTTCTACCCGGACCACCCGCGCGAGCCAGGAGGTGAGGTTGAGGAGCCTGACGCCGAGGGAGGCCCGGAGGGAGAAGACACGAAACTGGGCCTTCTCGGCGGTGGCTCCTCGCCTTTGGAACAATCTCCCTCCTGAGATTCGCACGGCCCCTACGCTGGGTACATTCAAAACTCAACTAAAAACATGGCTCTATGTCAAGGCCTTCCCTCCTGCCAGCACCTAATCTAACTTAATTTATTTTTCTCTTCCTTATCTATTTATTATTTATGATTATTTATGATTTTAGTCATTTTCTGTTAATTGATATTTTTAATTTATTTTATTATAATTGTATACATGTTCCTGTTAGCCGCTCAGAGTGGTATAGATTTACCAGATGAGCGGGATATAAATCAAATAAATAAATAATAAATAATAAATAAAAAGGACCTGGATAGTGCTTTAGTGAAGAATGGGCAGTTAGGAGAAATTAGCTTTACAAAAGATCTGCTCCTTCTTTGTTTATATAGACTAATCTAGCTGCCTGGAATAAGGGCTGTGGAGACTGTCATGACAAGGATCAGCATGTTCAAAATTATCATACTACAACTGGCAAAGACAGGCCCATGTCGGAGTCCCCTACCTGCCAAAGTGTTCAGAGTCTCTACATTGCTAGCATCCCAACGTTCCTAGCTGCTGCTGGACTTCATGGCTAGCAGTAACCATACGGTAATTTGTGCTTCATGCCTGCAAGCTGCTCTGAGATCCCACCATGTCAGCCATAATGCATAATTGTGGGTCATGGTGGATCGGGCCCAGCATGAGGAGTGAGGAGAGGCACAAGACAGCCGGCATCAGTGTTGCATCATTCCAGGCTAATGATACCAAGTGCTAATGCCAGCCATGGGTTAGTCATGATCTGGAAAAGTTACTTTTTTGGGACTGCAACTCCCAGAATTCCTGTTGGCCTGGCTGGAGAGGGGATTTTTGAAGTTTTGGTCTGTAAAATATTTGCCAAGCTCTGGATCCCCAGCTATTACAGTGTAAAGCAGATGCCTTTGGATACATCTAGGAGATCCTTTCTTGAGTGTCGTTATGACCTAAGCACCTCTACATGTTACAAAGCCTGCGTCTGAACATGGCCTTCCATTGGTTGTTCTGGGTTTTTCAGGCTCTTTGGCCGTGTTCTGAACATGGCCAAAGAGCCAGAAAAACCCAGAACAACCATTAGATCCTGGCTGTGAAAGCCTTCGCAAATATATGGCCTTCCATTATTTAGCACTGTGTGTTTAGAGCACAGAAGGGGGAAAATAAGGAGCCTAAATATTTTATATTTATTGCAGTCAGAGTTTGCAGTCCTCAAAGAAGTGCCTTTAGGAAAATTCAACGCAGTGCTTATGACTAAGGCAAGGAAATACCCCTAAGGTAAGGAAATAATAGAGGTGTTAGGAATGCATGGGTTGAGGTGTTTATCTCATAAGAGCACAGTGGATCCGCATATACTGAAGTCAAGGAGGGGGCAGGAGTGATCAGATAGTGAGGAAGAGATAAGGGACAGCCAGCCAGAGCTATTAGACAGGACAACACAACTTTCACGAAAAGTGAATGCATACTACTAATGTGCCCAACACCAGTCATGTTAAGGTAAGGTGACGCTGGTTGTGAAAAAGCACGCTCTGGAAATAAACTGCTTTTCTTGAGCTTGCCGTCTGGCTCTCTGAGTTGTACCACATGGGCAGGTCGACTTTCCGTTACACTAATATTTGGTGGTCCAAAGCAGCTCTCTCTTTCTCTCAGCATTACCCCACTCTGAAAGGCTGACAGAACTATCTTAATACAGGATCAGTTTAAACAAGCATTTTTGTATATTGTATTCGCGAAGGCTTTCACGGCCAGAATCTAATGGTTGTTGTGGGTTTTTCGGGCTCTCAGGCCATGTTCTGAAGGTTGTTCTTCCTAGCGTTTCGCCAGTCTCTGTGGCCGGCATCTTCAGAGGACAGCACTCTGTGCTCTGGTGCAGTTTGTTTGGGAGTCCCAAACAAACTGCACTCCCAAACGAACTGCACCAGAGCACAAGAGTGCTGTGTTCTGAAGATGCCGGCCACAGAGACTGGTGAAACGTTAGGAAGAACAACCTTCAGAACACGGCCAAAGAGCCCGAAAAACCCACAACAACCAGTTTGTATATTCCCTGCAATTAACATGCTTCATCTGCACCAATGGGATTTCCTTGCACTTCAGTAGTCATCCTTGCAAATTATGCCTGTATGTATTTACCTTCCAAGTGGTTAATCACAAAACTGTGTACACTGGAATGGCTGGAATGCAAGATCCAGAGGTGAAGGAAAGCACACCCTAAGACAGGCAGTTGTTTTTTATCATTTAAGGGAGCACTGTTTCTAAATACGGGATAAACTGGGAGGAGGTAACAAGTGGGGTAGCACAAGGCTCAGTCCTGGGCCATATAATCATCTGTCAGAAATACCTTGACTGGGGGGGATTCCTGCATTGAGCAGGGAGTTGGATTTGATGGTCTTAGAGACCCCTTCCAACTCCATGATTCTAAGTGTATTGTCTATGTTGACCCTTAGTTAAGTAATGTTAAGAGCTTTAAATTAAAATATGCAGCTGCTTTTGGTTTAACCCTTTTGCCTTTGGCTACACCTACCACTAAAACATGGCTCCTAAGAATTGGGGCCCTTCGGGTTCAAAGAGCTTCCCCACCCACCATGCGCCTCAGGTCTCCTGATCACTGTTATGTGACCCAGAATGTGTTCAGAATGAAGGTGGGTCTGAAGTGTCAAGTGCAGCTCACCAATCCCTCTTCCCTGAATTTTTTTCCTTTATCAGGTAAATCAACTTGTTGGAAGCTTCAAATCCAGCAAAGGGCCAGCAAATTGAAAGTTCATGCTAACCAGTAAAAAGCAAGTAAATGTATTTAAAGATCCAGGATGTTAAGCGTGGAACATATCGACAAGCTTTGGCATGTGGTTTATCAAACAGTGGCCTCATAAACATGCAATAAGAGTCAGAAGAACCAGGACAGTTTCTTCCCAATGAAGAATGTAATATGCACGAGAAAATGCATTGTGTGGTGCTATGTATTCTCAGTTCTACTGTAATAAATGGAATTATGGACTTCAACAAGGCTAATTTGGAGGTGGGGTTGCAGAAAGGCAGAAACAATTGAAATCTGGATTTATTGCAGGATGGAAAGAGTTTCTAGGATCAAGAGGTTGGCTAGTGAGCAAGTAGTAAGGTGAATGATTAAAGACCAAGAAATCAGAAAACACATAGGCCAGGAGGAAGTTGATTTACACAATTACAGAAGGGCAATCGAGCAACTGTTTATCCCCTTTAGGAAGTGCTCTGGTTGTGAAATTGGGCACACGAGGAGGAAAACCACTGCATGATTGGCCTTTTCATATGTAGTTGTTGTTGACAGGATTTTGGCTTAGAAATGCAGAAAGCTAGAATCCTTCGGCCATGTAATGAGAAATGCCAAGTACAGATGGTTATAACTGATCATGCAAGGCAAAATAAGAGGGGGAAGAAGTGCAAGGAGGAGATGAATTTCACGGCTGAAGAATCCTGGGGTGGAGTCTGGATATAGCACAACATCGCTGTTTTGAGTTGCCGCATCCAAAATCAGAATAGATGTGATAAAAGCCTGGCGTCTCGTAAAAGACGAGGAGGAGGAGGAAGAAGAAAAGCTAGACTCACCCTTAGCTTTAATTTGCTGTGGCTGCAAGTTGGGCCAATATCTCGATTGAACTGCATGCAGGGATGCCTCAGTCTTTTCCACCCCTGTAGAGGCCATAGCTCATTCAGGGCTCATCAATGTTTCCGAGGAGTTTAACCTCCTCCATGCACTCTGGCTATATGCGTAAGTAATTACTTGGCGCCTTGCTGTCCAATTTACTTAGCCTACCTGAGTTCCTCCTGGAATTTCTTTGCAATCCTCCATCTTGCTCTAACCTAAATAATTTTGTTTCCATCAGCAAATGTTGGCCACCCAGAGCTTTTCACCCCTGGCAGGTTAATAAAGATATCATCATGGCTGTGAGTAGCAATATTGGACGGCTTTCCCCTCTAGGAATGCAAATTAGATGGTTATCTGGGGAGGTTAACACTGTAAGCAAAATTTCAAGTTGCCAATACAGACTCAGCCTTGATCCCTGGGCACCAAGCTATTAGGCTCTTTTTATTGCCTTTAAAATTGGCAGTATTTATGATAATAAAAATGCACTGCTCCTAAGAGCTGCATCTTTTCGGATGCTTAAAGAAATATTTTAGTAGCTGAGATATTTCCACTTAAGAATGAAGTCTGCAAGCCAAGGAATCAAGCAAGACAAAGCAGCTATCCTGTGATGAATATGTAAGCTCAAACACATGTTGATGTCATTATTTCACCCAATTTAATTCCCTTTGTTTCAGTTAGAGAATCTGTAATGGCTGCCGTATACGTTACCCTAGGACTGGGACAGAAAATGTTGTGTAGATGTTGTGGATTACAAATCCCATCATTCCTTACCACTGGCACTACTAGCTAAGGATGATGAGAACTGGCTGAAGAACCACTTGTTTGCCATCCTTGCACTAGGAGGTCTGAGATGGATTTTTCAGGAGCAAGCAAAGGAGGTAGCATGTCTACAGAAAAGAGAATTCCTTAAAGTCATTTGATTGACTCAGTGTGGGCTTGTCACACTTTCCATAGTTTGCATAGTATTTGGCTTTATATTGTGATTGATTGGTGGGAGGCAGACACAGTCTTATCTGCAAATAAGGTTGCTCAGACACAATGTTCTGTTGGAATCATGGAACACCAACATGGATTTTTTGTTGTTGTTCTAATGAAGTACGATCTACTGTATAACGTATGCAGTGGTGCCTCACAAGACGAATGCCTCACAGGACAAAAACAACAACAAAAAACAACAACAACAAAAACTCGCAAAACAAATGGTTTTGGCAATGGGGTTGATGACTCTCAAGAAAAATGTTCCTATGGCCGTGCTTCGCAAGACGAATGTTTTCTGTTTTTGTTCCTGCCTCATGTTTGCTGATTTTTAAATGTTTTTCTATGATGTTTAAAATGTTAAAGTATTTTGATTGAAATTTTTGATATCATCTGCACAATATGTATGACTTTAAAGAGCACTTAATAAACCCTTTGTAAACCAATTTTGACTTTGTTCTGACTTTTTTTGCCCACAGGAATGCATTATTTAGATTTCAATGCATTCCTATGGGAAAACACATTTCGCAAGATGAATTTTTCGCAAGACAACATTAACCGTGGAACGAATTAAATTCATCTTGCGAGGCACCACTGTAGTTTGATTCTAAGACAGGGGTGAGCAAACATACAAAGTATAAGAGTTCATCTGGATATATAAGGAGAAAGAGAGATCTAGCCCCTCCATGTGTGAAGAATGATACTGAGAAGAAAAGATAGATGGAGTCACCCTCATGAAATTGGACTCATTAAAAAAATTGTGACTGCCAGAAAGACAAACAAGTGGGTCCTAGATCAAATCTAGCTTGAACTATCTCTGAAGGCAAAAATATTGAATCTGGGACTTCCTTACTTTGAGCACATCATGAGAAGACAGGATTCTCTGGAAAATACAACAATGCTGGGAAAGGTGGAATCCAGCAAGGAAAGAGAAAGACCAAAACAAAACAAAACAAAACAAAAACAAAAAACAAAACAAGATGGCCTGACTCCCTGAAGGAAGCCACAGAACTGAGTTTAGAAGAGCTGAACAGGGCAGTTGAAGACAGGAGATGTTGGAGACTGCTCATTCATGGGGTCGCCATGAGTCAACAGTGACAGCCCTTAGCAACAACAATAGCAACAAATCAGGATTCCCAGTGATGTGGGGATGTTGGACTGGCAGTCCCCACAATGACTTGGGAGTACTGACCCTCTCTGCCTCCTCATGCCTTCTTCGGATCAACCCTTTCATGAGTGCCGGGACAGGGTTTATTTTTTAAAAAGGAGAAGAAAATGTTATTTTTCAACTCATTCTCCATTACAGCAGGTGAGGGTCAAGCAGACAGATCCTGGACACATCCATTCCTTGAAAGAACGTTCCCCTTGACAGGACAGGTGTGTCCCTATTGTTGCCATAGACAACAAATGGTAGAAAATAAGAGCAGCAAGCTATTGAAAGGCAATTGTCCTACAGCCTACTTTGTATGGCCCAGTTGACATAGCTGCCCTCAGTTATGCTATCCATTGCCAATGATGAAATAAAATACAAGTTGTCTTGGCTGATGGATTCTGAAAGGTTAATCCACAAAAGCAACTTTTCCAAACTAGGCATTCCTAATGTATGGGGGAGGGGAACCTTAAGTATTTTGGACTACAACTTCCAAAATATCCTGGCCACCATGGCCAACACCTATATGAATACTCCACAACTATGACGTATTCCATCTCTGCTTGTTTCTTTGCCACCTGTTCTTACATGACCTTGTTTTCCTTCATTATTTCATTCTTTCTCCCATAAGGTTGACCCCCAACACCTTTGCCAATTTATTTTTTTACTTATTTGTTTGCTTGTTTTATGTGCCGCATTTCTCTTGATAAGAAGACTCAAGCCAGTTCACCATATTAAAAGGAATAGAATTACAAACGTAATAGGTTTTAAGAGTAAAAACAATCAAACAATATGCTAATTAAAATATAATTGTGCCAACAAAATGTTCCTTATACTTTTTCATTCCGTGTCTAGTCACGCTGGCCACGTGACCACGGAAGATTGTCTTTGGACAAACGCTAGCTCTATGGGTTGGAAACGGAGATGAATACCACCCCTAGAGTTGGACATGACTGGACAAATTGTCAAGGGGAACCTTTACCTTTACCTTATCTTACTATTGGGACAGGCTTGTTCTTTCTTCTACATCCTAGTAGCTGGTTACTGCATCAGCACAGTTACATAAAGCGATGAGTCTTGCCTGGAAGAAATCTGATAGCATTGCCTGGAAAGCTCTAAAGATAGGATCCTTGATTCTGACTTCTCTGTGCTCCCATAAATGCACATGGAACATGTGTTTAATCCAATGACACACAGTTGGGGGGGGGCTGAGGTTTTGTAAGATCAAATATCATACTAGAGTTTGGTCTGTTGTTACAATCTGTAGCTAGGGCTGGAACTGGAAGAAACATTCTTAAGCAGTCCCACCATAATTCTGTTAAAAAGGAATGTACCAATCACATTTAATTTGGGAAGCTAAGCAGAGTCAGACACAAAAAAACATGCTTGATTGACAGGTTGGCCTAGAAAAGAATCAGCCCTGGAGAGCCATAATCAATAATTTTGGGTTAGATAAACCAGTGGTTGAGTCAGTACAAGGCAGCTTGTCCTGTTCTGATCTAGGTTGAAAAGCTTAATTCTTGACTGTGGTCATCCAGACTCCAGCTGACAGTAAAATTCATAAAAAGAGAGGTAGAATTAATCAGCCTGACTAATGAAGGAGTAAGCAAGAGTACCAGTGCAAATTTATAGGGAGGAAATGTGTGTGTTAAGATTATCGATCATATCAACAGAGATAATTTTGAATTATTTTTTGTGGCAGAAGATGGAAAGGAAGGGGAAGAAAACAGAAGCTCAAATGGCAAAGCACACCAAAATTGTTCAAGAATTCCACATTGTCATTATTCATTTAATTTTAATAAAAATGAACTGGAATGTTTGAGGAGTCTGGATAGCAAAGAACCCTTATCTCCGATGCCTTTAGTCTGGTATATAGAACATGTGACCCAAGGGACATGAATGGTTGTTCGCCACCATTGAAAGCCAGAACCTGGGAAGATTGCTTTTTAAAAAATATAATGCCCAGACAACAAACTTCAGAGTTGAATTCCGAAGGAAGGAAGGAAGGAAGGAAGGAAGGAAGGAAGGAAGGAAGGAAGGAAGGAAGGAAGGAAGGAAGGAAGGAAGGAAGGAAGGAAGGAAGGAAGGAAGGAAGGAAGGAAGGAAGGAAGTTCTTCAAATTCTAAATAGAAATGGACTAATCATTAGAAGGCTCAATGTAAAAGACAATACAGTAATCTTAGAAAAAGTTGACGGCAGTATGGGAGAAGGAAGACTGATGAATAAAACTCGGTAAAGGAAGCCACATCTCTCAGTCTTCCAGAGGTGAGGGAACGAAAACACCTTTCAGAAATCATTCATACAGCTGTGATCAGTTGGAAGCAAGTTGATGGCACACAGCAACAAACAGAAGCTGTAGGGAAGCTTCAGCAGTCTTAAGGAACACTTTTTAGAGTCCTCATCAACATGTGCACATGCGTGCATACATACACACATGCACACACTCTCCCTCTACCCTGAATCAAAATACAAATTGCAGATCAGGAGAGGTGAGGGTTTCCCTGCCAGGACAATGAGAGGGAAAGGAGTTCAATAATCACTCTTTAAGCTTTTTCATGCTTCCGATGTCTGGTATTTACATAACAAAATATTGTGCATATTAAATTACATTCAAACACTAACATCAACCCCTTATTTGGCCCTAAGACTGCAAACCTAAAATTTCTTGAATCTAGAATGTATATCTCACCTAACACAAGGGAACTTATGTCTGGGTAAACATCCATAGGCTTGAGCTACGTGTCTCACTGAATACTTGTACGCATTTGATTGCATCTGAAATTCATTTGTGTTCTGCATGACAATGAGACAAGCTGACTGATGGATTTTTCATTGCTTTTTGACTCTGCTATGTTCAAGAAAAATGTTTTCTTTCTTCCTTTCCTTGTTTCTTCTGAACTTGTGGCATATTCTTACCCGCATAGTTTGAATTCAAGTTTCTTTATTTGCATCAAGCAAATACAGTATTGCATGAACAACACACGATACGGTATCAAAGAATGACGCTGTCACACCAAAAAAGCAGGACAAAACTACATCCAGACACATCAGAGAACTAGGTGAGATGGTCTCTAAAATCTGTTAAAATGTTAAGATTCAGGACACCGTAACAGGACTTATTTTGATAGCGGCTGCCGAAAATTTTGAAAACTGTAGTGTCACTGGTTTGTCTGGATAAAGAAAAAGGGAAGATATACACAAATCTGAGGAGGTGTCTGGAACAGACAGTTGTTGTTGTTTAGTCGTTAAGTCATGTCCGACTCTTCGTGACCCCATGGACTAGAGCATGCCAGGCCCTCCTGTCTTCCACTGCCTCCCGGAGTTGGGTCAAATTTAGGTAATTAGCTCCCTATCACATAGGTGGCCATTTCAAACACCTGACACATGTTCTGTTTTGTTGTTATTAAAAGCATGAGTCAAGCACATGCAAGGAATCCGTGTATGCTCACCCTGCCCTTTCCACTATCCCTTTTATCCTGGAAACCAGCAACCTGAAGAGAGAAGAACAACTTTATTTTTGTAAACTCCTCATATGAGAGAAAATGTGAGGAATTCTGGCTCATGTGGAGAACTTAAATGGCTAAAGCAGCCCTATCTCATTTTCAGTCACTTTCTGTGCTGAAAGGCCTGATGAGGCAGCCATGCTCCCCTCATTATACATGTAACAAACAGGGCTGTAGTATTATTTCAGCTCACAAAAATACCAGGAAATGACAACTTAGGTAAATAAACAGCATGTTTTCAGAATTTTGATTCGGGAGAGTGTGTTGCGCACTCCCAAAATAGGGGCTAGAACTCCTATGAAGCACATGGTCAAGAAACACTCTTTTAGCAGATACAGTAAATTAGTCGGAAATCAAGATCCATATATGGAAGGATGCTTGGCGTCACGAAGCAAATGTTGACACTCTTTGATTATGGCACTGAAT